>NC_072485.1:30361461-31055628 GCF_027574615.1 Eptesicus fuscus | reverse complement strand
AATTTCTTTTATACTATCTCTCAAATCAATCTGCTTTCCTTAGTCTCCTTCTTGCTTATCCCAACTTTAGTTCAAGGTACCATAATATCTCATGTGAACTATCCCAATAGTCTTCTAACTGGATCCTACATCCAACCTGGAATTCACAAGTAGAAAAAAATCTTTTTACAATGTTAATCTAAATAGATGCACAAGTCATTAATAAAACATTAGCAAAGAGAAGTAAGCAATATATACATTGCACACCATGACCAAATGGGGTTTATTCCAGGAATGCAAGGCTGATTCGATATTTTTTAAAAATCAATCAATGTAATCCACAACATTATCAAGCTAAAGAAGACAACACATGATCATATCAATTGATACAGAAAAGGCATTTGAGAAAATTCAACACATATTCATGATAAAAACTCTCAAAAACTAGGAATAAAGGACACCTTCATTAACTTGATAAAGAGCATTTACAGAAAACCTACAGATGACATTCTATTTAGTGGTAAAAGACTAAATGCTTTCCCCCTAAAGTTGGGAATAAGACAAGGATGCCCACTCTAATCACTCTTATTTGACATAGTGCTATAAGTTCTAGCCAATAAGAGGAAGTTAATAGAATACAAATCAGAAAGAGAGAAATAAAACTCTCCCTATTTGTAGATGACATGATTATCTACATAGAAAATCTTAAGGAATCCACTAAAATAACCTAACTTCAAGAACTAATAAATGAGTTCATTAATGTCACTCAACATTGCTGATAAGAAACTAAAATGAAAACTAAAACATTTCATAAAAAAGTAGAGTTTTAATTTTTAGGCAGTTTCTTTAAAACCTCAACATGTAACTACATATGGCCCAGCAATTGTACTCCTGGGCATTTATCTCAGAAAAAAAAAAAAAAAAGGAAAACTCATAATCACATAGAAACCTGTACATGAATATCTATAGCAACTTTTCATAATAGCCAGAACAGGAAACAACCCAGATGTTATTCATTGGGTGACTGGTCAGACCAGTGGTCGGCAAACTTCTGCTTGCGAGCCACATGCTGCTCTTTGGCCCCTTGAGTTTTTAGCAAAGGCCAGCTTAGGAGTACCCTAATTAAGTTAATAACAATGTACCTACCTATATAGTTTAAGTTAAAAAAATTTGGCTCTCAAAGGAAATTTCAATCATTGTACTATTGATATTTGGCTCTGTTGACTAATGAGTTTGCCGACCACTGGGTTAGACCACTGCAGTACATCTATACCATGGGAAACTACTTAGTAATTAAAAAAAAAAAACAAAAAACTAGTGATACATGCTGGATAAATCAGATAATTATACTGATTGAAAAAAAGAAAGTCAATCCAAAAGATTATAATGTTTGACTACATTTATATAACATTCTTGAAATGACAAAATTCTAAAAAGGGAGGTCAGATTAGTAGTTGCCAGGGATTAAACACAGGATGGAATAACAAGGAAGTGGGTTTGACTATAAAATGTCAACATGAGCCCTAGTTGGTTTGGCTTAGTGAACAGAGCATCAGCCTGTGGACTGAGGTCCCAGGTTTGATTCCAGTCAAGGGCACATGCCCGGGTTGTGGACCTGACTTCCAGTAGTGGGTGTGCAGGAGACAGCCAATCAATGGTTCTTTTTCTCATCATTGATGTTTCTATCTCTCTTTCCCTCTTCCTTCTTCTCTGAAATCAATAAAAAATATTTTTTTTAAATGTCAACATGAGAGATCCTGTTGTTGATGGAACTGTTCGATATTTTGACTGTACCAATGTTAATATACTGGTTGCAATATTGCGCTATATATGTCG
Source organism: Eptesicus fuscus (assembly GCF_027574615.1). Classification (NCBI taxonomy): domain Eukaryota; kingdom Metazoa; phylum Chordata; class Mammalia; order Chiroptera; family Vespertilionidae; genus Eptesicus; species Eptesicus fuscus. The sequence goes on along the minus strand of NC_072485.1, from coordinate 31,053,813 downwards.
GAAACCGACCATTGTCCCCACTAGCAGAAAGGTGTGGACAAGGAACCTGGAAGGCTGATCAACCTTGAAGCTCTGAAAGGTCAGAGCCAACTACTCCCCTATCTAATTGAGACAATGATAGCTGAAGCAACTTCCACCTGTCAATCTTATGTAAATCCTTGCTGATTGGCTATTACTGGAATTGCCTGCCTCTATCGGTGGATCCCAAACCTTAATAAAAGGGGTAGCAAGGCCCAAGCGGGATGTAGTCCTCCCACTAGAATTGGGCTCCCGCCTGGCCCCCAATATCGCCAAATTAATATTTTTCTACTCTCATTCATTTGTGTGCGGCCTCCTCCAGAACCCGAATCCAGAACCTGAACCCTGAACCATGCAGGATGTGAAAGGGGTTCCTGCAATGATACCATTGGGAAAAACTGAGAAAAGGGTATATGTGATCTTGCTATATTATTACTTACAATTGCATATGAATCGCACATAAATCTAGAATTTATCAAAATAATGATTAATTTTAAAGTGTCAATCTATAGTGTCTCTTCCTTTGTTCAATATAATTCAATAGCTATATTTTATTCTTATAATAAAGACAAAATTAACTAACGTGGTATGCAGGCCGTTCTTGGTATAGATTCATCTCTTCAACCTCACCTCATAGCTTTCTTTCCTTATTTGAGCCATACAAACACCTAAATTTTAAACCCATTCTCCTTTTATGATTGGGCCTTGGCACCTGCTGTTCTATCTGAAATGTCCTCTTCTTGCTTCATTCTCCCTCTCAATCATCACCTCATCAGTTAACCTCTCACCTTTTCTGAACTTACTCATATGTCCCTTTCTTGGGGAAGGCTTCTCTGATCTACAGGTCTAGTTAAATTATTTCAAAAGTCTTTAAAATAACTGTATGCTTTCCTTCAAGGGGCTTAACTATGTGTATTATATGCATTAACTAGTGTGATTATTTGATTAGTATTTGTTTCCACCATTAGACCATAAACTCCATGAGCTAACTCTTGTTCACAAATATGTTTCCAGATTCTAGCCTGGCATGCAGTAACTGTTTAATAAGTAGTTGTTAAATTGATAGATTAGTAAAATAAGAACAAAGACTGATTAAAGTACATATTGGAGTTCCTTCTATCCCTTTCTGTAGTTCCATCTCCTGAGGCAACTTATTTAAAATGTAGGGTTCTATGGAAAAAAGTTTGTTTGAAAACTGACATTTCAAAGTCCCATAATGGAATTAGTGTGACAAAATCGAATGCTGAAAACAAGATAGGTTTAGGACTGCAAAATATATGGTCCAGGCTTAGCTTCTCTTACCTTTGCTACAAATTGAGCCTTAGTCTTCCTGTCTCCAGCCCTACTCATCTCCACTATTTCTTCATATAGACACCATTTCAAAGTTTATGGAACACGACTTATAAGTCATTTCATCATGACTGAAATGGTACATTGAGAGGGACCTTTCCTACAGCTCAATATTAAAGGCAAGAAAAAATGGTGCTAAATATATCACATCTGAAATTGAGCAATCAGCTAGCTACCTACAGTATAGTTAAGACAGAAACAACTCTGCTGGGATGACATAAAGATGCTATTTCCTTAGCTCTGGGCACATACCACCAACCACCCAAGTGTCGGTTACATAATAAGAACAGGGGAGCCAAGGGGGAAATCATCAGGGAGTGTAATGTTTGCAGTGAGAAGCTATTACCAACTTCACTCTTCAACTCCCCAAAGGCTACCACAGAATCACTCCTAGAGAGTGGGGGTTCCTGAAGAAAACTGGCCTTGTGTTCCCTGGCTATAAGATTGCTGAGCTGCAGAACCTAAGGCCACTCGTAATAGCAGTGGAGAAATAACATTGGTGAAAAAATTCTTAAGGTGATTAACACATGTCCTCTGAATTCTTAGGGTTCATGCAAACATAGAGATTGATTCTTCTCCCCTGGAATCTCATACCTGTGAGCTTTGAAAGACCAGTGGTGAGTTGTGTGTGAGAAGAGAATGAGTGCAACCCTCACTTTACCCCACTTTGAATTGTGGTTTTACCATTTTCTAAGTGGATAACCCTTGGCAATTTACTTGAAATGCTAAACTTTGTTTTTTTCTTCTATGAATACAGTTATTCATGGCAGTTTCATGCATAGAGTAAAAATAAAATGGGAGAATGGTTGTAAAACTATGGAGCCTGTGGCACATGATTGATAGATATAATCATTGTTCTAAGGTTAGATAAGTCTGGATTTTAGAGTTAGGCAAACCTGTGTGAAAACTCCAGCTCCACAATTTTCTAACTTGTGTGATCTTGGAGAAGTCACTTTAGCTCTCTAACCCTCAGCTGTTGCCTGATTAATTTTAATTGATTGGTAAAATCAATTAACAGAGTTCAGCATAGTCCTCACCAATATTAATCGTGTCACAGATTAAGTCAGGCCTACATATTCCCCTGTTTACTGGGTGTAAGCTACTTAAATAGTTAAATACATGTGCATGGCCTCACATCTTCTTGTTGCCACCTCAACTCCATCACCACCACCATCACCACCTGGAAACACACAGACTTAATATAAATATTCAATAAATACTGAATGAATTTGAATTTTTGTTTTAATTTCGGACCCTTTGAGAGAATGTCTTACAGCATTCTGTTTAGAAATAACAGAGCCCAGCCCTGACTGGTTTGGCTCAGTGGATACAGCGTCAGCCTGTGGACAGAAGGGTCCCAGGTTTGATTCCAGTCAAGGGCATGTACCTTGGTTTCGGGCACATCCCCAGTAGGGAGTGTGCAGGAGGCAGCTGATGGATATATATTATTGATTTTTAGCAGAGAGAAAGGGAGAGGGATAAGAAATAACAGAGCCTAAAAAAAGAAATAACAGAGCCTAAGTTAAAGTAACTTAAGAAAAAAAAAAAGATTTCAGTGATGGATTTTATTGGTCGTTTATGTCCTATTTTATGGAAGCCAAGGACAGGTAGGTCTTCCCAGGGATGGGCAGGTCCTGAGAAATCATTAAGAATACAAACTGTTCTCTCTCCTGACCCGTCCCCTCTGCTCTCCCCAGAGGTGTTTGCTTCGTTCTTTCTCTGCTGACTGCCTTGCTCTTTTTCTCCATGCACAAGACAAGACAAAGATACATTTGTTTTACTCTGAGGTTTCATCTCCTCTCTATTGACCAGCTCATTCTGACTGATCATCTCGTTTGTGTCAAGAAGCCCACTTGCTGTTTCTTTGTGGATAATTTCTTTTTTCTTTCCACAAAGATTTTCTTCATTCTTTATGTTTTGTAGTTTGTGCTTGGGTATGGCTTTGTTTTTATTTATTCCTTGCTTGGAAGTTTGTATATTTTTTAATCTAAAGATTACATCATGTCCTTCTTCTGGAAATTCTCAGACACTATCTCCTCCAAAGTTGTCGATTTTTTTCCCCCTTTTCCTTTCTATTCTCTCCTCCCTACCCTATTTTTAGCCATGCCACGATTTCTTCTATTATTCGTGTATTTTAAATTCTCCCTTACATTTCCTATTATTTTCTTGTACTATATTTGAGAAATTCACATCTATCTTTCAATTGCTAAGTATTAAGACTTGCCTACTATTTAACTAACCTATAAAGGCTGTGTTTGTTTCCTTGTTTTCAATGGCTGAATGTTTTTTATTGCTAGTCTAAGTTGCCCTACTCTTCCAACAAAGAACAAGTATCAGTATTAAATCCATTTTTATAAAACTACCACATCAAGTCTGGAATAGATCTATTAGTTGGTAGTAACATACATTAACCTTTTGCACTCGGATGTCGAGTGTGACTCGACACGGTTAGCATCGGTAGCAGCTAGAGAAAAAAGCAAGCGAGTGCAAAGGGTTAAGGGGCACTAATTACTCAGTAAATGTAATGTAACCAACATGAAACCACACCTCTACCTTTGATCTAGTGACATGGACTTTGTTGAGCCTTTCAGGCCATGCACATTTCTGAAATTTACATGACCAATAAAATCTGATTAGAAGAAAAGTTCTGCAGTTATCATTCTCCAGAGTGCCGCCTTACAGCTGATTAAAAGATAGGCAAGGCATGTTATTTATAAAGTTATTACAAACTGAATCATAAAAGTTACCTGTATTCCATTTTTCTGAAAAGGAGCAAGAAATTAAGAAATTCTTTGAATTGATGCTACCTGGCCAAGTGGCAGTGCTAGGCAATGTTAGCGTGGTAGAGTAGGGACCCTGGTGGGGCAGATATATTGGTTATAGAAGTCATCAGTAATTATGCTTTGCTTCTAAAGAGTGGCTAGCTGACTTCTGATTTGTAATCTTACAGGTACATTACAGATAAATGAAAAAGGCAGTTATCATCTAGCAGGATTGATAAATAGCACATCAAAAACCAACTACACGAGGGCTCCGTTTGTAGTGAAGTTTCGCAAAATAATGCACACAGCATTTTTCTTTCCTTAACTAGCTTGCTCAATCACTCTTGTGGCCATTTAAAATAATCCCCTCATTCTGTCTTGGATTTTGCTGAACACTCTGGGCACTCAAAAGTGCTGATCTGGTTAGTCACATGTCTAGGCACTTATTAGGTTTTCTTGGCTCTTGCTATTCCTTGGCTAGCTCCTGCCTCATACACACACCCTTCAGAAGAAGATTCTTGTTCCCAACCAGGATGATGTACACAATAGGACAGAAATGCTTGACACTTCTAGGTTCCTTTCTTTCTGGGAGGTTTTCTATCCTACCGAGGTTATGAATGAAGAATTCATATCCTCACCCAAGAATATTTTTCCATTGATTTTTAGAGAGAGTGTAAGGGAAGGGAGGGAGGGAGTGAGGGAGAGAGAGAGAGAGAAACATTTATGTGAGAGAGACACATTGATTGGCCAAGGACCACACCTACAACAGAGGCACATGCCCTTGACCAGAATGGAACCTGTGACCCTTCAGTCCAAGGGCTAATGCTCTATCCACTGAGTTAAACTGACTAGGGCCCAATTTCACTTACAGTAGTTTTTTGTTTGTTTGTTTGTTTGTTTGTTTGTTTTAAAACAACAACATAATAACATCAGTGTTTGCGTAGGAAAGGCTCTCAGCTGGTCATGACCTTGCTGGCCCATAAAGCTAACCTTGCCTGCTTTTCATTCATTTCAACATCAACCATGTGATTCTCTGGGAGCTTGTCCCTGGCAAGATGATGGGCCAGCTGGTCTTACCCTAGGCTCCATCAGGATAATCACTGACATCCTTTAGCAACTACCATCCAAGGTTCACAGAGTGCTCTGAGACAGGGGCTGTGTGGCAGAGAGGTTCTACAAAGTACATTAGGTTTCTCAGATGGCAGGCACTTAGGCAGCACCTTCCGAGTCCAGATGTTGCTCCGTCACTCACAAACTTAGGGGTATCTGCAGCTTGGTGGGTGAGAAGCACAAGCAAGCTTTAAAAATGTAAAGACATTTATTTTGAAGTTGCTTTCAGATTATTCTATTATTTCTATTTCCTCTCATATGATTTATCATATTTGCTGCTTATTCTGATTACCTCCTATCATATGAAATTGATGTGTGTGTTATAATTTTATCTCTAAATTTGTCCTTCTGAAGAAATATTCTAGAGTTCTACATTTCTAGATGGTGGCATCATGGTTGTTGAGGATCCAAAAAAAAAAAAAAATGATACCATAAGAATCTGAGAAGGCATATCAGGTATGTTGTTTTACAGATCCCAAGGCTGGGATTACCACACATTTTCAAGTGCCTGCTGGGTCATAAGTGGAATGTTCTATGCTTTACACAGTGAGTCCAGTCCTAGCTGCCCACTACATATGGAATTCTGGCCTCAAGTATCATCGCTATGAAGCATTAAGCCCCAGTTTGTGAGGTATATATCAAGTGTGTTATCCAATTTTGCTTTCTTGTTGTTGTTAATCCTTACTGAGGATATTTTTCCATCGATTTTTAGAGATAGAAGAAGGGAGGGGGAAAGACAGAGAGAGAGAAACATTGGTGTGAGAGAGACACATCCATCAGCCAAGGATTGAGCCTGCAACCAAGGTATGTGCCCTTGACCAAAATCAAACCCGTGACCCTTCAGTTTGAGGGCAGATGCTCTATCCACAGAGCCAAACTGCTGAGGGTCCAATTTCACTTTTTATTCACAGTTGGGTTCTCCCTGTTTTTCCTATTTGAGGATTTTCATTTATTCCTTTGAACTTATTATTACATTAATTTTTTTAGAATTTTTATGTGTTGGGAATGAGAGTGCAGAGTTCTTATAGCAGATCATTTTCCTGTCTAGCCTCTGAGCTTGGATTGACTATCCCTTGATCCCAATTCAAAATATCAGGAAGAGGAGACTAATTAGCTCATATTCTATCTGGTTACACTTGGACAAATCAATCAGTGTTGCCAGCCAACTACAGAAATAAGTAGTAAAAACACATCTGCCAATTCTGTGGGTCAGAGGGCAGCCCTTACGATAAGGTTGCATGGCAGATATCAGATATATTAAGGGAATTTCTTATTATTTTTATTCTCTTCTAACATTTCTTTATATAAATATATCAAGATATGATATACTCTACTTATTACATGCTCTAAATCTGACCTGCATCAAAGAGACATATATCTAATCTTATAGAAACTTTAAATATACTTTGCAAGATGAGGGAAATAACCATCCCTTGACACAAGACTTGGATTTTCTGATAGACTTTGGACATCCATGAAATAAATGAGCAATAGACTCCTATTCCTACCAGGTAACTAACAAAATTATTAATATAACCAAATACAATATCTATAATAATAAAAGTGTAATATGCTACTTAGACCAGACGACCTTCCAGATGAAGCTGCAGCAGTGGGGGCCAAGGCAGAGGCACCCACTGCAATGGCAGGGGGCCGAACACATTGAGCGAATTTCATGCATCGGGCCTCTAGTATTTTCTATAATAAGGTTCATTGTAAGTTTTTTCTTTTTTTTAAATTTAATAAGTTTTTATTGTTCAGATTATTACAATTGTTCCTCTTTTTTCCCCCCACAGCTCCCCTCCATCCGGTTCCCATCCCACCCTCTGCCCTTACCTCCCCGCCACGGTCCTCATCCATAGGTGTATGATTTTTGTGCAGTCTCTTCCCGCACTCCCCACACCCCTTTCCCCCGAAGAATTGTCAGTCCACTCCCTTTCTATGCCTCTGATTCTATTATATTCACCAGTTTATTCTGTTCATCAGGTTTTTTATTCACTTGATTTTTAGGTTCACTTGTTGATAGATATGTATTTGTTGTTCATAATATTTATCATTACCTTTTTCTTCTTCTTAAAGAATACCTTTCAGTATTTCATATAATACTGGTTTGGTGGTGATGAACTCCTTTAGCTTTTTCTTATCTGTGAAGCTCTTTATCTGACCTTCAATTCTGAATGATAGCTTTGCTGGGTGGAGTAATCTTGGTTGTAGGTTCTTGCTATTCATCACTTTAAATATTTCTTGCCACTCCCATCTGGCCTGCATAGTTTCTATTGAGAAATCAGCTGATAATCATATGGGTGCTCCCTTGAAGGTAATTAACTTTTTCTCTTGCTGCTTTTAATATTCTCTCTTTGTCTTTTGCTCTTGGCATTTTAATTATGATGTGTCTTGGTGTGATCCTCTTTGGATTCCTTTTGTTTAAGATTCTGTGTGCTTTCTGGACTTGTAAGTCTATTTCTTTCACCAGGTGGGGGGAGTTTTCAGTCATTATTTCTTCAAATAGGATTTTAGTATCTTGCTCTCTCTCTTCTTCTTGTACCCCTATAATCCGGATGTTGGTATGCTTGAGGTTGTCCGAGGGGCTCCTTACACTATGTTCAAATTTTTGAATTCCTTTTTCTTTTTGCTTTTCTGGTTAAGTGTTTTTTGCTTCTTTGTATTTCAAATCTTTGACTTGATTCTTGCTGTCCCCTAGTCTGCTGTTAGGTCTCTGTATAATATTTTTTATTTCAGTCAGTGTATGCTTAATTTCTAGTTGGTCCTTTTTCATATATTTGAAGGTCTCGCTAAATTTATTGGCTTTTTCTAGAAAATTCTTGAAAAACCTTATAAAGGTGGCTTTGAACTCTATATCCAGTTGTTTGCTTTCCTCCATCTCTTTCATTTGTGATCTGTTTCTTCGTCTCCACATTTTGGCTGTTTCCCTGAGTTGGTAGAGAAGCTTTGTGTGCTAGGTTTCCTATAGAGCCCAGTGGCTCAGCCTCCCCAGTTACCTGAGGTGGACACTCTTGGTGCACCCCTTAGTGGACTGTGTGCACAGTCTTATTGAAGTTAAGTGTTGATTGTTGTTGGTATCACTGGGAGGAATTGACCTCCAGGCCAATTGGCTGTGAAGATCAGCTGTGTCTACACTGGGAGAACTTCTGTGCTGGAGACACCCTTATGAGACAAGACTTGCAAAATTACAAAAGCCTCTGTGCTCAGCTTGGATGGGGTGGAGTCTCAGGGCAGAGCAAACAGCAATGGCTTCCCATTAGCCCTAGGAGGCATCTGGGTCTCAGTGTCCCTGGGTAATCACTGCAAGCACCTCTGAGAGAAAGCCGCCCTTGAGTTTCGCCCACTGCCAGACAATCCAGTTTCTTGAAGAATGAGCCTGGGTTCCCAGAGTCTCGCCCAGAACTGGAGTTCAGCACAGTCAGGAGCTTATGTCTCCCTCCAGATTGAGAAAGCCAGCAGCGCACTCAGCAGTCAGTCTTCTCCGCGTGCACGCTTCAGTACCTCTGCCTTTCGCAGCTCCCCTGAGTCTCAGTGTGCTTTTCTCTTTTCCTGACAGTCCAGATTCTACCCCCCTCCCCCCCCCCCTTATGAGTCTGGGTCCCCAGGGTCTCGCCCTGAACTGGAGTTCAGTGCAGTCAGGAGCTTCTGTCTCCCTCCCGCTTGAGAAAGCCAGCCACGCACTCAGCTGCCAGTCCTCTCCACGCACACGCCTCAGTACCTCAGCCTTTTGCAGCTCCTCTGAGTCTCCGTGTGCTTTTCTCTTTCCTTCTAGTTGTAGAATTTCCACTCAGCCAGCTTTCCTGTGGTTCTGGATGATGTCTATTTTGTCTTTTAGTTGTAGTTTTGAAATTGTTGTGCGAGGCAGCAGTATAGGTGTTTACCTATGCCGCCATCTTGGTTTCTCCTGTCTGTAAGTTTTTTTTTTCTGTTTGTTTCAGTTATTACTAAAAGTTTCAAAACACTTGAGTGATTGGAAGAGCTGGAGTCTTCATATTATGAAAGGTTCTCACCATAAATGTCGTTATTGGCAGTGGCATGATTTCAATTTAACATTCCAGAGCTCACATGACTATATATTCTCATATTGATAGAAAGGAAACTCATGCCTGGAGCTGAAAAATGAACAACAACCTAAGCACTTAGGCAACAAAGCAATAAACCTTGTACACATCCAGAGATAATGAGATGCCTTGGGAAGCATGGCAGATCTACATCCTGTTCCTAAGGGGACTCCTGAATCTATGCACATTGGCAGGCTTTTTGTTAAGCATCTGTCATTTAAACAAATTTCAGATCTTCCTCCTGAGGTATTATATCTCCATTATGTCCTCCATTTCTAACACAGCCTGGGCATTCCTTAACATCACCCTGCGGGATCTGTCTGCTCACCTTCCTTTCTAGTGTGCTTGGGGAAATGCACTGCTAGAAAGTTACTCTGTTCAGCAATACACATCAGGCAAGAAATGCATGCTCATTATGTTCCTAACAATAACTCATATTTACAGTGTTTTTCTTTTTCTAAAAATGTATTTGGCTCCTTTGCTCATATGGTCCTCATGGCTACACTCTGAAGGCTACATTTTATCAAGTCCAGAGCTTTGAAATCTTTTTGGTATTTAACCCAATTGTGTAATCTCCCAACAAATATTTGTTGGATAAATTAAGTATCAGAAATGTTGACTTGGAGTTTTAGAGACTCATTTGTATCCTTCCCCCCCCCCCCAACTTAATAATTTGATGATATTTGGCAAATCTGTTAATATTTCAAAATTTTAGTCTCCTCACCTATACAAAGAAAATAATGATATTTGATTCACATGTTTCTTGTATAACTTTAATGAACTAAAGAATATGAATACCTCTTTATAAGATCTGACATATGAAATGTGCTTAAGACATATTTATAGATAACAGAGTTTCCATCTAAGGGGTACCTGAGTGATGTAACTATTTCGGATTTAGACTCAAGTTGGTTAGAAGATGTTATACTTTCTTTTATTAATTTATTAATTCACAATATGAATATCATAGCCCTGTTTTCCTTCTTAGCAGGCAAGGACTTGGCTATGGAGGAACAAATTAAACATGCTGATTCTAAACTCATTTCATTTCAAAATACAGCTTCATCATATTACAAAAAATATTTAAACCATTAAATGCAAATAGATACATTTCATAAACTAACTTTTCTCAGTTACTGTTGGCTGTCAGGAACACTGCATTGAGAGTAATTCTAAAACCAATCTGGTTTAATAGAAAAAAAATTCCATGTATCTTTAGCAATAATTACCATAGGTATTGTAGGAGACACAAGCAACTTTTGCCGCAGCCATAATAAACTGCTAGCTATACAAAGAACTTTTGAGAGCTTAAATAAGCCCTATTATCATATACATCCAAATCAGAGAGAGGCAACTCACCAAAGAATATTAAGATGTAATGATCATGATGAAGGCAGTGGTTAGGTTTTTAAGAAGCTGTTACAAAAACAGATCCAGAGACAGAGAAGCATGGATCAGACCATCAAACCTCAGAGGGAAGGTAGGGGAGGGTGGGGGTAAGGGAGAAAGATCAACCAGAGGACTCATATGCATGCATATAAGCATAACCGATAGACACAGAAACGAGGGGGGTGAGAGCATGAGTGGGGGGGTGAGATGGGGGGGAGATGGAGAAATAAGGATACATATGTAATACCTTAATCAATAAAGAAAATTTTAAAAAATAAAAATAAAAAAGGCCAAAAAAAGAAGCTATTATACTAGTAGTTCATGCTAGAGAGCTCAGATTTAACTTTAGGTGTTGGATGATATTAGAGAATTATATGAAGTTATATGGATAATTTTCCTTCAATGATCAGTGATTTTCAACCCTGATTGACACATCAGAATTACCTGGAGGGCTTTTAAAAATACTTATATCCCACCTGAAACCAATTAAATCATAAGCTCTGAGCATAGCTCGGAGAACGCTTTTTTATCCTGACCCCCTCAGATGAGGGTTTTGAGACATTATAATTTTCTACCCCTAATAAATTAATTATGACAAGGATGCTCTGGTTTGGCTCTGTAATCTAAAGAAATCTTGCTAATCTTTGGTGAAGAACTTTGAGACTGAGTTTAAAAAAAAAAAATACTGCAAAAATGGCAAAGCCCATAACAGAGTATCCTACTCAGAAGAAATAATAAATCAAGCTTTGATTGTTGAAAGAGAAAGTGAAAATAATAATTAATACTGTGAAGATAAATCTGTAAAATTATATGCTAGTCTAGTGTTTCTCAAATCAGTGTCCTTGGCCTTCTGGGAGTCTGAAAAGATCCACGATATCTCCATAATAACTTCTTTTTAATTTGGGGTTTTCCTTTTTGATAACAATCTAAAAGTACTGATAGAATTATGGGCTGGTTCACCTGAATGACCACCTTTTACCTGAGTGTGGAATAGAGAATTTAGTGTCCACATTGGTGTCTGCATTTATAACCATGCAGATGGCAAATGGTACTACTTCAATTAACCTGAGATAATATAAAAAGAACAGAGGAGAACTTAATATATAATGATGCATTCAAGCCAAATGAAGTCCAAATGACCTCAAGGACCACTATGTGGACTAACATTTCACAAGTGTTTATATATTATACAAACAACAGAAAAGTTCCAGGAAAATTGAGTCCTTACATAACACACAGTAATATGCCATGACGAATTAAAATGAACCAGGCAGCAGCAGTTATTACCATATGGATACTGCAAGGCGGTGACTTAATTTCAACAAACATCATTTGTCATACTAAATTATGACATTTGTAGTTTTGATTGCACTGAAGTAGTAAATTGATTTTGGATTGATGGTTATATAGGAGCTATTAACACATGGATCTTAAATAATTTAATTTTAGGCATATTTACTTGTAAGTAATACAAAAATAATTAGTTCAAATTTGGGAGTTCTAGGAGAATTATTTTTTTCTTTATTAAGGGTATAGTACTATAGTTTGAGAAACAAGTACTATCTCCCTTTGTTTCGCAATTGACTTTTGCCATTGGCAAACTCATATTTTATACAGTACATGGAAAAATCAGTATATTTGGAATGTCTAAATATTTTTAATTTACTATCACCTATGTCTGGGAACTGAGCAAATAATCTTAAAACCCTAGCATTCCAACAGCAAAAAAAGTGCTCTACCACTATAAAATTTTAAACCCCTTTCTATTTTTGAGACCTTAACTTGATTTATTTTCAACAATTTAAAAAGAATCATATGATGATCTTATTCTTATGAAAGTTTCCTCTATTTGAAGCCATGGTTGCAACTACAGTTTTTAGAGACAGACTGCCCTGAGTCCAAATTTCTAATGTGCTATTTATACCTGTGTGACCTTGGACAGCTTATGTAACTTCTCAAAGAACTTTACCCAAATATGAAGATAATATTAGTACCTACTTCAGGCAGTTGTTGCAATGATTACCAGGATGATCTATGTGAAATGAACCAGGGAAAAGAGTTAGGTTCCTGTTTATGATTTGATAGAAAGTTTTGTAGACTGGGAGTAAGAGGGTTGCTGCTCTGTGTATCTATGTAGTTTTGCATAACCACTTATTTTCCCAGTTTTGTTATCTGCAATATAAGGTTGCTGGACCAAATAATTTCTTTACCCTGTCATGTCACTAAATTGATCTTAGTCTCCTGATTGAAATATGTCTACAAACCTTATTGAAATCCTAAGGTCTGTTGTGTTTTGGAATTCAGAAATGTTTGAATTTTAGACAGTTAACAGTATAAATGCCAGGAATTACATAATAGCCCCCAGCAGGATCTGGGACAGAAGCCTGTAATCAAATGTATTAGTATTGCTGCAATGAAATATGTGAATAGTCACACTAAACAGGATACATAAAAGAACTAAAAATAGCCTCACATTCACTAAGTTTTTTTTGCCACAAAAAAAGAAAAATCAGTTTGGATGCCAAGATTATACAAAAATTTTGAGGGTTTGGAGGTTTTAGATTTTAGAGTTACAGGTAACATATTTGTGGACCTCTAAATCTAACCTTAACTCTCACTGTCTAGCTTTGTGAAATCAAATCATTCTACCTTCTGGACCTCAGTTTCTATATTTGCAAAATAAAATTTTGAATAAGATGTCCTCTAGAGTTCCTTCTAAGAGTAACAGTGTATTTATTTTAAATCAAAGAAGCTATGAACACTATTGGTTTTCACCAATAACCTAACTCATTCATTCAATGAATATATATTTATTGAGATTTACCATATGGCAGCACTTTTATATGTTTTATAGATTCTGTAGTGTATAACTCTGTTCTCATTTCATTCATCATCTGGATGGAATGAAGACTAATAATAAAAACAAACAAGTGAACAAAAACATTTCTAATACTAACTAATTCTATGAGATAAAAGAGGGTGGCATTATAAGAGTGATTGATGGGACATTTTCTTCCTAATTCAGTGTTAGGAAAAACTATTCTATGGGGTTGACATTTGAACTGGAATCTGAAGGATAAGGAGTCAGTCATGTGGAAGTCTATAGGCAGAACTTTCCAGAAATAAGAGATGGCAAATATTAAAGCCCAAATGGAGGAAATAGAGCCCTGGAACTAAAATACAGGGAAGAGTGGCAGAAGATGAAGCTAGAGGGAAGGACAAGGACAAGATTATGTTGGGTTTTGTAGATCACAGTAAGAAGGATGAATAAAACCAGCCTTTGGCTTTAAGAATGCTCATATAAGACCTATCGGTTTCCAGAGACCTATTATGGAAGGAGAAAAACCTCTAGTCTGTCTCAAGAAAATGTTAAAATGAAAATATAATGCAATGATACCAATAAAACTCCAGTGAAAAATCAAATTAAGAGGCATAAGAAATAAAATAAATGCAATGAATCATTTATTGATTGGGGTGTAAAGCAAATTGCTTTCAATGGTCTCTCGGACTTTTATACAGAAATAAGCCATAAACATTTTTATCAGCAAGAGTATTAGAATAATTCTCTGACAGTACATCTTCATGTATTATAGGTTAAGTGCAGGATTCAGATAAAGACAAGAGGAAAAGTGAGAAGCCATATAAATTGGAAAGATTTGGATTTGAAACATCAGAAGACATAACTCAAATAAATTTAATGTAGAAAATTTTCTTCTGCTTTAGGCAACACATTAATTTCTTTTTTAAATTTTTATTGTCTATTACCAGTACTTATTTGATACACATCAATTTCACTCACACAAATACTTACAAACTAATTTTAAAAGTAAAACAGAGAACTCAAGGATAGTGGCTACCACTACTAAATTCTTTAAATATAGTAAGTAATCAGAGTTCACACAGTTTAGAAAAAGAAAAAGAAAAACCAACAACAACAACAACAACAAAAAACACTGACATATCAGAACCTGTTGCTTACAAGATCATATCTTCCCTAGGGTCACATAGCTAGCAAGTAACCAAACCAGCAAATTCAAGTCCATCTCTGCTCTACCATAGTTCCAAAAGGGATCTCCTATAGAAAGGCAGGTTTCCCAAGAATCCCTGTGATTTACTGAATGAATTAAACTCAAATGATTTTGACCATAAACCTAGCATTGTTCTCAGCAATATAAACACTAAGTACAAACTAGGGTACCTAAAGTCAAAAATATTTTACCTTTGAGCAACAGGGCTAAAACACATCAAACAAAAGTCAGTACAACCTGAAATATATTTTAAAACTTAGAAATGTGATTGTCTAAGTTAGATTTAGACTCCACTTTCTATGCTATAATAGCAAATGATAAGATTATTATATGCCTTTGCTTAATATAAGAGTATAATGCATTTGTCTCTTACAAAGACACAGTAAAAACACTCTTTACAATCGGCACCCAATAGGATAAAGGCACCCTGATGATATATTTATTTTAAGTTCTAGTAATAAAAGGATGTGTCAGCATCCTTACCACCTAAAGACCATAAATAGCACAGCTTGCTCAGTCTCCTGAAAGATGTTCTCATAGTTCAAACCCAATTCCATTAAGCACAAGTCCCAACCCGATTTATATATGATTAGGATTCACGTGTCCTTGGATTGTCCTCTTTGCAAAACATCCTAAAAGGTAGTAAAGTAGCTCCATATTGCATCTTTTTAAACCTTATCTTCTATCATTATCTCTCTCTCTCTCCCATCTGCATTGTCTAGAGGGAAAGTAATTTTAGTTATATGTACATTGAGCTATCAGAAGATCTAACACTAACTCAAAAGGATTGCTCCAAAAATCATCCTAGAACCTGATTCAGAGATCTACTCTGGAAAGCAATTCATTTATGGGCTTCTTTAGAGTTTAAACTCTTGCAAGATAATTTAAAGTCACATTGAAAGGAAACAAAACAAAACGGGAAAATGTTAATTGCTTTTTTATCTTCAAGGCAGAAGAATAATATTCTATTTACCTTTTAATCGTGTATTGAGACTAAGACAGGTTTTCACAAGCAATTTGCCTTATGAATAAGTGTTTAGAATGAGAAAATTTAGTTTTAGAATTAGAAAAAGATCCCACTGATTCTCAACATAGGCACAATTGGTATTTTAGTCAAGAAAACATTTCATTGTGTGACTCGGTGCCACACATTTGAAGAATATTTGTCTTCCTGGGCTTTATCCACGACCAAGAGTATCCCAGTTATGGTGAAAACAACCCCTACCTCAATGTATACATTACCAAACAATTACATAGGGTTGTAATGACCCAGGTTGAGAACAACTGCAACTTCCTAATTCTGTAATAAAGAATTAGAGATTCAGAAAAAATTAAAGCTTTGCTAAATGATACAGAACTAGTAAGTGCAAAAATTATCTGTCCACTTAATGCTCTTTTTATTTTTCTCCATGGAGAGCTATTTCATAAAATAAATATATAGAGTTGAATGATAACGTAATGTATGGGGTGGGGTGGGAGCAGGTTTATATGGAAAATAATACAATCATGGTAAATAATTAATACAAGAATAAACTCTGTATTTCATGTACTCAGAACTATACCTACTTTTGCCCTGCCTGTGTCTAAGACTTGGACTCTACACAGAGATAAAACTCAAATAAACAAAATCTTTCAAACGGTGATAAAAACATGTGACTTCTTCTAGCACTCTATTTAACATTCAGGGAAAGAGTGAAAGAGCAGGTAAAAGTAGGTGAGAGTCCTTTTTCAGACTTTAGCTATGTGATCTTAAATTACACTACTTACATAAACTCTCCAGGCCTCAGTTTCTCCATATGTATAATGACATGTTTGAGTTTTATTATTCTTAAAGGCTTGTCCTCTATAAAAAATGCTTGCCTTTATACTTTTAAAATAAACAAATATCATTAATTATAGTTCAAGTCTGTTTTATACTATTCAAAGATAGGTAAGAAAATTCCATATCCTTACATTTATACACATTTTTCTACAACAAACAGGGAGTAGAGTTTTCTGGTTAGGCAAATAAAAGACTACATGTCATGCAGTCCCAATAGTTCAATTTATCCTTTCATCAAACATTTACTACAATTAGTATTCTCTACTATTTCAGATTGTAGGGACATTTATATGAATTAAATACTTTTGCTGATTTCCAGGAAACCACAGCCTGATCAAAGAGTTAGATATATAAACAGAGCATTATAATGCAATGCCATTGGTATTATAATTATAAATCTAGTTATTATACTAAGTAATGAATTATACTTACCATAAAGCAGTAATAAAAATAGTGAAATATTCATTTGCTGATTAAACAGATATACCATTATGGATATAAAATACTGAAGTACTACAGAAAAAATGTTGTGGTTAATAGAGAATTTAAGTTGATAAAAGATTAAGTAAGGATTTTACTCTCATAACTCTTGCTTGCTTGCTAAAGTAAGCAAATAAAAAAATAATCATGGGTTTTGGAGTAAAAAAAATCATGTATTGAATAATTCTGGCTCTGCCATTTAGAAGGTAGATGGCCTTAGACAAACTTCATCACCCCTTAGCCTGATTTATCATTTGTAAAGTGAGAACAGTTGTAAGCTATAAATAAGGTCATTCATATAAAGTGCCAAGTACATAAAAGATCTTTTATAAATATTAAGCATCTTCCCTCTTTCATGTGGAAAATTTTGTCTTTACCTGCCTTCAGAGGTATTCTTATGGAAGATTATATTTTCCAAAATTAGTAGCAATATTTTTTGTTCCACATGCTCTTGTAGAACTTTGCCATTCCCTATTAAGAAATGGAGTTTCTCCATAGCCGGTTTGGCTCAGTGGAAAGAGCATTGGCCAGTGGACTCAAGGGTCCTGGGTTTGATTCTGGTCAAGGGCACAAGCCCAGGTTGCAGGCTCGATCCCCAATAGAGGGTATGCAGGAGACAATGATTTTCTCTCATCGATGTGTGTGTGTGTGTATATATATATATATATATATATATATATATATACCTTCCTCTCTGAAATCAATAAAAATATTTTTAAGAAAAGGAAAGAAATGGAGCTTGTGCCCCCTCCTCTTGAACCTGGGCAGCCCTTTGTGACTTGCCTCAATTAATAGTGTGTGGTGGAAACGATGCTGTATTCCCTTCCAAGATTTTGTCTTAAAAGGAGATAGTTTCTCCTTGGAATTTCTCTCTCTCTCTTAAGTCAAAGCATATAATAACCACAAAAAATAACCAGCTCTACTCACCTGGTAATTGAAAAATTATCAATATAAAAGTCATTGGAATATAGTGTACAACAAGCACGTCAAACTCAAAGGCTAACACGGGCCAAATAAATGAGGCATGTGGCCCACAGGTCACAAGTTTGATGTGCTTGATGTACAGCACAGGGAATACAGTCAATGATATTGTAATGACTTTGTACAGTGATGGAATTGTCATGGTCATCACTTACAAGATATACAGATGTCAAATCACAAGACCAGCATTACCCTGATACCAAAAACATATAGGACATTCTAAGAAAAAATCTATAGGCCAATATCTCTGATAGATATAGAAGCAAAAGTTATAAGAAAACAGAATTCAACAGCACATTAAAAGGAACATACAGCATGATAAAGTGAGATTCATCCTTGGGATGCAAGGATGGTTCAGCATATGCAAATTAACAAATTTGACATACCACATTAAAAGAATAAAATATTAAAAATATGATCATCTCACCCTAGCCAGTTTGGCTCAGTGGATAGAGCATCAGCTTGTGACCCAAAGAGTCCCAGGTTCGATTCCAGTCAAGGGCACATACCTTGGTTGCAGGCTCCTCCCAGCCCTGGCACTGGTCCAGGTGCATGCAGGAGGCAACCAATCAATGTGTTCCTCTCACATCAATATTTCTCTCTGTCTTTTGCTCTCTCTTTCACTGTCTAAAAGATCAATAGAAAAATATCCATGGATGAGGATTAACAAAAATAAAAAATTTTTTTAAATGATTATCTCAATGGAGGCAGAAGAAGCACTTGGCAAAACTTAACATCCTATCAGATAAAAATACTTAATGAACTGGATAGTGAAGGAATATACCCAATACAGTTAAGGCCATATATGACAAGGTCACAGCTAACATTATACTGAATGGTAAAAGGTTGAAAGAATTTCCTCTAATATCAGGAACAAGACAAGGATGCCCATTCCTATTCAACATATTACCAAAAGTCCTAGATAGAGCAATCAGACAAGAAAACATGAATTAAAAGCATCCAATTCAAAAAAGGAGTAAAATTGTCTTTGTTTAAAAATTATGTGATCTTAGTTAGAAAAAAAAAAAACCTACAAATTCTACCAAAAATTGTTAGAATAAACAAATTCACTAAAGTTGCAGAATATTAAAAAAACAAACACAACAACAACAACCCCAAAAAAGAAATCAGTTGTGTTTCTACACATACAACAAAATATCTGGAAAAAAAAAGAATAAAAAACAAATCTGGGTATTTATCAAAGAAAACAAAATCACTGACTTGACAAGTGAACCCTATGCTCATTGCAGCAATATTTACAATAGTGAAAATACAGAAGCAACCTCAATGTCCATTGATGGATGAATTTATTTTAAAAATGTGACACATACACACCACACACACACACACACACACACACACACACACACACACACACCCCACTGGAATATTAGTCAGCCATAAAAAAAGAATGAAACCTTGCTATTTACAACAACATTACTGGATCTTAAGGGCATTATGCTAAGTGAAATAAGTCAGACTTAGAAAGACCAACACTGTGTGACCTCACTTATGTGTGGGATCTAAACAAAACAAAACAAAAAGCAAGCTCATAGATGCAGAGGACAGATTGATGGTTGCCAGAGTCAGGGTCTAAGGTGGGCAAAATGAGTAAAGAAAGTCAAATGTTAGAAATGTCTAGTTATAAAATAAATGCATGTAGGTGATGTAAGGTACAGGATGGCAACTATCATTAACAATAGTATATTGCATATTTAAACATTGCTATGAGATTAAATACTAAAAATTCTTATCACAAGAAAAAAATTCTGTAAATATATGTATATGGCTAGAGGCCCGATGCATGAATTCATGCACCAGTGGGGTTCCTCAGCCTGGCCTGTGAGAATCGAGCTGAAACCAGCTCTCCAACATCCCCCGAGGGGTACTGAATTGTGAGAGGGTGCAGGCCAGGCTGAGGGACCCCACCGGTACACGATCGGGGCCGGGGAGGGGTGCAGGAAGGCTCCAGGGCATGTCCAGCCTGTCTCACTCAGTCCCCATAGGCCCAATTCCAGCAGCAAGCTAACCTACAAGTCAGAGCGTCTGCCCCCTGGTAGTCAGTGCATGTCATAGTGAGCAAGTGAGCGGCCTTAGCATATCATTAGCATATCACGCTTTGATTGGTTGAATAGACGACTGAACACTTAGCATACTAGGCTTTATTATATAGGATGACAAATGTTAACTAGACTTATGGTATGATCATTTCACAGTAAATAAAAATACTGAATCATTATGTTGTATACCTGAAACTATATAATATTTTATGGGAATTATAGCTCAATAAAAATAGAAAAAGTAGAACACAGTCCCATTTACAATAGCATCAAAAACATTAAAATAATTAGGAATAAATTTAACCAAGGAGGTGAAAATATGTACAGTGAAAACTATAAAACATTGATGAAAAAAACAGAAGGCAGAAATAAATGGAAAGGTATTCCATGTTTATGGATTGAAAGAATTAATTTTGCTAAAATGTCCATAGTACGCAAAGCAATCTACAGATTCAATGCAATCCCTATCAAAAATCCTAATACAAAACTCCCTGAATAGCCAAAGCAATCTTGAAAAAGAACAAAGCTGGAGCTATTATACTTTCAGAGTTCAAACTATATTATAAAATTATAGTAATTGACGGTATGGTGCTGGCATAAAAGTAGACACAGAATCAAGATCCCAGAAATAAACCCTTGTATATATGGCCAAATAGTATTTGACAAAATAGTCAAGAATACTCAATGGGAAAATGTTAGTCTCTTCAATATATGGTGTTGGAAAAACTGGATAATCACATGCAAAAGAATAAAATTGGACTTTAACCTTATACCATTCACAAAAATTAACTTTCAATGGAACAAAGACTTAAATAGGAAACATGAAACTATAAAACTCTTAGAAGAAAAGAGGGGGAAAGTCTTTGGCACTGACATCAAAAGCACAAGCATCAAAAGCAAAAACTAAGCCCTAACCGATTTGGCTAAGTGGATAGAGCATGGGCCTGCGGAATGAAGGGTCCCAGGTTCGATTCCAGGTCAAGGGCATGTACCTTGGTTGCGGGCACATCCCCAGTAGCAGGTGTGCAGGAGGCAGCTGATCGATGTTTCTCTCTCATCGATGTTTCTAACTCTCTATCCCTCTCCCTTCCTCTCTGTAAAAAATCAATAAAATATATGTAAAAAAATAGTAAGTGGAAGTATATCAAACTAAAAAGCTTCTGCAGAGCAAAAGAAATAATCAACAAAATGAAATTTCAACCTACACAATGGGAAAATATTTGCAAATCATATATATGATATGCAAATCATAATATGTAAAAAACTCATACAACTCAATAGCAAAAAAATGATGATGATAACAAAAAAGGGGAGAGAAACTGAAAAAACTTTTTTTCCAAAGACAATATACAAATGGCCAACAGGTACCTGAAAAAGTACTCAATATCACTAATCATCAGAGAAATGCAACTAGAAACCACAATGAGATGCCACCTCACATCTGTTGGAATGGCTATCATAAAAAAGACAAGAGATATCAAGTGTTGGTGAGGATGAGGGGAAAAAGGGAACCCTTGTGCACTGTCGGTGAAAAATAAAATTGTACTGTAGGAGGAGAAAACTACACTAGTACAACAAACAGATGGTAAGAAAAAGAATCTTGCCTGGCCAATGCAGCTCAGTGGTTGAGTGTCAACCCATGAACCAGAAGCTCATGGTTCAATTCCCAGTCAGGGTGCATGCCTGGGTTGCAGGCTCAATCCCCAGTGGGGTTGTGCAAGAGGCAGCCGATTGATGATTCTCTCTCATCACTGATGTTTCTATCTCTTTCTCCCTCTCCCTTTCTGTCTCTAAAATCAATAAAAAACGTATTTCTTTTTAAAAGGAATCTTCATAGCTTCATCTTGTGATACCTTAACTCAATTCCTCTCCAGCAGTCTGCTGTAGGGGAGGGTTACATTTAGTACTTTTCCTCCATATTTCTGGCTCTACCCATGGGTAAGGAACAGATTTCTACTTAGATATTAGTAGTGCAGTGTTTATTTACATCTTCCTTGTTTTGGTTATACAACAGATCCCCATCAGAGGAGGATGGGACAGTAAAAAGGATTCATACTCAAAAGCCCCATCCAGACCTCTAACATCTGTCAGCTTCACATACCTCTCTTGGTATACCTCAAACTTATATTGGTTCCACAATCAGCATTCTCTACCTCTGTGTCTAGCGTAGTAACTATGCTACTAGAGAAAATCAAAAGAATTGGTAATAACACCAGATTAATGCCACCAACCTCTCTGGGGCCCCCATGACTGACAAGGGATTCTAAGTCTTCTACTGCATCCCTTCTCCCATGTTACTCAGCAGATGAGCTTTAGGACTTGAAATTATCAGGCAATTTCCTGCTTCCATATCTACACACCTACCTGTACCTACACTTGTATTTAAATCCTTTCTTCTTGATACAGAAAAATGTTCTCTCTCTTCCTCCTTAAAGGCAAGTAAGACTTTTGTTTTTGGAAAACTTCCCTTTTGAAAGACTGATTGTTTTTTAATCTCTAGTCAAAATAACGTTAGTCAGAGGACACGGATTATGCTTAGAGAAACCACCAAAAAGACTGAAAATCACTTAAATGAATATTTGTTAAATTTACACAAGTAGTAAGTGCCCAAATTGTTTGTGATTGGTACTGCTTTTCAACTGGCATATGTAAAAAGGGTCTCCCTTGGTGACATAGTCTATTTCGTCTTTGAAAATTCTTAATTATTCACTGCACACATACTCATTTATAATTTTATAGTTTGATAAATTTATTTATTTAAGAACAGTGTCCTGTTTGTAGTCTTATAATTTAACACTTTTATCTTGCAGTCCAACATTTAATTTTTAATTATAGGAGACCATCTAATGAAAACATGTTTCTTGCAATAAGAGATTAGACTTATTTTTTAAAAACGCTGCCTCTCCTTTGGAAAGTCCTTGTTTTAAAAAAAAACAACTCACTAACCTTAAGTAAATGACCAGCCTTTCATACCTTAGAGTACTAATTACTCCACTTAAACCATACCTAAGATGATGCCTTCAATTCACAGGGCGGTGAGACACCATACTTGGGAAAAGGGTTGAAAGAACATAATTTTCAGATTTTGATGAAACTTAGGTCTCCAGCTTCAATAAACTTACCCAGGTAAGTATATAAAGCTCACAGTGCAGAGCCCAGCACTTAGAAAGTCCTAAAGAGCAATACTAATTAACTGTAGCTATTTTTCTTCTACGTCAAGAATATTTCCCCCAATCCGATCAAATGTTTTATGGAAATTTGTACCATGAATTTATCTTTTCATTATTTTAAATCCAATTCTCTTTTAACATTTTACGGTAACTTCTATAATAATAAAAGCATAATATGCTAATTAGAATGGATGTCCTTTGGGACGACCTTCTGGACGAAGACCTTCCTGACTAAGCTGGGGCTTCAAGGGAAGCCAGGGTCCTGGATGCCAGAGGGAAGCCCGTGCAGGCAGCCAGGAGAAGGAAGGCCTACTCTTACACGAATTTCATGCATCGGACCTCTAGTATAGAAATAACAGTGTAGAGTATTAATGTTATTTTCTTTGATTCTATGAAATGAAATAGGATTATAAATTGAGACCAGAACTCCAACAATATAATAGTACAGCAAAATAATCAAACTTCAATATTTTTTTAAAAAAACTAGTTTTATTACAAATAAAATGTTTTTTTAAGTAAAGAACAACATAGGTAAAGCTGTTATTTTCACATCTCCATGTTGTTCTTACTGAAATTAACTCAGGGTGATGTCATATAATAATCACATTGTCACTGATTTCTATTCTTAATAATCAAAATACTAGCAGTCAGGAATATATATAACCTGTATATGTTCTTTCTTTGCCCCTCTTTTATTGTCAGCCTCAGGTAGTGAACTTACTAAAGACAACAATCTATCAAAAAATGTGTGTTGAACATTTCCTGTATCATTATACTTTTGACCTCAATCTCTTAATGGGTTTTATACCCTTTAAATTCCTGTTCTTCAGCCTCACAGAGATCAATATCCAGCTCCTTAATCCCTTCATTTTTCTCTCACTTTACAGGCCCCTTCTGATCTTTATCCAGCTTGAACCCAATGGTTGTTCATTTGACCTATTGTCTCTGCAATATCTTTGATAAACTTTTAGTCCAAGCTCAGCAAAACCCAAACCCCAGATCAGTCCTGCAGCTGGTCTGTCCACCTCGGAGGAAATCTCCATTTGTGCTGATGGTAGCTTCTACATCGTCAGTTTTCACACTGAGTTGGCTTCTTTCATGTATCAGCTTCCTGTCTCATTCTTCTAAAAAAAAATTTTTTTTAAACCATTACTATCTTCCTGTAAGACCTTAATCTTCTGTACTTCCTCATTTTGATCTCGAAGCCATTAGCTCTGTTCTCCCAACACATACATACCACAAGCAGACCAAAAAGCTAACCCACAACCCAACCATCCTTATCCTACGCCCTCCTACACTCTCTTCAGTTCTCTAACATTTATGTCAGAGGTTGGCCAACTATGGCCCCTGGTCAAATCTGGATTTCTGCCTATTTTTGTAAATAAAGTTATATTGAAATAGCCATGTCTATTTGATTACATATTGCCTATGGCTGCTTTTATGCTACAATGGAGGAGTTGGGTGGTAACTACAAAGACTACATGGCCTTCAACACTAAAATATGTATTATCTATACTTTACAGAAAAAGATGGCTGCCCTCTGACCTATATAGTCAACATCTTTCTCAGCCTGTATCTTTATTTAGCCAAAAACATATGGTCATCTTTTTCTAGTATGAAAATATTTATTTTGGTGTTTTTGTTTTGTTTTTGTTTGTTTCTGGCTCAAACACTCTACAATTACATACCAGTTTTTCTCATCTCCTCATCATATAACTTGTTCAGGGAGTCGGCCATATTCTCTTTCTTTACTTTGTTTTCTAGTTATTCCATTGTCCTTATAATCTGAATTTTGTCTTAACTATCTTTTTGAAATTATTCCTAAAAAATTAATGATTAGATTATCTCCTGTCAAGCTTAAAAAAAAATTCTAACCTTTAACTAATTGAACCATCTCTAGGCACTCTCCCCTTAGAACTCTGTAATCCAATGTTCTTAATAAAGAGTGTGTATCAGAATCATCTCTAGGCTTCTATCCCTATGCTGACCACAAGCCAGGATTAATCTTTGCTATTACATTTTTCTTTCCTCTCACATAAGAAATTAATAGTACTATTCCAATACCATAAAACATTATCAAGTAACTAGAACAAAATACCGTAGTAAATGAGAGAACGATACCTGGTCTAGATAGTTTTCAATAAATAAAATTCATCCCCACCTTATAGGATGAAAACAAACACTTGCCGCCGGTACAGTATATGTTCACTCCCACTGCCCTTCCTTCTCTCTCTTCTAGCGTTATTGCCATCTATTCACTATTTTAAAAAATCCTGACCAAAGGAAGTCCAGGACATTTTGGAATACAGTTTTTTTCAGGTATTTCCTAGAGTGAGGAATGCTGACTAAATAAAGACAAAGAACCGTTTCTCTTATAAAACTGACATCTCCTTGGATTAATAACATAAAATTTGTCAGAGATGTGAAATACCCTTCCAGAGATCTACAGGATTAATCAAAATGAACAATTCTCATAATGATGGTTAGCACAGGATATGCACATGGAAAGTAATGATTAAAATGAAAACCAACAAGGAGACACAGATATACAAAGTCACTGATGATACCAACCAACAATTTACATCTTTTTAGGGGGAAACTACCCTTTAGTTCTATCAAGGTGAAAGCAGATTAACTGTCTCTATATGACACATTTTTATTTTTCAAGCAAAACAAAATCAGATAGAAAATTGGTAGAAAGACATATACCCCAACTTCTGTTCTTTATTCCTATCAAGATATGTGGAATCTGTATCTCTAAGTAAACAGCCTAGTAGCCACAAATCTAATAGAGGAAAATTTTTTCAGGTTATACCAGAGATCCCTTTCTCATATTTCTGTTTACACAACTTCATCCCACAAAAATACAATTTATTGGGACACCTTAGCATATTCATGCTATGATGATCCAAGCAAGTAAACTTCTATATCTTTAAAAGTCCAGCAACCCTTAAAGCAGAATGACCAGAACAACAAGTTGATATGACATGCACTGACCACCAGGGGGCAGATGCTCAATGCAGGAGCTGCCCCCTGGTGGTCAGTGAACTCCCACAGCAGGAGCACTGCTCAGCCAGAAGCCAGGCTCACAGCTGGCGAGCTCAGTGGCTGTGGCAGCAGCCTCTCCCACCTCTGTGGCAGTGCTAAGGAACGGGAAACCAAGTGGTAAGGAGTGAGCAGGTGGACAGTAAGGAGCAAGGGGTCTCGGATTGCAAGAGGGCACAGGCCTGGCTGAGGGATTCCCCCGCTATGCACAAATGTCATGCATTAGGCCTCTAGTAAGATATAAAGAATTATAATATAATACCATTAATAAAGTAGATTTAATAAATGCAAATAAAAAAATTTAACCATAAAAATATGTCATTATTTTAACATGTTCATGTAACTATACAAATTTTATTACTTATTATGCCACAAAAAAACAGTTTACTTTAAAACATAAAACTCATAAAGACAAATTCTCCAATCACAGTGATTTAAAAGTAGAAATTAATACCTAATGTATAGCAATAAAACTGAACAAATCCTAGCCTTTTCAAAATTACAAAAAAATATATATAAAAACATAAAAATTATTGTATGTAAGGAAATAAAATTATTATTCCAGGCCATTTATTAAATTATAAAAATGGGAATATAATAAATGACATTTATGTAATTATTTTAAGTATAATTAGAGATAAATTAATAGGCTGAAAGGACAATTATATTTTTAAATGAAAAGAAGTTGTCTTTATATCAAGATATTAGAAAAATTCAATCAGAAAAAAATAACATAGAAAGAAACAATGAAAATAAGATGAGAGTTAATAATTAGACCATAGAAAATTAATAAAGAAATAAAGCACTTGGTCCTAAGAATTAACAACAAAAATTGATAATCTCATGACAGATCTAACCAAGAGAAAGAGAGATAATGTTTTGGGGCTAAAAAATAACCACTAATATAAAAAAAACTAGAGGCCCAATACACAAAATTCATGCACTTGTTGTGTGTGTTGGGGGGGTGTCCGTCAGACTGGATTGTGAGAGGGTGCAGGCCAGGCCAAGGGACCTCACCCAGGCAGGATCGGGGCTGGGGTGGGACACAGGTAGTTGGCCAGCAGGGGAGGGACCGTGGGAAGGCTCCAGGGTGTGTCCGGACCATCTCATTCAGTTTTCATTGGCCAGACCCCAGCAGCAAACTAACCTACCTGTCGGAGCTTCTGCCTCCTGTGGTCAGTGCACCTCATAGCGAGTGGTTGAGCAGCCTTAGCATATCATTAGCATATTTCACCTTGATTGTTTGAATGGCTGACTGATGACCAGACACTTAGCATATTAGGCTTTTATTATATAGGATACTTAAATTATAAGAGAATTGTACATATGTTACTCTAATTTACCTATAAGTCTAAACTAACAACTAAAAACATAAAGTGGGCCCTAATTGGTTTTGCTCAGTGGATGGAGTGTCTGCCTGTGGACTGAAGGGCCCCAGGTTCAATTCTGGTCAAGGGCATGTACCTTGGTTGCAGGCATGTCCCCAGAGGGGGGTGTGCAGGAGGCAGCTGATCAATGTTTCTCTCTCATCGATGTTTCTAACTCTCTATCCCTCTCCCTTCCTCTCTGTAAAAAATCAATAAAATATATTTTTAAAAAAATAATAAAAATAAATAAATAAATAAAATCAAAAAGTGGTTATTTAGTCAAAGGAATTAAGACTTGTGCTTAAATGTAAATTATATTGTGTGCTAGTTGCATAATCTTAAATGAATTCCCTAACTGCTATGAGACATATTTTCTTCATCTGCAAAATGAGAACTTACTATGGGAGTGTTTTGAGAAGTATTACTTATGTCACTGTCATCTGAGTCATCACCTCTTCCTCCTCTGTTAAAATTCACTACCTTTGGTGAACACTTGATAGGTGCTTAAGCTAAATTGCAAAAAAAAAAAAAAAAAAAAAAAAAGTGCTTTTATAATCAATACTTTAATCCTTCTGTAATACCCAGGCCAATAGAGAAAATTTACTTTAAACATTACACCTGAGAATGCAAAACCTTAAAGATATACCTACCCAAAGGGGGGTGGGGAGCAGGGAAGTTTTCCCAACTCACAAGATTTAGAATGATTGACTTTACTTAATAATTAATGTGGTGCTTTTGGCACTATATAATTGTCATTAGGCAAATACATAGACATAACATTTAAGAGAAAATCAAGAAGCTGAACTAAACAAAGTTGATTACCCCACCTCCCCCCCCAAAAAAAGTCAGGAATACTTTATCTCACTTTTATCAGTCAACCTATAAGATTATGAAACCAAGAATGCTGTATTTTTAAGTTCATAGATCTTAGAATGAAATAAAAAGAAAATCAGTAAAATTGGATCTTTGATATTTATATATGTCCCTAGACTTCTCCTTAGGGTTTTAAGGTAGGTTCTTGTCAGAGTAAAATTAAATGAAAAAGTAAGAAAAGTAAGTTGTAAAATTAAACTTCCAACCCCTGACATTCTCTTATTTTAGATCAAAATAAAACTAATTATTAGTTTAAAGTTTTTTTTTAATGAAATCCATCAGTCCATCAGGGAAAATACTAGCTATTTTGAAGCACAATTGAAAAATGCAAACTTTTTAGAAAAGAAAAATGCCAGAAATAAAATAAAGAAAAAAAAACCCACAAAACAAAAACTGGTAACTTTGTCTACCTATCATCTTGGATTAAGATATTTAAAAATGATATTCATTTTAAATTCATTAACCCAACAAATATTTATGGGGCACAAAATAATGCAGAGATTAAAATAAATACACAAACAAATATAGTCTTTTACTCTCAAGGAACTCTCTGCAGGAAAAGGATTTTAGAGACAGGAGAGGCAGATTAGGGAAAGAGGGAGCTCATGGGAGAAGAATGCATACATGATGGGCAGAGATGGCTCCAAGCTGCCAGATTGTTTACAAGAAAGATACAAGATAAGGGGAAGGAGAAGAGGTGGGCACCAGGTGAGCTTAGAAACTTTGAAACTGATACCATGCAGGGAATAAGGGGAAAAATGACCAATTAGGAAAGCTCAGGGAACATAAAATAAGAAAGGGTCCAATTAGAAACTGTCATGAAAAAACAAAAAGCTTCCGGCATTTATAAACCCATAGACAAAGAGACTCACAGGACTATGTGTTTCCCATTTTAGAGAGAAAACAGGTTTTTCCCCTTTGGGGACCCCTCCCCAGGGAGAGTTTGTATACACTTACAATAAATTTCCACATTTTTCCTTAAAATATTTTAGTTCACAAATTTTATTCTTCAAACTTTGTAGGAGAAGAACCCACTATGAGAGAGTCTGAGCTTTGCCATTTTGCATATCAGTAGGAAAGTTTAAAGGAAGAGACAGCAAACGAAAACAATTGCCCAAACCTGTGTGATAAGGATATCTACTATCTCTATACCTATTTTCTATCTACTAGAAGCCCAATGCACGAGATTCGTGCACTGGCAGGGGTGGGGGTGTCCCTCAGCCTGGCCTGCACCCTCTCGCAGTTCGGGAGCCGCTCAGGAGATATCCGACTGATGGCTTAGGCCTGCTACCTGCAGAGAGTGGGCCTAAGCCAGCAGTTGGATATCCTTAGCGCTGCTGTGGAAAGGGGGAAAAGGGAGAGGCTCCCGACACCGCCGCTGCACTCACCACGGCTTCTGGCTGAGTGGCACTCCCCCATGGGAGCACACTGACCACCCACGGGCAGCTCCTGCATTGAGCGTCTTCCCCCTGGTGGTCAGTAGGTATCATAGCGACTGGTCATTCCACCATTCGGTTGATTTGCATATTACCCTTTTATTATATAGGATAGTAATTTATTGAGCATCAACATAGGTTGCTAGGTGCTTTATCTATACTATTTCACATCCTCACTGAACCCTTGTGTGTTAAAAATTATTACGCCCTTTTTACAAGTGCAGAATTGAAGTTTATAGAGTTCAGGTTGATAAACTGATGAAGGCATGATTAATGTAAATCTATATGACCCCAAAGATCACCACATTGTTTTTGTTAAATTGAGACATCTGAGGAATTATCAGCTCTAGAAGTGTGTGTGTGTGTGTGTGGTGGGGGGGGGGGGATGGGAGGAAGGAATAGTACTGATCTAAGATTGTGGATCTGGCCACATTGTGACTTTTCTATCTAAAAGCTGTCAGTAATTAAAGTGGCCTACTATTGGAAGATCAAATATGATAATTGATGAGAAAGTTACTGAAAAGTAGACAAGTTAAGCCATTTATAAAATGAGACACAGGATTACAGAGATGAAGCTCTTTGCCATCATTGGAATTTAGTCCAAGCAAACAAATGTTCCAAAAAACTTCGTAAATTTAAAATACTTTAAACATTATGGCCTTTCTAAACAACCTCAAGGTAAATGGCATTGAAACTGTGTTTTCCTATCTGATTAGTACTAGAGTAACAATTAAAACACAAGCAAAGTAGAAAACTGTGTAATTTTTTTTCTCAGAATTTAATCAGCAAAGAAAAGGAATTTGCATAATGCATACCCCCCCCCCCCCCGCAAGGAACCTTTTCCTCTGTAGCACATTCCTGAAGCAGCCCTAAGGAAATGAATAATTGCCTTGACTCTTCACTGCATTTAGTCTATACAGCCACCATCTGCCTTTAAATGTGCAGAAAGAATAGTGCCACTTGTGGTAGAATGAAAAATCATCCAAGAACTTGATAAGTGCTCTTTTGTGTCTATTCCTATTGTTACTCTCTTCTTACATTGCCTGCCGTTTCCTATACCTGCTCTTCCTGGAAACTTATTCCCCTGCAAATGTTTTAGTCTGAGTCTTCTTTGAGACAACATAGGAAGGTTTATTTTCATAAATTCAGGTTTCTCAAAATGTCAGCAAAGGGATCTGAGATTATTCTTTCCATGAGGCAAGAGCATTCTGTCAAGGTAAATTATACCCCAGAAATTAGAGAAATAAAATAATTTAGATGGTAAAATATTCCATTGACTAAAAATATAATCCTTGTTTAAGTTTATTAATTTATTATTTTGAAGATCACATAGCACTAGCACTCACATGCATGCAAAGGTCAATGTTACTCTTTCCTAGACAGGTTAAGTCCATATTTAGTTGTAAATGAATAACTAATGAGTTGCATTTTAAAATTAGATATAATTTTATTGCAGACAGATTTTCCATTGTGTTTAGTACACACACACACACACACACACACACACACCATATGATGACAGTGCCATATCTTTTGTACATTTGAATATACAGGGAATACGGGCAGATTCATTTAACATGAAAGGCAATAAATTTTTTCCTACTGATGCTTCAATTCTGAATGCACAATACTGGTGACATCTGGCCTCAGGCCCTGACCAGAACTGTTACCACAAAGTATTGTGGAGTTTAGCTCTCCTTAGCAAAATGTTCGACTCACAAAAAGCCTAATGCATCTTCATGTATTAATAGAGGCTCATTGGATCCAAGACCCTCTGGCAGGGGTTGGACCTTCTTAGACGCCAGCTGTTGGATGGAGAAGATGTGAGAAGTCATAGGTATATAAGAGAGTCTTTATTGTAGCCCAAGTACAGTAGCCATTGCTAACAAGGAGCTATCAGTCAAAACAGTTCTTCAAAGCAGCTCCATAAAGTAGGCAACTGCACACTGGCTAGTTAATAATACATCTTTCCTACAAAACAGCCTCCAACTAGGAGCTCTACAAACATAGTAGCCGACCAAGCAGCCACACCCTACATAAAAGTAGCCTCAGCAAAAATAGGAGCCATCACATAAAGCAGTCCAGCATAGGCTGGTCAACAACAAATCTTTATACCAACTTAGACAAAAGAGGCTTCTTGACAAATTAATGCCATCAATACTTGGGTTACGGAAAGGCACGCCTGGGCAGTGTATACAGTACAATTTCTCTGTCCTTGTTTTTGAACCTGCGTATGACAAATTGGCCTTGAGTACCCGGCATACTCTATACAGGGTCCCCACAAGGCTAATGGTTGTAATTGAGGACAAATGACTTTAATACAAAATAATAACAATTTAATAAATGTAGTTCCTCTAAATAAAAAAAAAACTGTAAATTTAATAGTTTTAAAAATTTAAGAACATTAATAATAAATATGTTAAGATATATCATGTTCTGATAGAATATCACCTAGTATAATTGAAATGACCATCATTCCAAGTTTAATATATAAAGTTAATGGAATTCTAATTAGAATTGCAAAATTGTTGAAAAAAATCATTCTAAAATTCACTAGAAGTCTATGGTCATTATAGAGGAATTTCATTAAAAAAAAAAAAGAAAGCTTGCCCTTTCAGATATTAAATCTTTCTCACAAGTTACAAAAATTAACCCAAAATAGAACAACAGTATATCCATGGAACCAAGTTTAGAAATAGTGAGAGGATTTAGAGATGAGAGAGGCAGTTAGGGTAAGTGCCAGAAACAAATCAGTTTCACTAAAAGAGAGATGTTGACAGGAAGCCAGGAAGGCTGGTCAACAACCTTAACTGCTCTAACCACTCACCCTTTAGTTGAGACATTGTTAGCTGAAGCAGCCTCCACCTTTGTCCCATGTAAGTTTCTGTTATTTCCTGCCTAAGGGCTACATGTAAGTTTCTGTTTATCTTGCCTAAGATGTTTTTCCCCAAAAGCTCAATAAAAGGGATTCCTACATTCTGGCGCCCAACGTGGGGCTTCTGGAGGAGAAGGTATTTTTCGCCTAAGAGTGAAGGAAGGAAAAAAATTACGCCGAGAAAAAGTGTGGAAAATTCACCTGAAAAGGGTGAGGGAAGTTCACCACATGCAAAAGCCCACGGCCAGCTGCAGAGTTGCGAACTGTAAGTAGGGTGGGAACGTCTTTTTCAGCCAGGCTAATGGAGAAGAATTAGGTTATAAATATAAAATAAACTTTATTATAGACTTTTGGTTTGCATGCTTAAAGAATGTGGTTTCTTGTTCAAATTGGAATCTTGATTGATATTTGGAGTCTGAAGTCTGTAAAGGGAAGTGGGACTCCATTGTTGAAGCTGCCTCTGCTGCGGAGAAATTCAAAGGTGGCAGGAGAGGGCAAGGCTATCTGCTCTCCTGCAATGAGATTACTTAAGGCCTTGTTTAAAAATTATAAAAAAACTCGCAGAGAAGTACAAATCTTGCTCAAATTGGGTGTTAGTTATTACTTTGGAAAGCGAAAAAGAAAGAAAAAAAATTTAAGATCTGTCTATCTTTTAAGCATGAAAAGAAATTTGGCCAGATCTGTTGCTGTTGCTTCCCCCAAAGTAAGCAGGATGTGGGGAAGGAAGGGAGACACGTGGAGATCCAATATGGAAGCCCACTCTACCAGTATGCTAAGGAATGTGGTAATTTGCATTTGAAAGGCTACAAACTTCCTCCAAACTCGTTTGGCAGCAAAACATTTTTTTTTGGAAGTTTGCTTAATTATAAATAATAAAGTTAAAGGTTTAGATATTTTGAAATGACAAAATGCTAAATATTTGACTTTCCAGCTCTAAAAGTTTAAGTTTCATATATTAAGATAATTATAAAAAATATTATATTCTTTAAATCATATGGGTATATATATATTTGATGGCTTTTTTCCATGTTAAAATTTCAAGGCCTTAACAGAGGTGATTCTTGGAAAGCTCCAAGGACCCGGAGTAATACAAGAAATTTATTCTCTCTTCTTAAAAGAAATCTTTTTAAATTTAACACATCTAATATACTTGAAATTGCATGGAAAGCCTTATCAAATAAAAATTAATAAATATATTTTAAATGTTATGAAGCTTTTGGCCTCTTAAGAAGGGCAAAACGAAGTAACTAAATATTTCTTCCAGTTTAAAATTGAATTGTCCTGGCCTAGAGCAAAGAATATCCTTACATGATATTATTCTACAATGTCACTATAATTTTTGATATTTTACAACAGCATTTACCAAACAAACTTACAAACTAATTATTTGAATATTTGGCAGCAATTTAAAAGCACATGAAAGGATTTAATCCCTTCTACTGTGTGGAAGGCCCCCTGGGAAGGCACTTGAGCATTCTATATTGGCCCTTCTTGCTCTTTTTGCCAAGAGGGACCCTCTTTTCACAATCCAATTGTCCACAGCTATTGCCTGAGCTCTCTATTCCTGCTGACGTTGAAGCCTCGTGGTGGCTGGTACCATGGATCTGTCTCTTGCACAATGGCGTGAGCTGGGCCCTCCCTTGAGAAGAAACCTGGGTTCCCCAAGATATGTGATCAATGCCAGGGCCCCGCCAGCAGGCAAGGGGATCCCAAGGCAGGTGCTGGGCATAGAGGCCACAGGGGCATAGGCTACCAAGGAGACAAAACTGAACCTCACATCACCCTGCTTGGCCCCGGAGGATGGCTGGTCAGCCAGAGACGGTAAGATTCCTCAGGGGAGGAACAACCTAAGACAGGCACAGTCACAGAGGGGCCATCAGGAGAGAACTTGGGGGTCAACAGAGGTGGGGCACAGATCCTCACCGCCCCAACATTGCAAGGGCTTGAACACTTGCCCCTTCTGAGGGAGGTCTCCTGCCCCATGGCTGCTTCGTGCTTCCCATGCCCAGCTCAGATCGGGACCCAGGCAACAGAGACCTGTCCAGCTCAGATCAGGACCCAGGCAACAGAGACTTGACTGACAAGAGCTGCCCTATATCTAAATCCAGTCTAATACCAGGAATGCTTAGGGCTTTCTCAAGGATGCAAATAATCCTTTGCATTTATATTTACAGGGTAAATGAAGATTGTTTTAGAGTATTAAATTGGGCAGTAAAATAGTAGTCAAGTTTTCAGGTTAATTTAAATTGGCTAACTGAAATAAGTGAATATTCAAGAAAATTTAATTATACTGGACAAAAAGCTGTTTCTTAAGTATTAACTAAAATTTCTTTTGGTAGTTCATTTCATGGTAAAATTGCTTAACATGCAATTAACCTAAAAGCAGTCATATTTTTGTGCAAAAAAAATAAAATTTAAAGTGATCAAGACTGCATTATAAAAATTTTCCAAGAGCCTCCTAAAAGTTAAATAAAAAAGGGGGGGGATAGTGGAAAAATATCATGTAAGGAAAAAATATCCAGAAAATTTTTTTTTCTTTGAAAACTAATTTTCATTTGTAATACGAAGAGCAGGACACCTATGAAAAAACACACATGGTGTCAGAATAAGCCAAAGGAAAATCGTTTGGGCTCAAATAAAAAGGATCCCAAGTAAAATTTATAGAAAAGATTCCTTTATTAACTTTTGGTCAAGAATATGTTTGTATATTTTCAGAAAACAACTCCAAGACCATGTGGAAGAGCTTCATAGACAAAATTTAAAAACTAGAAGCCAAAAAGGGGCAAAGAAAATTTACATTTTGACACAGAAAAGTTAAAATTTTATGAATTATAAATAAAAGGTAGCAAAAAAAAGTCAAATTGTAAATAATAAACTGGAATAAAATATTTATCGAACCTATAGTAGCCAAATAATTCTAAAATAGGAAGAGTCATGCAAAGTACTAAGAAAAGGACAAATTAGAAAAGAACAATTTAGCAAAAATAGAAGTGATATGAACAGAAATTGACAGTAAAGAGACTGCAAATCACAATCACAATTTTAAGCAAACCATGAATTAAAATACTATGGTAATATTTTTCACACTTAACAAAAAATTTAAGAACATTAATAATATCTAGCACTCTGAGAAATGTATAGAAATGAAAATGTCCATAATGTTTTAGTGGGAATATGCTGTATATTATTAAAGTCTTATTGAAGGACAACCTAATATCATCTTTTAAATTTTAAAATAAGCACACTCTGAAATTGCAATTTCACTTTAGGAATCTGCTTTATGAAATAATTTGTCTATGAGCACAAAGTTGTAACTATAAGAATGTTTAAATAGGTTTGGGGCTCAATTCCCCGTGGGGAACAAATAGAGGGCAGCCAATCAATGATTCTCTCTCAGCATTGATGTTTCTCTCTCTCTCTCTCTCTCTCTCTCTCTCTCTCTCTCTCTCTCTCTCAATCAATAAAAATATATTTTAAAAATAAAATAAAAAGTATAATTTTATTTTTAAATGACTGAGCCATTTTGTTTGTTTGTATATTTCTTTGTTAGAGCTCTTCATGACTTTGTTTTATCTGTTTTGCTTTTTTCTTTGACCTTGGAAATCAAATTGATTGGATACTAGTATCATTTCTGCTTTCATTTACTTTGCTATTTGCAGACATGTGATTTACCTACTCTTTTTTTCAGGGAGGGACTACTTTGGCATTTTGTTGTTAACAGTGAATTTAAATCAACCTTGGAGTCGAGTCAGCCTATCTTTTCATACGGCACTCAATTTTGATAACATATATGATGGCTTGTTTTTCTCATATTATATTTACTATTAGTATATTTAGTTGTTGTCCCTTTTGTTTGTTTGTTTTACTGCTTTCTTACTTTTGTTAGATTCTTCTTCTCAAGTATTCCTTTCACTCTCCATAATGCCCTAGGAATTGTACCATATAGCTAATTCAACTATAACTGTTCTTTCCTTTTTTAATAGTCATGTTAAACCTGTGGTCACAAAAATACAAAATTCCATCAACTGATTATTATTCCTTCATTCTCTTCACACCCAACTCTTGTTTCACTAAAATAATTTAGAATTGTAATATGTGCCTATATTTTAGCTTCTGAGGAATACTAGAAACAAACCTTGTATCTATAAATATTTCTGAATATAAAATGTGATTTCAGCAATTCCTATTGTTTTGGAAATGCCCTCAGGTTTATTGATTTTGAAATAAAGCCTAATTTTCTTACCAGTATCTATTCATCTTTATCCCAACAGTAATAATACAGGTAAATACACAGAAGAACCTTCCAGACAATTTCCTTTCATATTTTTCAGCCCATCACTCATTTTCAGCCAAAAATTTTGTTGGTTTGCCTGCCATGTTTTATGCAGCTGTCGAGTATTTTTCCTTAACTATGCACAGAGAAGCATTATATAACTTTTACAAAGCCAATGTTGCATCTTCCAAGTTATGAGTTCCAAAATTATCATAATTATTTGAAATAGCGTATTTGAAGGATGAATATATGGCAAATAAGAATGTGATCTTAAAGCAATCCTCAATAACTGTCTATTTGATGTTCAGATTATATGTTATTTCACTGAAATATTAGAAGATTTTTTTTTCCTTATTGAATAAGTGAAAGTGAAAGGATACCTATTCAAAAATTCAAACATATTTTAAAGAGGCATAAAATTATAGTACTCATTTCATCAGAGTCACTATTATTGGTTATTCATTTAAGTAATAAAAATGTATTATACTCCATCTTTCTAGTTTTAACCATTATGTGGATATCTTAAAAATGAGCTTAGAGGAAATAAAGAAGAAAGGAAAAACTGGAATAAAGACTACATAATGTACAATTTACCAAGTGGAACAGTCAGAAGGAGGCAGCCTTTGCTAATAAATTGTATGCAGAATTAACTTGAATTCAGAGAGCAGTAAGTAGAGATGTCTCAACAGCCTACTCAGGTTCAATCTCCTCACAGTGCTATTTCTAATGCCTTAAGAGCATCTGGCACCACATTTCCTACCAAATATGCCAATAATTGAGAAAAGAAAACTTTTCTAAATTTCACACATTGCAAGCCAAATAGAAAACAAATCTTACCCAATCTTGCAAATGCAAAAACAAGAATAATTAAATACTATTTATGTGTTTCCGTGTACTAATTCCCCAGCAGATACACAATAACTGTTGTGAATAAAGTTATAAAATAAACAATTACTGTAAAGAAATCCAGCTCCTTTAAATTTTAATCTTTTCAAGTGAGGGAGGCAAGTTCTTCATTAAAAATTTCTTTCAAAGACTATGCTCACACTACAGAAAATATCCTTTGAAAAGCATCCATAGTCAGAGTTTGGCCCAGAAAATAAAGACTAGCATGTGTTCCTTACTGCATTTCAAACTATGTATTTTAGCACAAATTTTAGAGAAGCATGTGGGAAAGGTTAAGGAGGAGAACATAATTTAATAAAACCTGGAACTTAATTTCCAAAATATTTTACTTGGCTTCTACAAGGCATTTTGAACTTCATCTCTTTGCCAATTGTCAACAGAATGCTTGCTTGCCTTTGGTGGTTTCTGTCCTCAAACCCTGTAGCAACTGGTCACTCAACCTTAAGAGATTCATGGCCTAGTAGAGTAGAAAGTCCTCCAGTGAGCCCCACTCAGACCCATAACTGACCTTGGAGAAGCATTTAATCACTCTGAACCTCAGATCCAAAAGTATAGTATAAAAATACAAAAGAAAAATCATTTGAAATAATTGCTTGAAGGATGATTTTATGGCAAATAAGAAAGCGAGTTTAGAGCAATCCCCAAGAAGTATCTGATACTTAGATGATGTATTATTTCACTGGAATACAAGAATCTATTTTTTTTTTATTAGCAGATAAGTAAAAGGATTTTTTTCTTTAAAAAAATCTAACAGTTTACATTGGCATGAAATTCTAATTCTCATTTTATTAGAGGTTTTAGTCTTCATAGATTTTAGTTTAATGGATGTGAAAGAATTATTTCATCTTCAGGCAAGGAGAAAGTCATAAGATCCATCTAATATTGTGTGAAGAGTGTTAGATATCCTTGGTTTTATGCAGAGAGCTAAAGATGACTATCAGAGGCAAAAAATAAAATAAAATAAAATAAAATGTTTTTCAGCTCCTTATTCTAAGGTAAACAGTCTGAAGTCTGATTACCAAATGAAAAGGGTGAGCCAAGATGAGCTATCAGGACGATTTTTAGATCGGAAGCCAAGACAGAGCGGGATTTTGAGGGTAGAAAGAAGGTAGAGTCTGACAGTATTCCTAAGGGGGTCATTCTTCAGCATAAGACCTCGGAGTGTTTTTTTATGAAGGGAAGCAGTTCTGGTGAGAGATTAAAATTGCTGACAGGAACATATTCTTGCCTTTTCTGAGCCTCCTCATGACCTGCACCCCGTGGTTTCCCTTTGCTAGGACTCCAATCTCAGGACTATCTTGTGATAATGTTCAGGCCCATAGAGGTCATCCATGTACTCCTACTTCCCAACTAACACAGATTTACTCCTTACAGTAATTCTCCTTGATAAGGACCTCCCATCTTTGATTACCCATTATTTTTTCTCTGTTATCCACAAGTTTATTTCCTATTATCATTGGAATTCTACATTACAGCTCTAAATTAAAGCAAAATTCTGGGCCCCAAGCCAATAAATATCTCAGTCTCACTATATCAGCCACTAGATAAATAATAACATTTAATAAAACCACATTACACATATATATATAATAAAACATTTTATATATATACCCCCAAATACTTATTACCCTCTTTCAAAGTCTGCTTTATAATAGCGACATCTCTGCTTCTTCCTGTCCCTGAGGTTTAGTTTGGTATTTCAGCCAATGGCAGGCAGCCAGACAATCTTTTGACCTAATCTGTCTAAAATAGCTGGCCAGCTTGAGTGATTTTGCTTCGTCTATCCGATTGGACTTTTACAAAGATGCTCCGGTTGGGAGAGAAGGTTGACAGTGGAGGTGGGAAACCTAACCCTTTGAAATAGACTGTTTCTTCACAAACAGCACCAACCAACCAGCCCACCCAAACACTATCTTTAGCAGTTTGCATAGCCTGTCCCTAGAAAATCAAAACCAATCAAGATGTGCTAACCCCCAAATGGTCATCATCATAAAAACGTTTTGGTTGGGCTTGATGAAGCTATCATTGACTCAATGGCTTTAATTAAGCTAACAAGCAACAGGTTATCTTGTGCTCCTCCAAATACATGTAAGATTGACTATCTTAAAGCAACTTTCTGCCATTTGCTACTAGTATGGCCTCAAAAAAATTACCAAGCCTCTCATTTCTTATCCATAAAAGGGAAGAGAAGATAGTGACATTCTCAAAGCACTGTCCTTCACCTGGAATGTTCTTTTCCCTGATATCCACAGGAGTGACTGCTCACCTCCTTCAGGTCTTCGTTAGAATGTAATCTTCTAAATTGGGCTTTTCTTCATTTTCCCACTTAAAATCATACTCTCTCCAAATATGTATTACCCTCTTTCTTGCTTTATTTATCTCATTAGCATGCATACTGTATATTTTGTTTGTTTTCTGTCTCCCCACCCCACACAACCAGAATGTAAGCACTAGGGAATTTATCTGCCCAATTACTGCCACATCCCCAGCACAAGAGTATGCCTAGTTAGTACATGTTCTTAATTAATACCTGCTGATTGAATGAATTAAATAAGAGACTATAAGAGAAATATGTAACATAGCGTCTAGCACAGTGAGTGATCAAACATAAGCAATTGATAATAATGATAAATGTTACATTATTTCACTGAGGGAGATTGCAGGCAAAAATAAAATATTTTATAAAGTTCTATCATATAGCATAAATGGACCAAAAAACGTCCATAATAACCAGTAACAACTTTAAAATAAGTATAGTTGTTCAGTTTTCATTACATAAAACTAGTTCTATAAATATTCTCATGTATTTATTATTCATTAATTCATTAATTCACAGAGTATGTTGTAACTACTCTGTGTACAACACAATTATCTTTCTTCTCTAGCCTAGAATTTATGGTAGCAGTGTTCTTTGATCTCTACATGGCTGATATAAATCAGAAGTTCTTCTTTGGCCTCAATTTCTGTTCTGACTTTCTCCAACAGAGATCAGCAATTTATGAAAACACTTCATTTTCTGGGGGAGAAGGGAATGCTCATCAGCTATAAGCTACTGCCATATGACAGGACATGTGAAAAGAATTACAATAATGTAAGCTCCACAAGGGTTCTTTTGTGTTTGTTCAGGGACATATCCCCAGGATGCAACTAGGTCCCTGGCATGTGGTAAGCACTCAATTTCTTAATAAATGAAAGGCTGAGGCAGAGTGGTACATGCCTGCCAGCTCCTCTGGAAGCTGCTAGCAACCCTTTGCAGCTAGGAGAAAAGATGATCAACCAACCCACCTGAGCAATAGTTTCAGCATGTGCCCACATACTACCAACTCCGGGTCTTAGCTGCCCTGAATTCTCTGGATAAGCAATTAAACATCCCAAATCTCTCTTTGCTGGGTCTTCTGAATCCTGGTGTGGTGAAAAATCAATAGGCTCTGTAGTTAGGCAGCCTGGATCTGAGTACTGGCGCTATCACTTATTTGACCACCAGCAATTTTAAACTTTCTGAAAATCCGTTTTCTCCTCTGTATATTGGGGGTTGAGAAATTTAACTCAAAGGGTCATAGGCATTAACTAAGGGTGTTCTGACTGATTTAAATTTAATGAAATGAATCTCATCAGGTGCTTTGCCATTGCTTCAGAGAAAGAATGATTTATATGGACGTGACCTCAGGAGAATGTGAAGACAGCACAGAAATGTTAGCGTTAGGTCTTAATAAAAATATTGCTTGAACACTGCATCTTGGAAACTAATATGGGTATTATCCAAAAATGTAAACCCACCCTCTACACTTACCATTAAAATGTGTTATTTTTAGGCACTTATTTAAAGAAGTTTATTCATTCCTAACAAAAATAGATTGTAAAAATAATTTTAACCCAGTATAAAATATATGAGAATCTTAAAATTAACCTAAATTGAGGGGTGAGGGAGAGCAGTTTCTAAAATAAGTAAGGCATGTTAACCTTGCTTGTTAATATAAACTGTATACTTTTGTCTGAACACATAATAGAAAATGTCAAGCAATAATATGGGTCATGTTTGGGTGTGTGGTGTATTGGATATAATCTGCTTAATGAGTCAAACCAGGTTCTCAGACAGCAAACGTACATGAAACGAAATGTCTAGGTTCTGATTTAAATCCCTCCAAAGAGGAATGTGGGTTTCCTTTTTAGCCTTTATAAGATCATGCCAATGCAGGCAAATATTTTCTGCATAATAATAAAGAAGCAAATTCAAAGACAGGAATGCTTGTGGGGTATGATGATTCCAGACCTCATGATTCAGTTCACACTAAGAACAGTGTGGGAAGCCAGGCTAGTGGTCAGGTACACCTTAGGAGAGAGTAAAGATCCCCTTTTCACACAAAAATAAGTGATATCTACTGATCATTAAGAGAGCTATAAAAATACTAGATCTGGTCTTTTTTAAGATCCTTGAGATAATTTATGGGAAATCACTTCATCCCAATTTTTATTAGAGAAGATGTACAAAAACAGCTTAACTGAAAGACATTATAAATAGTAATTTATACTTTCTGAATTGTGTACATGCATTCACTCAATGATTTCATTTAATCCTCATGACAACCTTGTGTGAATAGTATATAATATGAGGTAACGGAGGTACTAACATATTTTAAGGAGAAGGAAATATCAGGATTCATACCCACTTCTGTCTATCTCCATATCATGGTTCTGATTAAATTATTGATTATCTGGGACCACTACATACCTCTTCTTCCCAAAATCAACAATGTATTGCTTGAGGACATCATCACTTTTTTTAAGTGTTGCTTTAATTAATTTTAAATAGTTTTCTAAGACCTCAAGAGGAATGTGTCATTGAGACAAAAAATTAAAGCAAAAACTATGGAGAGAAGTATGTTAAGAGTTTCTATAAAGCGTTCTCTACGCTTCAGCTTGAACAAAGGTTGTGAAATCTACTTGGACAATGCCCAATTACATTAGGCTCTTGCCCTATGGTTAGAAAACCAAAGCAGGGTGCAATATATCCTTTGGATTAAAACGTCAGAACTTTCCAATGATACAATAAACAACAATAACAACAAAATAGCATTTGTTTTGCCCAGCACACCTGTAATATGTGGAGATGGTATGGAACTTGACAAGCAATACTTTTTACCTTCATAACATCACTGTAAAAAATAAGGCTCAATATATACTTATATAAGTCTTCTCTCCCTTTTGTCTCCTTTATCACGCTTTTAAAATCACTTATAAAGTGATTTTTAATGAAAGAATCATTTCATATTCCAATAGTAGTCAGATATTGTTTGCTCCAAATTGTTGGAATTTTTGCTTAACCTATTGCTATCTCTCTGTCATGTTTTAGTTTATTCAGAGTAAGGGGCCTAAGCAAGAGGATTTTCTACCATTGATTGGTCCTACACCTCCAACTTTATAGACATTGACCCATCTTCATCTCTAAACAAGTTCACCAAAAGCCATTATTCCCCAGAGTTTGCCAATTGCAAGAATTAACCTGTAATATATCATATTCAGTTCAAATAATTGATCAGCACCAGCCAAATAATGAAATAATTCTTCACTAGTTATATCCAAATGTAAGACAATATAGCATTGTTATTATGAACGAAGTCCTGGGCTTTAATTCCTTTTCTGCCATTCCTTAATAGCATAAACTTAGATAAGTCACATGACATTTCTGAACCTTGCTTTCCTCATCTATATAAGAGGGCTATTAATAGCCCCTACCTCATGAAGTTGTTGTGAAGATTAAATGAAGTAATATACAGAACAAAACCTTAAGCATGAGGTCTGCAGCACAGTAAGTACTAAATTAATGTTAAGCATAATTATGATAATGTTAAAATTAGCATAAAAACAGATGTTATATAAAAGAATTTTAGAAATGGAAAAAATACAAATATGAGGGGTTCCTAATCACCTTCACTTAGCTCATTTTATCAATACACGTAAGCCCCTTGAGAGTATGTGACATTTCATATTTGACTTTGTATCTCCAACATCTAACACAATGTCTAGAATTGGGTAGGTACTCAGTAAATGTTGGTTGAATGAATGAATGAATTTTTATAGATGTTGTCTCACTCACCTTGGCAGTGCTTAGC
The DNA here is from genome assembly GCF_027574615.1 of Eptesicus fuscus. NCBI lineage: Eukaryota > Metazoa > Chordata > Mammalia > Chiroptera > Vespertilionidae > Eptesicus > Eptesicus fuscus. The sequence goes on along the minus strand of NC_072485.1, from coordinate 31,009,694 downwards.
ATTTTAAAGAGCAAGAACTATACCTCTGGGGCTTATTTCCTTTGGAAGATGGCGAAGACACATGAAGAAGGGGAAGGGAAAGGGGGAAAGCAGCTGAATCAGCCATTTCACTTGGAGGAAAAAAAAATCATAGATTCTAACGCTCAAAAACACTGCGTGGAATTTTCCTTTTGAAATCTACCAAGGATGAAAAGAATTGGATTCTCCTAAAGAGGTCAATGTTAATACATTTTTTAACCACCTCTTGTTACATAGTCAATTCAAAGTACAGTGAAGCAATACAAACAAATGTACATAACTCAAATAGAACACAAATACCTATTTCATTGCTCACTACACCATGTAATACCATGTTATGCTCCCTGCAAGACTGAAGTACAAGTCACATATGACTGTGTATGGTTCAAACCAGGATATCTATTTGTGATATGATGGTAATTCTGCAATGCAATGATCTTGCCAAAAGAGCATTTCAGAGGTTAACCAGAGAGGGATGCTTTCTGAGGAGGAAAATCTCATAATACGAGAAGCAACCAGCATATACTTCTAGCTATAAAGCTCATTCAACACATCCCACAGCTATTTCTCTGCCTTGTGGACTTTTATAACCTTACTATGTTTTAAGCACTGTGAATCTTATATCTGATAACTGTTTAGAAGCAAATACATAACCTATTTCTCAGAAAGTGTAGAGGTAATAGAACCAGATTACAAATGTTGATTCATTTAATCCTCAGTCTTCGATCTCTATTGTGCATTTCCCTTTCACACAGGAACTCACCAAAAGTATTATATAAAATGCTAAATGCAGTGCCTAAAACTTAGGGTAATTAAGTAGGTACCACTATTATCTCTGTTTTATACATAAGGCAACTAAGAAAGAGAAGATAAAAAATTTGCCCACAATTTCCCAGCTTGTTTTAGGCAGGTCTGATTAAGACTCTATTATATTTCCTCTCAACTTTATGGCATACATTTCATGTGGGGTTGTGGTGGCTAAAGGTGTCTTTTTATCCAGGCAATTTTATATCCCTAATTTTATTTTTTGTGTTACCTAGTATTTCTTAATTGCTTCTAATTAATATTATCATGCTACAATAAAATATATCTTGATGCAGCACTTGGAAGATTTGAATCGCCTTTATTGGCATAACAATGGGATAGTAGCAGAGATATTGTAAAATGTAAAGAGAGCCAGACTCCTTTGAGATGTGGCAAGTGATTAGATTTCCTTGACACTAGTGAGCAGAAGATACTTATTATGGAAATAAGTGCCTCTTTGCTGCTGGATTTTATGTTTCCAAGTTTCTGCTCTATCAGCCTATCTGATTCACTGTCACTGATGCAGTACACTGAGCAAGGCACATTGACTCTGGGCTTTATTTTATTCATCTAAAAAATACAAAAAAGCATGTCAATTTCATGGAGAAGGTGTGAGGATTAAACAAGGCTGCAGAGAGTCTTAAGCAGCAGAGTGAGGTAATCAGCAGCTTTGCATTTTAAAAGATCTTTCTGGGCTGCCACAGCGAAAATGTATTAGGGAGGGATGATACAGGAAATGAAGAGTCAGATCCACAGATAAGTGGTCTCCGTGAAAGATGAAGCTGATTTGCAGTAGTGTAATGGCAATTAAGTTGGCTGGGTGGGGGATGAACAGATATTCAACTGGATATTTGGATGTAGAATCAAAAACATTTAGTGATTAATTGGATGTAGAGAGCTAGGGGTAGGGAAAAGGAAGGAATAACTCAGTTTCTGACATAGCATCTGAATAAATGAAGGTACTGGTCACTAATACTGGGAAAATGTAAGGAATAGCAGGTCTCATGGACAGAACTGAAGAGGGAGAGTAACATTCAGAATTCAGTTGGGGACCCATCAGGTGTGAGACAAACAAAGGTTCATGGCAAGTAGGACTATAAATAAAGCGCAAAAGAGATATATAGCTCAGCTAGATGCATATTTTGAGAATTATTGGCACATTCGCAGTATTTAAGGCCATGAAAGTAGATGAGATTGCCTAGAGAAGACAGAGGTTGAAAAGAGAAAATAGGACCAAGCCCTAGGAACTTCAAACTTTCTTGATGTTTGAAAAGTTACTAATGTTTATTCAGAATTTATTTTGCCCTGGGTATTATGCTAAATGCTTTACATAGAGTATATGAATTAACAATCTAATTTTCTGTTTTAGTGGAAACTAAAGCTTTAAATGAGTTAAGAGACCTACTTAAGGTTACATAGCTCGCCCTAGCTGGTTTGGCTAAGTGGATACAGTGTTGGCCTGCAGACCAAAAGGTCCAGGGTTTGATTCTGGTCAAGGGCACATGCACGGGTTGTGGGCTCGAGCCCTAGTAGGGGGTGTGCAGGAGGCAGCCCATCAGTGATTCTCTCTCATCATTGATGTTTCTATCTAACTCTCCCTCTCTCTTCCTCTCTGAAGTCAATAAAAATATTTTTTAAATAAATTAAAATTAAAAACATTACATAATTCCTAAGTGGAAGAGCAGAGCAGTACTTTGCTCTCTGACAAATGACCTACTCTAAAACAAGAGGAACTGACAAGGGATTAAACAAGGCTTGTGAATCTCTAAAAGAGTGCTTAGAACATGTAGAATACTTATAAATTATAGCAATTGTTATTACTTCTGTTTAATAAAGAGAAAGTAAATAAAGTCATTAGATAGACCATACTCATAAAAAATTTATCATGTACTGCATATTTAAATACTTTTCTATATGTAAAGCTTTTATCATCACAAATAGATTGCTAAGTAAAGATAGATTCAAAGTCAATTAGAAATGTACATGATTCAGATAATATGATAGCAATATATTTATTGCAGACATTGTAGAAAATAAAGAAAGAAAATGACCAATCAGAGTCCCACTGAAAAATCATCCACTCTTGATATTTAGTATATTCCCCTTCTGTTTACGATGCATAGAACTTTTCTTGTGGAATAATCAGAACCATATCACACATATAATTTTATATTATCTTTATAAACCTGACATAACATTATAAGCCTTCAATGTTATTATAGTCTCTGTAACAACATAATGACTTTAATTCCCACACTAATAGATTTCTCTAGTTTAGTTAATCATTCCTGTCTCATTGAAAATTTATATCATTCACAATGTAGTACATTATACATAATTCTGTTATAAATAACTTTATCTGTGTCTCTCTTTTTCTCCATCCCTTTTGCTCTCTCCATTTTGGCATTTAACATTATTCACCCAAAAGAAAGTTCCAAAATTTGAATTACTTAATAAAAGACTTCCAATGTATACTAGAGTCTTGTACCACATTTTATGCTGAGTTTATTTGTATTCCCCATGGTGCCTAACATGGTGCCACACATAAGGTAGGTGCTTAATCCTAGCTAATAAAAGAGTAATATGCAAATTGACCATACCTCCACTACACCCACCAGCCACACCCACCAGCCATCAGGAGTGAGTATGCAAATTAACCCAAGCAAGATGGCTGCAGTCACAGAGAGAGCAGGAGGCTTGGGTTTCCCTGGCAATGGAGGAAGCCAAGCTTTCCGCCTGCCCTGGCAGTCACAAGCCTCCACTCAAGGCTACAAAGTTTCAATTATAGAAGATAAGTAAATACCAGATACCAGGGCCTCCGCTTGGGTCACCGGGGGGCATGGCCTGCAAACCACCACAGGCCCCTCGCCCAGGCTGCCCCATGCCCCAAGGGAACCCCTACCCTGATCCGGGACACCCTTCAGGGCAAACCAGATGGCCCCCACCCGTGCACCAGGCCTCTATTCTATCTAATAAAGAGTAATATTCAAATTGACCATCACTCCAACACACAAGATGGCTGCCCCCATGTGGACACAAGATGGCCACTACAAGATGGCCATCAGGGGAGGGCAGTTGGGGGCAATCAAGCCGGCAGGGGAGGGCAGTTAGGGGTGACCAGGCCAGCAGAGGAAGGAAGTTGGGGAAGACCGGGCCTGCAGGGTAGGGCAGTTGGGGGTGATCAAGCCTGCAGGGGAGGGCAGTTAGGGGTGACCAGGCCAGCAGAGGAGGGAAGTTGGGGGCGACCGGGCCTGCAGGGAAGGGCAGTTGGGGAGGACCCAGGCCTGCAGGGGAGAGCAGTTGGGGGGGACCAGGCCTACAGGGGAGGGCAGTTAGGGGTGACCAGGCCTGCAGGGGAGGGCAGTTGGGGGGTATCAGGCCTGCAGGGGAGGGCAGTTAGGGGCAAACAGGCTGGCAGGGGAGTAGTTAGGCATCAATCAGGCTGGCAGGGAAGTAGTTAGGGGGTCATCAGGCTGGCAGGCAGAAGCGGTTAGGGGCAATCCGGAAGGCAGGCAGGCGAGCAGTTGGGAGCCAGCAGTCCTGGATTGTGAGAGGGATGTCCAACTGCCCATTTAGGATCGGGCCTAAATGGGCAGTCAGACATCCCTTGAGAGGTCCCAGATTGGAGAGGGTGCAGGCTGGGCTGAGGGACACACACCCCTGTGAACGAATTTAGTGCACCGGGCCTTTAGTAAATACATATTATTTAAATTACTAGGCAAATAGATGAAAAAACTTCACCAAATGATTATCATACCGAATTAACCCATTAGTATATTAAATTAAATTCACAAAGAAGCCAACATCATTGTAAATATATAACAAAAAAAGATCAACAATAAAACGCTTTGAAAAGTAAAATGAACTATAAGGCAAGCAAAATGCTGTTATTTAGACATATGGTTGTCTAACTTCCAGTTTTATTGAACTTTAGTACAATGAAGAATCTTAGGATTTCTTCCTAATTCCTTGCCAATGACAAATAAACAAACATTAGATATGACAGAAATGATTGAGTTGCTTTCAATTAAATACTATAATTTTTAAAATCTTGTTTTAAAAGCTCCATTGTTAACAGAAAATGATACGTAAAATAATGGTTCAATACAGGATCAAAATGAATGTTCAATTCTCCCAAGCACTATGCTCCAATCTCATCTTTCCCTCCTACCAGTTCCTCATGAACCAATCATACATACTCATTGTTACATAATGTCTTAATCGCAAATTCAAAGTTCAATACGGCAGTTAACATTTAGAATATTTTTAATGAACACTGACCATACTCCAGTCATTGTACTAGTAAGTATCTAAACTATATGCCAATTCTTTTTTTTTTCAATTTTTTTTATTAAGGTATTATATGTGTACATATCTTACCATTGCCACCCCCCACCCCACTCCCATATATGCCCTCACCCCCCAGAGTTTTGCATCCATTGGTTATGCTTATATGCATGCATACAAGTCCTTTGATTGATCTCTTATCTCCCCCACCTCTCCCTAACTTTCCCCCTGTAATTTGACAGTCTGTTCGATGCTTTACTGTCTCTGTATCTGTCTTTTTGTTCAAGTTTATAATGCTTTTTATTATCCATAAATGAGTGAGATCATGTGGTATTTTTCTTTCATATGCCAGTTCTTAAATTTCCCTGCTCTTTCTCCTCTGGGTCTCTATGTGCATGCTATTACTCTGCCCCACTCCTCTTATTTACTGGGTAACTATTACTTTTTTTAATTTCACGTTTCCATTACATATACTCTACCCTAAGAAGCCGCCCCTTCCACCCCAAGAATGTGTTAGATACTCCTCATGTTGTTCCACTACAACCCCTGTGCTTACTCCTTATCATATTGTATCATAATTGCCTGTTAACTTTTGTATCTCCTCCTCTAGACTATAATGGCCTAGAAAATAAATGATTTACCTTTCCTATAAATTAAGAAAATTCAAGTTATCTTTATCATGTACACTCTTGTGAGTGTGTTTTGCTTATAAAAGCTGTCAAGACTAGCTGAATATATGGCATAATTTCACAATTATAATTGGCTGTATGGTTTCCTATGTGTTATATTTATTCCTCTGATTAAATCGGAAGTTCAGTGGGGTCAGGATTCTTGTCTTAAACTTCTTTTATAACCTCCAGAGTGCTAGGAGAGAACACTCATTAATGAGTGTTTATAGTGGATACAATCATAATTGTAATATAACCACACTGAACCCCAGATCACAGTCAAACTAAGAACACAATTCAAAATCTTCTCTATGAACCGGGAATTTCACAGCAAGGTAAACTGTACAACCCGTCAGTAAAGCAATTTCTTCATATTTTCCAAGGAGCAAAAAACAAATATTCACAAACACATTTCTCAGAATCTCTCCTAAAAACATAATCTACCAGGATATTTTCCTGAGGCTATTAATAATACTTTTATTCTCTTTTCTTAAAAAAATATAAAACTTAACCAAATAGGAAATAACGCCTTCTCCAGGCAAGATTTTTCCACTGTGGTAACAGCTAATTGATATAACCCCTGGCCTTTCTCTGTCCATTAATTCACTCCATCCTGAGTAGGGGGAAAGGGTGATTTGTCTTACAGTCACTTTTGGCAAAAAATAAATGAGGAATGTTTGGTCCACCTGTAACCTTCCTTTTGCAAGCAAGTGGTCACAGAGAGCATCTGGTCCCAAGGGTAAGATGGCCTATCACTGTTGAAACCAGGCAAGGTTTATTATTGGTTGAAGTAGGAGAGAGGATAGCATGGGGAGGGAGTCTGCCTAATTCAAGATTTAGTTAGCAGATCCATTTGACTCTCACAATAAGTTCCATGTTCCAACCTGGACTGAATCAGTAATAAAAGTGATATTTTAGCTCCATCTGCCACTCTTTTGTTTTATTTTTCAAATTAATCAAAGCCCAGGCAGAGAAGAGGAATACCATTTATTGGCTCCCCTCAGAGACCAACAGATGGAAATATGCAAAAGTGATACAAGCTAAGCAGTTCTAGTAGTGAAACTACAAGTGGTTCTTCTTTTCTACTCTCCTAAATTTTCATTATTGCATTATAATATCCTTTTTAAAAAAGAGGGATTTTAGGAAAGCTAGAGAAACAAAACACAAAAATACAAACAAACCAAAATAATGTCTGTACTACACATCAGCTTAATCTTTTATTTCCACACCCGCTCGAAAATAATTAAGCTGAATTTTGAAAATAAAACAACATATTATAAAACACAAGGTTTTCAACACAAAATAGAAGCACAAAGACATATGCCTAATTTTAAAGTTCAAAGGGCATGAGCTTAGGGGCCCTGGAATCTCAATCTTTCAAAAGAAAAAAGGAAATTTGATGGCAAGACATTTTGGAAGAAAAAGACCACCTCACTAGAGATGTCTGGTATTCTCTAGGGAATTTTAAATATCATTATCACGAGTTGGCAGAGAAAGGATCCAATATGTCACTGGAAAATATGTCCCCAAATGATGGCAGTGGAACTTGGTTTAAAATGAGAGCTACAATTTGGCTTCCATGAGGCTCTGGTGTGGTAGGAAGAGGCAGACTTCCAGGCCAGAACTGTTACATCTCACAGCTCCACTGCTTCCTCCATCTTAACTCCCATAGCCCCCTTTCTGCTTTTTGAAAGTTTGAAAGCTTCCATTCAAAGGATCTCAAAGAGAACTTACAGAAGTGTAATCTAATTCCATGTTTAAAAAAAAAAAAGAAGTTAGTTCCTACCTGGGAGCTGGGTATCTGGCACAGGGAAGGGGCTTTACAATGAGTTCCCTTAGCTATATATTGGCACTTACCAACTCCCAGCAATTTTGTGTTGTGTTCTAGTACAAGAAGAAATGCAATGAGATAAATCTGAGCACAGCAAAGAAAATATAAGATGAGTCTAGAAACTACCTTTCAGGTGAGGCAAATTATGAGATATACTTGACTAGTAAAAAAAAAAAAAAAAGATTTATTATGAAATTATGCCAGACCTTGATTATTGAATTTCATATTTTTACCTTTTTCTTCATTCAGCTGATAAACTGTCCCTAATGTGATCCACCAAGGAGGGCATTTTGACTGCAAGCATCTGTTTCATTATCTATGAAATGGGGACAACCGTTCACAGAGTGAGGTTTAAACTAGGCAACTAGTTTATGCCTAGTTTGAAAGAAGGCTGGCTCAGTCCCAACTTTATAGATGAGACCCCAAAATGTCCGTATTTTTTTCACAGTGTAGAGGTGGATTGCTTTTGCCCCTTATATTATTATAAATTATGCCTCTAAACTTCAAACAGCCTAAGTACTGCCAAATTGCATTTGAAATTCTTAACTCTTCTGGTCCATCCTGTATCCATAGCATCCAAAAACCTGTACATCTCCTTCTCTTGGAGCCTCACACTGCATCTTGGGATAGTAAATGCTGTGAGAAGCTTTATAGTAAAAAAATCTTTTTTCTTTGTTTGTGCCTTTGTTTAAATTTTCTAAGATGCTCTATTTGAATATATCCTTCAGGGCATTGCCATAGAACACACAGGAAAACAAGACACTAAAACACAGAAGTACTTATAGTGAAAAATAATTGTAGGTGATTTTATTTTCCTCTTTCATAATTGCCCCCAATATGATATTTCCATTTTTTTTACAATCAGATAAATCATTGTTTTAAGAAAGAAACTAGTGACACTAGATTATTTTTGCCAAGTGCTTGTTGTTCCTAGATCTCTGTCCCTAGATCTTAGTGGCACATCCAAGTTTCCACATTGAATACCTTGGGCTTTCCATGAGTACAATAAACGTATAATTTCCATAAAATTTCTTATGGTAAACCTTTTAAAATCGAAGTATAATGAAATACTAATAAATAAAAGCATAGTTATCAGAGAAATAATGATTAACTTGACATTTCCAGGTTGAGGCATTCTGGTTCTGACTTCATGGCTTTGGGAGTGAGGAGATTTAGCCTCAACAAATATTTGAGCTACTTCTTAGCTGTGTGATCTAGAATATAATGTACTGCAAAATCTTGCTGAGGATCTATTTTTCTCATCTGCAAAATGGGAACAAAGTCAGTCATGCCTCAGCATTACTGGAAGAATTAAGATATGTGTCTGTGAAAGTGCTTTGTAAATAGAAGTTGAAAACTCTGTACAGGTATTATTTTTAAAGAAATAAAAATATTCTCTTTTTAATATTATAAAAACTAAGGGAAAAATAAGAATGCCTCATGGCAATGCTTACATGTCTTAAGTTAATGCCCTAAGTACAGTCTTGCAAAAAAAAATCACTAGTAAATGTCAAGAAGACATTTCTTCTCTAACTGACATTCTGATTATTAACATGTGATAATATAGTTTCCACTAAGTTAGATATTGCTCATTATCTTCCTGAGCATGCTATTCTTAGTGTCTTAGAGACCCCTCTTCGAGCTTTTTTTCATAGCAAGTGAAATGTGCAAAAGTTGTCTTGCTAATAGCTTACTAATTTATTTTACTACAGATGGTTTTCTCAGCTTTCACAGTGTTTTCTCACTTTTCATGAAGTAATACCTTTCCTGACCTTCAATACACGATACAAAGCAATTATTTTTTGCTTTTTCAATGCAAAAGAACCTGTTGTCAAACTCTCAGACTAAAAATGAAGAGATTTTAAGATTAAAGAATGTTAATGAGGAAACTAGAAGTCTTCCTCCTTTTAATTATAAACCACAATCCCTAAATACCTAAAAAATGGGTATATTCCATATGTAACACAGAAAGTATCCAGGAAAGTTTATCAAATTAAAGGAAGGATGGGGAATAAAAAGTCACTTACTATCATGGCCCTTTACTGCTATAATTAACATGAGGTTGACCAGAGAGAGACCTTAAGAATACTCACAGGATTCTTAGGAATCTTAATCACACACTGTCTTTCTGCTCTGAGAATTCTAGAGAAATGCAAGAAATAACCTTTAGACTTTTCTGTATTAATTATATATCAAATTTTAGAAGCACTGGACACTATCTTTTACCCTGAAATTTTATGTAGTTAAGCTATTCAACATCTCTGGGCTTCAGTTTTGTCATCTGTAAAAATAAAGAGGTCATAAATGTCTATTAAGAGAGGGGTAGTTTTATGTAAATTAGAGTCTATCAATAAAATGGAACTTTATGGAACCATTAAAGTGATAAATATGACTACTCCAACAAAATGAAAACCATACTTTTATAGGAGAACACCAGAATATAAAATTTTCTTGCATATTAAAGTTAAAATTATACACAAAATGCATAAATATGGACAAGAATCTAAGAAGGGCATGGAGAAATGAATACTGTTTTGTTATTCTCTTTGTTGTTATTTTTATAATCTCCTTACCCAGTAAAATTAACCCTTTGCACTTGCTTGCTTTTTGCTCGATTCCTTTATTCTACTCGGGATTTAATTTTTTAAATACCCCTGATTTTACAAAGTGTGGCAGTAGAATAAAAAACTGGAGTTTCTTTTCATACAAACTTATTTGGATTTTTTTATATTTCAAATTATTGATACATTCAAAGAGTATAAAAAGAGCTGCTACTGATGCTAACCGTGTCGAGACATCCAAGTGCAAAAGGTTAAAGATGTTAAGCTACTATGATTAGAATTAAAATTCAATGACACTGTACCACAATAATATGCATATATATAGTTGCTTTGTTCCTTAAGTATTTTGCATATATTGGTCTTTCCCTTTGACTATATTGCGATAGTCCTAAAGAAGAGGTCCGTGTGCTTCACCAACTTTCAATCCTCTGCAACACTAGTTGTTGAGGAACAAGCACATAGAGAAAGCTAATTAATTTAGGGATTCAGGAATTGCAGCATCTATTCTATGGTAAGTTAAAGTATTACAAGTCTCCTGGTACCAATTATATCATATTCCAGAACCTAGCTCATAACCTTCTTTAAGAAAAGGAATCAGCAGATTTTATCACTATTGCTTGTTTACTGTGTGTCTTTCTAAACTATATTTCGATGAGGGTAAAGGTATATCTCCTATGTTGGTTACACTATCTCTAGCTTGTAGCACTACATCTGTAATATGGAAGACTGGCCACAAGTATTTGCTGTACCATTAGATCAAAATTTCTCAACCTGAGCACTGACATTTTATTTTTTAAATATATTTTATTGATTTTTTACACAGAGGAAGGGAGAAGGATAGAGAGTTAGAAACATTGATGAGAGAGAAACATCAATCAGCTGCCTCCTGCACACCTCCTACTGGGGATGTGCCCGTAACCAAGGTACATGCCCTTGACCGGAATCAAACCTGGGACCTTTCAGTCCACAGGCCGACGCTCTATACACTGAGGCAAACTGGCCAGGGCAGCACTGACATTTTAATTATTTATTGGGAGGAGACTCTTTAGTATCTGTAGTCTCTATATGCTACCATGTTCTCAATCAACATGTAATAATTGTCAACATTGCCTAAAATAATATTTAGTTTTGGTACATGATTGGCAGCAGAAGTGCTGCCTATGTTTTCTTATGTCATGGAGTGTTGGGTGATATAAGCAGGAGAGTAAATTAATATTCTTAACCAAATGTGTTCACATCAACAAAATGAAAAGGCACCCTACTGAATGGAAGAAAATATTTATAAATTACATATCTGGGAAGGGGTTAATATCCAATATATATAAAGAACTCATATGTCCTAATAGCCAAAAAGACAATCTGATTTAAAAATAAACAGAGAATCTAAATAGAGATTTTTTTTCAAAGAACACATATAGGTGGCCATCAGACATATGAAAAGATGCTAACATCACTAATCATTAAAGAAATGCAAATCAGAAACATTAATATATCAACTCACACCTGTTAGAATGACTATTATAATGATTAAAATCACAAGTGTTGGGAAGGATATGGAAAAAAGAGAACCCTGCGCACTGTTGCTGGGCATGTAAATTGGTCTAGCCACTATGGAAAAGAGTATGCATGCTTCTCTAAAAACTAAAGGTGAAACTATGATATGATCCAGCAATTCTACTTCTGGGTATTAATCCAAAAAGAACTTTAAAAGCATCTGTACCTCCATGTTCATTGCAATAGTATAAGATATGGAACAGCCTAAGTGTCCATTGATGGATGAATGGATAAAGAAATCATGGTGTACAAACACACACACACACACACACACACACACACACACACACACACACAAACAGCAATCTTACAGATACAGAGAACAGAACAGAAGGTGGGCAGCGAGCAAAATGGGTGAAGGGAGTCCAAAGGTATAAACTTTCAGTTATAAAATAAACTAGAGGCCCAGTGCATGAATTTGGTGCCTGTGGGGATCGGGCCAAAACCGGCTCTCTGACATCCCCCGAGGGGTTCTGGATTGCAAGAGGGTGCAGGCCAGGCCAAGGGACCCTGCCAGCGTACCATCGGGGCCAGGGAAGGTCTGTGGGAGGGCTCCAGGCAGTGTCTGGCCCATCTCACCAGTCCCAATTGGCTGGATCCCAGCAGCAAGCTAACCTACTGGTGGGAGCATCTGCCCCCTGGTGGTCAGTGCACATCATAGTGACTGGTCAAATGGTCGAACACTTAGCATATTAGGCTTTTATTAAATAGGATGAGTCATGGGTATATAATGTATAGTATATTGCAAGTTGTAAGAAATCTTAAAAGTCTTCATCACAAGAAAAAAATTTTTATTGTAAATATGAATGGTGATGCATGTTAATTACACTTATGATGATAATTTTACAATATGTATAAATAATCATTACGTTGTATACTCTTGTAATTAAAATAATGCTATGTCAATTATACTTTAATAACAAAAAGTCACTAAGGGCTCAAGCTCCTTGGAGCCACAAAAAAGAAGGAAGCACTGCTTTCTCCCTTGCATTTGAAGGTATGAGTAGGATTTATACACATAAAATGTCATAATTCTATACACACTAGTGGAACAAAGACAAATCAGGAAGTATGTGTCTTTGGTTTATTATGCAAACTGGAGCAAGAGGCTACAGCATAGTCCAGGGACCCTGTGTACATTATAATATTTTTTTAAAAAAAAGGAAAGAAAGAAACAAAAAAAAGAATCTTTGCTGTCAGTAGTTTAAGCACCTCCTAAGTCCCCAGAGTGTAAACAGTTTCTACAAAGATTTTGCACTATATAAAGCAATGTAAGGTTTGTAACCAAGAACTTAAGGGGGAAAAATGGTGGGGGACCATAAACAGAATAAAGCTAGTTGTATCAAATGATAATAGTTCAACAAAGGATATAACAAGGACAAGAGAGTCATTAACTGACTTTTATCTAATATATGGCCATATTTCTCATCACCTATCTAATAATTTACCTAGTGTGCACCTGCACACCTGGGGTAGGAACTTTTATCCATCGGGAATTGTTAGAAGTACCACCTTACCTTGGCTAGAGTGCAGCCTTCCCAATTATCAATGCCCACAATGCTTAAATTTTGGCAAATACAGAGGATATCCATCCTTCCCATCCCAGGAAGAAAGAATTGACCCATTGTGTCATCACACACACACACACACACACACACACACACACACACACACACACAATATGCACACACAATACTTCTGGACTGAGGATTAAAAGGTCCTGGGAGTCTTTACTGAGAACAAAGAAGTAATTAAAAATGCAAATGTACCAATCAGAGGGAGTCGGACCTCCGTTACCACCATTTGTCCACCATCCAGAGCTGAGGGGTCAGTGCTGACATGTACACATAAGGAACTGGTGGACATTGAAATTGGGTCTCTAAAGAACTGTTGGTCCAGAAAGAAACTCACTACAGACTGATTCATTTGCCTGTCAGCATAACTATTATTGCTCGTCTCACATTCAGTTCTTATAAGTATATCTCTAGTGACACATGATCTCGCTCATCTAGGGGAAATGATGAACAACATAGACTGATGAACAAGAACAGAACCAGAAACAAGGAGGCATCGATTGGACTACCAGGCCGCAGAGGAAGGATAGGGGAGGGTGTGGGGAGGGGGGAGAGATCAACCAAAGGACTTGTGTGCATGCATATGAGCCTATCCAACAGTTACGTTCAACAGGGGGTTGGGGCATCCGTGGGGAGGGGTGTGGGATAGGAATGGGGGGATGAGGACAAATATGTGACACCTTAATCAATAAAGAAATTTAAAAAAATGCAAATGTAAAAACATTCTTAATAGAGCTCTATCCTAAATCCCAGTCTGCCCTCTAACTCTAGTCCTCTGGCCTGGATTACACAAAAGAAAATATCAAAATGACCCTTTTCCTAAAACAGAAAACAGCACTGGACATAAAGAACATTCTTAATAGAGCTCTATCCTAAATCCCAGTCTGCCCTTTCTTTATGCCTCAAACTTAACTTTCTTTTTCTTTTCTTTTGTGTTTTTTTTTTTTTAATCCTCACCCAAGGATATTTTTCCATTGGTTTTTAGAGAGAATGGAGGGGGAGAGACAGAAAGAGAGAAATATCAATGTGAAAGAGACACATCGAGTGGTTGCATCAGGGGCAGGTGTGTGTGTGTGGCGGGGGGGGAGGGAGAGGGCAGGCGGTGGGGGCGGGGAGAGAAGTTGAGCCTGCAACCAAGGTACGTACATGTGCTTGACCAGAATCGAACCTGGGACCCTTCAGTAGGCAGGCGGACGCTCTATCTACAGAGTCAAACCTGCTATGCCTCAAACTTTCTTTACCCTCAAACTTCCCAGATTCAAAGATACCTCCCAAGAGAATGTTAACCCAGATTCAAGTTTCACTACAAAAAAAATGCAAAGAGAGTAACAAGAAGAAAGAAGATAGCTTTTCCAAAGCTTGATCATTCCACTGCTTTCACCAAAGGTTTCAAACATTCTCTGAAGGAGGTGGGTGGAGTTTTGTTCAATGCTGGATCACCATTTGTCAGGAAAGTGTTTTGTGAGCCCTCCTCTCAGAGAAAGCTGCCATAAGATAAGAAGGAATCAAAGATGTTTAACAAACAGTAGACATATGAGATGCTGAGCTATATTATGTCCCTATGCCTTTTTATGTCAAATCTGATTATCACTAAATGACTAAAACTTACTCAAGCTTTTTCTATTAATCCCAATAAGATTGTGGTTTACTGATCATGCAGCCTTTGTGCTCAGCATTAGCATTATTGTACTGCTTAGTCAGTTTCCCTTTTACTGTGTAGCTGCGCCCAAGTACCCAGTTGAGGCCTCAAGCCACTAGTGGCATTATTGCTGCCACAGTGATTAAGTAAGACAAGCACTAGTGCACCATGAAGAACAACAAGGGATTTCAAAGTCATCAAGTCTGAAGTATTGTCATGCTTCCTAAAGAAGGCAAAGTGGTTTGAGTTCCTATTATTTCCAGATTTTGCATGTAAATAAAGAGGGCTATCGATACCATCTGAGAACTTTAACTGGATGTTAGGACCAATGATATATAATCATCACTTTGTTTCCAGTTTCACTGACTTAACTCAACTGGAAGAAATGTATTTACATTAAAACCAGAGATAATTATTTCTAAATCCATAAGAAAATAGACCATTAGCATTTCCTCAGAATCTGCCTGATAACTTATCAAGTCATCCGTGTGTGTGTGTGTGTGTGTGTGTGTGTGTGTGTGTGTGTGTGTAGTATATATAAATTCCCCTATAACATGAAGTAAATTAAAAATATGAGTTCATTTATTAATTCACCAATTCATTCAGCTTACAGATTGCATGCAGCTTTAACTATGTGCCCAGCACAGTGCTAAGGGCTAGGAATGCAATAATTAAAAAAATAAAAATAAACAGGCATAGTACTCTGCTCTCATTCCAGCAAGGAATATAGAAATCTAAAAAATATTACAATGATTATGACTGTTAGAATGAGGTCTACAAGATGATTGAATAGATTGAGTATTATTATAGTCTAGAGTTGTAGAAAGCTATGGCTAAGAAATTAGATCTAGGTTCAAATTCTCACCCCAAAATTTTAGAAATTGCATAATCTGGACTAGTCATTCTAAATCTTAATTTTCAAATCTTAAAAATCAAGCTAATCATATCTTTCTCATGGTGTATGGTAAGAGTAAAGAATGTGTTCTATGTGAAAGTACCTAGGATGGAGTTGGCACCTAATAGGAACCTAATAAGCATCCATATGCCCTCAAACCATCTGGTTAATCATACTTTTTGAGTGTGGTTTGAAAACTCAATAGTTTTTCTGCCATATTTTATCAATCAAAATGGTTAGTAAGCAATATATTTAAAACCATAAGTAATTAATTCTACAGTAGCTAGAGACACTTCTCAATAGGAGAAATTTTAGAAAGAATGACTAATAAATTGCTCTCTTGAAAATGGAAGAAATGATTAAGCATGTTTGCTCAAGGACTAAAAATCAGTATACAAAAAAAGAAAAGAGAATGGTCCCTAATATTAAAAATGTCATTATAAAGGCCAAGGAGGTATAATGAAGGTTTCTAAGTGACAAAAAAAATCAGATGAGCATGAGAATGAATGGAAAAATGAACAAACACTGACCTTGGGTGTTCATAGTCGATTTCTGAATAGAAAAAATTACATTCTGTAATATAAAAACGAATTCTTACTACCCCAAAATGGTTGTCTTTGAAATCAAGGTAATTCCTTTGTTTAAAGTAAAACTCACAAGGAACAAAATAAGAAATTTTAAGAGTGCATATAAAGCTTATATAAAAAGTCATACTTTTAATATACTTTTTGAAATGTGTGCTGTACTTGTTCATTTTAACCAATTAAGGAAAAAAGAAGTTTAGTGGTTAATTTATAAGAAGTACTAGTGAATATTTTGATTAACTTGTAATTACTTACCAGTTGTTAAAATGATTTGGCAGCATAATCATTGATATAAAAAAACTAGAGTCACTAATATTTATTTATGGTATGCAAATTGCTTGCCAAGCAGTACATCTTTGGATCATTACTTTTTGTTGCTATGAGAAATTTTAAATGAAGTGAAAAAATTCATAAGCTTTCCCAATATATTATAAATTCAAGAGACCTTATAAACACAACATGGAAAGCGTCCTCAGACATGGATTTGTTTCAGTTGCCTATAACCTGGAAGGTAAAAGGAAATCCAACAACCTTCCTTCACTGTATAGTCCTGTGTTTAGTTATCTTTAGAGATCAGAATCACTCCTATCTATGGAAAGCCCTTCTTGGATCAATATATTTATTACTCTAAGCTAGATGCTGTTCAGTCCTATTGATGCCACTACATTGTGCTTTTTCTGTACATTGTCATCTCTGTTCTAGTTTGGCTCTCTTCCCATCAAAATAGAGAAATTAATTTGGGACCTGAATTCTTGTACCAATGCATGACCACCTCGCAATGTGACTCTGAGGAAGCCACTTAACCTCAATGGCCTCTGTTTTCTCCCTGTAAATTTTTCAGGACTGGACTAAATTATCAACGAGATGCCTTTCAATGATGGCACTCCATGTTTTCCATTAGACATGAGAAGTTGCCATCTGCTTTAGTAGTGGGAGGAAGGGAAGGACTTGAGCAAGAGGTCCAAATTGTAGTACAGGCTCTGCTAACTTGGAAAACGATGTCACGTCTCTGAGACTAATTTGGCTCTTTTGTCAAATAAGCATAATTATACCTGGCCTGCTTACATCACAGGATGGGTAATCCAGAGGGGTGAAGATCCAGGCTGATGAATAGTATAAACTTTATCCTTACCAGTCTTTTAAGATCTGGCATATGCAGATAAGGGGAGAGATAGTGAGTATAAAAATAAACGTTAATTAGAGAGTAAAGTTGAGATTGAAGTATAAAAATATGGATAAGTTAGCTAATGAGAGGAACAATTCATTAAGCTTCTTAAAGACTGTCAAATATTTGAAGACCTTAAATATATTAAATGTAAAACAAGTTAAAATTTGGCATCAGAATAATTATAAAAGCAAAGAACAATGGAGTAGATTCTAACACTATTTTTATCATAAATTAGAGGAATAAATCAATGACTTTAGACAAATCACACTCTTTCATTCTGTTGGCAAATATAGACCCTCAAACTGACACAATCATATCCAGAAGAAAAATTTCCTGCATTATAAAGTTTCTTTTTAAATACATCTTTTTAAAATTGAAGAGAGGAAGTGACAGACAAAGGGAGACAAAACTTCTACTTTTTCTACAATCGACTAGTTTATAACATTCCAAACGTCCTGCTGAGAAAAACTCAAAAGGCTGGATTATCAAAAAATGTTTGAAGTTATCTACCAAGGTAGCCAGGACTCAAGGAGCCAGGATCCTGGAGAAGAAAACTCATTGAGGTGAGCTCAACACTTCTTTCCTTCTCAAAGCATTTTCCTGTTTGTAACCAGTACAGAGCAAGAAGCTGAGGAACTGAACAGAAAGCTGAGCAGAAAACAGCTGCCTGCTAAAGCTTTTGGCAGTCTCAAGGGACTGGAGAAACAAAAACAAGAGTTCAGGGTTGAAAGGAAAGATAAGACTTGAGGATACAAGATCCTGCAGTGAAGGAAAATAAATGCAAAGAAGCAAGGCCAGCATCATGTGCTACTTTTTTCTCTCAAGGCAACAGCCAATTCAGCAGCAGAGCAGGAAGAGAGAAGCTAAGCAGAACTTTTAGCAGTCATACAATTCTAGGGAGACAAAAATTGGGCTTTGGGGTTCACAAGAGAGGAAATGGTAAACATCTCAAGATTAAGGTATAATATAAATTCCCCTATAACATGAAGGGGAATTTCATGAAGGGATAAGGATAGGGATAGGGATAGGGATAGGGATAGGGATAGGGATAAGGATAGGGGCAAAATGAAAATAGTTCACTTTCTTAAAAAATAAAACTATCCTCAATTCAGCCCAGCCCATAATTAGATGAAAGTGATGTGTCCCTGATCTATCTATCCTCATGTTAGAAGCAAAAGTAAAACCTTTCTAAAGAAAGATGATATCATTCAAATTAACTACAATTTTTATATGTAATAGCTGTCATTCAATAAAAACTTAACAGCTTGCCAAAAAACAAGAATAAAAAATAGAACAAACCCACAGTTCATTCACATACTGGAGTTATTAGCAATGGCCCTTGAAATAACATGGTTGTTATGTTAAAGAAAAGAAAGGACATCAGTAAGACATAGATACCTTTCTGTATATATGCTGTACTTCAATAGAAATTTTATTTTAAAAGTTAATTTTAAACCATGAAAAGATAATTTCTCCAGAGAACTGGATCTATGAAAAAGAATCAATGGAAATGCAAGAGCTGAAAAAAATCAGTAAATGAGATTAACAATTCAATAGGTAGGTTTAAAACAAAACTGACTCAGCAGAAGAGATGGTTGGTGAACTAGAAGTAAAGTTAATAAATAAATCCAAAATAAAGGCGTGGTTGAGGAAAAAAAAAGATTTACAATTATTTTTAAATGTTATAAAACACATACAGATAATAAAGAATAGAACTACTAGTAATTATGTGTTAATGGTCTCCTAGAATTGATGGAGAGGGAATGTGACAGAAGAATATATGATATATGATAATAGATAAATTTTCACAGCTGACAAAAGTCACAGATTCAAAAAGTGCTACTAGTCCCAAGTAGCGTAAGTATAAGGAAAACACACCACAGCATATAATAATCAAACTGTCAATAAGAGATGACAAAGAGAAAATCCTAAAAGCTGACTTTAATTATAAAGAAGCAACAATAAGACTGATAGCTCATTTTTTATCAAAAAGTGATAAAAGTCATAGCCATCTTTAAAGTATTAACTACCAAACTTTAGTTTTATATTTAGTGAAAATTTGATTCAAGAATTTAGGCAAACTATATTTTCAACAAACAATACAGAGAATCTATAACCAGCAGATCTATATTTTAAAAAGTACTAGAATTGCCTTAACTGGTTTGGCTCAGTGGATAGAGCATCGTCCTGTGGACGAAAGGGTCCCAGGTTTGATTCCAGTCAAGGGCATGTACCTTGGATGAGGGCGCATCCCCAGTGCGGGGGTGTGCAGGAAGTAGCTGATTGATGTTTCTCTTTCATTGATGTTTCTAACTCTCTATCTCTCTCCCTTCCTCTCTGTAAAAAATCAATAAAATATATTTTTAAAAAGTACTGGAATTATTCAGGTAGAAGGAAAATTATTCTAGAAGGAAGCACAGAAATTTAGAAAGAAATACAGAGCAAAAAAGAGGTTAAATATGTGTGTAAGTCTAAATGAATACTGACTGTATCTATATATATAAAAGCCTAAGCAACTATCCTACCATTTGACTGGTAGCTATAATGTGCACTGACCACCAGGGAGCAGACGCTCTGACCTGTAGGTTAGCTTGCTTCTGAGTCTGGCCAATTGAGACTGGGCGAGATGGGCTTGACACGCACACCCTGGAGCCCTTCCACAGTCTCCCCAGCCAGCCAACTTCCTGCAGACCCTCCCCAGTCGGCCAGCCCCAATTGGCCCCCATCAGGACTGGGCGAGATGGGCTAAACACACTCTGGAGCCCTCCAGCAGTCCCTCCCTGGCCCAATTGTGCACTGATGGGGTTCCTCGGCCTGGCCTACATGCTCTCACAATCTGGGACCCCTGGGGGGATATCATAGAGCCAGTTTCAGCCCAATCCCCACAGGCCAGGCCAAGGGACCCCAGTGGTGCATGAATCCATGCACCGGGGCTCTAGTAATATTATAAACAACACCAGTGGCCTGGTGCATGAAATTTGTGCACATTAAAAGAGAATTAGAGAAAATATTTTAATATTGCTATTTGCCCTTTCTCTATAATAGAAGTATCTGAGATGAAAGAAAATTAGTAAAATGTATATGAAAATCTCCCTCCTGTCAGAGTCTGGGGCACACCGTGGGACCCAGAGTCAAGTCCCCGCCCATCTGCATGCACCTCGAAATCACAGGAGACCCAGACCTGGCCAGCCCCACCCCCATCAAGCCACGCTGGGCGGGAAGGCACAGCCTCAGGTCCCCCATCAAGCCCTGCTTGGCAGAGGGCACAGCCTGAGGTCCCCGGCCATGCACCATGCAGCCTCAGGTCTCTGCTGATCAGTAGTTACGGCATCACAATGTGATGACCATTTGCATATTAGCCTTTTATTATGATGATGATAATATCAATTAGATTTAAAAATTCAATTGAAATAGAAAAATCCTCTAAAAAGAAAATTACCTAAACTGACATAAGAAGAAATAGAAAATGTGCATATTCCAATCTCAAATAAATAAATTGAATTTCTAATTAAAACTTGTTTTAGAAAGAAATCTCCAATCCAAAAGACTTCAGACACTAATTCTTCTAAATAGTAAAGTGAGAATAAATGTCAGTCTAACCTCCAGACAATAGAAAATGGTAAAACATTTCCAGCATGACTTTTTTGAGGCAAACATAACTTTGACACCAAATGACAAAAAAAAAAAAAAAAATTACAAGAAACAAAAATTACAGATGAATCTTCCTTATTAGTAGCATGGAAGAAAAAATATAGAACATCAAAAACAGCTACCTGTGAAAATAACAATTCATGACCAAGTTGGGTTTATTTAAGAAACACAACTTGTTTTACCTTTTAAAAATCAACCAATGCAATTCACTATATTTAGGGGGTAGGGGGGATGCATGTTCATTTCAATAAATGCAAAAAAAATGCTTTTTATGAAATTCAATATTTACTCATAATATTTTTGAAAATCATAGCAAGCCAGGAATAGAAGTGAAACACTTTTAAAACACTATATTAATGTGAAATATTGAAATATTCTTCTTCTTGGAGATTAAAATGTAAGCTATCATCATTTTTATTCAGTATTGTACTGGAGGTTTTAGCTAATGCAGAGGAAAAGATTAAAAATTAAGAGACCAAAAAAGAGGATATGAAACTATCAGTTTTCTTGGCTAATTGGATTATATACATCAGGCGTCCTCAAACTACGGCCCACGGGCCATATGCGGGTGTTTTTGCCGTTTTGTTTTTTTACTTCAAAATAAGATTTGTGCAGTGTGCATAGGAATTTGTTCATAGTTTTTTTTAAACTATAGTCTGGCCCTCCAATGGTCTGAGGGACAGTGAACTGGCCCCTGTTTAAAAAGTTTGAGGACCCCTGATATACATAATGAATCTATAGAATAAATATTATAAGTGAATCTAGCAAGTTCTCTATATATAATATCAATATACAAAAATCAATTATATTTATTTAAATATGTCAGCAATAAACAATTGAAAAGCACAACTTAAAAACTATACTATTTATGCCCAGCCAGTGTGGCTTAGTGGTTGAGCAACTAACTACCCATGAACCAAGAGGTCACCAGATTGAACAGGGCACATGCCCAGGTTGCAGGCTCAATCCCCTAGCAGGGATGTGTAGGAAACAACCAATCAATTTTTCTCTCTCATCAATGTTTCTATCTCTTTCAAATAAATGAAAACATGTTTTTAAAAATTAGAGATCTTAAAAAAGTTAGAAAAGGCAGACCAATAAACATGAAAATCCCATTTCCCCCTACCCTGGCAACCATCATTCTACTTTTTGTTTTGATACTTACTAGTCATCAGAGAAACGCACAATTAAAACTACAATACTGCTACATACTCACAAAAGTAGCTACTGAAAAAAAATGTAGAGCAACTGGATCTAACATACATTGCTGATGGGAGTATTAATTTATAAAACCACTTTGGAAAACTCTTTATAATATTGTACTACAACTAAACATATGTATATTCTACGATCTTGCAATTCCACTCCTAGTTGCATAACCAAATGCACAGCAAAATTTTACCAAAAAAAAAAAAATTTAGCAGACTTAGTCATAATAGTCTAAAACTGGAAAGCAGACCAATAAATAGCACAGTGTATTTGTATAATGGATTATTATACAGGAGTGAGAAAAGACAAACTGCTTCAACATGCAACAGAATAAATCTAAGGCAATGTTAAGTGAAAAGAAGTCATGTAGAAAATACTGTCGGATCACATTAATATAAATTTCTAAGACAGGCAAAAGTAATCCAAGGTAATAAGACGTCAAAAGGGCAGTTACTTTTGAAGTTCGAGTGCTAGTGACCCGAGAGAACACGATGAAGGCTTCTGTTTTTATTTCTAGATATGAGTGATTGTGTTCATCAAACTTTGTGAAAATTCATCAAACTACATACTTTGTGTGCTTTTTTTGTATTTGTATTTTACTTCAATTTAAATACATATGATTGGGTGGATAATTAAATAGTAGATAGCTAATAGTGATATTTTTAAAAATTGTGGTAAAAAAACATGGCATAGGATTTATCTTCTTAAATTTTTAAGTGCAATATTAACTATAAACACAAGATTGTATAGCAGATCTCTAGAACTTTTTCAGCTTCCATGATTGAAACTTTATAGCCAGTGAACAGCAAATCCCATTTCCCCCTCCCTGGCAACCATCATTCTACTTTCTGTTTTGATGAATCTGACTACTTGAGATATTTAAAATAAGTGAATCATATGGTATTCATCTTTTGTGTCTGGCCTATTTCACTTAGCATAATGTCATCAAGTTGTATCCATACTACAGCATATGACAGAAATCCTTCCTTTTTTATGGCTGAATAATATCCCATTGTATGAATAAATCATATAACCTTTATCCATTCATCTGTCCATGGGCATTTAGGTTGTTTCCACCTCTTGCCTATTGTGAATAGTGTTGCATTGAACATGAAGATGCAGATATCGCCTCAAAATCCTGATTTTAATTTTGTTAGGTAAGTATCCAAAGTGGAATTGCTGCAGCATATCGTAGTTCTACTTTTAATTATTGAAGAGCCTTAATACTGCTTTCTATCGTGGCTACAGCATTTTAACTTCCACCAATTCATATTCAAAGATTCCTATTTCTCTACATTCAGCAATACTTTTTTATTTTCTGGGTTTTTGGTTTTGATTTTTTTATAATGTCCATCCTAACAGGTGTGAGGTTATATCTCCTTGTGGTTTGGGTTTGTATTTTCCTGATGATTAGTGATATTGAGCATCTTTTTATATAGTTGTTGGCTATTTGAATGTCTTCTTTGGAGAAAAGTCTATTCAAGTCTTTAGCCCATTTTTTAATCAGGTCATTTGATTTTGTGCTACTGAGTTCCTTAAATGTTTTGGATATTAACCCCTTATAGATATATGACTTACAAATAATTTTATCCCATTCTGTAAATTGCTTTTTTCAATTCTCTTCATTGTTTCCTTTGTTGTTTAGATGCTTTTTAGTTTGATGTGGTCTCACTTGACTATTTTGAGTGCTAGTGACCTGTTGCCTGTGTTTTTATTTTTAATTGAAATTTCTGTCTGGGCCATTGTGTCTCTTCTCATTCTGTAATGGTATCTTTTTTTCTATAAATAGTTTTAAGGCTGAATACACATTATTTGGATTATTTTGCCATGTTTTTTGCTCAAACAATACTTGGCCTATATTAGCTACACAAACAAAATTAGCAAGTTATTTTCTGACCTCAGTAACCTATGCCCTGCTTCTGAGGACATATCTCTCAGGAGGCATGTCATATTGTTTGAAGGGCAGCATGGAAGTCAAACTTCAAAAGAGAAGGTCAGTAAAAGCTGAGTAAACTTAGAATTTCCTCCTAAAGGAAAAGCTGATGGTCGAGATACAAATATCCTATTTTTATTCTTTGTAGGAACACATGTATAATTTCAAACTTTACTCAAATGAATCCTATCGGTGAAACATTAATCAATTATGAGGGTTACAATTATTACAAATTCCATCACTAAGTTATCCCACATTTCCATATTGTATTTTTCTCATTTTTGTTTTAGTGAATAAAAATATTTTAAAGCTAAAGCATAAAATGAATAGGCATTGGCCTCATTACTTGCCCAATGATTTTGTTCTCAGTGTCATTTCAATTCATCCACTTTATAATCTCTTTCTCAAGCAAGCGCTCTGATATTTCAGTCAGTTTGTTCCTAATATGTCATGTAACTTTAGAAATTTCCTCCAGAACATCCAGTAGTTGAATGACTCAGCTGCAGGATTTGAGGTTAGTGCACCCAGATGTGAAGATGAGCATAACATGAAAAAAGAGGGGTCACTTTGGAGATTACAGTACAGTAAGTAGACAAGGCGTTCCCATTATTGTATTGATAAAACCTGAAATTGTACCATTTTCAGTCTGCCTTAAATTAAATAGAGTATAGACTCTATGTAGTTACAATGCTGTCTGAGCAATTCAGAAAGTGAGATGAGGTTTGTTTGTTTTTATCCAATAGAGAAAGGCAAGGTTCATTACTTATGAATGAAAATTTGTATCATTTGAAAATATAAGGGACAACTTAATTTTAATTATGTTTCATAACTGTATTCCAGCTATAAAATTCTACATAAAAATATTTTGAATTTAAATATTTTCTACCTTTAAACATATATCTGCAAATTTGGACTAGTGGTTTCCACATTACTCACTATGCAAGATTGTTGATAAAATCATAACAACGGGCATCTTTTACTAAAAGCCTATTATGTCCTAAATTATATGTTAAATCATTTGTCTCTATGAGATAGTAATATTACAGATTAGTGGGAAAAGAGAGAGTTAGAGAAGAATAAGTTCTTACCTAAGGTCATATGGCTTGTTAGGGGCAAGGAAAGACATTTAAATCATGATTGTTTTATATGCAAATCCATGATCTTCACTGTTACCTCATAGTGATCTAAGAAGATAATATAAATGAGTGCTTTGAAAGTTATATATCACTAAATTAATTGAAAAGAAAGACCTGGTAAAGTAAAAAGGACAACATACATGGATTTGGCTTTGAAACATTTGAAACCAGAAGTTTGAGAGAGGTAATACTATCCTGACAACTAGGTTGTGGCTTCTAATCTGAGTAATCAATATAACAGAAAAGTAAGAACTCTATAGCAGTATACAACTGTTTAAAAATTGTTTAAATAACTCTTCCAGCAGGTATGCAGCGGGAATGGAAGTGGAATAGCACATTTTATAGATTTATATATACCTTAATTAAATTACTCAATAGGTATTTTAATAAATGTGTCTGGTCATTAAACAACTGAAAATTCTAAATGTAGTACAAAGGAACTAAAACAGTGATAACTAAACAAAATCTTACATTAAGGATTTATAGTGAAATTTAAAATCCATTTCCCCAGTTGATGGGAGCATTAGCTGCTAAGACATAGCTGAGCCCATTTCTCCAGGAAAATGCCTTGACCAAAATTACTTCCCCACCACTTGGCAATCTGCATCCAATGACTAGTTGATGTGGTGGTGCAAAGACTCAGCAAACCTTGCTTCAGTGAAAACTATCAATAGCCATTCCAGCTCCTAGCTTCCGTATGATCCCCTGAGGCCTCTGTTACAACTGGATCTCAGTTCAACTCCCTTTGCCTAATTCTTGGTCCCTCACCTGTCCCAGTCTGGTTCCTAGCGCATTCTCTAATAAACTCTTGCATACAAATCTCAGAGGTTTTGAGACTGTTTTCTGGGGAACCTGGATTATTATAATGACTAGAGGCCCAGTGCACGAAATTTGTGCACGGAGGGGGGTTGTCCCTCAGCCCAGCCTGTACCCTCTCCAATCCGGTGGGATCGGGCCTAAACGTGCAGTTGGATATCCCTCTCACAATCCAGGACTGCTAGCTCCCAACTGCTTGCCTGCCTGCCTGCCTTCCTGATTGCCCCTAACCGCTTCTGCCTGCCAGCCTGATCACCCCCTAACCACTCCGCTGCCAGCCTGTTTGCCCCCAACTTCCCTCCTCTGCCGGCCTGGTCACCCCTAACTGCCCTCTCCTGCAGGGTTGATCACCTCCAACTGCCCTCCCTTGCAGGCCTGGTCCCTCTCAACTGCCCTCTCTTGCAGGCCTGGTCCTTCTCAACTGCCCTCCCTTGCAGGCCAGGTGCCTCCCAACTGCCCTCTCCTGCTGGCCATCTTGTGGTGGCCATCTTGTGTCCACATGGGGGCAGGATCTTTGACCACATGGGGGCAGCTATATTGTGTGTTGCAGTGATGATCAATCTGCATAGTACTCTTTTATTAGATAGGATAGAGGCCTGGTACAGGGGTGGGGGCCAGCTGGTTTGCCCTGAAGGGTGTCCCTGATCAGGGTGGGGTTCCCTTGGGGTGTGGGGCAGCCTGGGTGAGGGGGCCTGTGGTGGTTTGCAGGCCGGCCACGCCCCCTGGCAACACAAGCAGAGGCCCTGGTATCTGGAATTTATTATCCTTCTACAATTGAAACTTTGTAGCCTGGAGCGGAGCCAAGCCTGGGGCTTCCTCCGTGGCCGGCAGCCATTTCTGTTGGGGTTATAATTGAAACTTTGTAGCCTTAAGCGGGTGGGCCCGGCCAGGGTGTGCAGAAAGCTTTGCTTCCCCTGTTGCCCGGGGCAACCCTGGCCTGCTCTCTCAAGCTCTATTCTGCCACCATTTCTGTTTGAATTTGTTTACCTTCTATAATTGAAACTTTGTAGCTTGAGTGGAGGCTTAGGCCTGGCAAGGGCAGGCGGAAAGCTTGGCTTCCTCTGTTACCTAGGAAACCTTGCTCTCTGTGGCTGTAGCCATCTTGGTTGGGTTAATTTGCATACTCACTCTGATTGGATGGTGGGCATGGCTTGTGGGTGTGTTGGAGGTATGGTCAATTTGCATATTTGTCTATTATTAGGTAGGGTTAACCCCAAACTGTCCTCCAGTCCACTGCTTCTGTTTCTTACTATTATTATCAAATATACATCCATTTTCATGCAGCCGATTTGGCTCAGAGGTTGAGTGTTGACCTATGAATCAGGAGGTCACAGATTGGTTTCCAGTTAGGGCACATGCCCAGGTTGCATGCTTGATCCCCAGTAGGGGGCGTGTAGGAGGTAGCCAATCAATGATTCTCTCTCATCATTGATGTATCTATCTCTCTCTCCCTTCTTCTCTGAAATCAATAAAAATATATATGCATCCTTTTTCTATTTTACCAATATCAAGTGATGCAGTAGTATAACTTTCACATTATTTTGTGAAACTCATGAAAATTCAATAAAAATTCCATACATAATAAAGCAATTACATTGAAAAATGATTGACCTTATGACTAAAATGATTTTTAAAGACATATGATTATCAGCTTAGGAAACTTGTTTCTAAAAAACAAATTGCTTTAAGTTATAAAGAACAGACTTTAGTACTAAGAGGATATATGTCCCTCAATTGTAGACAACTAAATGAGTTTTTCACATTCTTTCTTGAATTAAATATAAAATCTAGGCTATAATGGAAATATTTCCCACTACTTCACAAATCTGAGAAAAGTAATTTGATAAGAAGCAATGATTTGTGGTAAATACAAAAGAATTATACCAAATTGTATCACAGCCTTCACTTTAACAAAAAGTAGACATTTATTAACCACCTATTATGTCCAAAGCACTCATCTATATTCGGTAGGAACAAATAAGATTATTTTAGACGCTAAATATTTGTGGACTTAATTTCCACTATTACTTTTCTTCATAAGCACACAGTTAGTTGGGAAGAAAGACAAAATAAAAAGTAATATCCTAGCTAATAAAAGTAATATGCAAATTAACCATCACTCCGCAACAAAATGGTGGCACCCATAGCCACAAGATGGCGACGCCCAGTCCTCTCAGCCTCGCTGGAGTCCCCCAGTCCCAGGGAGGGCTGCCGCTGAGAGCCAGGCAGCCCCAGGTGTTGGCTTGGAGGCACCCGCGCCCCCACGCTGCCATCCCCTCCCAGCAGCAGTCCCGGGTGTCCGGCTGGGAGGAGCCCACAACCGCACCCGCACACTGCCATCCCCTCCCAGCGGCAGCCCGGGAGGTGCCCGCACCCGCACACTGCCATCCCCTCCCAGCGGCAGCCCTGGGTGTCTGGCTGAGAGGTGCCCGCACCCCCACACTGCCATCCCCTCCCAGCGGCAGCCCCGGGTGTCTGGCTGAGAGGTGCCCGCACCCGCACACTGCCATCCCCTCCCAGCGGCAGCCCCGGGTGTCTGGCTGAGAGGTGCCCGCACCCCCACACTGCCATCCCCTCCCAGCGGCAGCCCCGGGTGTCTGGCTGAGAGGTGCCCGCACCCGCACACTGCCATCCCCTCCCAGCGGCAGCCCCGGGTGTCTGGCTGGGAGGTGCCCGCACCCGCACACTGCCATCCCCTCCCAGTGGCAGCCCTGGGTGTCTGGCTGAGAGGCGCCGGTGCCCCCATGGAGCAATTCAAGTACTGACGATTCTACCAACAGAAAAGAGAAAGAGAAAGAGAGGACAGATAAGGAATAAAAGGAGAAAAGAAAGAAAGGACAAAAGATGAAACATCAAGATATAGAAAGAGAAGGAAAAAAGGAAGAAACAACAACATATCACCTTTCCAAGGTCTTATGAAATTCCTGTTTAAGGAGTTTATTTTATGACACTTTTAGTTTGGGTTTACATTTTTACTGGTTTGTCAAGACCACGGCAGGTACACTGTCCAATATGGTTTTTTAAAAATATATTTTATTGATCTTTTACAGAGAGGAAGGGAGAGGGATAGAGAGTTAGAAACATATATGAGAGAGAAACATTGATTAGCTGCTTCCTCCACATTCCCCACTGGGTATTGCCCCCAACCAAGGTACATGCCCTTGACCGGAATCGAACCTGGGACCCTTGAGACTGCAGTCCGACGCTCCATCCACTGAGCCAAACCAGTTAGGGCTGTCCAATATGTTAAAGATAAAACCCTATCTAATAAAGAGGGAATATGCAGGGGAGGGCATTTGGAGGTGACCTGGCTGTCAGGGGATAGCAGTTGGGGATGATCAGGCTGGCAGGGGAGTGGTTAGGGGGTGATCAGGCTGGCAGGCAGAAGCAGTTAGGGGCAATCAGGCAGGCAGGCGAGCAGTTGGGAGCCAGGAGTCCCAGATTGTGAAAGGGATGTCCAAGGGGTCCCAGATTGGAGAGGGTGCAGGTTGGGCTAAGGGACACCCCCCCCGCCCCAGTGCACGAATTTCGTGCACCAGGCCTCTAGTATGTATATAGCAAGCTAAATCCATGGGTATATTTGTTAATAACACAAATATGAGGATGGACTCACATAAATAACCCTTTGTGCTCTGTATTTCATATTCTATTGCATATATCCAAGATATAGGGATATAATATGACGACGAAAATAATACCAAACATTTCCAGGGTTTTTCAAGCTTGAATGCTATAAGCGAGGAAATCATGCTCATAAAAAATATATATTTTATCTTTCAAATATTTTCTAATAATTTATTTCAATTCTAGGTATAAGCAGTTAGACTTATGAGTGAATACATATGCTGAAATATCACTGTAAAATGCACACATGACTGTATATAAATCTCATCATAGTCCACATCAGATCTACTCTCTTTTTTTCTGCTTTTCCTGTCTCAGTGAATGGTACCACCATCTGCTCAGTTGCACAAGTTAGAAATCTGGAAATCAACTTTGGCACCTTTCTATCCTTTGCCTCATATATCCAACCAATGAATTAATATACAGCACACTCTGCTATTTTATCTCCTAAATCACGCATTTGCAACAGGGGCGATATCACCTCCAGGGGAGTGAAAATTGGTTCTTGGGGAAATGGGGAGTGATGGTTAGTTTTATGTGTCAAGTTGACTAGACTGTAACCCAGGTGTTTGGTCAAACATTACTCCAGGTGATGCTACTGAGGTATTCTCTAAACAATTAACATATATAGCCAGCTGACTTTAAGTAAAACAAATTACCCTCTATAATGTGTAGGCATCATCCAATCCACTGAAGGTCTTATGAGCAAAGACCAGAGAAAGAATTCTGCCTAAACACTGCAATACAGAAATTTTTTTTTTAATGTCTAGCCTGTTACGTGCCCTGCACAACGTATTTCAGACTTGCTAGCTGCTCAGTCTTTTAAGTAAATTACTTAAAATATCTCTCTCTCATTCTTTCTATCCTCTCTTCTCCCTCTTCTTTTCCCTAATACAGATGATGAAAAAATATTTTCTATATAAAGCAGATATACATAATGTACAAAAATAGTCAGTATATCTGTGGTATTAAAATGTTACTGGGCAGAAGATTGGTTAAGCAAAAATGTCTAAAAAGCTTCCTGATCTTCTGAGGTGGGGACAAGGGTGTGATAATGAAAAAATAGTGAAGAAACACTGCTCTAAATATTTCTTAAATATGTCCTCTACTCTGTATATTTTATACCATTACCCTAAGATAGTACATTATTTTATCAAGGACATTGCTTCTTAAGGGCTCTCTTTGGGGCTATATTAGTCTCTCTCCAATACATCTTTCATATTATCTACCAGATCTATGCAAAATGCAAATCTGACCATATCTCTCTTTTGTTTAAAACCCCCTGATGGCTCTGGGTTTGAGAACCTCTTCTCTCTGCATCCATCAAAACCCATGGGCTATGCCGGACCTGGTTTGGCTCAGTGGATAGAGCGTCGGCCTGCGGACTGAAAGGTCCCAGGTTGATTCCGGTCAAGGGCATGTACCTTGATTGCGGGCACATCCCCAGTAGGGGGTGTGCAAGAGGCAGCTGATCGATGATTCTCTCTCATCGATGTTTCTAACTCTCTATCCCTCTCTCTTCCTCTCTGTAAAAAATCAATAAAATATATTTTAAAAAAAAAAAAACCCATGGGCTGTCTTTTCATCATTTCACAGAGAAGGACACTGAGGCCCAGTTCATTCAATGACTTGCCAAGAGTTGCACAATATGCAGAGGCAACGTCAGGATTTTAAACCAGATTTTACAATCTAGATTTCTAGTTTTCTTATAAGAACATGCTGT
The DNA here is from genome assembly GCF_027574615.1 of Eptesicus fuscus. Taxonomy (NCBI): domain Eukaryota; kingdom Metazoa; phylum Chordata; class Mammalia; order Chiroptera; family Vespertilionidae; genus Eptesicus; species Eptesicus fuscus. The sequence continues at coordinate 30,978,019 of NC_072485.1, read as the reverse complement.
TTTGGCATTAGGTCAGCCAACTTCTGGATGCCATCAGTATCTACCTACTAGCTTATGTAAATCTAAGCAAATGAAAATTTTAGAGAGCCTTTTCCTAATCTGTAAAATATAGACAATATCTTCTTCTAAAAATTGATGTTAATATTAATTAAGCTAATACACAGACACACATACATATATGTACTTATAGGCGTATAAGTATGTACATATGTATGCATTTATACACACATGTAAATGTGTGTATATATGTGTATGTATAAATGTGTGTATAGTTGGATAGATGAGAGAGAGAGAGAGAGAGAGAGAGAGAGAGAGAGAGAGAGAGAGAGAGAAAGGAAAGAAAGAAAGAAAGAAAGAAAGAAAGAAAGAAAGAAAGAAAGAAAGAAAGAAAGAAAGAAAGAAAGATAGATAGATGATAGATAGATAGATAGACAGATAGATAGACAGATAGATAGATAGATAGATAGATAGATAGATAGATAGATAGATAGATAATAGATGATAGATAGATAGACAAAGGTTCTTTATCCTGCTGTGCTACCTCCTCCACAGGAAGTCTCCAAGTTATTAACAGTGGTAACCTATCATGAAATTCAGCTGGATTTCTCCCTCTCCTAGCTTCATGCCAATGCAGCCTTATGATAACTTGTGCTGCCACTGGACAACAAGCATTCTGGGTTAAAGTCACCGCCAAGTCGTGCTTATGATAATACTTCTCCCCACCTCCTTTTCTTCCATGGTTCTCCATACATTTCCCCACCATTGTCCCCCTCCTAGCTCAGTGAAGCCACTTCAGTCACAGAGTTTCAACTGAAAATGAGTATCTTTTTTTTTCCTCCACTTTCTCCTTCTTACTTTTTTCAAAAATTTCTTTAGCTACTTCATGAATACTTTCTCCCTCACTTCATTCCATGGGAAGATTAAGAGGCAGCCTGATCAGCCACAGGGACCTGGCAAGTCACTCAGCCTTCCCAGGTAGTCTCCTCTTTTCCAGTGTTCATCCCAACTCTCCTAGAATGTGCCCAGTTAAGAAGGTCACAATTTGTTAAAGACGTTCTTACTCGTACTGAAAACACAACTAGCTGATTTCATCTTTTTATCCTCTACAACATGTAGAATAAATTTACACCCTCTTCCACACGATAGCCCTAAATGCACCTGTATGCTTTCAGGATAAATATCCACATTGACTCTAGGGCTCCTTTCTCCTCATGGGACCTAGTTCCCCCTTCCTAGTTGTCAGTCTCCAGGACATAACCCCCCCCCCCCAATGTGTCATTTATCACTCTGAAATGATAAGAGCCTAAACAGAACACACTAGTATCATAAAGCTTAACAATATATCTATTGTTTTCTTTTAACACTGTTATAAAGATAGGTAGATATTTTGAGCAATTTAAAAAATCCATTCACAATTATAGCCTCAATTATCACGTCTAATATGTGCCTTTAAATTTCTACCTTTAGCTATGGCTTTCTGTAGACTAATAGCAGTTTAGTCAAGGATAACATTTTTTATTTTTTAACTCCCTTGGACAAATTTTTTTTTTCTGCTGAATACCACTACCATTGATGGTAATATTAATGCATGATATTAATTGATTAAGTATGTGTCATGAAACAGATAAATTTTTACGTATTTATTTTTACTTAGTCCTCATTTTGTAGATGAGAGAGAGTTTACATATGTAACATTCCCAGGTTATCCAGGTAATAAGAGGCTCAACCAGGGATATCTGCCAAACTCTTAAGCAGTACATTCATTAAAAGAACCACTACTCTCTGATCACAAATCTGGATTTTTCTTTTTGTATTGAATTTATTGGGGTGACATTGGTTAATAAAACCATACAGGTTTCAAGTATGCACCTCTATAACATCATCTGCATACCACATCATGTGCTCACCACCCAAAGTCAAGTCTCTTTCCAGCACCATTTATCCCCCCTTTGCCAATTTCCATCTCCCCCTACCCCCTTTCCCTCTGACAATCACCATACTTTTGTCTGTGTCTATGAGTTTTATTATTTTTTATTTTTTTCTTAATCTCTTCACCTCTTTGATGCACCCTCCCAACCCCTCTCCCCTCTGACAGTTGTCAATCTGTTCTCTGTATCAATGAGTCTGTTCCTATTTCATTTGCTAGTTTATTTTGTTCATTAGATTCCACATAGAAGTGAAATCTCATGTTATTTATCTTTCTCTGACTGGGTTATTTCACTTAGCATAATACTCTCTAGTTTCTACCAGGTTTTTAAATTTCTCTCTCATTATTCCCATGTAAATCCTATCTCTTCCAATTAGATCAGATGCTTTAATCTCTCTCAAATTATTCCATAAGCATTTCTGCTTACCCAATTTTGTGCCTGCTATTCTCCAGTATTCCATCTATCTATGCATCCCCCATCTTTTCATCAAAAAATAAGACCTGTTGGATAGGTACTATTATTAATACTGAATGTTGTATGTGAGAAAACTGAGGCCATTTGCCTAAGGTCCCATAGCTACATGTAGAGACTGAACATTGAACCCAGGTCAGTTTTACTACAAGGACAGTGCTCCTTCACCACACTCTACTGTGCTATATATAACCACTCACTGTTCACCCTCCAGGGAACAATCCCCTCCCACTCTGCCACTCTGACTGGTCTAGCCCAAGCTATTTTTTCCTGTTCTACATTCTCACAGCACTTACGGCTTTTGCTTTGTGAAATTTCTAATAGTGTCATCATTTTTTACTTTCATGTTGGTATTTAGGTTTCTGGGGAATTTATCTTCCTATTCAAAACCAGGTTGAAGAGGACTACAAATAGCAGTTAAGAGCATGGTCCCTGGAGCCAGTCTGCCTGAGATCAAACACTAGCATTTCTGTTTTTTAGCAGTGCAATGTTAGGAAAATTACCTGATCTCTCTATGACTCCGTTTCCTCATTTACAAAGTGGCCATAATAATACCTAATGCATTGAGCTGCTATAAGGATAAGATGAGTTAACCCATATCAAGCTCTCAGAACACTGTTTATCACATTAGTCACTTAGCTACTGAGGGCAGGGCTCTGCTCTATTCCTATCTTCATCTATTCTAATACCATATTTCCAGACTTGGACACTAGACCTTCATGGTCAGTCTATGGCAGCCAACAGTGGGAATATAAAAAAAGAGATGCTCTTTAGAATTACACAGGCACAGGCAGGAATTATCCTGGCTTTATAGGTTGACTCCAAGCCAGGCCAGCCAAAATGTCTCAAAGATAAAGCAAACTCGACTGTGAATCAATTAAAAGAACTATTATGATGACCAAATGCAAAGTGTGGAAAATCTCTTTATCGATAGTAACATGGCCAATAAATATTAACTCTTATTGGAAAGTGACATGATAGACTTTTCAAGAATTGGACGCATCCGGTTCATATGGAATCCAAAACTTACCTCCTTTGAAAATGTACCAATGTTTCACTGATAACATTCACAAAATGCCAAATCATTGTTATAAATTATATGAAAGTCAAGGATTGTAAAATTCACTGTGTCTCCATTAAAGGGAAAACATTTAAGCATAAATTGATCTTTGTAACTTGACAAAAAAAAAATCAGGCACTGTGGGGAAGAAACATGCCTTAAAGCCCAGTTTCAAAATTAACTTAAATTCTGGAGATTCCTATGATTGGAATAGACTGGACTAAGCCTTGAAGCCAAAGCATTGCTGTAACTATCTGTACATCTCTCTCCTTTATATAGAAATGAAAAATATGTTCCTAAAAATGCATTTCTAAAAAGAAGCAAAAGTCATCTCGCCCCGTTTTCATACAATCTACCAACCAGATAAAAATTACCTCTCCACACAATTCAGTCAATGCCAGAACAAAAATGGAATGGGAAGGCATTTAACCTTAGCATCCCTATGGTACCCAAAGATGGATATGTGAGCACTAGTGGATCTCCAATAAAATATGATATAGAATTATCTATATTCCATCTTCAGTTCATTGTCCTCAGAGTGGCAATTGTACCTGATACAGAAACAAGAGCTATTGTTCTCTGGTATTCTCATTTTGAAAATGGGCTTTCTTATTCACTTCCTTGTGACGGTCACTCATCAGTGGGGCTGAACCAGAGCAAAGGCACCTCCCCAACTCTTCCTGTGGCCATGGTTCTCCAACATCAATGTGCATGAGCTCTATGAATGAGTGCCACATGCAAATGCTATACTCCCCTTTCCCCAAAGAAATTCTGAATCAAGAGATCGGACTCTCACTCAGGAATTTAAATATGTAAACAAATATTCTAGGAGTCCCTGATGCAGGTAGTTTAGTGACTATATTTTGAGAACACTACCCTTTAGTTAATTTCTTAAATAATGATAACAATGGCTAACATGTACTAAGCATATCCTTCTTGCCAAGGGCTCTCCATGAATTACTTCATTTAATCCTTATGGCAGTCTATGAAATAGCCTTTAATAGCATAGCATTTTGCAATGAGGGAATTAAGGCTTGGAGAGGTTAAGTAATTTGTACTAGGTAACAGAGTTCATGGAGGAGGCACAATGTGAACCCAAATCTATGTGATTCCAAAGCCTATGCCTTTCACAAATATACTCTATTGCAAAAATCAAAGTCTATATGCTGCCAGTGGTTTTCCTTAGCAACATATTAGTAAATGCCATCCACAAATTTGGTAAAAATATCAATCAGTCATTCATGCATGTGCCGTTTCATCATTTGACAGTATCTGCGTATATTCTGGATGATTGGTCACAAAGGTCTAATGTTCCATCTGGGCACAAAACCATCAACAGTCTAGCGCATACAAAATGAGAACATTCATTTCCAATTAGTGTAGAAAATTAGAGCTTTCTTCCTTTTGGAATGATAACAGAAGTATTTATCAGATACTAACACTTGTATTCTTCCTACTAAACCATAAGGAGTGAAGGTGGTAAGAAGAACAAATTCATCTTAGATATATCAAGTAAACATAGTATTTGTTTCCAAATTTTAAAAAATATTTTTTCATTTGTGATATGAACATAAAATAGATTAAGAATTGAGATATCCAGGAAGACCACTAACAGGTTCCTGAATTCCTTCTCCACATCTGTGTGGAAGACCCAGCACTGTGGAAACACAAGGAATTTGCTGCCAGGTCACTCCAAGGAGCCCCAGTCTCCTCTCTGATAGTGGCATCCATTGTGGATTTTCAGCTTCACTGGCAACGGCCCAGAGCAAGAAGCCTGGCAATGAAACCAAATGGACCTGTGTTACAAGGCATTTAGCCATTTAGTAGCTACATATCCTTTAGCAAGTTCTTAACCTTTCCCACATTCATTTTGATGACAGTAAAATTGAAATATCAATGGCCACCTTACAAAGTCACATGAGGATTACAGAGGTAAATGCAGACCAAAATCTTACCAGAGTTCTTGGTAATAAATAGTAGCAATGGATATTTTGTTCTTGTTGTTTTCATATCCTCATCCACTTGGATCTGTTTACTTTATGCCTCTCATTAGCACCACTTGTAAATCTGGTTTGAGTCATACCTTCTTACCATGTTCTGATAAACAAAATAGCACTCAATAAACATTAGCAGGACTAAACTAAATGTCAGCCTAAGTCTTCTGACATAGAATATTCCTTCTGATGTTTTGGGAAGTAGAATCTTAGGGTCCCTTTAGATTTGAGCTCTTTTTCTAAGAATTCTCAAGAATGTTTTCACCACTTCTAAGCCTTTAAGCAGGCCCCATTTCAACTACTCTGTGCCAGTGAATCAGCAGATCCCTATAATCCAGAAGTAATGACTTCCTTATGAAAGATTAGCAGAGAGGAAGTTGATCCCATAAGGACACAGGCATAATTAACTATCCCTTCCTTTTATTTTGTAAGTTCACAATCACTGGGAACATAGCTTCCAACAAAGAATTCATCCCTGTGTACATATATCTGAACAAACTTGGGCCACAAACAGAGGGGCATCTCTGATAATGGTAGAAGAATATTGGGCATTGAGTCTTCCCTTGAAGAGAAGTGAAAAAAATATTTATAGGTTTGCAAAAGTTAGCAATAATACTACAAAATATGCTGTCAGGAACATGGGAAGGGGTGTGAGCCACTGGCAGATTTTCCCTCTTAGTATAAGCTCTGTGAGTGGAAGAACCATGGTTGTTTCCTGCCATATCGCCAGACCCAATATACGCTTGACACATAGTATGTGCTCAATTTGAATTTGATTGATATATGAAGAATCAAATGAACAAATAAAGCCAGAGAGAAACGCTTGATAGAACTAACTGAGGTTGCATTAAGCCTAATTGAGTCTAATTGAGGTTGCCATGCCTTCCTTTCCATTGTTTATCAAGTTATAACTAGAAAGGGAGGCAGGCAATCTAAGGAAGAGAAAACAGAACTAGGCAATAAATACTGTACATGAGGATGTTCAACTTTACACATGAGGAATGACCCAAATAAAACTAACATGGGATGTCATTTTACCTAATCAGATCTGCAAAAATTAAAAACTTGATAATATAAAATAGTGGCAAGGGTATGAAGAAAAGATATTGCTTCACATTGTTAGTGAGAATGTGAATTGGTAGAACCACTTCAGAGGATAACTTTGGTTTTATCTCTTAAAACTTTAGCTATGCATCATCAGGGACCTAACAATTCTAGTTCTAGGTATAAGAAGACTAATCTAAATACATAAGGATTTGTGTCTAAGGATATTCACTACATCATTCCTTCAATCCTTGCAAACTTAAAAGCAATTTAAATCTTTAAACAGGAAATAAGTAAAGTGTGATATGACTGTGCTACTAGAATTGCATATATGCAGTCAAAAATAATGTAGTAAATCCAACAATACCCATGTGTAAAACTCTCAAAACAATATTCAGTGGAAAAAAGAAAATTTCAAAAAAAATAATCCCAATAGAGTATACCATTATTTAAACAAGTTGCACACACACACATACAAACTGTACTATACATTCTTAGAATATAGGTACATATATAGTTATACATATAGATATAGATATAGATATAGATATAGATATAGACATAGACATAGACATAGATAGATATAGATATCTGCTAACCTGCAAAAACCAAGGTCTGGAAGAACTCTAGTAATAGTAGCAGTCTCTGAGAATAAAACTAATTAGGTGTTTTAGTCAAGGGGCCTTGGCTGTGATGCATTCATTATTATAAAAAGGATGTATTCATATGTTACTTGCGAAATGAAAATTACACCAAGGGAAATATAGGAGCAGCAACACCTCTTGCCATTTTAATTAATAATTTTATTTAGAGTACTCCTCCTCTGGTGGTCCCAATCTTCAAGTAAATAAATCCATTCATTTATACATTTGGCCTGTTGGTCAATATTTCATCAAAGTAGTAATGACTACCATGTGTCAAAAAAGTATGTATGGTATAACTGGAGTTACACGGATGAACAAAGTATATCCTGGATCTCTAAAAGCTTATCAGCCTTACAAGGATTTAGAGATTCCTTTCAACAAATGAAGAAATCAGTATTTTTCCTTACTCTGATAAGAGACAACTTGGGTTTGTCCCAGCTGACTAGTCAGGAAACTGTTGATTAAATGTGCCATATGAGGTCAAAACAGTTTTAATTAAGAATTACTAATATCTGAACATGGGTACATGCTGGGAAGCACTTCCTGAAGAGTTCCATTTTCAGGCTTTAGACAGGAAATAGCCAATTAACTTTCCAAATTTTCTTCACCACCTGGAGGTGACATCCTGAGATGGTTTTGTTTTGTTTTGTTTTTTTAAACAAGTCCTGCTGGCACCGAACCTGCCCCAAATGTCAAGAGTGATTTCACGTGTCATGGACATGGAACCAAGATCTGCCAGAGAATTGCTTTAAAGCATCAGCCCCCAAATGTGGTCCTTCCTCAGCAAGACTCTACCCCCTGAGCAACTAGTCATGCCCTGGCACACTCCACTTAATCTACCTAGAGTGTTGCTCTGCTAGTTACTGGACATGTGCATGCACAAGAAAGGGTCTCCAGAGAAGCATTGACTAAAGGTTAATTTGATCCATCAGGGCTCATAGATTCTCTGCTCAGGTACTTTAATGTTGGCCTGTCCCAGACACCAGGGTGGGTGATGCCCCCTGGCTGCTCATTATTTACCTGCTGAGCTTTCATTATGTGTCAGCATTGCACTAAGCACTGTAGACATGGAGATGACCCTGTCCTCAGAAACTCCTGCTTAATCAGGAGACGCATCCATTCATTCTGCATCTATTTATTTACTGCTGTGCTAATCACCAGGCTTAGAAAGATGAGAGCCTCAGTCACTGAACTTCAAAGAACTCACAATGAAAAAGATAAAGTTACTGGAGACCATATGTCACACATCTTTGCACTCACAGCCCGGGCCAATGCCTGGCACAGATTCAGCAACTCAAAGTTTGTTGACTAAATGAGTAAATTGACATATAAGGAAGGCTTTGCCTTTATAAAAAAAAAAAACTAGAGGCCGGGTGCACAAAATTCGTGCACAGGGATGGGCGTGGGGTTGGGGGGTGGTCCCTCAGCCCAGCCTGCACATTCTCCAATCTGGGTCCCCTCGAGGAATGTTCAACTGCCCATTTACGGGGATCAGGCCATGGGGGTGTGGCCAGCCTGGTGTAGCGGAGTGATGGTCAATTTGCATGTTTCTCTTTTATTAGTGTATATAACCAATATAATGTTCACCATCATGATAATATAAAAAACAGTGTTGGAGTTTAGGGTTAGGGTTTGGGAAAATGAGCCTTGGAACTATCTATAGGTCAGAGTGGCAAGAAAGACTCCTGATAGAAGTATAATATTTCATCCGGAGCACAATTTCCTACCAGCAGGCCCACATGAAAACTAAAAGGAGTGCTAGGAACAAATGTGGATCAAGATAATGCTTTTAAAGGCCTATCCTACTGGAGTCATTTAGCAATAAAAGTTCCAAATTCCAATTTTCTAAAGTGTGTGTGTGTGTGTGTGTGTTTTCCCTCTAACTTCTCTCTGGAACTTAAAAAAAATCAGATGTGAAGTTAAAAGTACAAATTTTAAATGCCATTGAATGAAAAATGAAAACTTCACTCCATATTAATGCAAAAGTATAGGTTAAAAATATATTTAACATCACAATTGTTAAAAATTATATATAAAAATGAAAAATGTGCTACTGCACATATAATGTCATCCTTCAAGTTCAAGTCTGACACTATTTTTATCTCTGTGTGGGAAATATGTTTAAAAAAATGAAAATCCAACTATTTTTTCCTGCCTTACATATGTAGACCAGCTCCTGGCTTGCAGTTTCTATTTCTATTCAAAGGGATATTCTCCATTTTGTATGACTGAGACATGCCATCTCTGATCCCACAAAGCAGGGTTGGACTGTCTATCAGGATTATTTAACATATTCCACAAACAAGTAGAATCTAAGAATCAATAAAAGCCAACAAATTATAGTCCTGGGGGGGGGGGAGTTAAGTGGGCCAATATACAGTATATTATTTTATCCTCACTTAAACTTTCACGCACATATTATCTTCATTTTATAGTCATTCATTCAACAAACATCTATTGAACGTCTACTATGAATCAGGTACTGTTCTATGCCCAGTGTTAAAACTGTGCAAACTGGTGAACCAAATCCCTGCCATCATAGAGTGTAATCTATTGTGAGAACCAGTTAATAAACAAATAGGTAAGTACTGTGGATAAAAAATAAAGCAAGTTAAAAGTTACAAGGATTCTGTGTGCCCGTGTGTGTGTGTGTGTGTGTGTGTGTGTGTGTGTGTGTGTGCAGGTGTGCTAGATAGGTTCATTCATAAAGGCCTCACTAATAAGATGTAATTTGATTGGAAGAAAGCCAGGGAATGAACCAGCTGGACATCAGGAGAAAAAACCTTCCAGGCAGAGGAAAAAGCAAGTACAAAGGCTCAGGGCAGGAGCATGCTTGTCATGTTCAAGGGCAGTGTGGTTGGAGTGGAGTGAAGGAAGAGGAAAGGTAGTAGGAGATATAGAAAGGGTACATGTGCTTTATAAACATAGACTTCTGGTTCGGCTTTCAGTGAGATAGGCATCCAGGAAAAGATTTACAGAGCAGGACCATACCTGACTTGTATTTTTATAGGAAAACTAGAGGCCTGGTGCACAAAATTCATACATGGTAGGGGAGGGAGGAGGTGTGTCCCTCAGCCCAGCCTTCACCCTCTCCCATAAGGGAACCCTCAAGGGATGTCCAACTGCCCATTTAGGCCTGGGGCAGTCGGACATCCCTCTCACAATCCAGGACTCTGGCTCCCAACTGTTCACCTGCCTGCCTGCCTGATTGACCCTAACCACTTCTGCCTGCCAGGCTGATCACCCCCTAATTACTCCCCTGCCAGCCTGATTGATGCCTAACTGCTCCCCTGCTGACCTGGTCACCCCTAACTGCCCTCCCCTACCAGCCTGGTTGCCCCTAACTGTCCTCCCTGCAGGCCTGGTTGCCACCAACTGCCATCCCCTGCTGGCCCGGTCACCCCTAATTTCCCTCCCCTGCTGGCCTGGTTGCTCCCAACTGCCCTCCACTGCAGGCCTGGTTGCCCCTAACTGTCCTCCCCTGCAGGCCTTGTCACCCCCAATGGCCCTCCCCTGCTGGCTCGGTCACCCCTAACTTCCCTCCCTTGCCAACCTGGTTGCCCTTAACTGCCCTCCCCTGCCAGCCTGATTGCCCCTAACTGCCCTCCCCTGCCGACCTGGTCACCCCCAACTGTCCTCCCCTGCAGGCCTTGTCACCCCCAACTGCCTTCCTCTGCCAGCCCAGTCACCTCTAACTGACCTCCCCCGAAGGCCTGATCGCCCCCAACTGCCCTCCCTTTCAGGCCTGGTCCCTTCCAACCACCCTCCCCTGCTGTCCTGATCGCCCACAGCTACCCACTTCTGCCAGCCATCTTGTGACAGCCATCTTTGACCACATGGGGGTGGCCATCTTGTGTGTTGATGTGAAGGTCAATTTGCATATTACCTCTTTATTATATAGGGTTTGCATATTACCCCTTTATTATATAGGATAGATTGTTGGGGACTAGAGGGGAAAAAAAAAGTTAGAAAACCATTATAAGATGACAGCTTGAACCAATGTGAAAGCAATGAATAAAAATGGGTTGTTTTTTGTTATGTCATAAGTAGCCCCCCAAAGCTATGAAAATATCTCTAGAATTGTTGAAATAAAGTGTGCTATGTAAACTGCTAGGTTGTTCTGAATTTTGAAGGCTTGGTGCTACCTACCACTCACACTTTGTATATCTGCCTCCCAAGGAATTTCTGACTCTTGATTCTGTTGGTTACTTTTCACAATTCTGCTTATAGAAAAATTTAAGGGACTGAAGTATAAATAGAGTGAAAATGACATTATGTACTGTATTGCTGAGAAATATATGGTTGTGTTTGCAGCCTCTCTGGTGCTATATTGCACCTTACTTGGACTGCCATCCATCCATAGTGTCATTCTAACTCAACAAAGCAGTCCATCATTCAATGCAAGTCTCTTAAGTTATGGGCTTCTAAAATTAGTCCTAGGAATATAGAAACTCCTAGATACCATATCAAGGGCATTTTATTATGCTAAAAACTGTTTTTTCCTCCTCTGAATGTCTGCTATCAGTGTCCTTCCTTTGTAACTTAACATTTCTTGATTATAATGGTTCAATATCTTTTGTAAATGTGTGTGTGTGTGTGTGTGTGTGTGTTACCTTCTCAATTAGATTATACATTTATTTTAAGACAGTGTAGATCAGTGGAATGTGTATATTGTCTTATTATTTGTTAATTTGTTAATAGAGTGGACTACACCCCCCCCCCATTCAAGGTTAGCCTCAAGATTAGCATTTTCCTCTTGTGTAATTTTTGCCATTTATAGTATAAACATCTTGGTGATACAAAGTTGTGCCTGTCCCTTCCTGAGTCTATCTGTAGTATAATGGAGTTGAAGTTACTTATCCACTGTTTTAGGGTTTTTTCCTTACTTCTGACACCAGGCATACTTGTGCTGGTCAAATAAGCTATTCTTAAACATCCAAACTTTATGGAAAACAAGAGGTGAAACAGTTACAGAAGAGTGAGAAAATTGAGTTGTCCTTAGCAACTTAATATGAGCACTACATTAGCTGGTCTGTAATATGAAATTTGAAAGTAAAAGAAAACCTTAGTGACAAAAAGAAATGAACAACTGAATGAAGAAAGACAGAGATGCCAGAGGAAACAATAAGTCTACCTAATATTGCTTGGCATGAAGACCTAGTAGCTCTCAAAACTGAGCTTCCTGTTTAAAGGAAAATGATTCAGCCCGGCCAGTGTTGCTCAGTGGTTGAGCATCAACCCATGAACCAGGAGGTAAGGGCTCATTTCCCCAGTCAGGGCACATGCCAGGGTTGCAGGCTCAATCCCCAGTGTGGGATGGGGAGGGCGGGGGAGGACATGTGCAGGAGGCATCCTATCAATGATTCTCATCACTGATGTTTCTATCTCTTTCTCCCTCTCCCTTCCTCTCTGAAATCAATTTTAAAAATGTATTAAAAAATTAAAGGAAAACAATACAATTAAGCTAAAGCAGTATTCGAGTATGATAAGAAAAAGGCACATCATACTTCTCTGTGAGCTCTACACACCTTAATAATATGCATTGTGCACACACACATAAATATTCAAATCATGCAAAGGTCATCAGATTTGAGTCTTTTTATGAAGAAATTAATTAACTAGGACATATCAATAGGCTGCTTGTTAGCAAGAGTACCTAGAAAATCTAAATTGCAACATGATCTAAATCTTTGTTTTTTTAGTAGAACAAAAGAAAACTGAATATGAAGCAATGAAACAATCCAGGATACAGCAAGGTTAACATAATGTAAATGCTTAACAACAACACATGTCTTTTGCTTTTCAAACATTTTTGTGTTCATTTCCATATGTTATACACTCAATTATCCGTAAGGTCAAGCCAGCCTATTCCTCCTGCTTTATTCATCCATCCATCCATTCATTAATTTTCATTTATTCATAATGCATCCTTACATTAATTCATTAAAGCCTGTTGCATAGAGTTTATTAAATAACAGTCTTTATGCCACAGTCTTTGTGCTAAGTACTGGGTATACTATAATGAACAGAATAGACAAATTCCTGGCCATTATAGAGCTTACAATACATAATATAATAAACACATAAGCAAATAATATACACTTCAAATTGTGACAAGTGTTATATGAAGGAAAACAATAAGTAATTAGAAGTAGAGAAGAAATCTCTAAAAACTTCATACATGTGAAGAACGTTCCAGGTATATAAGATAGTGATTGCAAAGGTACTGAGGCAGGAAGCCCTTGGAGCTTTTTAAAATTGTTAGAGCCAATAAGTGAGGGAAAGACTGTCATGCAATGAACTAGCAATTCAAATATCATGGGCACGATATTCTATTAGGTATTGTGGAGCCTTGTCCCCTGTCCTTGAATGGCTCTCTTCTGTTGCTGAGATTCAACATGCATGTATAAAGAGCCATAGAATCATGCCAATATGAGACAAGTCCCTTGATGTGATGTGATAGAGGGAAAGCTGAGAGAATTCAAAACACAGAGACCACACTGTGGAGTGGGTCTGGTAAAAACAATATTGCTAAGGGACTAAACTTTCACTTGCACTTTGAAAGCAAGTTTCATTTCTAGGCAGGCTCATTTCTCTGGTCATCTCACCCTCCCATTCTCTATAATGATAGTTCCAACATCTGATATCCTCCTTTCCCCACCTCTCTTCTCACTCTTGGCATGTGGCCTCCCTCACTTCTGATTCCATAGAGTAAATAGCAGCCATCAAACTGGATTTCTCTCAATTCCCCATCACGAACATGCAAACATACTGATATATTGACATATCTGTACTTACATATTAGAGGCCAACTATGTGACATGGTCTTTGGATCTCATCCATTTCCATCTTCTTAGAAAACATTTATATTAATTAGGCATTCTCTGTTACATATTTAACCTCTTGCTCTAACAATACCTCCCAGCAGCATTTTTCAATGAACCATTATATTTTATTATCCTAAAACATATACTGTAAATATCCTATCTCTTCAATGCCTCTTCCATCCCAACCACTTTATTGAAACTACTCTATTATAACTTCCTTGATGAATAGCCTATTGGGACCCCTCTCAGTTCCTAACTCAGTTGGTTTCTTAGACACATGCATTTTTAAATATTCTCATTTTCACCCAAAAAGCAAAAACTCTTCCTTAATTTTGCATCTCTTACTAGCTATCAACCTCCTCACCATCTTCATACGTAAACTAGAAATCTCTACTTATGTCTTAAAGATTCGTTAAACTTAACTTGCCCAGAATGGATTTCATGATCCTCCCAAAATGAACCTTTTCTAGAGCCCCCATGTTCAGGAAGTGACATTTGTACCCACTGTTTCAGGCAAGCCAGGGAACTAGGAGTCATCTCTGAACTTCCCTTCCCCTTACCACTCCCACACACAGATGACCTTTAGGTCCTGCAATGTTTACTCCTAACTCCCTTCCATCTGTTCAGGTTTCTCCATCTCTACCAACACCCAGTTCATGCTACCACTACCTCTTGCCTGGACTTTTGCAAAACTAGTTTTTTGTTTTGTTTTGAGTCACATAACCTTTCTTTCCAATTTCCCACCCTAGCATTCACATAGCACCCAGAGTGATGATTACAAAATTCAAATGTGACCAGGTTTTTCTCCAATCCACTTAAAATATTTCAATGAAATCCTAAACATTGTCTGGCTTGTGTTTCTCTTCCCAACCCTTTCCCCAGTATAAGCTTCCCCTAATGTGTTCTCTGCATTCCAGCCATATTGGCCTGACAGCTCTTCAGAAAGGATACTTTCCCTTCTGCCATAGAATCTTTCTATATGCAGTTCCCTTTGCCTGAATAAAGCTCTTCCTCCCCCTTCTCTGCTTTGAGCCTACTTTTCTAATTTAAGCTTAATTAGCATTCCCTTAAGGAAGCCTACCCTGACCTCCCTCTCTACATTAATGCCTCCTCAGTGCACTCCCAGTACACCACATACATATTCTCTGTAGTACTCATCAAAATTGCAACTTTATCTTCACCTGTGTGATTCTTTAACATATTGCTGCTTCCTCCTTGGGGCCAGGCTCTATATATGTTTTCTCACACTATGAATTTATAGGACCTGTGGTGCCTGGATATAGTAGGTACCCTATAGATATGTATGGAATTAATGAAGGGGAAATGGAGGAAAGATAGATAGATACAGGTATTTGAATGTAGCAGAAAGAATGGTGATGGGTTACAGAAGACTCGGGCATGTTTAAATAATACATGTGGAGATGATAAAGTAGCTATAAGTAAGAGAACACGTCTTCTGACAAAAAGAAATGTTTTCTCTCTTTTCCACTGTTTTTTTCTTTAAGCAAACAGTTGTAAAGAGAACATTTGTCCTCATCTACAAAAGGCCATACATCTGCTGCCAAGGGTTCTCCTCAGCCACGGGCCTACTGGATGCCTGCGCATGGTGGCTCAGTGGGTGGTTTGGGCTTATTCTGTCTACACAGTATGAAGCTGCAGAAAGCAAAGGAAATCCCCAGAGCAGGGACTACTGGGGAAGTAAGGGGTGGTTTTCTATCCATTCTATAACTGCGTAACCCAGCACCATTCTTTCTTTCTGCTGCATCCAAATCTATCGATCTTTCCTCCATTCTCCCTTCATTAATACTCTGTACAATATTTTCCCTTTTTACGGGTGACCTTGTAATTAGTTTTATCATTTGCTTAACTTAGTGTGTTAATGTTTCAGCACATAAATGTAAGGGAAGCCACTTATTTTTTAAAATGAACTCAGAAAAGTACTCTAAACAATGGAGAAAAAGCAAGCCAGTCAGTAGCTTTGAGCAGCACCATGAGTCACAAGAGAAGGAATTGGATAGTGTGCTGGAGGTTTATGTATGTGAACTCAATCTATCTACATACATGGCTTACAGAGGTGAAGAACTTTCCCAAAGTAAGCAAGCCGTGGAGGTCACCTAACCAGTTCCAGGTGACTCCAAAGTCCATGCTCTTTCTAGTCCACTACTTCAAATAGTGCAACCAAGAATAAAACCTAAGCACCCTGATCCTCCAGCACTGAGTCAGAGAAGACTATATTCTCTTCCACAGCCCAGTTTCCTTCCCAGATAGTGTGGGCTGTCCTGATGCACAAGGAACTGAAAATGATGAGATTCTTTTGTTGGTGTCATATAGTAGGTCTTCCTGTAGACCTCAAGTTTTCAGAGAGTCATAAAACTTCCATTCCATGTATACTGTAGAAAGCTGTGTTTGGACAAAGACTTTGGACATTAAGTTTTAGCTCAGAATGCAATTTTGCCTCCAAGTTATAAATAGAGTACAACTTTTTAATAAAAATGCTGATACAACCTAAAAAACAGTAGTGTATGACCACATCCATTGTAGAAACAAACTGATCCTTTCAACAAAGTATTAGCATCTTTAGAGAGAAGATATTTATAGTATGTGTTGTTTAATTACGTTATGGATATTAAATTATGCAAAAATTTTACTTCACCAAAATGCAATTTAAAACAGCCATCAAGATCAATTTTAGCATTTTTTTTCCTAGTAAGTTCGAGACTTAGCCAATCCAGACTTGAATGGCATTGGTTTTTTAATAGGTTACTTGTTCTGAATTGGTTGAAAATATATGGGTCAGTAAATAAAATAGTCACATGTTTTTATCAATTTTTCCTCAATGCGATAATGGAAGAGCAGTTATTATAAAACCTGCTCCTTTTCTACCCACTCCAATCACGGTCAAGTTTAGGGTTTTGACTAGCTGCATTGTTGTAGTTTTTGTTGCTGAACCCAGTCCATGAATCCAGGCTGAGAGGGGCTGTTCTTATGAGGCAGTCATGGGACTGTGCTGCCTGCTGCCAACAGGACCTCCTTGTGGAGCTGAAACAATTAATGTTCCAAATCTGTGTCAAGAGCTGCTATAAGTTTTCTCCAGGCCAGAATTTTCCCAAACATTTTGTACAATTCCATAGAGGTCTGGGGAAGCTGGAGGCTGTTTTAAGATGTCTGGCATTGACACCTGCTCTGTATTGGTCACAGGAAGCTGGCTGTTGCTACAGACATGGTCTGTGGAATAGCTTCCCCTGTATGGACTACCTGAATCTAAATCTAACAAGATAAGCCTGAGCAAGAGCTGAGCACAACCAGAAGAGAAGGAAAGAAAGTCAGACTAGAGGCAGGTGCAAGAAAGTCTCCATATCTTTTTTTTTAAATAATTCAGTCATGTAAACAACATTTCTTTGTTGTTTTTTTCCTGAAATCTCTAGATTCATTATAAATAATTTGTAATGTATGAAAAAAGCACAAAGAAGAAATATTTTTAAAGACCTGTAATCATTACCTCTTCATCATTACCTATTCATATGCTACATGGCCTCCCATTTAAGTAATAAAGTTGTTCAATATATCCATCCCTGAATATTGTTATAGGAAAAAGATCCTTTAGGAGACATGTGTAGTATGAGGTTTTCAAGGCTGGATTATTCACTTGGAAGAGCTGTCATTCATGACTCATATCTGTAGCTGGCCTATGAACAGCCTCCAACACCCAAATCAAGAGGATTTGATGATGCCTGTGTTTTTCCACAGTGAGCTAAGAACATCAAATAAAAGGGAATAATATGGTAGCTGGGAAAGGTACCCAGGAGAGTTCATAAGACAAGCATTTACTTGGAACTCCATAACCAAAGCAATCATATATGTTTCAGAGGCTCTTTAACCACTCAGGGCTGGAAACCTTTCTCCTAAAATACTTTTCAGGAACTTTTAAGTAGCCAAAGCAAATACAGCAATGGCTCTGAGTTCAGAAAAGACTTTCAAAGATATAGAAATTGTAATAAAAATCACTGTAAGAAAAACAACACACCTTTATACTTTGTAAAAGAATATTAACTCATTTAAACACCCAAACTCCATTCCTTTTATATGTAGTTATTGGTGTCAGAGAGGGAGGGAGAAGGAGAGAGAGATAGAAACATCAATGATGAGAGAATCATTGATCAGCTGCCTCCTGCACACCCCCTACTGGGGATCGAGCCCACAATCTGGGCATGTGACCTTAAGGGGAATCAAACCCAGGACCCTTCAGTCCCCAGGCCGCCACTCTATTCACTGAGCCAAACCAGCTAGGGCCAAACTCCCTACCTTTTGGTCATATCTTATACTTTCTGAGGTAAGCTGACTGTAGGCTAAGCTATTAGAGAGTTCATTGCTAAAATGCCTTTGGGGGCCAAATCTAGGCCTTAAACTATAACCATCTTCAGTTCCCTAGTGTTGATAATAATAATTCCTAATATGTAATAACTAGTAGCCCATTTGCACGAAGATTCGTGCAATAGACCTTCATTCACCTGGCTGCCTGCACCAGTTTTCTGCCGGCACCAGGGACCCAGGCCTTGGCTGTGGCCACCGCCTTCTGCCTTCTTTCAGGGTCCGGGCTTGGCCCTGGGCGGTGGCCTTGGGCTCGGCTGCACCCAGCGTCCCTGCTACCCCATCTCAGGAGCGAGCCGACCCCCCAGGTCGGCTCGCTCCTGCGATCGGAGCAGGCACCCGGCTGGCGCCCAAGGCCTGGAAAGCTCCCGGCGGCTTTCCGGGCCTTGGGCTCCGCCACACCCCAGCCGGGTCCCCGCGACCCAAACCCCCAATTCGGCTTGCTCCTGCGATCGGAGCAGGCACCCGGCTGGCGCCCAAGGCCCAGAAAGCCCCGGGCGGCTTTCCGGGCCTTGGGCTCCGCCGCACCCCAGTGTCCCTGCAACGGTTTCCTGGTGGGTGTGGTTGGTGGGCGTGGATTGGGCGTAGCGGAGGTGCGGTCAATTTGCATATTTGTCTATTATAAGGTAAGATAAAATTAACATGTATAGAGTACATATTATGCGCTAGCCACTGATTAAGGCATATAGCATATATTGTCTTTAATTCTGAAAATAACTTTGCAAGGCGGGTGGCTATTTATTATTACTTCACAAATGAGAAAAGTGAGCCAAAGAGATGTTGAAAGGCTTACTCAAGTTCATATGGCTAGTGAGAGAAAGGCGATCTCAACAAATTCTGCCTCCAAAACTCGTGCCCTTACTGCTTTGCAACACTCCCTCTTTAAGTCATGAGTGAAAAGTTATGTGGGAAGGTTAACTGCCACTGAAATGCCCATGTGATACCAATGCATGTCGATGCCTCACAGCTGTAAAAATCAGTGATGGTACAAAACCCAAGGCAGTGGTCGGCAAACTCATTAGTCAACAGAGCCAAATATCAACAGTACAACGATTGAAATTTCTTTTGAGAGCCAAAATTTTTAAACTTCTTCTAACGCCACTTCTTCAAAATAGACTCGCCCAGGCCGTGGTTTGAGCCACACTCAAGGGGCCAAAGAGCTGCATGTGGCTCGCGAGCCACGGTTTGCTGACCACTGACCCAAGGCAAATCTCCTTTTACAAATCACCAGAGCTTCCTGTGTTTCGGTCAGTCTCTCACAACCCACCCCCTGAAGTCACCTTCGTCTCCACCACAAACAAACCACTACCTCAATCACTCACATTGGAGAGGGCAGGAATTCACTGCCCTGAAAGTCTGTGAAGTTGAAACCTGCCAGCTGTCTGCTCATCAATCAGAACCATCAAAGAAAGGTATTCACAAATATGAATCTACTAGATAAAGTTTATCCTTTCAAGTATAATATGTTTTGTATTCTGAACTTTTTAAGATTTACAATATTTTAGTAGCCGCAGTTAGAAGTCATAAATGCGATTCTTCTCCAAAAAAAAAAAAAAAATGTTTGAACATAATTTTAGTTATTTATGTGTTGATTTAAGGCCAGCATTTATGAACATCAGTTAAGATAGTAAGATGGAATGTACCAGTGCCCTGCCACTGAATTACCTCATGGAGTTTAAGAACTTGTGCTTGTTTTTAATGTTTCTTTCTCTACTGTCGGCTGCCACTCTCCATGGCTGCTAATATACCAGGCTTTAGTAATGCCTTTCAACACTCTTGATCTAATTATCTGGATCTTCCAATGAATTAGGTAATAAGTAGCCATAATTAGCAGACATTTATCTAAATAGGCTCAGAAATAAGGTATCATGGATCTCTCATGTTCAAATATATGTGCCTGTGAAATATTAAGAAGCTCACAGTGAGGTAATAAAATGGGTAGATACTCTGTAAATTAGTTGTGACCATGAAATATTGATGTAGTCCATGTCAACATCATTTTTGTTTATTTCTAGATGATTCTCACTTTATATTACATATCAAGGTTGCTGAATACGAAATAAGTAAACTGTTGCTCAGTAAATATAGCTGAAGCTCCTTTAAATCAGTGTCAGAACAAATTCCCAGTTTCTCCAGGGATTTTTCTGGACATAGAGATAAAGCCCTTGTGTTGGAAAATCCATCAGTCCATCACAGTATATCATCCCATATTCTTGATAATGTATAAATTATTGAATCACCATATTCTACATTAGTATCCCTCTACAAACCTGTGAAAAAATAATGCTGTAGCTTATAATCCTGTTATGGAACAATCCCTGAGAGAACAGCTCATACTCAATTCCTACAGCAAATGATGAAACCAAGAAGAGGGGAGATAGAGACTAGCAAACCCCTTAAAGAAACCCATTTTTAAAATCCCTTTAACTCTGAATGGAAAGACATAATTTCTAAATAGTCAAGTTTATGATTCTCTTTACATAGCAGTTATCTACCTGGCCCTCTTTTCCAAAGAAATCATATAAGATTGGAGACCCTGACAGTACTCTGAAAGATCTTCCAATGAGCTACCATGGCTGCCAAGATGTTGTCCAACATTGCAATGCAGAGAATCAGGTGGTACCTTCCATGGCACAAGGCACAGCTACTGAGATAATCAGTCTCTTCTGAATTAATCATTTTCCACAGCAAACTCCAGGAGAGATGGCAAACTATTTCAGAAACTGGACCACATTGGTTACCCAAAGGACTCATCCGTCTACCCTCTGTGCTGGTTGTACGATGCCTTCCTCCTATTCCTCGCCTGTCCCCCAAAAAATTCACTTCTCTGAGATTCAGTTTTCTCATCTGTCAAAGAAAAAAAAAAGCTATCTTTTGGCAAATTTAGGTGCAGATTATGAGTAGGTAGCTTATGCTTTCAGAAATCCTAGAAAAGTTCTCCTTACTGTTCTCAATAGAAGGCCAAGGCATGCTTTCAGCAGATTAAAATTTTAGGTGTTAAAAACAAATATCAAAACAACAACAAAATCCATTCGTGATTTAAAAAAACACTCAACAAACTAGGAATAAAAGGAAACTCACTAAACCTAATAAAAAGTATCTATAAGAAAATTCACAGCTAACATCACATTTAATGATGAAACACTGAATACTTTCCCCTAAAATCATGAACAAGACAAGAATGTCTACTCTTTTTAATTCTATTCAGTATTGTGCTAAATATTTTAGAGAAGGCAATTGGGCAAGAAAATGAACTAAAAGGCATTTGGATTAGAAAAGAAGAAATAAAACTTTTTTTTTTGGCAGATGGCATAATCTGGTATGTAGAAAATCCTAAGGAATTTATTAAAAAGCTATAAGAACTAATAACTTTAGCACGGTTGCAGGGCAAAAGGTCAATACACAAAAGCTGACTGTATTTCCATACACTATCAATGACCAATTCAAAAATGAAATTAATAAAACAACCCAATTTATAATAGCATCAAAAAAATTTTTTAATACTTGGGAATAAATTTAACAACAGAAATGCAAAACTTGTACTCTGAAAACTATAAAATATTATTGAAAAAAGTGAAAGAAGACCTAAAAAATGAAAAGAAATTCATGGGATCTGAAGGTTTAAAATTGTTAAAATGGCAATATTCTCCATACTAATGTACAGATTCAATGCAATCTTTATCAAAATCCCAGTTGGCCTTTTTGTGGAAACTGATAAGCTTATCCTAAAATTCATTTAAAAATGCAAGGGACCCACAATAGCCAAAACAGTCTTCAAAAAGAACATAAATGAGTACTCACATTTCTTGATTTCAAACTTATTACAAAGTTATAGTAATCCAGATAGTGTGGTAAAGCACAGGATAGCCATATAGATCAAAGGAAATAGAATTGGAGGTCTATAAATAAACTCTTGATAGCACCAAAAGCACAAGTAACCCCCTCCCCAAAAATGAACTGAACTTCATCAAAATTTAAAAAATTCTGTGTTTCAAATGGCACTATCAAAAAGTAAAACGACAATCCACAGAATCACACAAAATATATGCAAAGTATATATCTAATGATGGGTTAGTATCAAGAACTATACAATTCAAAAATTAAAAGAACCTGCCCAAATTAAAAATAGGTAAAGCGTCTAAATATATATTTATTCATAGAAGATAAGTATATAGGCAACAAATAGATGAAACTATGCTCAACATCGCTAATAATTAGGGAATTGCAAATAAAAATCATAAAGACATACCACTTCATACCCACTATCATGAATAAACTAAAAAAGATCAATAATAGCAAATGTTGAGGAGGATGAGGAGAAATTAAAACCCTCATACATTGCTAGTGGAAATGAAAAATAGTGCAACTGCTTTATAAAACAGTCCGGCAATTCCTCAAGAAGTTAAACATAGTTACACCATTTAACCCAGCGAGTCCACTCATAGCTGTATATCCCAGAGAGTTAAAAACATATGTCCACACAATAACCTGCATGCATAATTCATAGTAGCATATGCACAATTTTGAAAAAGAAAATAAAACGGAAATACCCCCAAGTTTTTATCAACTGAGGGTAAAACAAAATGTGGTATATCCATATTTGGCAAGATAAAGTAATGGTGAATGGATACATACTACAACATGGCTCAACCTTGAAAACATTATGCTAAGTGAAAGAAGCCAGTCACAAAAGCTCACATATTGTATAATTCCATTCATAGGAAATGTCTAAAATAAGCAAATCCATAGAGATCGGAAGTGATAAGTGATTGCTAAGGACTGAAGGGAGAGGAAATGGAGATTGCCTACTACCAGGCATGGGGTTTCTTTTAAGGTCATGAAAATGTTCTAAAATTGATAGTAGTGATAGTGGCACAATTCTGTGAATATACTAAACATCACTGATGTGTGCATTTGAAATGGGTGAATTATATAGTCTGCAAATTATATCTCAGTAAAGCTGTGAACAAAAGTAAAGAGAACACTGGGAGCAAACAACAGCAACCACAAAATATCCCAAATACCCATAGAAAGAATGTCATAAGGATTTACATAAAGTTTGTGTTCCATCAAATCTTAAGCTGCATGACAAAAAAGAGAATGTAGAAAGAGGGAGGTGAATTCTGAGGCCTCCATTATCTATCAAGTTGGGTAAAGAGGGGATTCTAGGGAAATATGAAAAGGTACATAAAGAGGATGCTGGGGACACCGAACTAAACCTTTGCTGACTTCAGTTTTACTCTGGGCGTAGCTTTTGCTCCCAGATGGGTTGCCTACCATTCCTCCATTTAGCTTCTCAGATCTTGCCAGCAACCTCAGAACTTGCAACCTTCACCACTTTGCCCAGGGCATGCTAGTTTACATGTCTCTGTTCTATGCTCTGTGTAATGTGTACATGTGCTAGGAATGTCCTTTCATCTCGTCCATGAGCCAATTAACCCCCTTACCCAATAAATACTGTAGGTTCCCTTTCTGAGTATGTCTGCCAGATCAGTGTAACAACATTATTTTACATGAGTACTGTAGCTCCCAGCTCCTCCTTCAAACCTGGAGAGGAAACTGATATAAATCCAAAGTACCTAAAGAACCAGAAGAAAGGGGGGGAAATGAATGCATCCTGTGACAATCTAATCTTCCTCATGCTTTTCTTGATTTTAAAGCCTATGGCAAAATGGGAATCAGAGCCATTCTACAGAGCTCACATTTCTTAAATTGTTTTGTGATTTTTCGGAGATAATTTCCCCTATGGATTCTTTTCTAACCTCATGGCTAACACCCATATGGCCAGATGCAC
The DNA here is from genome assembly GCF_027574615.1 of Eptesicus fuscus. Classification (NCBI taxonomy): domain Eukaryota; kingdom Metazoa; phylum Chordata; class Mammalia; order Chiroptera; family Vespertilionidae; genus Eptesicus; species Eptesicus fuscus. The sequence goes on along the minus strand of NC_072485.1, from coordinate 30,953,889 downwards.
TCTAATCCCAGGGCAGACAAATTTAAGGCCCCGGACTCTGCAATTTTCCATAATTTTCCTAAAACTGTGATCATCTGATAATGTCCTGACTTTTCATTCTATAATGGGACTGCTGATGGTATGAAATCTTTGCCCTAAAATATAAAAAATTGTATTTAGTCTTTGGGAAGACAATACTCATCAAAGTCATCCTGGGTATTAACAGCCCAGCAGCAGCATTAGCCCAGGGGATGCTGTGTTCACAGGAACTCTGGAAACACCCAAAGAGCAGACACAACATTCTTTATTTTATGACTGGGTTAGACCTCTCTAAGGGCCATGGCCTGGGCATTTATGTAAGCTGTATACAAAATGAGGTCACACAATAATATGGAGAAGAAAAAATAGGGGGAGGAGCAGCCAAAAAAAATGAGGAAAAAACATCCGTTAGGACTATTCTAGAACAGCTTCTGCACACTGTATTAACTGGTTTCAATTAGCGCGAATGGTCCCGACTGTGGGTAATGTGAGGTTTCTGGGAGAACATGCTGAAACAATTAACACTCTAAAAGAACATCTCCTCTGGTTTCTTAGAGGAGCACCTGCTTTTATTGATTTGCCATAAAAAAAGAAAAATTGCTTTCATCATCGGGAAAGACATAGTAGGGAAATGTTAAAATGTTTTTTTAAATTACAAGGTGTACCCAGGCCCATTCCTCGAAAATGGCCTCGTGTTACTCAGAATACAAACGTCTCTTGTTAATATGATATTCTTCTATCATCAGTTCCCTCCTGCCTGTCAGAGCACAATCTTTCTTTTCAGGAGTTTCAATATTTCTGCTTTCAAAGTCTTAAAGAGTTGTTGTATATTAACTCCTGGAAACATTTCTAATCCCTGCCTGAATTCCTTTCTGAAGAAAGGACCCTCCTAAATAAATTGCCATAAATTAACAAGTATTGCCAGTGTATGTGTGTGTGTGTGTGTGTTTTATGCTCTCCCTCATCAATTCATCGTGCCCCATCCAGTTCCATCTGGAATAATCTTTTTTTTTCTTTCCTCTTACCACTTATCAAGCAATTGCTGCCTCCAGATGCTATGTTAGCCCGGGCTATGAATTATCTAATGTATATCTCAAAATACCCCACTGCATGCATAAACTCAAAGATTAAGTAAACTGCAAGTTCATACAGTTAGTCAGTGGCAGAGTTCACCTCTTTATGCAAATCTTATTCAATTCTAAAGCTTACCTACTTATTACCTAATATTGCATCTTTTGTCTTCAAAAATCCATCTTGAGGCAACTTTACATTCCAAAAATGTATAGCTTCTTGTATAGACCATCATTAAAGCATATATCACCCAGTATAATAATTGTTTATATATTTTTTCCTGTACACCTTGAGCAATCCATGTGTCAGTTACAACTTACAAAATGTGCTCGGTAAATATTTCTTGAATGAGTAAATGAGAGTCAATGTATTCAGAGTGCGGTGTTCTATTTCGCCGAAGCTTATATGATTTTCATTATATTTCACAGATATACTTATGGGTGAATCTTATGTAACAACAGAGATATGTAGGTAAAACAATATCGTGACCAGCTTCATCAGCACAGAGAGTTTATTTTCAACTAGGCTTTTAGAAACTCCTCTCAAAACATTATTTTTCTAATTTCCAGCCACTGAGGGGTGTGCACATATACAGGGAAACAAAGCAATTATTTTTAAAAATCATGTGTATTTATGTATCATATATATGTATATATATATATATATATATACATATATATATATATATATATATATATATATATATATATATATATAACCAATAAAATCACACATGACAGCCATTGGTAAGTACTGCCTGGTAACTAAGGATTATGTTTGGGGCGTTCCTCAAAGGGATCAAATCCATGTACAAGCCAGAGACATACCGAGTATTCTAGAGACAGGCCCTGAAATACAGCAGCCACTCAAGCCTCCTGCAGCTGGTCAAGTCTAAGATTGTTTATTTCCAGGAACTAACTCTTAACATAGTTCACTCCAGATTCAGAGACCTGCCTGTCTTCACCTGAGACCCAGAACCTATGGGTCTCTTCTCATTTGTTTACAAGTGGCAGGAGTTCCGGTAACCACTGTGTTCATATTCATGGTCATACAAACTAATGAGGCATGCAATTTAGTGTAGAGGTGAGGAAAGGCATCATTCTAGTGCTTCAATAGCCGTAGAAGGAGAGATCAATAATTACTAAAACTGTGACACTTCTCACTCGGGAGGATATTTCATTTATAACTAGTTAGGAAGTAACATATGTATAGTTACTGGGGGCAAATTTTCTCTTCAATTTGAACCCTGATCTATGCATTATAGTTCTGGCTAAAATGAAAAGTCTTTAAAAATACCTCTTGGTCTCATTATTATAGAGATATGGAGTGTCAAAAAAAAGAAGCATCCAGAGGAGACTGAGCAAATAGTTATAGAAGCCATTTTCAAGGCATTATTTAACTGGTGACAGGTATTTGCAAAGCAATTTGGAAGAGAGAGCCTTCTTAGGAAAACCAACCATAAAAGCTCTGCACTTAAAATGAACCTGGGGCAAATGCACACACAAAGACCAAGCCTTCTCTGAAAAAGTAATAAAGCTCAATTAAAGATACAATCATTTTGGAACATAACACCGAGGAACAAGAATAGGGCACTGAGGAAAGGAATGAAAAGAAAAAAATCAACTGAACTGGAAAAATGCACAAAGATAACAATGTAAGTATGTATTAATTTCTTTATAACCTGCTTCAGTCCATGGAAAATTTGAGACAGACAAGATCTTCTCTTAACCACATAAGGCTATGACATTCTTTATTTCCTGAGAGGAGAAAAAATTGACTCAATGCCACAACTAATTTATATAGCATATGTTGCTTTTTGTTGCATAAATATGCTTATGCTAACTATGTAGTTACCTATACATAATTTTCATTCTGTTATCTGGGTTAAGTCATTATTAAATTATTTTTTTGCTATTTTCATGTACCTAAGCATTGTATATAATCAGATATTTGGAAAAAAATACACTGTTATAAATTACCCAAATCCCAGTGTTCGCAGTGTTTTTTTCTGCCTGGGACAGCTACTCATTACATTAGCTCTAGTGGGCGTTCCATAAATGTTACTGACTATGGATATTAGATAAGGTTTTTTTCTTTTCTCTTTATTTGCCAATAAATCAAAGAATATTAAACTCCCTCGAACAAACAAAATAAAACAAAATCTGGATAAAGACAACAACAAAAAGTAACTTATTGGTTATCAGCAGGTTATTGTGACCTTTTTACAAAACCAAAGAGAGATTTGAGTAAATAAAACCTCAGAAGGGTAGAAATAAGGCAGCTCCAGAGATCTCAACAACGGAGGGTCACAGAATTTTCCCACACTGTGATTCAATACGAATGACTTCCAATTTGGTATCTCTCTAGTATAAATTTCAAATTCCCAGGAGAAACAATCCAACTGGCCCAGCTGGGATCAATCAGTCTACCCCTGGAGCCGTCAGTCAAGGCCAGAGGCAGATTCATAACCTAAACATGGCCACTGGGAGCCTTGCCTGTGGATCGGGGTTACTCACAGAGAAAACACAATCATTATGGTTGTGTAACTCCTCCAGAATGCATCTGCCTCATTGGAGATGTAATTATTAAAGAAAATCGCAAAGGAAAACTATGCAGCCAGCAGTTCCAGAGCAGAAGCAAGAAAAAACGACTAGTTCCTGATGCTCTCACCTGAGCACACAACTGAGCATCAGACATGAATGTCAGCATTTCAGACTTGTGATCTTCAGCAAGGGTCTTAAATGTAGGCATCTGTTTAGTCCTTAATGTCCCACAAGAGGAAGAACTAACCTGGGACTCCCAGATCCTAAAGGATCCAACTCCAACGTAATATGAAGAATTATTTTTCATAATTCAAAAGACAGAATTCTAACAATGGATAAGCTTGTAATAAGACTAGACAAAGTAACTGAAATGCCAAATTTATTTTATTTGGAGTGGAAATTATCACTGTAGCCACGAATCAGATATTCTTACTGGTATGACACCTGGATGTGTTGATAAAATGGTAACACTCTCTTATTTATCTTTGCTGCTTCAGCAACTGGCATAGTACCTTATACAGCTGAAATGAATTACTAAATGTACCTAGTTTGAAAACAAAATTCATCGAAATATATATTCAATGGTACACAGTGAAGAATAAAGTATGAAAGGACCCTTGAAGGTGAGAAATGGAAACCACCCATTTAAAAAGGTAAAATAGCGTAATTATTCCTCTTCAACAAGAAATAACTTACTAAAATGTACTAAAGAGGTAATCAACAGATTGAAGATTCATTCATTGAACCTGCACTGACAGAGCTCCTATTATGTACAGGGACTTACCCAAACGTAGGTATAATAGGGCCCTGATGAGCACATGGTCTCCTTAGAGAAACAGACATATAAATCAGTACTGGTGAGATAATATCAGAGATATAGTGAACAGAGTGGTTGATGAAGAAAGGGAACTATTAACACTCGTCCTTTCTCTGGCATCAGCAGAGTCCATAAGCATACACTCCCCTCTGACCATCTGCTCACAAAAGTATGACTTTTTTTTTCTCTCTCCAATTCTCCAGCAAGTCTGGGCTGCCTCCACACTGGAGAAATGCCTCTAAAATTTGACATCATCATCTCTCCTTCTTTAAAGGAAATCTCACCTTTTCTTCATTCCACAGATAAACAGAAACATTCCTATTACACAATCCGAATAAAGTAGGCGCCCCAGCCCTACTGCCCCTATGGCCACACTACACTAGTCCACTGCACCTTTGAACATCTTGTACCTCAAAAATAGACGAGGATATTTAAGAAGTCCCATGTATCACATCACATTGCCTGTGAGGTGAAGCAAATGAGGGGAATGCCCAAAAAGTAACTTTCTGACTTCTTATCCCCATCACACAAAAATTGTTTCGGTGACAGTACAAGCAGTTCCCAAATGATCTATTGTCATTTCTATCAGGCACCATACATCTAAGAGAATATAATACAAATCAGTCACTTTCTTCACTAACTTACGAGCACAGTGTAGTAGGAGGAGTTCATGGAGGAGAATTAGGGGTTCTGGGATCCATTCCCAGCTTTATAAATGAGTCACTGTTCTTATTTCCTTTGCATTTAAATCTCCCACTTGTAACACAGAAATAATGACATAATACCTGTTTGTTTCTAAAGCACTTGAAAAATCTTTGCTGGAAGAGTTCAAACAAAGTCAGAGACTATTATTATACCAGGAGGACTTGAAAATTGTCAATCCATGTACTCATCGCTATTAAACAGTCAACACAACAATGACAAAAGGGAAAGCATCCTTATCCTAAGGCATCTAAAATCAAGTATTACTGAATATGCACCTATTGAGAAAAATATACATGCAAATATATTCATTTTAATGACTCTCCAAGTCTAAATCATTGATAACCCATTTAGATAAATTCTTTGCAAGTTATCCCAACTCAAAAAAAAAAAAAATTCATAGACTCTGTAATCAAAGGTTTTTCTTCGTTACAATGCAGAGATTTCTGAAAAGACACTCTTCTTTCAAAAGGTTTACTCTATTCTAGAATTTCAGAGAATATTCTAGCCCATTCCACTAAGGTTATATCAAAATATATAAAGAATTCCTCTTCAATCTGGCCGGTCTTGGAATAATCAGATAATCAAACTTACAGTACAGTGGTGCACAGGCATCCAAGCAGGGGCTTCCACTGAACAATTCTGGGCTGGGCATTTGCCTTGGTTTTGCTGCAGATAAAGAAAAAGATGTTATGATCTATGTATTATATGCTGCAATATATATTATCTAATATGTCTATTATCAATGTGTTCATCACTATAGTTACAACTACAGGAGAAAGCGTTGAGAATGTCTGTAGTGCAGTGCTGCATAAAACTAGATGCATAATTTCTACTCTTATCAAGGCATAAGAAATTATCCTTTGCTTTTTTTAATGTTTATTTATTGATTTATTGAGAACCGCTAACAGGGTCGCCTAAGACCATCGGAAAACACAGATATTTACATTACGATTCATAACAGTAGCAAAATTACAGTTATGAAGTAGCAACGAAAAGAATTTTATGGTTGGGGGTCACCACAACATGAGGAACTGTATTAAAGGGTCGCTGCATTAGAAAGGTTGAGAACCACTCCTCTAAGGACTAGGTTTTTGACACAAGCTTCCTCAGCAGCTTGCCTCTCAGGCCTTCAGGGACACATCTGAGAACCCTCCTAACCCAGAGGCAGAACTGGTCTCCACTCGTCTCCTCTAGGCTCCCAGACGATAAGAGTGATACATGCTGGACACCTGTGAGATCACAAGTCAAGGTATAGAAAGGCTTGTTCACTTGTCTCCCCTGTTAGACAGTGAGCTAGTGGTGATGATTTTCTCTAGGGCATTTCACAGAACCCCAGAATGCAGAGTTGTATAGGCTAGATCTTAGAGGCCTTTCTTGGTGCATCAAAAGTGGAGGTACAAAGAAATGAAACAAGGAACACAGAGGTTTGACATTCTAAGCCATTTGCCAGGCACTTCTTTTTACATAAGAACTTCGTCTCTAGCTAACCTATTCTTTTGTTGTAACTCCTATAAATTTACTCTAATTGGCCTTTTAGAAAGAATGAAGTGATTCCTTTTAACCAGCAATACTGCTCCCTCCTGTAATAATAAGAACTTATTAGTGCTTAAAGGCGAGAAGGTGATTCTAGTAAAACACCTTCTTTATCTTTATTTTTTATTTAATTATTGTTTCAATATGTCTCCTATTTCCCCCACTGAATTCTCCCAGGCTGTTACTAGCCTCCCACCCGCCAGCACATGCCCTCATCCACTGTCTATGTCCATGGGTTTTGCTTATATGAATGCATACAAGTCCTTTGCTTGATCTCTTACCCACCCCCCTGCCCCTGCCTTCCCTCTGAGATTGGACAGTCTGTTCAATGCTTCTATATCTCTGGTTCTATTTTTTAAATATATTTTATTTATTTTTTTACAGAAAGGAAGGGCGAGGGATAAAGAGTTAGAAACATCGATGAGAGAGAAACATCGATCAGCTGTCTCCTGCACACTCCCAACTGGGGATGTGCCCGCAACCAAGGTACATGCCCTTGACCAGAATCGAACCTGGGACCCTTCAGTCCGCAGGCTGACGCTCTATCCACTGAGTCAAACCAGTTAGGGCAGGATCTATTTTTGTTCATCAGTTTATGTTTTTCTCTATATTCCACAAATGAGTGAGATCATGTGATATTTATCTTTCTCCGAACTGGCTTATTTTGCTTAGCATAATGCTCTCCAGGTCCATCCATACTGTTGCAAGTGGTAAGAATTCCTTCTTTTTACAGCAGTGTAGTATTCAATTATATAGATGTACCACAGTTTTCTAATTCAGTCATCTGCTGATGGGCACTTAGGCTGTTTCCAAATCCTAGCTATTATAAATTGTGCTGCTATGAACATAGGGGTGTATATATCCTTTCTGATTCATGTCTCTGATTTCTTGGGATATTTTCCTAGAAGTGTTTACTGGGTCAAATGGGAGTTCCACTTTTAATTTTTTGAGGAAACTCCATATTGTTTTCCACAGTGGCTGCACCAGTCTACATTCCCACAAGCAGTGCACGAGGGTTCCTTTTTCTCCACATTCTCGCTAGCACTTGTCATTTGTTGATTTGTTGATGATAGCCATTCTGAGATGGTACCTCATTGTTGTTTTAATTTACATCTCTCAGATGATTAGTGACTTTGAGCATCTATCCTACCTAATAAAAGGATAATATGCAAATTGACCGCACCATCGCTATGCCTAAGCCACGCCCACCAGCCACACCCACCAGCCAATCAGGGCGAGTATGCAAATAAACCCAACCAAGATGGCTACAGCCACAGACAGCAAGGTTTCCCAGGCAATGGAGGAAGCCAAGCTTTCCGCCTGCCCTTGCTAGGCCTAAGCCTCCACTCAAGCTACAAAATTTCAATTATAGAAGGTAAACAAATCTTAACAGAAATGGCAGCAGCCATGGAGCTGGAGAGAGCAGGCCAGGGTTGCCCCCCGCAATGGAGAAAGCAAAGCTTTCTGCACACCCTGGCCAGGCCCAGCCTCCACTTAAGGCTACAAAGTTACAATTATAGAAGGTGAATTAACCCCAACAGAAATGGCTGCTGGCCACGGAGCAAGCAGGAGGATTGGCTCCACTTCAGGCTACAAAGTTTCAATTGTAGAAGGTAAATAAATTCCAGATACCAGGGCCTCCTCTTGGGTCGCCAGGGGGCGTGGCTGGCCTGCAAACCACCACAGGCCCCTTGCTCAGGCAGCCCCACGCCCCAAGGGAGCCCCCATCCTGATCCGGGACACCCTTCAGGGCAAACCAGCTGGTCCCCACCCCTGCACCAGGCCTCTATCCTATCTAATAAAAGAGTAATATGCAGATTGACCATCACTCCAACACACAATATGGATGCCCCCATGTGGTCAAAGATCCTGTCCCCATGTGGACACACAAGATGGCCACCACAAGATGTCCAGCAGGGGAGGGCAGTTGGGAGGCACCAGGCTTGCAAGGGAGGGCAGTTGAGAGGGACCCAGGCCTGCAAGGGAGGGAAGTTGGAAGCAATCAACCCTGCAGGGGAGGACAGTTAGGGGTGACTAGGCTGGCAGAGGAGGGAAGTTGAGGGCAAACAGGCTGGCAGGGGAGCAGTTAGGCATCAATCAGTCTGGCAGCGGAGTGGTTAGGGGGTGATCAGGATGGCAGGCAGAAGTGGTTAGGGGCAATCAGGAAGGCAGGCAGGTGAGCAGTTGGGAGCCAGCAGTCCTGGATTGTGAGAGGGGTCCCAGATTGGAGAGGGTACAGGCTGGGCTGAGGGACACCACCCCTCTCCATGCACGAATTTTGTGCAACGGGCCTCTAGTATATATAAAAAAGCCTAAGTGACCAGACAACTGGCCGGTAGCTATGATGCACACTGACCACCAGGGGGCAGATGCTTAATGCAGGAGCTGCCCCCTGGTGGTCAGTGTGCTCCCACAGTGGGAGTGCCACTCAGCTGACCAACAGGCATAGATTCCTGGCTCACAGCTAGCAAGCGCAGCTACAGTGGCGTGAGCCTCTCCCGCCTCCATAGCAGCGCTACTGAGCAGCAACGGCAGCACGCACAGCAGGGCCAGGATAAGCAGGAGCAGTGCAGCACCCAGCCCAGGCACTGGCTCCTCCCCAGGGCACTACAACATCTCTACAGCCTGCAGGCATTGGGCTGAAACCAGCAGTCCCCCATCCCCCGAGGGGTCCCGAATTGCGAGAGGGTGCAGGCCAAGCTGAGGGAAAACACTGGTACACGAATCTGTGCACCGGGCCTCTAGTGTTTTCATATGCCTCTTGGCCTTCTGTATGTCCTCTCAAAAGGTGTCTATTTAGTCCCTTTGCCCATTTTTTTATTGGATTGTTTATCTTCCTTTTATTAAGTTGTATGAGTTCCCTATAAATTTTAGAGATTAAACCCTTATCAGATATAACATTGGCAAATATGCTCTCCCATGCAGTGGGCTCTCTTGTTTTGTTGGTGGTTTCTTTTGCTGTGCAGAAGGTTTTTATTTTTATTTATTTATTTTGATATTACTATTTTTTTACAAAAAGACATGGATATGTATGTTGCTTCAGTTTTGGGGCCCCAATGAATTTGGCCTAACAGACACAAGGTTGGAGGTGCCTCATCCATACCAGAAGAGGCTAAGTATTGTTGATGGACATACACCTTGTTTATAAAATGCATTATTTATAATTCTGTGTTACACACCCACACTTCCCCCTTTACTTTGTTTCATTTTTTAAAATAAATCTTTATTGTTCAGATTATTACAATTGTTCCTCTTTTTTTCTCCCCATAGCTCCACTCCACCCGGTTCCCACCCTACCCTCTGCCCTTAACTCCCCCCCACTGTCCTCATCCATAGGTGTACGATTTTTGTCCAGTCTCTTCCCGCTCCTCCCACACCCCTTTCCCCCCCCCGAGAATTGTCAGTCCGCTCCCTTTCTATGCCCCTGGTTCTATTATATTCACCAGTTTATTCTATTCATCAGATTTTTTATTCACTTGATTTTTAGATTCACTTGTTGATAGATATGCATTTGTTGTTCATAACTTTTATCTTTACCTTTTTCTTCTTCTTCCTCTTCTTACAGAATACCTTTCAGCATTTCATATAATACTAGTTTGGCGGTGATGAACTCCTTTAGCTTTTTCTTATCTGTGAAGCTCTTTATCTGACCTTCAATTCTGAATGATAGCTTTGCTGGGTAGAGTAATCTTGGTTGTAGGTTCTTGCTATTCATCACTTTGAAAATTTCTTGACACTCCCATCTGGCCTATATAGTTTCTGTTGAGAAATCAGCTGACAATCATATGGGTGCTCCCTTGTAGGTAACTAACTGTTTTCTCTTGCTGCTTTTAATATTCTCTTTGTCTTTTGCTCTTGGCATTTTAATTATGATGTGTCTTAGTGTGGTCCTCTTTGGATTCCTTTTGTTTGGGGTTCTCTGTGCTTCCTGGACTTGTAAGTCTATTTCTTTCAACAGGTGGGGGAAGTTTTCGGTCATCATTTCTTCAAGTAGGTTTTCAGTATCTTGCTCTCTCTCTTCTTCTGGCACCCCCATAATTCGGATGATGGTACACTTGAAGTTGTCCCAGAGGCTCCTTACACTATCTTCATATTTTTGGATTCTTTTTGCTTTTTGCTTTTCTGGTTGGGTGTTTTTTGCTTCTTTGTATTTCAAATCTTTGACTTGATTCTTGCAATCCTCTAGTCTGCTGTTGGATCTCTGTATATATATTTTTTTATTTCAGTCAGTGTATGCTTAATTTCTAGTTGGTCCTTTTTCATATCCTCAAGGGTCTCACTAAATTTATAGGCCTTTTCTAGAAAATTCTTGAAAAACCTTATAACAGTGGTTTTGAGCTCTATATCCAGTCATTTGCTTTCCTCCATTTCTTTCATTTGGGACCTGTTTCTTTGTCTCTGCATTTTGGCTGTTTCCCTGACTTGATAGGACTGGCTTTGTGTGCTAGGTGTCCTATAGGGCCCAGTGGCTCAGCCTCCCCAGTTACCTGAGGTGGACACTCTTGGTGCACCCCTTTGTGGGCTGTGTGCACAGTCTTGTTGTAGTTAAGTCTTGATTGTTGCTGATCTCACAGGCCAATTGGCTGTGAGAATCAGCTGTGTCTACGATGGGAGATCTTCTGTGCTGGAGACACCCTTATGAGACAAGACTTGCTTCAGTGGGCCTTTGGTGCTCACTGAGTCTGCCCCGAGTGTGTCCCTTATGGATCTGAGGAGTTGTAATCTGGATGGTCCCACTCTGACCCCTGGGTACACTGGCTCTTGGATATCCAAGGAGGTGCTAATTTAGCCTCTGCCTGAGGCCAACCAGCAGGAGCTATGGAGAGATCTGCAGATTCCTCTTCTTTGTTTGGGTTTTGGAGGTGCCCACATTAAGCCCAGCTGTGAAGCAATGCAAGCTTCTGTGGGGTCTTGGGCCTTATTTTGGATGTTCTGGGTCTCACTAACTCAGCTGCAGTTTGTTAGGTAAGTTTAGAATTCAGAGGAACAGGCCATTCATATACAAAAGCCTCTGAGCTCAGCTTGGATGGGGTGGAGTCTCAGGGCAGAGCAAGCAGCAATGGCTTCGTGGGGCGGGATCTCAGGGCAGAGCAAACTGCAATGGCTTCCAGTCAGCCCTGCCCTAAGAGGCCCCTAGGTCTCGGTGTCCCACAGTTATCACTGCAAGCACCTCTGAGAGAAAGCCGCCCTTGAGTTTCACCCGCTGCCAGACAGTCCAGTTTCTCCCCGTATGAGTCTGGGTCCCCAGAGTCTCACACAGAACTGGAGTTCAGAGCAGTCGGGAGCTTGTGTCTCCCTCCCAATTGAGAAAGCCAGCTGAGCACTCAATCGCCAGCCCTCTCCACGCGTGCGCCTCCATACCTCTGCCTTCCACAGCTCCTGTGAGTCTCAGTGTGCTTTTCTCTTTCCTTCTAGTTGTAGAATTTCCACTCAGCCAGCCTTCCTGTGGTTCTGGATGATGTCCATTTTGTCTTTCAGTTGTAGTTTTGAAATTGTTGTGTGAGGCAGCAGTTCAGGTGTTTATCTATGCCACCATCTTGGTTTCTCCCCAAAGGTTTTTATTTTGATGTAGTCCTACTTGTTCATTTTCTCCTTACTTTCCGTTGTTCTAAGAGCTGTATCGGTAAAGATATTGCTATGACATATGTCTTATATTTTGCTGCCTATAGATTCTTCTAAGATTTTTATGATTTCCCATTTTACATTTAAGTCCTTTATCTATTTTGAGTTTACTTTTGTGTATGGTGTAAGTTGGTGGTCTAGTTTCATTTTTTTGTATGTATCTGTCCAATTTTCCCAACACCATTTATTGAAGAGACTATGGACATACTAATAACAGTTGATAATAATGAAAACCACAGCTGTGATTTATTGAGCTACTAAATATGCCACAGATTGTTTTGGACCCATTACATTATCACTAGTTGCTACAATAAGTATGGTTTTAAGTATTATCATGCCCGTTCTATAGGAGAGAAAACTGAGGTTGAGAGAGGGTAAGCAACTTGCCTAAAAGTTACCCTATAAAAAGGACCATGGATGGAATTGTAGCAAGAACAAGGCTGACCCTGCTGCCCATGCATGCCCCTTCTATAAGAAGCCACCTCTGGCATATTTTATTTTGTATTTGTTTAACTGGGTTTAAGACATGTCATCAACTAATATGATTACATCATATCAACGAGCCTAACACTTATGAATTAACTAGAATACAGCATTTAATTCAGTATTTGTGCTAAGAATTCTCTTTTTGTGATTCATAAGATTTTTAGAGTAACCTTTATTTAGCTGATCTATTATTAAGGCATCTCTAAACTCTGAAGTGCTGTTTGAGTGAGTATTGACAAAGTTACCACAAAAAATATACTTAGGTCATCAATCTCTAAGCTCAGTTTTCTGTTCAAATCAAATTCTGACTTCCAGTTCCAAAAGGGTGGGTGAGGTGCATTGGACTGGTGTTGGATGACCAGTTTCAAGCTGAGCTCAAGCATGTGCTTGCTTCCATGAAATGCTCTGGGCCTCGGTAATGACATCTGTAAAATAGTGTGTGCCGTCTAAATCACAGGAAGGCTATTAGGTGACAGACACAAATTCACCTCAGATCACTATCATGATTTGTAAGAATTATGCGAATCAGAATGCACGAAGTCACAGGACAATTTTATTTTCCCTTTCTGACACTTAGTCCTATAAATAAATATAATTTACATGTCAGGTTAAGCCTTTTGAATTTGAAATTATTAAATTTTGATTTATTATTATCTTTAAATATGAAAATGTATACCAAGCAAGGTTAATAGTAAAGAATGTCTCCTTCCTCACTCTCTAAAAGTCCATGCAAACACATCCTCAGGAGAGGATTAAAAAAAAAAAAAAAGAATTACCCAGCTGGTGTAGCTCAGTGATTGAGTGTTGACCTATGAACCAGGAGGTCTTGGTTTGACTCCCTGTCAAGGCACATGCCTAGATTGTGGGCTCAATCCCTAGTGGGGAGCATGCAGGAGGCAGCTGATCAATGATTCTCTCTCACCATTGATGCTTCTCTCTCTCTCTCCCCTCCCCCTTCCTTTCTGAAATATATATATATATATATATATATAAATATATGTATATATATAAGAATGTCTCCTTTGTAATAATCAATACTTGTTATTTTTACTAGTAGTAATGATAAGCTTGTTTTATATCTACATAGTGGATATCTTTATGGAGCACTTAGTAAAGAGGCAAAATTCAATAAATAAGTGAGCTGTGCTTGGTGGAGGAATATAAATGCTCACAAAATGTGATGAGACCATTAATAAGAAGTGTTTGGGCTTCTATGAATGCATAGCATGGAGTAAAGAAATGTGAAAATCTGTGTGAATCTCTCTCGTGCTCCATTATTAACTGAGTTTGGGATACTAAGGCCTTCCCAAGAGTGTTTGATCAAGCAGATTAACAATATGATTACATAGGGGCAGACACTTGAAAAGGCCTATTGAAGACAGACGCTATGTGAATATAACTTATGTTTTAATCCATAGTGTGTGACTAGAAAAAAAAATAAGATTGGAATAGAAGTGAAGGTCTTGGATTTTAGTAGTGTTCCCAATAATCTGTTGGTGAAATGTTGGGAAAGTTACTTTAACACTTTTTCGCATGTGTAAAATAAGAGGTTTTTATTAGATCCACAATAAAATGTGGGGAGAGGAGGTGTCAAATACAGTCATAGACTTTTCAAAAACTTCATATCCCCCCCCCAAGAATTTAATGTGTTTCCTCCCTCAAAGGGTGTTCCCTCCAGTTGAGGACACTCTCAAATCTACCTTTCAGTGAATTCTTAAGCCAAAAATTAAGAGGCAACCATAGAATTCCCTTAAGTTCCAGCCCAGCTCTCCACACAACAATTTAATATATAGAAGTTAGTGACAAATTCTACTAAAGACAGAGTTTTCCCTTCTTCATCTCTCTCATCCATGTACCCTGAATATCTTTAACTGTAGATTGTTGATACATAAGTAATGTGGTTAGGATTCAGGGATATGGAATGATAACATAGAAAAATATGTTCTCTTAAGAGCCAAAACTATTGGTGGATTTTGGTCTATTAAAAAAAAATATGCTGTTTAGACAGGTTGATTTCTCCAAGTCTCTATTTTCCTTGGTTGTCTTATTATAATTTTAACATCTTGACATATTTTGTTCCAAAACATCCAAAGCAAATGGGCCAAATATACTAGACAATTACACCACAGATTGATTGTATATTTATGTAACTACAAAAAAGTTGAACAATAATAAACACTTGATGAAGAAAACTCCAAAGATTTTCTTCTCAACCCATCCTATTCCATCCCCAGAAAAAAATGGGAATTTGTTTTTCAGGGTCCTATATCTGTTCAAGTGCTTTAGAGTTTAAAAAATACCTATATAGACATTTGGTCACTGATTCTGAGCACAAGTTTGTATATGACAGGGTAAGAATAGATTCATCCAAATAAAATTTTGACCTAAATGTTTCATTCAAAGTAACACGTTCTTCTAAAAGAGAGAGTTGAGAGGTTCTATTGTTCTGTTCAAAATAAAATGATTCTCATAATCATAGGTTTTTTTTCTGGGTTGATAAGTGTTGCATAATAATAATGTATGCATATTCACTCATTTATTTATCCATTCATTCATTTATCAAACATGTCTTACAGAGAGGGCAGTATGCTAGGTATATATAGATATATAAAATTTAGAGATTTAAATAATGATACTCTCAAAGAGCTCCCAATCTTTTTCTTTTTTTAAGGTATTCTCTTTTTAAAAAAATTTATATATATATATATATTTCTTTTATTGATTTCAGAGAGGAAGGGAGAGGGAGAGAGATAGAAACATTGATGATGAGAGAGAATCATTGATTGGCTGCCTCCTGCATGACCCCCACTGGGGATGGAGCCCACAACCTGGGCATGTACCCTTAGCCAGAATCGAACCTAGGACTCCTCAGTCCGCAGTCTGACGCTCTATCCACTGAGCCAAACCAACTAGGGCTCCGAGTCTCTTAAGAGGTACAATACAACATGTCACATTTAAAACAGGATTAAACACTAGGACCATTCATTCATTTCATTGGTCAACAAATAGTCTTTGAGAACTTAGTATATGCTAGCGATGATATTAGGGATAAAGATAAATCAAGACTTAGTCTCTGTCTAAAAATTCTTTTTTAGTTTAAGGAAAAAGACAAGCTAACAAACATGCAATTATAAAGCAATCCTATATAATAAAAGCTTAATATGCTAAGTGTCCGGTCATCCGTTCATCCAATCAAAGCATAATATGCTAATGAAATGCTAAGGCCACTCAACCACTCACTATGACATGCACTCACCACCAGAAAGCAGATGCTCTGACTGGTAGGCTAGCTTGCTGCTGGGGTCCAGCCGATAGGGACTGAGCGAGATGGGCTGGACACACCCTGGAGCCCTCCCGCGGTCCCTCCTTGGCTGGCCAATCTCCCACATCCCTTCCCGGCCCTGATCATGCACTGGTGGGGTCCTTTGACAATCTGGGACCTCTCAGGGGATGTTGGAGAGCCGGTTTTGGCCCAATCCCATAGGCCAGGCCGAGGGACCCCACTGGTGCACGAACTCCTGCACCGGGCATCTGGTGTATAAATAAAATGACATGAGCAGATCAAAGAGATCCATCTTACCTATTTGGGGGTCAGGAGTAAGGGTCCTGAAAAATTATGGTAAGGAATACAGGCCAAAGGCAAGAACGTTGAACTCTCACTGGCTAAATCAGGAAGAGCTTTGTAGAGGAGACACTTCAGTTTTCCAGAAAAGCTTTTAGGAGGGGAAAGGATGAGTAGAGGGCCATCCAGACTAACAGTGCACCTTGCACCATCTGATAGTGCTGAATCAAGGTATTCTTGGACTTGGTCAGGCAACCCGTCAGTTCTGGGCCTTGGAAATCTAGGATTGAGGGGGAAAATTATTCTGTGCTCCACAAAAAGCTGAGTTCAGCCTTCCCCCTCATTTACCTGTACTTTCCAGTGCATGGACAGGACCAAGTGCAGGGTATGGAACAAATGAATCCTACCAGGGAGAGGACCTGGAGGGATCCAGATGTGATGCTACAAAAAACACAAGAGGCTTTTCTGAATTTAGTCTTTGGAAAAGCACTTAAGGTGTCTTTCTCATCTTTCCTGAAACTCTCAGGTGTTTGACAGATGAAGACAGAGAGGTCAAAAAAGTTAAAACTTTATGCTCAAAGGTTAAAAATGAGTGGCTTTTTGCTTGGCTGAACTAAAATGTTACACAATAATGTGTGTGAAAATGGACTGTGAACTGTAAAGTCCTTTGTAAATGTAATGAATAATTATACTTAAATATTATTAATTATTAAAAAGATTAACAATATTTATGACTTAACTCTTATTAATCAAAATTATTAGAAAATACATTTTCTAACTTCTAGTCCAAAATATATTCAATATAGCGAGTTAGGGGAATTTTCAAAAAATTTGGAAAACATAATTACCAGGATGCCTCCAGATCATTGATTGCTTATATAGATTAGATATAGGATGTGTATATACCTAGACATGTAATGTGTGTATATGTACACATATATATGTTTGTGCATACATGTGTGTATAAATAAATTTATTTGGGAAAATAAAGGTTTTTATACAATTTATTTCTTAACTGTCATAAAGATGTGTAATTTCAGAGTAAGTTGTTAAAGACAAGGTAGAAATCAAATTTTGCCAGTTAAAAAAGTAAAATATAGGTAGAAATATATGCACACTACAATACACTGTTAAGTCCTGTCCAAGATGTCAAGATATGATAAAAATAAGACTCCAAAGGAGGTATTATAATTTTCAAAAGAAAGTACCAAGAACCTCTTTCAGGTCTCTGAATCCTTGTCTATAATGAGAGTATGCAAGGCCACACTGGGTGGTTGGAGAGTTATAAAGGGAAGGGACTTCTTTGGAGAGGGGAGAAGGGAGGGTCTCACTTTTCACCTACGAGTAGTGAAAAAGTCTTCAACAGGCACACACCTAGAGTGTGATAAATCTGCCTTGGATTTGGGAAGCCAGTGTACTGGGTTCTGACTCCCACCGGAAACGTGTAGTGGAAAACTGGTTGTTACCAACTATCTCAGGAGAGGTGGCTTCATCTGAGCCAGTCTGCACTTTAGAGTTTGTCAAGACAAAAGCAGAATCCTGAAGCCATAGTTGTGCCTACAAAGACAACCCTCTGTGTGGCGTCGACCGCTGTAAAACCTGGGTTGGAAGAAATGCATCATTGGATTATAGGAGATTTAATCAGAAGGGCCTGGAAAAGGAAACTCCCTAAGAGGTGCCCTTGGGAGAAAGACTCTGGAGTCAGACTGCCTGGGTTAGCATCCCACATCCACCATTTATTTCCCTGCGAGGTGACCCTGGGCAAACCGCTTGCCCTCTCTTTGCCTCAGTTATGAAGATTAAAAAAAATTAATACTAATAAAACACTTAGAAATATTTCTGTACATAATCAGCACTATGTAAGTGTCAGCTATTTGGGGGGAGGGGTTGTTATTGTTATCATTATTATTATTATATCAGGCTAAGAGAGCAAAAAATATAACAATCCCAGTCTAATAAGAACTTTCTGCTCTCCATTTTGTACTTCTGTCTCATGTTCCAATAACCAGCTAGCAAATGAGAAAGAAGAAAAAAAGGCCTACAGCATCCCCTTCCCCAAAGCAGATGTCATATTTGAATATCACATAGTAGGGAAGAGCGAGTCTTTCATCTGGAAAACTGTTCAGACTTTTGATTAATATTTGGTACCAAAAATTTTTAATTACTGAATCAAGACTGTGTTTCTGATTTGAAGTGATTGTAGGACTTAGAACTCCTTGCAAATGACTGGAAATTCATGGGAAGTCACGGGCCTGAGCAGGGCAGGGATTACTGACACTGAGAAGCTTGAAGCAAACACTGGGGAGCCCCACAAAAAGTGGCTTCTGTTATGACATCCCATGAGTCCTGCCTGGTCAATGTATCAATTACAAATGCAAAACATACTTGTGATTACTATTAACCCTTTCCATTCCACTTTGGGCATCATTCCTCATAATTCCTCAACATACAACTTCATCCCTTCCTGGGCTTATCTTTCTACTTGCTTTCTTTTATTTTCTCGGGTTTCAAAGATGTTTAAAATAAGTTGGCCCACTTTGTTTCTAAAGAAAGCCTTACTAAGACTAAGGACACGCTTGGGAGAGATGTATTTGCCTCCTCTGTAATTACAGAAAACGTTGCTGACCCATTCTTCACAGGATGGTGAGAATGAGGGTTTCTCAGCAGGCTGCGATGGTGGTGCTAAGTCATGTTCATGCTCTCCAAAATCTCTGTGACTCCAGGCAGGTATTTGCCCAGGTTAGCAGAGGTGCTATCTGTGGCTAACTAGTGCAAAGAAGATTGAACACTATGCTAAACAAAATTCTAACCATCTGGTGACCTGGATTAATTAACCTTGGTGAGTGACTTAGGTGCTGAATTCTCAAGATGGCCACATTTAAAGATTTAGTATATGTAAATGTACCAGAATTTTTTTCTATCCATTCATCTACTGATGGACATGTGAGCTGCTTCCAAATCTTGGCTATTATAATTATACAATGGAATACTACCCTGCCATAAAAAGGAAGAAAATTATACCCTTTGCAACAGCATGGATGGACCTGGAGAACATTGTGCTAAGTGAAATAAGCCAGCCACATAAAGTCAAGTATCATATGATTTCATTCATATGTGGAATTTAATGAACAAATTGAACTACCAAGCAAAATAGAGACAGACTCATAGATAGAGAGCAGGCAGACAGCTCTGGCAGGGGGCGGGGGGATTGAGCAAAAAAAGAAAAAAGAGAATGGACATGACAATAGTCTGATAATTGAGGGAGACAGGGATAGGTGGAGATAGGAGAGGGCATAGAGGGGATAAGTGGTGATGGAAAAATAAAATAAAATGACTGCATATATATTTTTAAAAAGAAGAAGAAATAAATATAAAGATTTAGCATACACAAGAGCCACTGTTGCAACCTGACATTTCATGCTGTCAACGGAGACGAGGGCCCCTGGACTTGGATTCAGAAAGTATTTCCTGGATGTATAATGAAACAATATTTATTGAGCACCTATTAGACACCAGACACTTGGCATGTGCTGTGATCATTCTATCATTACATTAACCCTGAAAGGTCGTGGAGGAGAATGTTTAATATTATGAGGACACCACTGCACCTGGGTTAGATGCCAGATTTTTACCTTCTAGATCTGTGGCCTTAGTTAAGTTTCTTAGTCCCTATGAGTTTGGGTTTTCTCATGTATAAAATGAAGAGAATAACACCTAGTTTAAAGGATTATTATAAGGATTACATAAGATAATACATGTAATATATTTAGCCCAGGGTCCAGTACATACGCTAATAGTAATAAGGTAAATATATTTATGATACATAAATATTAATATTTATTTTCTTAATCAGGAATTTTCTTTCCTATGCCACTTAACTCCTCTAAGCCTATTTTCTCATCTCTGAGAATAGTAATATTTATTTCACAAGAGCACTATGAAAATTAATTGAGAAAAAAGCACAAGGAAGTGCTTAGCAAACATAGGGAATTTTAAATCAGAGTTTTAAATCTAAGTTGGGAAGAACATCAGAAATACTGCAGCAGTTTTAAGAGGACTACTCTTGGGAGCCATATTCACTCTGCAGTCTGGGGTCACATACTTGAAATCACAGTCATGTTTGTAAGATATATATTATGGTATTTTAGTATTTTGTGGAAGAATGTCCTAATAGTCCCTGAAGCTCTAGAAATCTCCAGAGTTGAATTACTGCTATGCAGATACAACAGAGTAATTTAAGCCAAGATTTAATACAAGATTTAAAAGAGTCTTGTAAACTACTTTAAATGCCTTGATATTTGCATCCTGTCACTGCAACCTACTGAGAGAACAAGATGAGACAAGAGGAATGGACTACACTTGTGCTTTTCTCCTTACAAGAAAGAAACTCTGGACATGATCTGCTACTGCGGTCAATGGGTATTCTCCACTGGCGGGTCTTGTTTATTACATCACAAACTACAAACTCTTATGGGAACAAAGGCTTGATTTCTAAAATAAGCTACCTTTTTCTTCCTGACACACTTTTACATTCAGCTGTAAAAAGAATTCTCTTAAATTAATAGCTAATGAAAAAGATTTAAAATTTCAGGTCATCCAAATAAGGTCCATCCTTTGAGGAAGAAAAAATTGCCACTGAGAAACAAGATCAAAGCAATTATTTCTATTTTCACTGCTACCATAGAGACAAAGGAGAAAAAAGTGAAGAGTTTTAGCCAACTAAATTCTTCCTGAAATTTATAATTAACTACATGGTAAAGGAGACAATTACCATATTTCCAAAGAATAAAGGATTTAAAAAGTTGAGCTTTTGATAAGCCATAATTACAACCTATTGTAAATACAATTTATATCAATTTGTTCATATAATCTTCTTGAGTTTCAAAAATGCATATACATTGGACAGTGTTTCTGAAAAATACACATGAAATTCCAACCATTTAAAAGTACACAGTTCTATTATGCTGAGTGAAATAAGCCAGTCAATGAAAGAAAAATACCACATGATCTCACTCATTTATGGATAATAAAGAGCATTATAAACTTGAACAAAAAGATAGATACAGAGGCAGTAAAGCATCAAACAGTCTGTCAAATTACAGCAGGAAGGTTAGGGAGAGGTGGGGGAGATAAGAGATCAACCAAAGGACTTGTATGCATGCATATAAACATAACCAATGGACGCAAAACTCTGGGGGCGGTGAGGGCATATATGGGAGTGGGGTGGGGGGGCAATGGTAAGATATGTACACATATAATACCTTAATAAAAAAAATTGAGGGAAAAAAAAGTACACAGTTCTCTCTTCTCAGAGGTTTTTCTCAGATATTTAAAATTCCGGCAAAATGTACACTTAAGAAAGGGGACCAATTGATACTACTTTCTTTTGTGCATTGTATTCCTGACACCTATGAATATATATTTTTTAACAAATGTTAATCAATGAAAGAACGTGCAGGCTTTTGTAGATCAGGGACTATAGCCAACAACTAAGTAGTCAGCCAGGAAAAACTAGCAATTAAACCTGTCCTCAATTTAAATAGAACTTCAGATTGCCAAGTAAATTACATGTGTATTAATTCAGGACAGTCTTATTTTAAAGGATCAGTAAGAAAGCACTATAGCTTGCAATCGTAGGAGATTCATAACAAACACCAGGGAGGGAGAATTTATTTAGGGTGTCTTTTGTGAATAATTTTCAAATATTTTTATCATCAAGAGTATCTAGACCTTCTCTTCATATTTTCTAATTAGAACTGTACTTGAAAATGAACAATTTATTTATTGTGGGATGCCATAAATACAGCATGACAAATTATATATCTCATTGTAAAAACATGAAATATAGGAGAGGTAAGTTTTTCAAAATTAAGACTTGTTGAACTATGCTTCATGCAACAATGCAAAATTCCTTCTGGGGTGAGTAATAAATGGAATGATTAGTATCTTAAAATTTGACTTTTGGATCTTCTTTTTTTTTGTAATGTGTATAAGTAGTCTTCAGGGATAATCGCTATATTGACTACATCGCTACTTGGAAAGTGGTACATTTTATTATACTGAGGCATTTCTGTCTGGGGTTCTAGAATAATTTTAAGGAAATATTTGCAAGTACCTAAAAATTTTAACTCAGATCTCAACCACAGAATAACATAACATCCATTCAGAGCCCCTTTTGCAAAGTGCTAGCATCATCTGTGGTTAGTTGGGCAGATTCTGAGTAATAATCATTATTATAGTTTTTAAGTTCCTTTTGGAGGTTACTTGGGATAAAACCATTAAATGATACACTTTGTTCTCTAAAATGCAAAGCAATGTAAGAAAAGAAAAAGAAAACAGCAGAATTGCTGTAAACTCATATTCCCTTCCTAGCAAGTTTGTATTCTGAAAGTTGAGTGAAATACCAGTACAATGCATCCTGCTTTGGGAAAAAGAAAATAAAACTTTTTTTATTTCTTCAATTCTTTCATGACCCAATAATTTAGGACAATAAAGTCGTTTTAAATTTTCTATTGTATAGCTTTCAGGAAAATTTTAAAGTTTTTATATTAAAAATATATACTAAATAGCCCTGGCCCGGTAGCTCAGTTGGTTAGAGCATTGTCCCAAATACCAAAAGGTTGTGGGTTCAGTTCCCAGTGAGCTAGATCCCTAGGTGGAACTTGTAGAGTAGGCAACCAATCGATCATTATTACTATCTCACATCGATGCTTCTCTCTCTTTCCCTTCTCTCTCTTAAAAAAAAAGAATTAAAAAACATATCCTTGGGTGAGGATTAAACATATAAATATATAAAATAGTAAAAATATATACCTTTATAATATATTTGTGGTAGACTAATAATTTTTCCCCAAACAATGTTAAGTATCATACTATATACAATCTCTGAGAGGTTAAATGAACATGAGTTGGCATTTATTCATAAAAATGAAAACCTAATCTGCTTTAACCTTTGCTTAATAAAATGTGTATTTTTATACTAGAATTTTAGAAGTTTAAATGATAATTTTCAGAAGTTGGTTTGTCATAGTTGTAATCCAGTTGCCATTCTTCTTGGTATGTGTGAAGGCTATTATCTCTTTTAGTCCATCTCTCTTACACTAAAATGACATTTCAAGTGTCATTTCAGGCCCAGCAACTATTACATATAACTTCACCAGTTGCCTGTCAATTAAATATCCATCAGAGTACAAAGATATATTTTACAAGTATTTATTGCAAATTGAATGTTATACACACACATGTGTGAATGTGTGTGGGATAAGTTTCAGGAAGGAAGCATTTTATCCACTCATTCATTAACTAATAATGCAACATCTGTCAAACACCTGTTAAGTGAAAGAATCAAGGAACGCTTATGGTACACCATAAGAGGTGGTTGGCTATAAGTATGACCAAGAACTTCTCTCTGTCTTAAGAAGTTCACATTCTAGCAAGCAATAGATAGGCACATGTAAAAATAATTGTACAACTAGACAACAGGCACATGTGAAAACTAACTATACAACTAGATTATAGCTACCACGTAGATAGACATTTTACTGAGGACATGGAGAATGGCTGAATCAGTCCAGTAGGACAGTATCAGGGAAGGTATTTGCAGAGAAATCTGCATTTGAGCTGAGTCTTAAAGGTTAAGAAGAAGATTATTATGTAAGTGCCATGCTGAAAAGTTGAAAGACATAAAAAAAAAAACAGGTATATAGACACAGGAAAATTAAATTCAATTATTTAGGGAAGCAAATATAATTGGGTAGAGTTCAAGCTAAGGCATGAGGATCTTGGGATCTGATATAGGACAGTTAGCCTAGGGCCCGAACCTACAGGGTCATGCATGTGAGGTTAAACTATGCAAATTTCATCCTGCAGGCCAATGCTTCTCAAATCTTGGTGTGCAAAATCAACTAGGGATATAAGTCAACTATGGAATTGCTAAACTGCAGGTTCTGACTCAGTAGTTCTAGCATGGGGCTTAAGAGTCTGCATATCTAAAAAGCTATCAAGGGATGCCACACTTTGAATAATGGAGTAGTAAGGAACAGGGAATCCCTGAAAGGTTTTAACCATAATTGCAACATACATCCAAATTATGCATATATACACATGTGTGTGTATATACATACAAACATGTATATGAATATTTTTAAAGGGAGGGTCCCATCTCAGTTAGCAGCATGGAGAATGTATAGGGGTGGGAGGATGGGAAAGGTAAGAATAATAATTAGGAACTGAGACAGATTAGGACTTAGGGGAACATAAGAATCAAGATCAACTCCCACTCTTCTAACCATAACAACTGGGGAGTGGTGTTGCTAGCAGGATAAAACAACTCCCATTTATCTCCAGTAACAACTGAGATGGTGGCATACGATCCAATGAGCAGAAAATTGATCAGGAGAATGATTTATGCTCGAGGGCTCCAGAGAGTGGACATTTTCCTGGAACTTTCAGAATTCTAAATTCTAACAATTTATTCATGTAATGTCAAACCAGATTTTCATGAAAACTGTTGTCCCCTGCAAGGTTGGTTCAATAACTAAATTACTTAGATTTAAAGAAATGAGTATGTATTGGTAGAAATATCAGAATAGTAGGTATTTGGGTGAAGGGTTATTTTCATAGGATTTCAAATCTGGAACTAATTTTGAATGCTCACTGGAAGAAAAGGTTGAAATATTTTGTTTCTTTCTCTCACCACTATTTACTGTAAATACCCATAAGCCTGGGAAACATTCACCAAAACAGAGAAAAATCTACATCATCCTGATTACACAATAAAAATTTGCTACCAGAGTGGTAACTGGCTAATTGAATCAATGATACTACTATGACGTTTACCCTTCAGTGTCAGATTCCCCAAAAAAGGAAAAGGAAGATGAGAAGGAGGAACAGAAACATCCACCGCTATTTAGTGCCTGTGTGACATATACAGCCGTTATACTGCATATGATGTGCAGTCACTATGTGTATCATTTGTACTAGTTCATTCCCTTTGTCTGGAATGTCCTTCCCCCAGATCTTCACAAAACTGTTCTTTCAAGTTCCCAGAACTTCCCAGAGAGGACATCTCTGCCCACCCTGTCTAAAGTAGTCCCTGTCTCTTTTTAGACTCATCCAGCCTTCTATATTTCATTTCTCTGCTTTTTTAAAATTATAGCAGTTATTGCTATTTAAATTATGTTTATTATCTGTTTGCCTATTAAGGCCAGTCTCCTCATTCTGTAATATAAGTTGTATGAGGGCATGGAGTTGGTCTAATTTAGCCACTGTTTTATCACCACTGCTTACTCCTGGCACATAGCATGCACTCAGAAAGTTTTTGTGGAAGTAATGAATATTGTGTTTAATCCTCACCACAATCCTTTGAAGTGCTCCATTATTACTTTATTTTATAAATAAGGAAACTAAGATTTAGATTGATTAATTTGGCCTGAACAACAAATAATAACTGGCAGATCTCGGACTCCCGAAAGAATCTGGTAGATTCCAAAGGCTGTGCTTTCAAACACTAGGCTATGCCATCACTCTGAGCCAAATTCAGCAATGGCTGCCAACTGGTGTCCAAATGCCCAATAATTGATTCTCTGAGGGACCTCAGACATCTCATGCCAATTCGCCTGGATCACTGTAATTCGCATAAAATTAGTTCTAACGCATATATGGATACAAGTCTCATTTTCTCCAGCATACAGCAATGCTAATGGTAATTCAGGAGCCCAGTTTACTCTAGAATTTCCTCCTTTCAATAATTAGAGTCATCTCTTTCAAGTGTACAGTATTTTATAGTTTTCAAATACATAAACTCATTTGATTCTGTACAATAATCCTGTGAAGGAAGTACTAATAAGCCAGTATCATTATCCCCATTTCAGATTTGAGAAAATAAGGCTCCGGGAGAGTACTAGTAAATTGAATTAACTAAGATTTCTAATATAATAAATCACAAACCTAAGTCTATAACTTTATTTTCTGAGCCTTGGTCCAATGCACATTCCCAAATTGCCTTTGGTGAAACATACATACAAGCAACGCGAAAGGCCTCGCAGGCAGCGGTAATCACGGGTAATCTGCTCTAAGAAAATCTTATCTGCAAACATTCAGATGAAATAATGGTGAAATAATAAAGGGAGTGATGAATTCTTTCGTACTTTATAAAGAGAGTTATGTGATTATTTAAATTTTGAGTACTATAAATGTGTTTCAATGTTATTTGATTTGTAAAATTTGATTTGTACTTGTTTCCTTTGCAAACCCACATTTGTCTCATAAAATAAGATTTAGCTAAAGGTCTTAGAAAGGCCAGTCCTCCCAAACTCATAGCTCTTACAGCTCATGTGTTAGAAAGGGCTAATGTTGTGAATAAAATCCTGGTAATGAGGTTTGGCAGAAAACACTATTTACTACAGATGTATTAACAGATGACTGGTATGACTCATGTAATAAAATGTTATTTCATTTGTGAAAGCTTACTTTTACAGTCTATGGCTCTGTGTCTAACTACAAATCTACACTAATTTTGAGTGATTCAGGTCCACCTAACAAAGATTGGAGCAGGGACTTAATGAAACGAACACCAAGGAAAGATAAGATGGTAGGGAGATTGTGAACCCCAATAGGAAACAGTACACCTACCTCTACAAAGTAATATAACAAGCACTTTATACTTCTTACCTCATTGAATCCAAATCTCATACAACTAAACAACAGACAATAAAATTTAAAAATGGGCAAAGGACCTAAGTAGACACTTCTCCAAAGAAGACATATAAATGGCCAAAAGACATTATGAAAAAATGCCCAAAGTCACTAGTCATCAGAGAGATGCAAATTAAAATGACAATGAAGTATCACCTCACACCTGCCAGTATGGCTACCATCAACATATCAATAAATGACAAGTGTTGGTGAGGATGTGGAGAAAAGGGAACCCTAGTACATTGCCAGTGGGAATGCAGACTGGTGCAGCCACTATGGAAAACAGTGTGGACTTTCCTCAAAAAATTAAAAATGTAACTGCCATTTGACCCAGTGATTCCACTTCTAGGAATATATGCTAAGAATCCTGAAACACCAATCAGAAAGGATATATGCACTCCTATGTTTATAACAGAGCTAGTTACAATAGCTATGATCTAGAAACAAATGCCCATGAGTAGATGAGTAGATAAAAAGAAGCTATGGCCCTAACTGGTTTGACTCAGTGGATAGAGTGTCGGCCTGCAGACTGAAAGGTCCCGGGTTCGATTCCAGTCAAGGGCATGTACCTTGTTTGCGGGCACATCCCCAGTAGGAGGTGTGCAGCAGGCAGCTGATTGATGTTTCTCTCTCATCGATGTTTCTAACTCTCTACCCCTCTCCCTTCCTCTCTGTAAAAAAAAATCAATAAAACATATTTTTAAAAAAAGAAGCGATGATACGTTTACCCAATGGAATACTATGCAGTTATAAAAAATTAAGGATTTCTTACCCTTTGAGACAGCATGGAGGGACCTGGAGAGAATCATGCTAAGCAAAATAAGCCAATTAGAAAAAGATAAGTATTGCATGATCTCACTTATATGGGGAATCCAATGAATAAAATAAACTGACAAACAAAATAGATCCAGAGACATGGAACAGACTGACAAATCTCAGAGGGAAGGGGAGAGGAGTGGTGGGAAGAGATTAACCAAAGAACGTATACACATATACGCATAACCCATGGACATAGACAACACTGTGGTGAAGGCCTGGAGGGGGGCGGAGTGAGGTGGAGGGGGTCAATGGGCTGGGGAAGGGGGACATCTGTAACACTTTCAATAATAAAAAAATACAATAAAACCTGTGAGATAGATACCATGTTACAAAAGAGAAAACTATAGTTCAGCAAGAGAAAGGTGAAACCACTATATTTTACTGAATAGGCGTAACAATTGGCAAACGGGCACATGGCAGAAAGTAGAAAGAGTGCTCAAATCAGAGAAACAAAATGGGTGAGAGGTCACGCATCATCGGTGTTGGGGTTTGGAACCAGTGTTAATGATGGAGGAGAAAACCTATTTCCTTTAAGATAATATCTTAACTTCTTGATATTGATGACTAAGCCCCTAGCTATCTTTGCATCCTTTGTATCTTGCTACTCACCTTGGACACCGTACATCCCATTCTCTCTCCTCTCTTCTCTCTCTCTCTATCTATCTATCTATCATGTAGCATCTATCTGTCTATCACACCTGGGACTTTTAAAACACTCTTCCCACCCCCACTGTGCCCTCCATTTTGCTTATCAGCTTAAATGTTACTTCTTCAGAAAACCTTTCCAGGATATTAAGCCACTGCTTACTGTGCAACCCAGTCCCCTCCAGATTCTTCAGGTATCTCTGTGCTCATTTCCACAGCACCCTGTAGTCACCCCCTTATCATACATCACTGTTATTTCTATAATTCGCTGTTTGCCCCATTTGACTAAAAAAAGTTCCACAAAAACAGATTGCTGTTGTATCCCCAGGTCTTCCAAAATGTCAGGCACACGTGAAACATTCAATAAGTACTTGTTAGATGAATGAAATTAATGAATGGATGTGCTGCTTCTACTGTGAGAGCAGATGTGACTATACACCTGCATGAATAAATAGCTTTGTCTATGAAGACAGGGCCTCTCAGGTAAACCATTTGTTGCCTTGGTGATCTCTTTCACATTCCCTAAATAAAGCTCTGGTAGAAAATAAAAATTTTAGCCCACCATATTTCTATGGTGAGTCCATTTCTAAAAGTAAGATATGCCATTTTTTTTACTATTGTCATAATAAATAACACAATATTTATTAGCCTTGATTTCAAAATATCTCTTAAATGCCCAGCAAAAATTTTTATTTCCTTTTAGAAATTCTGAAAGATTTTAATTTTGGTAAAAGATGGTGGATTGATGGAGGCAAAGAGTGATCTTATTTACAGAACAGATGTAGTGTTAAGAACATCAATAAAAGTTTATTTCATGCTGCCTGGTCCACTTTTCATTTTTCTGTTTGAATCTTATTATGCATAATAACCTATTAAACATAGTAAAATTAATAGCATCATCATGCCTTATTTTAAAAATTACAGCAGTAACTTATATTGCAGTTGTCTTCATAGATCATTTCTTAAACTTTTTTAAATGTCCATAAGTCTGGTTAATGGACATCTGAAATGATACAAATGTTTGATTCACACAATACTACTTTTTAAGATACTTATTGCACATGAATAATTTTATTTGCAGAAATAATATACTTTAGAATAATATTAGGTTAGAGATAGAATAGGAAGAACCTCAGAGATGCAATGAAATGCACTCATTTTACCAACAAGGACACAGATGCCTATATGCCTCTTTGTGCCCAAAGTCACAAAGTACTGATTTACTTTCATTTTGCACAGTTTCACATTTCTTCTGTTCTTGTATCAAATCCAATATGTTATTACACATGATACTTAAGAAGTCTCACACAGCCAAAGAAATTTCTACTGACTGCTTGCATTCTATTAAATTTAGCCCAGAATATTCTGCCTGCTGTCCAGAACTGCTGTCCTATTGCCAATTATCTTACAGACTGTCTCCGCCTTCACATAGGCTAGCATTATTTCCTTTGTATTTTAATTATCAAAATTATTGGGATGATTATCTTTCAATGATTCGAAACATATTTAAGACATATCCACTCTATAAAAGATGTTACATTACTCAATTGTATTTAATCAATATTGCTGAGATGACCTCATTTTCCTCAGTGACCACACCCAAAGAGAGGGATAGATTAAAGACATCAATTGTGAGTTGCTCGATAAATTATCCTATACTGAATTCTTTCCATATGTCAGGAATTGTATTTTTACCACATCATTTACACATAGGTAATATCATATCCTTTTCACAGATGAGGAAATCAAGGGTGAGGGAGGCTAAATAGTGTATCCAATTCCTAAACCCAGTAAGTGTCAGAACAACAACTCAAACCCAAGTCTTGCCCTAGAGCAGCAATTTTCCACTGGTGTGCTGAAAGAATTTTAAAACACGCAACACCTGACTACTTAGTTGGGGGCACTGACCTCTTTCAGATTGTCAAATAAAATAATGACAACTGCCAAAACAAAATAGCTCTCCAGTGTAAATGCCCTGTCTTGAACCATAAATCTATAGGTCATATAACAGAGTTGCATCTTATTGGTCACATCACATAATAAGGTTGTGCCTGATTGGTTAATCCTTGGTACCAGAAATCCTTACAAGTATGGGCACCTGATTTTTTTAAAAAGCCACTATGGGGTAAAAAGGGTAGGTAATTACTATTATTATTATATTTTTATAAACCAATCAAAACTATACCTATGTTTTGTCAGATTGGCAAAAAATATAGTAATTTTAGTAATTAGTTTATGCGTGTCATGAGAGGAAACAGGTTGAAAATCACTGTTCTAGAGTTCTGCTCTTCACAATAAGTCATGTTACTTGTCTTTCTCGGTAGTGATGTCTGAGACAAAAGAAATGAAATTGAAAATGGACAGAAACATTTGAATAAAAGAGATGACTTAGTCTTCTGATGTAAGTGAATTGTCTGAACATCTGGAAAGACCTTGAGACCCATGTGGCAGAAACTCTGTGCATCTGGTGGTTCTGATTATTTTCTAGCCTAAAAACTCTTACCCCAAATCTGAGGGGTTCTTCAAATCAGTCAAGCCAGACTGAAGTCCCTAAGACCTTAATAATCTGAGTCTTATAGGTGATATCCAGAGTAGAAATATTTCATCAGGGTGGGGGAGGGTGTTAGAATCTTATGAAATGTGTCACAATCATTTCCTTCTTTAATATGAAGAAAAACTAATAATCAAAACACTTAATTATGGCCCTAACTGGTTTGTCTGAGTGGATAGAGCATTGGCCTGCGGACTTAAGGGTCCCAGGTTCAATTCTGGTCAAGGGCATGTACCTTGGTTGCGGGCACATCCCCAGTAGGGGGTGTGCAGGAGGCAGCTGATCGATGTTTCTCTCTCATCCATGTTTCTAACTCTCTATCCCTCTCCCTTCCTCTCTGTAAAAAATCAATAAAATATGTTTTAAAAAACCACACTTAATTATGTCTAATAGATGCTTTTACATAGCCATTAGTCAGTGCTTTCTCTCGATTTATTATAATCTCTCACTAATCTTCTAGCTTTCATTTTTTTCTTTTCTTTTTATTTTTTAAATTTATCTTTATTGTTGAAAGTATTCCAGGTGGCCTCATTTTTTCCTCATTGACCACCTCTACCCCTCCTCGCCACCTCACTCAGGTCTTCACCACACTATATTTTCGGTGTCCATGGGTTCTGCATATATGCACACAAGTTCTTTGGTTGATCTCTCCCCATCCACCCACCCATGCCCGCCTCCCCTCTGAGATTCCTCAGTCTGCTCCATGTTTCTATGTCTCTGCATGTGGAGGAAAAACATGAAGAGAAATTTATTTCCACAGTGTGTGTAATAGAAGTGAGTGGGAGAATGAGCAGGTACAGGAGGCCACAGGAGGACCCAAGGGAACAGCAAATGACTTTCATGACAAGGCAGGAAGGACTGAAGAGACCAGTGAAAGTATTTACAGTATTTACATTCCCTGCCACTGAAAACTTTGACGGGGTGGTGGTCAGCTGTGATATTGAGATGTGCCATGGACGAGGTGGCACCTAGGACAGATCAGGGTAGTTAACCGTTGGTCTCACATAAAGCAAGACGAAGCAAGTGTCTCAGCTGAAACTGCTAGAAGGTGGACTCGTTGCTGAAGGAGAAAGAAACGGATATTAAACTGAGATAGAATTAAAATGTGCACATTGTTGGCAAGTTTTCGCTCAGAGTCCCAGCAAAGTGGAGCAAGGGCATTCCAAGTGCACTCGGGCCAAGATCATCAATGGTGCTGTGTGAGGCCGACAGGATTGCATTCTATAGTTCTCCAGGAGGCCGCCTCACCTACGTGCAGCTTTTAAATCGATCATGCATTATTTCCCATTTCAACATGGGAATATAACTTTGTTGTAAGTATGTTTGTTCTAGAAGGAGGATATATATGCCACCCTAGAAATATGCATGTATAATTACATCAGAAAACTCATGACATCTCATATATTTGTTTGTCCCGTTGAATTGTATAATTTATATGAAAAATCAAAATACTGGAAATAATGACATTTATCTCTGTTATAGCATTTAAAGAAGAATACGTCTTACTTTTGTATCTGTGATCATTTATGTTTTGGTAAGTTGATATAAAGCATGTGACATTTTTAAAATTAGATCATGTTTTCCAAATTGAGGGAACTTAGATTTCAGTGTTGTTTTAACTTGTTCAATGCAACAGACTTCCAGTTTACAGTTCTGCTTAATAACATCTTGTAACTTATTTTTAAAGTACTAAGTATGTTTCATGGTATCTGCAATTATCATGATTTTGGAATAAATAATTATGAAACACATATAGGTCAGAATTTATAGCATTCTCTCAAGAAAAGTAACACCAAATGTAACACCTCAGGAAAAATAAAGCATGTTTAAGAGAATTTCCTTTCCTAGATTACATAAGAATATCCTATTTCCCATTTAGCTTTTTTTATTTTTTTTTTTTCTTAGTTCATTTTTACTGATTTAACTGGAAAAACTGAATGAGGTGTTTGGTAAGTTTTAGAAGTAAAACAAGGAATCCACCTAACTTTGAAGACTGGTCAACTAACCCAAATACAAGTTTTTAGGTTTCAAGTCAATTAACATCAATTGCAGCTGCCATGTGATGCTAGGCCCTATGGGAAGATATCCATTAAGATTCTCTGAAAAATAATTTGTTAAAGTAAAAATATTTAAGGCCATTCTATGGGGAACTTGGTTTGTGGTTTCAAAATCAAATAATCTTTTTTTCCTTTTTTTTTTTTTAGTAGTGGAAGGAGATCACAGTGGGAAATCTACACTTAATGAGTCTCATGCACTAAGCTATTGATTTTGTCATGTTTAATGGGTGTCCAATCAATGTGAGATCCGCAAAGACATAGCTCAAATGAACTCATGGTATGCTTACATGCAAAATGAAAAGGAAGCTAATGAATAAGTGTGTTTTAATTAGTTTTTTTTCTAAAAATAATAACCAGTGTTTATGAAATTTAAATATATTTAGAACTGACGTCAAAAAATAAAATGTTTTTGAAATGTTTAGCTATTATCAGCACACCCACAAAAGTATTACCTACTGATTTTATTCCATTCCTAGTTTTACTTCTATTTCTGATAATGCAAATAATGTGTTCCTAATCAAAATAGAGAGAATCAGTTCAACATTAAATATTGTTTGTTTCAAATCAGGACCTAAAGATTTTTTTCCTTTAAAAAAATTTACTAAAATGCAGAATATCATAATTCTCCAATCAGAAACAATATGTCAAGCCACAGTAAAGCTGATTGGCTTCTTCAAGCACAGAAGATATGGTTTTTAAATGAAAAGCTAATTATCACACTCAGAAAGACTACCCTGGTATGTTATGTTAAAATGATGTGTAAGCTACACTACTACTATAGATATGTTAATTTTGAGCTATAAACAGATGCAAAAGCAAATTCTGCCATTAAAAACCCCAGGCAAATTCTCCCTCCATCTGCACAAATACACAATATCACTTTAAGAAGTTGAAATCAAATAAAGACAGGACCCTCAGACCCTCCTGGGGAACAAAATGCCCGGCAAAGTAAATCACACTCATCATTTCATCCCATGAACTGGCAGCACCTACCAGACCTGCTCAATTACAGGACCAGAATAATCATAGGAAAACGCTGCACACAACAGCAGCCCTGTTTCCTATCCTACCTTTGTGGTGACAATGCACAGGCAATCCATCCTGGATCCCTACACAGGGCTCAGTGCATGGAAATCACACCAGCAAATCAGCCAAGGTGAGAAAAGCCTTGTGGTCAATGGCACACAGAGAAGCAGAGCCTGGATTCAGCACTGACGGCTTCTCCAAGGGGGCCCCTCACGGGAAGGTCGAGCCCTCCTCCATGCAGCTCAAGGCAAGCAGGAGTCTCCTAGGCACCGGAAAATCCCCTAGAAATCAGCTCCGGCAAAACTTCCAGGTGGCTTGCGGAGCTCCGCGGCTGCATGTCTTTTAGCGAATTCCGCGATCAGAACAAGCCTCCCGTGAGCGCCTCGCACCGCTTGAGCGTGGCGGCGAGTGCTACACGGAGCAACAGAGAATCACATTTCAGCTCTCGTTCTTGTGTCTGAATTCGGATCTGCTGCTTCGGTACACACATAAGATCTCCCGTGCCAAAGTCCCCCCGTTGGCTGCCTTCCTCTTTCCCACTAACAACTCTGAATGAGCACAACACAAAAAAACTACCCGGCCCATCGATCAAAGGGCTGCCGTTCGGCCGCCAGAACAGCGGCTTTGGGTAATAAAAAGCTAATTATTATGAGCATGATTCCTGGGAGTCTCAGTGAATGGAAAGATAGGACTGAAAGAAAAGCTAAGGTTGCATGGGGTGCTGCATACATCACGTCTCAACTCGCTTGCAATTACAAGGGCAGCTTCTTACAAATGACTAACAGCTGGAGAAGGGAAATCGGGCCAGGTACTTTTATTTAAACACACACACACACACACACACACACACACACACACACACACACACACACACAACTGTGGATGTGGAGGTTGAACTTAGAAAACATAGCTTTCTTCTTTTCTTTGTGTACCTAGTTGTGTGGTCGATGACGCACGCAAATACACACCCAACCTGAATATTCGGACAAAATGGTATATTATAAAATTAAGGTGGGAGGAGATCCCAGAGTGTTTACAAAAGTTCCACATTCAGAGAGACAAAATAACTGAGTTCTTTCCCAAACTTTTCTCTCCTCGCTGGCTGCCTGCAGGCGCTTATTACGTGGGCAGAGCGCTGTGTTCCCTCTGCAGCATTTTACCAGGCAAATGATTGACCCTCCCCTTCCCTCCCTTCCCTCCCTTCCCTCCAGTGAAACTGCTACATAAACTGCCTTTGAGGGGCTTGACAAGCATCACTGTGGGTAATAATTCACTTGTTTTTCATTGTCTTGGACACATAGGCAGAGACAGACTAAAGCAGATACATAGAAAGAAACAGGGGTGCAGACAAAAGGAAGGATGAGAAAGAAAGTGAATGACATGATGAAAAGCCCTGCCTGACCAATAAAAATGGAAAATCAGTGCATCCTTTTCACTGGGAAGAAAACACTCAGAAGAAATGCCCATCCTGGCCAAGTAGCTCAGTTGGTTAGAGCATCGTCCCGATTCACCCACATGTGGGTTCCATCTCCCATCAGGGCACATACAAGAATCAACCAATGAATGCATAAATAAGTGGAACAATAAATGGGTGTTTTTCTCTCTTTCCCTCTCTCTCTGTGTCAAATCAATCCATAAAAATAAATTACTTTTTTCTAAAGAAGAAATGTCCAGGGACCCATACATTGTGTTAGCACTTTAAGATTCCAGTAGAACCCTTCCCACCCAAAGTATTTTGTACAATACACAATGTTTTTTAAAGGACAGACATGTAAAATTCCTCTACTTTTCATTAATTATCTAGGTTCTAACCTTAATATCTTCCTGATTACTAAGTAGGTGAGTGTCTCAGAAACTGACATGACATTATATTACCATAATAAGAGCTCTGTTTGTAAAGATTTAAAAAATAAAAAAGTTCATAGCAAATCAATATGTGTCCAAAGCAAAAAAAAAAAAAGTGGTTCCAAATTTATTTATAGATGAAAAATAATTTCCTCTTTACTGTTATCTTGCTGGTGTAATAAACTTCAGATAATTTTCAAGTTAAGCAACACAAATAAATCCCATGCTCTGGTCCATTTAATTAGGCAACTGCCTTATGTATGGTTCAGTACTATTATGAGAAGGTCAAAAAAACATCGCTTTGCCTATTCACCTCCTTATTTATTATATATCACAATAATTTAATATAATGTTTCCTAAGCCTGTCACAGAGCATGGATAAATCATGTCCTTGAGCATTGCCAGGTATCAGAGTATATCTTGTACACAACCAAAGCAGCAAATATAAAATTGATGCTGATTGTCGCATTCATCTTCAAACTAATTAGGCTTTATGTTCCTCTAGCACATAGTTGACAAAGCACTTGTAATTTTCTCACCAGCTTGAAAGTTTAAATGACTTCCCAAGGAGAGATAAGTTATTGCAAGTCCAGGGCTTGGTTAGTCATTATCAGCATAGAGACAGTCAGAGATTAGAAAGAAAGAGGCAGTAAATTGGGTAGCAGAATAAATGGATATTTTATAAGGTGTCCTTGACAGAAAAATACCTTTGGAACTATGTCCCTAAATCCTAGATGTGAAGAAAGCTAAAATAGGAGCAAACTGGCAGAGGGCGGCTGATTAGTCTTCTGACCCTGGCTGATCACAGATGAAAGCACTTTGTAAACTATAAAGACCTGCAGAAACGAAAGGCAACTCATCTAGTGAAACTCCTGACATTTCATGTACACTCCCTAAGTCATTTATACACCACATGTTTGTTCAGGGCTCACTATATGATTTTTTTTTAAATTAATGTCTGTATCACCTACTAGGCTGTAAGCTCCTTAAAGGCTGTATTGACCCTATATTTCCAGTGCCTGGTCTAGTGTCTCATTCATTCAATAAATAATCTTGAGAATGAATTTATATGAGGACACAAGGGTGAGCCCACACTAGCAGAATTCCCCACCCACAAATGATTCAACAACTATACCACAGTACAGCAAACACTCGGGGTGTTTAAGACACTAAGTAGAGGCAGTTAAGCCAGAATGGAATAGTCAGGAAGGCATTCTAGAGAGAAAACTTGAGTTGAGAAGGACCCATAGGAATTAGCTAGAAGTTGTGAGAAAGAATGCTATGCATTCTGTTATATTTGACAAATAAGTGAATCAGTATCTTTCATCTTTCTGCAAAAAGCTTACATGAATGAACATATCCAAAGGGCTTTCTCTAAACCAAAGCACGTTAGAGCAGGCATTTCACAAACTGAACATGCAATCCCTACTGAAGGAAAAAAAAAAGAACATCATTCATATAATATTAAGTGAGTACAAAGGTGCTGTGGAAGTGTGTAGAAACCCTGTGTCCTATAATCATTGGGTTGTATTTACCCACATGATGCATTTAGATAATCTTGATATCCTATATAATAAAACCCTAATATGCAAATTGACTGAACGGCAGAATGACTGGTGGAACGACTGGTCACTATCACGCACACTGACCACCAGGGGGCAGACTCTCAACACAGGAGCTGCCCCCTGGTGGTCAGTGCACTCCCATAGGGGGAGCGCAGCTAAGCCAGAAGCCAGACTCATAGCTGGCGAGCTCAGCGGCTGTGGCAGGAGCCTGTAACCCTCTCCACTGCAGGCAGGGGTAAGGAGCCAGGTGTCCAGGACTGCAAGAACCCCGGGACTGCGAGGTGATGTCTGCCTGCCGGCTTATGCCCAATCCCCCCGAGGGGTCCCAGACTGCAAGAGGGCACAGGATGGGCTGAGGGACCCCTTCACCCCTGCCCAGTGCACAGATTTCATGCACCATGCCTCTAGTATTTAGATAAAAGTAAAGAGTTAACATTTTAAAGTATAGTTCCTCATATGATGCAGCTTTCTTTATGTCTACCTTGCCTTCCACCAATTTTCCTCAGATATAAAGATGAAAGAAGATAATCCACTCCTTCACCTCAAGGGAGGTATTCTTTTATTTCTCAAAGTAATAAGGCATTGGCTTGAAGCATTTTTTTATGGACATAGAGCTCAAATGATCCTGTGATTTTACAAGAAGTGTTTGGCAAGATAGAAAGCCATAGTCTGCACACTGCTTTTCTTGATTCTGCTTAAGGTTAATGATATGAAGCCAGGAACCTATTGATTTGTAGTAAAATCTACCATTGGAAGTTTGGTATCAGAAAAATTACTACTATACATTACTTGTACTAAACCTGTACTTTAACCATTTCAGTGCATTACTTTTGTTTGTTTCCAACTAAGGATAAAATTCTCTAGAGTGAAACAGATCCTCTGCTTATTCTCCTAGATCATGAGGGCAGATATAATGTATACTTCTGGCATATAACATAGTTTCTGCACTGAAGAGGTACAAAAGTGATATTTTTGGAATGAAAGAATGATCAGAGCTTCAGTTATACAATTTATTTTTCTTGATAGGAGATGAAAAATCATCTGTGATATGCATCTTTTGTTCCTATGTGAACTATATATGCATATGGTAACTATTATATACCAGAGGCCTGGTTCATGAAATTCATGCACGGATACAGTCCCTAGGCCTGGCCAGTGATCAGTGCCAATCTGTGGGGTGAACAGCGGTGTAGTCGGGGCCGGCCGTGCCCCCCGCCACCGCCACCAGTCACCTCCCTCTGCAGGGCGACTGGTGGGGTGATCAGGGGGCCCCCACTCACTTCCGCCTTGGCTGGCCTGGCACCGCCCATTCGCCAGCCCCAACCCCACTGCCACCGCTGCCACTGGTCAGGGCCTGCAGGCTGGGGGAAGCTCCTGTATTGAGTGTCTGGCCCCTGGTGGTCAGTGCACATCAGAGCAACCACTCGTTCTGCTGTTTAGTCAATTTGCATATTCAGATTTTATATAGATAGAGTAGGGGCCCAGTGCACAAATTCGTGCACTTCGAAATGAAATGTGGGCTGCGAGGCTGTGGTGGGCACAGGGACGGGTCTCGGCCCATCCTCCGCACCCCCACCTGGCCCCTACTGCCGTGGCCCCCAATCCCCTCTCTGCCAGCAGCCCTGCTCCCGTTGCCACTGTTCCCACTGGCCCCACCTGCACCTGCTGATGGCGTGGAGAGATTGGGGCTGGCACCAGCAGCGGGTGTAAGCAGGATCAGCTCCATCAGTGGGTGCAAGAGGCGGCTGCTGCCCCAATTGCCCCTCAGGAGCTGGGGGAGGTGGAGAAACCCTCAGGGGCGATCAGGGCCACCAGCCACCACTCGCACCCGACAGCACCGAGCGATCGGGCCTGGCAGCGGGAGCAAGCAGCAGCTCCGGTGCTGACAATGGGTGCGAGCAGGGCCCTCGGGGGCAGCGGGTGAAAGAGGTGGCTGCCGGCCCCCATTGCCCCTCAGGAGCAGGGGGAGGTAGAGAAGCCCTGAGGGGCAATCGGGGCCAGCAGCCACCACCTGCACCCGCTGACAGTGCCGAGCGGATGCGAATGGCAGCTCCAGCACCAGCAGCAGGTGCAAGCGGGGCTGGTGCCAGCAGCAGATGCGAGAGCCAGGCAGGACCGTGGTGTGCGGAAGCAAAGAATTTTCAGTAACCATCAGAGGCTCACCCCGATGACAGCGACCAGCACCCCGCTTTGGTCTGGTGCACCCGCTCACCTGCTCCACCATCCCGCCACGGCCGATGCCTTCCATGTTCCGTGCACGCCCCCTAGTGGTCAGTGCACAACATAGCGACTGATTGTTCAGTTGTTCGGTTGTTTCGTTGTTCCGCTATTTGGTCTTTTTGCATATTAGGGTTTTATATATATATATATATATATATATATATATATATATATATATATATATATATATATATATATATATATATAGTATATATTTAAATATATATTTAAGAAAGAACATACTATATTATATATTTTTTAAGAAAAAAATATATTGGTGCATGTGGCTGAAGATATTTGCAACTAATATTTTAATTGGAGAATCCAGTCTAATGGGAGCAGGTGAGTTTGGAACAATCTGATCTGTAATAGAAAGGCAGTTCCCAGCTGAAGTGCTTGCTGCTGAACTAGGTGTTTGCCCTGGTGATAGAAAAACAGTAATAAATACAAGCACTTTTATTAATAAAAACATTTACTTATTAAGTGGCTATTATATGAAGTCTTGTGGTAGATACTTGAAACATTATCTCTAATGGTCACAATACCCTTCAGAAAGGAGATATAAGCCCCATTTTATAGATGAGGAAACAAGATCCCTGAGATTGTAGGATTGGCCCTAGATGACACAGCACCTAGGTGACTCCAAGCCACTGTGCAAAGTCTGTGTGCTTTCCATCTTTTACCTCAAATCCTGAAGCAGTTTCTGCTTTCCTGGGTCCAACCCGAGACTATGGCAAAGAGATTTAAAAGGCCCTTTCTAGGCAAAGGTAACTGGAGTCCATGCAGACTAAATACTTAGGATCTGCCTATGAAGACAGACACTTCTGTGGGCTCCTACAATGAGGCCTTCATAGCTAATAGCAATCCAGAAGGAATGGGCCCACATTAGAAAGATTACCTCCAAAGGAATGAACTGAAGAAATCCACCCATGTGTACTCCCATCCCCATCTGTCTCTTAAACTCTAGACCCAGGACAGCAGGCCCACAAAAGACTCTGCAAAGCTTGTTAGCTTACTAAACTAAATAGACTGCAGGCAGGTCATGGCAAAATGCCTGTCCTCATTTCCAAATTCCCCAGAGGCAAATAGAAGATTAGGATCAACCAGAAAAGATCTGACTTTTCCAGAGTTTTCATGATGAAAAAAGAAAATCTAA
The DNA here is from genome assembly GCF_027574615.1 of Eptesicus fuscus. NCBI lineage: Eukaryota > Metazoa > Chordata > Mammalia > Chiroptera > Vespertilionidae > Eptesicus > Eptesicus fuscus. The sequence continues at coordinate 30,912,953 of NC_072485.1, read as the reverse complement.
ATAGTGGCTAGTCCTGAAAAACATTCCATGAAAGGTGGGAGTCTATGTATTCTGGGCATGTTAAATGTTTGTTTCTTTGTAAGAGAAACACAAAAATTAAATTCAAAAAAGTTTTGAGTGAGTCATAACTTGCTACAGAAATCAGTAAATGTTCACTTTTTACCTACTTTTTCACAATATTTTTAAGTTGTATAGACCAGAACTGCAGGTCAGTTTTGCTTACATGAATGAATTGGAACACAGCTAATTGAGAAGCATGTAATACCCCACCTTATTATCATCAAAATCTTAAATAAAACTTTGATATTTCCATAATTATAGGTGGTAAACTGTAAATGATGAGAACATTTTATAAAAATTCTGTTTCCTTAACAAATCAAAGTTTGTATAAACTCTTCTGGACATCAAGTATCTTCTTCATAAGGCTCAATTTTCCCTACTGTTATACAATGCTATGAGTTTAATTGAGTCCAGAAATTAAAATAGTTGTGCACAGGCCTCAAACTTAAAAAGGTATACGGTCTTAAATACAATTTTGCTTTCAAGTTACTATAAATGACCTCAGTAGTATTGCTAAATGCCTGCCTCCAACTCCACCTCCTTACACCCCATCCCACTGGCCTGCTATCTATTCTTCAAATACAGTACACTCTCTTCATTCTTCATCTGGGCCTTGAATTTGTTGTTCCCTCTCTCAGAAACTCTCGTCCCCTGAATCTTTACACAGATGGCTCCTTCTAATGTCACTGCTTCATTAAGACCTTTCCCAATTGATCTCCTTAATGAAATTAGATTCCCATCCATCACTCTTCATTACATAATCCTGTTTATTTCACAATCTGAAATTATCTCCTCTACTCAAATCTTACTGTATCTTCTATGTGAAATTTATTCTTAAGAGCATAAAGCTCATCTGTCTTGTCCATGGCTGCCTCACCAGTGTTTAGAATAGTACCCAGCACACAGCAGATGCTATATACTTTCTTGAATAAATTAGTAAGATGCATTACAACAAATTTCTTTTTTAAAAATAGGGATAGGATGAGGAGTCCAACATAAAATTTTCAGCCTCACTTTTAACATAGCTTTGATTCTAAAGATCTGATTTTCACTAACCATAATATTTATAAATAAATAAAATGAAAAATAGTTTTCAGATTCAGCATTAACTACTTAGTGAATAGGATGGGATTAGGCAGATTCGGGTATATATTATCACTAAGTATTCACAGCAAGTGAAGTATAATTTGAGAGGTGATAAAACTGAGGCTCAGGAAAGTTGACTTGCTCAAACTTATTTAGCTACTGAGTTAGTAAACCAGGGCATGGCGGGCACTCCATAGACTGGGTGGATGAATCAGGATGTGAACCTTGATCATCTAACTCTAAATCCCATCCCATCTTTGTTATCATGGTGATATGATACACTTTCAAAATCATTGAACTCCTGATCCAGGTAGTAAATACCATAAACTTCAAATGTTTGGTTCTAACCAAACATATCTGAACAAATTACACTTAGCTGCCTTCAAACATATGTAAAAACCAGGCTCCTAAATAGAGATATATCAAATGATCAGAGTCTCATTTCTGTAGTATCTGTGTCACTTTAGAGGCAGCTATTAAATATATTAATTTATATTTAAACTTAATAATTAGAAATAGTTTTCTGGATATGTCAGAGTTGGTAGCACAAAAACCTGATTTTCTGCAGTCTTAATACAAAAGTCCAGTCATTTATCTTTAATAGATAGAAAACTGACCTTGAGGCACTACAATAGGCCTAAAGACAAAGCACAATATCTTCATCAACCAGGAAATGAGGAGTAATTACTTTCTATGGTTAAAATTAGTAAAGAGAATTAGTCAGAGTTAACAACAGTATTCCATTAAAAAGAAGAGATTACTCCTCCATTAATTCCAGAAACTTAAAAGTTTGCCACTTCACCGTCACTGACATTGAAAAATAGAAAATATACTCCATGCTAAAATACTTTGATAATTATGAGTGTAAAGAAAGAATAAAAATAATAACTTGCCCTGATAGAATGAACTATCTTGGGAGGTGGTAAGGTGGCAAATATCCTATAACTAGAGGCTTTCCAGCAGATGACAGATTCCCCTTTAGAGATTTAAAACAGAGAATTAATGCCCTGGTAGCCATTAAAATTAACTTTAATCCTCTGATTCTGTGGTATTTATATATTTTTTTATTTTTTAAATATATATATTTTTTATTTTAGAGAGGAAAGAAGGGGGGGGAGAGAGAGATAGAAACATCAATGATGAGAGAGAATCATTGATAGGCTGCCTCCTGCATGCACCCTACTGAGGATCAAGCCCACAATCCAGGCACGTGCCTTTGACTGGAATAAAATCCAGGATCCTTCAGTCTGCAGGCAATGCTCTATCCATTGAGCCAAACCAGCTAAGGCTGATAATGTGGTATTTTATGAGTTCTCCAGGAAGATAAACTCAGAACCATCACTTATAAAATAAGGACCATGGACAGCATCTAAAATACACATAGGCAAAGAAATTCTCCTTCTACTCAAATTCCCTAAAACAAAGAAACATAAACACCTCCTTTCTAATAGATAAGTGGCATTAAGGGAGGGAAAGGTGTGTGTTTTTTTTTTAATATCGGTAAAAAGAGTAAATAGAGAAATAGATCTGAGCTGCAAAATTATTCTTAATCAGAAGATGAAGGTGTTTGAGTATATTAACATATATTTTAGTCTGAAAAAAAAAAGTAAGGGCAATATTGAGATTCTCTAAAAAAACTAATTTCCCTATTCCATCAAATTATTATAAATATATTATAACTTAAAAGTACCCATAAATTATTTCATCAAAGCCTTTCACTTTATTAGGAAACTGAGGCACAGATAAGCCTGGTGATTTGTCCAAGAACACCCAGATAATAAGAGGAGAAAAACAATAACCCAAGTTCTCTGGCTTCTGATTGTGACTTATCCTTACACCATGTTTCTTTTCCAGTCTGATATGTTTCCTATAGTTGTTACTCTCCACCTATTTACCTCTGTTTTGTTAAGAGAACTAACTTTCTTCCCTATCCTTTGTAGTATTTGCATAGTTTCTACTCAGTCCCTTTAGCAGCTAATTCTAATTCATACAATTGGCTAGCATCTATTTCCTGCTTAAGAAATTAGATTTAAAATAACAAAAACTATCTAAAACTTAAAATATTTTAAGAGGCATTTTTGGAGGCATTCTTGTTTCCAAATATATGCAATGACCAGAGCATTTAGCTGTCAGTCCTTTCACATATTGCTATTTCATTCAGTTCTTACTGTACCCTTATAGGATAGGCACAGTAGATGTTACCTACACTTTGCAAATAAAATAGAGGCCTACTTAATCTGCTCAAGGTCACATGAATAATTGATGGTAGAGCCAAGATACAAACTCTGGTCTCTGACTATGGATTTTTTGCTCTTCCCAATCTATCACACTGTTCTGCCTTAATATCACACTTGGTCCTCTCTAAATATTTTCTATTAACTGTTGCACTGTTACCTCAGATTTAAGATGTCACTATAGAAATCACCCTTTTTATCTATTAATCAACATAAATATCCCCATTTTTGTTCTGATACCACCCAATTCTCAATCTACTTAGTCACCAAGTCCTGTCATTTCTTTAGGTTCCCTCCCCTCTATGACCTGATTTTTAAAAATCCTCATTGTTTACCACTAGGACTCTGGGAGATCAAATCTCCAAATTTTATCTTAGTTTATTAGGTTTATTTAAACACAGAACATACCCCTAGAGGATTATTTTAAATTGTTCAAAGAAAATAACAGAAATAAAATAAAAATGAAGGAATCAGGCATAGAAACCAATGGAACAGAATTAAGAGCCCATAAATAAATGTACATGTATGTGGGTAAATAATTTTCAACAAAGGAGCCAAAAACATACAAAGAAGGGGGAGAAAGCCTCTTCACTAAATGGTAATGGGAAAATTGGAAAGCCACATGCAAAAGAATGAAACTAGACTGCTATTTGTCATCACATACAAAAATTAACCCCAAATGGATCAAAGACCTGAAACAGTAAATTACATTCTGGAAGAAGAAAACATAGGTACTAAACTTAAGGATCTTGGACTTAGAGAAGATTTTGTAAACTTCACCTCAAAGACAAAGGAAGTAAGAAATAAATGAATGGAACTATATCAAACTAAAAAGCTTCTGCACAGCAAAAGAAATCATTAACAAATAGTTAACAAACTAAAAGGCTGCCCAGCTAGTGTGGCTCAGTGGTTGAGCATCAATCCATAAACCAAGAGGTGGTCGGTTCGATTCCCACGCAAGGTCAAAGCACATGCCAGAGTTGTGGGCTCAATCTCCAGTAGGGAGGATGTAGTGGGAGGCTGATTGATGTTTCTCTCTTATCAATGTTTCTATCTCTCTATCCCTCTTTCTCTAAAATCAGTAAAAACATAGATTTTTTTTAAAAAAACTAAAAGGCAACCAACCAAATATGAGAAGATATTCGCAAACATCACCTTTGATAAGAAGTTAATATCCAAAACATTTAACCATTCATACAACTCAACAATAAAACAAACAATCCAAATAAACAATGGCCAGAGGGCCTGGATGGTGTTGCTCAGTGGTTGAGCATGGACATTGAAGCAGTAGGTCATGGTTCAATTCCTGGTCATGGCACATGCCCAGGTTGCTGGCTCAATTCCCAGTGGGAGACAAACATCATTGATGTTTCCATTGCTCTCTCCATCTCCCTCCCTCTCTCTAAAATCAATAAAAACAAATTTAAAAAATGGCCAGAGAAACTGAACACTTTTCCCAAGAAGACATACAAACAAATAACAGAAATATAAAGACATGCTCAATTTCAGTAGCTATTTGGGAAATGTGAATCAAAACTATAATGAGATACCCCCCTAACACCTGTTAGAATGGCCATTACCAAAAAGACAAGTAATAATAGGTGTTAAAGAAGTTGTGGAGAAAAAGAAACCCTCATTCAGTGCTGGTAGGAATTTAAACTGGTACACCCACTATAGAAAACAGTATGGAGGTTCCTCAAAAATTCAGAATAGAGTTATATGATACCTCTTCTAGGTATCTACCCCAAAAATTTGATAACATTTATTCATAATGATATATGCATCCCAACATTCATTGCAGCATCATTCACAATGGCCAAGACATGGAAACAACCAAAGTGTCCTCCGATAGATGACTAGATAAGGAAGATGTGGTAGATATATACAATGGAATACTACTCAGCCATAAGAAATGATGAAATACTGCCATTTGGGATAAGATGGATGGATCTTGAGAACATGAGGCTAATCAAAATAAGCCAAGAACCATGTATGAAATATATGAAATATAAAACTGAAAGCAACAAATAAACAAATAAAACCCCCAAAGAAGCAAATAAAACCCCATATGCACAGACAATAGTATGGTGGTTACCAGAGGTGAAGGAAGATGAGGAGGAGATAGTAAAGAGTAAAGAGGGTCAAATATATGGTGATGAGTCGAAATTTGACTTTGGCGGGTGAATATACAATGAACTATACAGATGACATACTACAGAATTGTACAGTGGCCCACTAGAAACCTCTAAAATTTTATTAACCAATGTCACCCCAATTATTTCAATAAAAAATGAATAAACCACATTAAACAAAAGATTTCTTCATCCATAGAGGTTTGAAATTCTCAATGGTGTCTTTTATTTTTTAATTTTCCAAAATTTAACCTTCTCACTGTATTTACATAATTTTTATCAGTATTGGACAAGGTATCTACAACAAATTTTGCAAAATTGTATTGCCCTTTGTAACATAGGGTTTTCCACATCATATGACAAGTGACAGCACCATGATTCCCTTAAGCCCTTAAACCAGAGCAGGATGAAGTATAAAATTGGAAACACTGCCTTATAAGAAGCAGAAATCAGTTGTCTAAGTCTCAATAATGGGAAAATCATTTCCAAACTTGTTGAAATAAGGCGAAAAGCATTTTTTTCCCCTTAAAGTGGGAACATTTCCCTGCTGGACACAGATAAGGAATGCAACTGACAGTTATGTCTGATTCTGATTTCTATGATCAATTCTTTTAAAGACAACACCTCCCATCTTTCTTCTGAATTAATTGACTTAAAAAACCTCAAATTACTTTCTGGGTCTTCCGTAAATTGACTTGTTTAAAATATGTGACAAAAAAGAAGGTGAGTGAACTCCCCAGAGAAATCCAGGGGTTTTACTACACATGGCAGCTATTCTCAAATTTTAGCATACTTGAGAATCACTTGGAAGGCTTATTACAACACAGATGTCTAAGAGTCACCCCCAGCTTGTCTGACTTAGTTGGTCTTGGGTAAAGCCCAGGAATTTACTTTTCTAACAAGTCTCTAGAGGATGCTAATGCTGCAGGTTGGAGGACCACACTTCCAATACCCACCAGCTTATGCATTAGGTTTTTGAAATGTTATCAACCTAATGTTGCCTAAGGAAGCTCTTCTTATTTGTTGTTCTAGATATATTTCACTTCAGTCTACATTTGTGTGGGGTTCGTTACCTATTGCTGCCTAAATACTTTAATTATATCAGTGGGTTCTCTAGTCATACAATACTAGAGGCCCAGTGCATGGATTCATGCACATTGAAAGGAAATTAGTTAGAAGGTAGCTGGTGGGGCGGGACTGGGAGAGACTGGCCAGACATGCCCTGGAGCCAACCTCCCGAGGTCCCTCCCCAAGGAGTTGCCAGGGCTCGTGGAGTGAGCAGGGTCCCTCCAGCAGGTGGGGTCCCCTCAGCCTGGCCTGTGGGGATCGGGGCAAAACAGGTAGTCCAACATCCCACGAGGGGTCCAGGAGTGTGAGAGAGCACTCTGTAAAGTTGCTGTCACTCTGCAGCTCCTGCGTTGAGCGTCTTCCCCCTGGTGGTCAGTGCACGTCATCCGTACTGGCCTGTCAGCCAGTCGGCTCGTCGGCTGGTTGCTTGCCTTTTATATATATATAGATCATTTATTATCTGCAATTACTGTCAAAGAATTATTAGACTTGATCTGGAAGATCTCTTAGGAATAATCTGATCTAATACCCTAATTCTGAAGATAAAGAAACCAAAGTCTAGTGTTATATTTAACAGATCTACACAATTGTGATTTTCGAATTGGGGTTTACTGTCAATAGCCCTTGAAGAATGATCTATGAATTAAACAATTACAATAACATATTATGCTAAAACACTAATCATGACTTATTTTGCTTGTCATATAATTACATTATTTTTTAGTTTAATTAAGAAAGTTTCACTGATGCTTAGTTTTTTTAAATATATTTTTTATTGACTTCAGAGAGGAAGAAAGAAGGAGAGAGAGATAGAAATATCAATGATGAGAGAGAATCATTAATTGGCTGCCTCCTGCATGCTCCCTACCAGGGATCAAGCCCGCATGTGCCCTGACCTGGAATTGAACCGTGATCTCTTGGTTCATAGGTCAATGCTCAACCACTGAACCACACCAGCCTGGCACTGATGCTTATTTTAATTCAAGCAGAATTTAGTTTGAACAATGACAAGTAGAAACCCGCAATGACCAACTGGTTTCCAGGCAAAAGAATGTTAGACTCTTAGTAATGAAATACAGGCATAAATCCAAGGAAACCCTCAGAGCTCTCTATAATAGAGTCTATCACTTTAATAAAATAAATCTAAGAACTTACAATTAATTTCAATGGCCTGAAAATCTACTATTTGCCGGGTAGTACTGATATATGGAATGGCAAGCTCCCGGACTCTCCTTCTAGGATCTTGTCCTATGAAGATTGAAGAATAAAATTCGCAGACTAAAATATTTTTAGCAAAATTGTGGAAGTTTATTGCAAGCATATACAAACTCCCCCTGTGAAGGAGTACCCAAAATAGGAGGGCTCTCTCTCTCTCTCTAAAATGGTGGAAAAAACAGTCCTGTCCAGTGAGTCTCTTTGTCTACGGGTTTATAAATGCTGGTAGCTCTTTGTTCATCCACTTTCTAATTAGACCCTGTCTTATTTTATGTCCCCTGTGCTCTCCCAATTGGTCACTTTCCCTACATGGTATCAGTTCCAAAGTTTTAAAGCCTGCCTGGTGCCCCTCTCTTCTTCTTCCCCTTGCCTTGAAACATTTCTCCATCCTCTGTATATGTAAAATAAACAATCTGGCAGCTTGGAGCTATCTCTGCCCGTTATGTATATATTCCTTTCCCATGGACCTCCCTTCCCTAAAACTGTTTTTCCTGACTCTAACCTCCTTTCAGTAATAAGCATTTTCATAGTCAGGATCTCTACCTAACTACCCTGTAAGATAAAGAAACTAAAGATTTTTAGAATTTAAATAGCATAGGCTAGAAATATGGCTTCCCATGGAAAAAACACAAAAGTTTCCTAATATATTTGCTAGCACTTATTATTTTATATATATACACAAATATTATTGATTTCAGAGAGAGGAAGGGAGAGGGAGAGATAGAAACATCAATGATGAGAGAGAATAATTGATGGGCTGCCTCCTGCATGTCCCCTACTGGAGATCGAGTCCACAACCCAAGGCATGTGCCCCTGACCGGAATCAAAGCCAGGACCCCTTCAGTCCGCAAGCCGACGCTCTATCCAATGAGCCAAACCAGCCAGGGCAGCATTTATTTAATTTAGCTGCTTGACAAGTTGGCACATTTGTATCCTACTAAGGCCTGATGACTTCATTTTCAGGAAGCAAAAATATTCTCTTGGACAGCCAGGAAATCTAAAATTTTGTTTTCTAAGTATTCAGGAGTCCAGTATGGATGGATGTTTACCCTCTTTTTCCCCTTTTGAAGAACAACAACGCTACTGCCAAATTAAAGGACTTCCTTTCCTGAAAGCACATTTAGCATATTTTAACTGTCCTAAATAGTTCCAATACCAACTTCTATGTTAAAAAATATTTTTCATCAGAGGAAAATACTGTCTTTTGAAAACATACTCGATAAATTGATCTCTAGTTCAATTCAGCTCTAGGTTCCATGGCTTCCTTATAAAGGGAAAGACAATTCAACATACAACCTTTCTTATTTTCACTGAATTCCTCACAGCAATGATCAAAATTGATAATTGGGACTGACTCAGAACTTTGCCCAAGTCCCTAGGACAAGTCAACAGTAGGAGGCTCAATCAATTGGCAATGCCAGAAAATCTGTTCAGGTTATAAATGATAAATCAATAGAGAAACTGTTCTTCATTGAATATTAGTAGACATATCACCTTATATTTGAAAGCTATATGAAGGCCTATGGGGCCATGTGGAAGACTGTCATCTCTGTTTGCTAGATTTAGAAAAAAGACAAGAAGAAACATCATTGAAGGTAAATTGCAAAAAGCCTCAATATATTCAATTTCTACAAAATATTCTCCCAAAAGAGTTTTATGTGTGCTTTAAATACTTACTTAATGTTCATAAAAATAATATCTGTGATTTGTTTTCTTGTCTTCGTAATGAAATTTGGTGTCTTTATGAATGAAATGGAGGATGCAACCCCAATTTATTATATCATTGAGCTATAATAAAGGGTCACCATCTGACAGTTGATCAGAAATAAATTAAATCTGAGGTTGCCAATTAGTAAAATACTTGTACTTAGAAATACACATAGTTTTCACAAGCTCAAGTTCTTGGTTTTATCATATAAAGCACTATGGCCTCTTTTACATTGATCTGTAGATGATTTGATTCCTTGTCTTGAATAAAAACACAAGATGATGATTTTAAAAAAAGTACGATTGAAATAGTTTTTAGATTGCTTAGGGGAAGCTATTTAAAAAAACAACAACAGAGTCTAAAAACCACAACCAAAGCATAGTGTGAGGGTTGTTCTGAAAGAGACCTGAACCAGATAAGAGAGAAGTGAGGTTGCTTACAAAAAGGTTGTGTGATCACCGGCAACTTAAGAATATACACCAAAACATAGAAAACAAAAATTTCAAAACAAAAACGTAGTGACTCAAAATGACACATAGTCAATGTCAGCTCAGTAGCAGGGGAACCCTGTATGCTGACCAGACCAAAGGCAGAAATTAGGTTATATCCCAGAGAACAAGACATAGCTTGCCCATTAAATGTAGAAACAAAGAGAACACTCTAACACTTACACTGGTCTTCTTGTCAGTTTCATTTCCAAAAAACTGATTGTCAATATATGAAGCATTTTCCTTTGGTCCACTGCAACCTGTAAGCTAAAAAAATAAAAAGTTATAAAACATCAGTGCTTACTTGTTTTCTGCAATGTGAATGAAATGTTTTACAATTTTTAACATGCACATTACAATGTCTAAGAACTGAATATTATTAAATACTGCTTGTGTCTGTTTTAGAATATGAATATACTGTTTAACCCATTTTTATATTGCTCCCAAAGAGAAAACATAAAATGGGACAGCTATTCAAAGGCAAGCTTTTCCTCAGGGAGTGTTGAACTTAGATCATTCAAATGCAAATTGATGATCTGCTAAAAGCTGAACTTGGTTAATGGGAAGATGAAGACAGAAGAGTTGATTGCATTTTATGTAAGTTCCCATACTTGCAGGAATCTCCCCTCTGTACTACCCTCTGGAGTCCACAGTACAGGCAGAGGCACTGAGTGACTTTGTTCTGGACCAGTGGTCCGCAAACCGCGGCTCGTGAGCCACATGCGGCTCTTTGGCCCCTTGAGTGTTCTAACGCCACTTCTTCAAAAAAGACTCGCCCAGGCCGAAAACCGACTTCTGCGCATGGGCCACGAAGTTTCAATCGCACTGTACGTGCGCCACCGCACGTGGTATTTTGTGGAAGAGCCACACTCAAGGGGCCAAAGAGCCACATGTGGCTCCCGAGCCACGGCTTGGGCTTGCCGACCACTGTAATCTGGACTATCGTTTCAAGGACCTTTGTATGACTACAGCTTTGGATGACTGAAATAATGTTCGCTCATTGGCCATTGTAGAAGATTGTGTTCCCTAAACTGAGGATTAGTCTCCATTGTGTGCAAATGTATCACTTAGCCACCTTTGCATTGTCCTGTAAGAATTAAGGGCTTGAGGAACTGGTTCAAGAAAATGCTGTCTAGCTATTGCTATTGTTGCAAATAATAAAGCCATCTGTCTCTGCCCTAGTAGTCTTCTGAAAGCACCCAGGAAATTGTGGCAGGGTTTCTGGATGGCAAGGAAGGTAAAATCCAAGACCCTTCACAGTTCTTGACAGTTATGGTGACAAAAACAGAATGTTGACAGAGTTGTGGCTTTCTGGATCCTATACCCTCAGCCATTCCAAACATTTCTAACGTAATCCATTGCACTGACTGATAGCACTTGGGATGTAATCTTTCCAACGTCTTTTTTGTATCCCACTGGCGCTCAAGGTCCAAGGCCAATTTTTATTCATATGGCAAGGCCCCCAGTACATTTACAGTGCTTCTTCAATACCTAAACTCCTCTGCGATCTGCCATAAAGATCTAGGGTGAGTGGTTTTACTCTGTAATGTTCAAAGATGTTACTATATTGATGATGCCCTGTTAGTTGGCAAATCAGAAGACTCGGCCTGCAGAAGTGGAAAATGAACTGAGAGAATTGAAGGCCAATGTGAGCAAATTCCCTCTAGATGTCAAGGAAAAAACTGCTGTGTGTGTGTGTGTGTGTGTGTGCGTGTGTGTGTGTGTGTGTGTGTGTGTGTGTGTGTTTAGTCTCAGCCTCAAAAAGTAGGTCCAGTACTAAATTGGACTCTAAATATTGGAGAGAATATGGTTTTACATGGACATTTGACTGGATCTTTATTGTCAGCTCATACACAAGTAAGCATCCTTAAAGTGAGGTCCAAATCAATAGGCTGTGTTGGAGGCTCTGGCAAGCTGTGGCATGCTCTCTACCTTTTAGCCCTACAACATTAGTCCTCTAACTACCGTGGCTTTATGAATAAGAGAGGCAGCTTCCACCCAAAAATCCCCTGAAGCCAAACCCTGGCTCAATGGGGTCCTCAAGGCACAGAGGTTTACACTAAATGCTCTGGCCTGCTTCACTAAATGTTTAGCAAACCTGAAACAATTGTGTCCACTGGGATACTGATGCTGTTTGCTCTCAGTTCTCGCTACACAGAACTGAAATGAACCTGGTTCCTCCACTCAGGGGGCAGAACCCAAGGCTGTTCTCACAGCTCTGGCCAATATGCTTCCTGAATCTCAATACCTTAACTGGCTTTCTATGCTCTTGTATCCCCACCATTACTCCTTCCACTGTTAACATCCCATCAATTTGGCTTTCATAGAAATAATAATTTTATTCTATACTTCATTCTTGTAAAAATAAAGACTTTTGATTACTCTTGCTCCAAGAGATCAAATCCCAGAGGTCTCCCCCACACACACACACTTTGCTTTCTCCCGCCTCCCTAATCTATCACCAGTGGAGTTCATGTAACCCAATTATGTCTCTCCTTTTGATTGTAATGTATAAAATAAGGTGCAAACTGCCATTTTCCAGAGCATTATCTCAATACCTTGAGATTCTGCTTCCTGGCAATTGTCAACAATTTGGCTCAAATAAACTCACAAAACTTCTTTGCATGTTTGAATGTTTCTTACGTTAACATAAGCTAGGTGCTTGAAGGATATGGATAGTTTGTGTCCATTTATCTCATTTAGAATGAAACAGAAACCTAGGAAGTCAACAGTATCATCCTTATTTCCCAGATGAGAAAACAGAGCCTAGTTCTATCTAACCACTGCGCTAATCTCCGGCAACCACTTCCTTACCGCTCACTTATCCTTTAACCTTTCAAAATGTGGTCCCCAGACTAACAGCATCAGCATTACCCAGAGACTTGCTAGAAAGACACATTCTTAGGCCTCACCCCCAACCTACTGACTCCGAAACTGGAGGAGTGAGAACTGCAATCTGTGTTTCTTGTGTGATTTTGACACATCCGAGTTTGAAAGCCACTGATCTAGATGTCAAAGTGTCAAATGATGGCAAGTGCTTAAAATAAATAAAGTGAGCCAGGTGTAAGAAATATTTAGGAAGAGATGGATGGTCCTTGGCAGAAAGGAGAGCTCATGCCCTGTCTAATAAGAGCAATCTCTAGTCATTTCCAAGCATGTTCGTTGCAATGAGAAAACCCAAACCCAATGTTGCAGGATGTTTAACATTTTCAAGACAACTTGGAAGCCCGAACTTTTATGTGAAATACCTTTATTTTTAAGTAGGAACAAAAAGTATATATTTTTAAAATACCATATGCGCTAACACAGAATAGATCAAACAAAATATAAACTCAGGCGGGAGTCTGCACAGGGCAGCCAGTTTGCTACTTCCGCTTCAATCCCTGAATGCTGCCATTTCTCCCCTGGATACTGACCTGACTGCAAGCTTACAGCTCAACAAGGACCTCCTAGTCCTCACTGTCTTCCACTTTCTCTGACTCTCTATAGTCCTCCCTCTCTTCCTTTTTTCCCCTCTGGCATTTAATATCATTACTACTTCCTCCTCATTGAAACTGTTATCTCTGTATTCAGAAACACACCTCTCCTAGTTGGCACCCTATCTTTAGGTGATTGATTACTCCTTCTTTTATTTCCTCTTCCTCTTTATAGCACCTGAGCTCAGCTGTTTTTCCTTTCCTCCATCTCTTCTCACTCCTAGAAGGCTCATATCTACAGAATCTGTCCCCCAATTTCTAGTCTTACACTTTCAGTTGCTTGCTTGTATTACCTCTGAAACTCACATTGGTACCTCAAATCTGTTCAATATAAATGGAATCATTTTCTCTTCAGAGCCCACTTCTACTCCTGGGTACCCCATTTCTGTCACTACCCAATATTTTAAGAACTACATATATGCATCCCTCTTCCACAAAGCCTAATCTCTTTTTTTAGCTAGATGAAGTGCTCTCATTTATGATGCCCCCAGGACATATATTTCTGCTTTACATTTTTTTAAATATATATTTTATTGATTTTTTACAGAGAGAAAGGGAGAGAGACAGAGAGCTAGAAACATCGATGAGAGAGAAACACCCATCAGCTGCCTTCTGCACACCTCCCACTGGGAATGTGCCTGCAACCAAGGTACATGCCCTTGACTGGAATCGAACCTGGGACCCTTCAGTTCACAGGCTGATGCTCTATCCACTGAGCCAAACCGGTCAGGGCTCTGCTTTACATTTTTAATAATGATTAATCACCTGTGTTTTAAAGAATAACTTAGAATATAAACAAAAGGAAAAATGAACTTATTGTTTTTGTATTACCTACTCATATAGATTTTAAGTTTCTTGAAAGTAATTGATATCCTTCATGTGCCAGGTGTCAGAGACATAGAAGCATGGAACAAACTGGAATATCAGAGAGAACATGGGGGTGTTGGATGGGTGGGTGGGCGGGTGGGAAATGGTCAACCAAACAACTTGTATGCATATATGCATAATCCATGGGCACAAACAATAAGGTGGTGAAGGCCCTGGGCAGGGGGCAGGCACATGCTAGAAGGGTTCAATGGGGAAAAAGGGAGACTTTCAACAATGAAGAGTTAAAAATAAATAAATAAAAAATAAATAAATAAATAAATAATAATCAGAGGCCTGGAAATCCTATATAATAAAAGCCTAATATGCTAAGTGTCTGACCAGTCAACCAGTAGCTATGACACGCACTGACCACCAGGGGGCAGACGCTCTGACTGGTCGGTTAGCTTGCTGCTGGTGCCCAGCCGATAGGGACTGGGTGAGACTGGGTGAGACGGGCTGGACATGCCCTGGAGCCCTCCTGTGGTCCCTCCCTGGCTGGCCAACCTCCCGCATTCTTCCCCGGCCCCAATCTTGCACCACTGAGGTCCCTCAGCCTGGCCTACACCCTTTCACAATCTGGGACCCCTCAGGGGATGTTGGAGAGCTGGTTTCGGCTCGATCCCCATAGGCCAGGCTGAGGGACCCCACCAGTACACAACTTATATGCTCTGGGCTTCTAGTATATATATATCTATATATATATTTACCAACTTTACTTTAAACTGATTCATCTCTTATATATCTCAGAAGTTTTCTACTTACAAAAATCTTTAGCAAATGTTTTTTTTAATCTGTAACTCTTCTTGTAAGATAAATAATCACTCACCTAAATTTAACTGTTTTATAGCCTTGTTTACTTTTTAACTTATTTTGTTTGTCCATTTATTTATACTATTTTGTTCAAACCTGGAATTCTTTTCTTTGAAAATTAGTGTTAGTACTGATGAGCATCATGCACAAAATCTGTGTCAGGAACCAAAAGCCTTATACACTCCCAAAAGTAAGTCTAAGAAGTTCTGTGATGCTGGCCAGTGGGAGCACCGCCCCCTCATTCCTCTGTGAATGTGAAGTATACAGATGAGCCAGCGGTATTCCCCAGGTGTGTTCTGGAGTTGTCCAATCCTATTCATATTTTCTGGCTTATACCTATGAAGCACCTGGTTTTACTTCACTTTGCGATATCCTCTTTATTTTTAAAATACATATTTGTATTGATTTCAGAGAGGAAAGGAGAGGGAGAGACAGAAACATCAGTGATTAGAGAGAATCATTTATCGGCTGCTTCCTGCAGGCCCCCACCAGGGATGGAGCCCACAACCCCAACCCGGCACAAGCCCTCAACCTGAATAGAACCTGAGACTTCAGTCCACAGGCTGATGCTCTAGCCACTGGGCAAAACCAGCAAGGGCTGCAATATCGTCTTCAGATGTAAGAAACATTGCGAACTACAGGACTGTGAGGTTGAATACCTTTTCATGTCATAGGAAACAACCTGCTGCTGCTTTATAGATTCTGGCTCAGCTTTACAAACTGATGAAACTAAGTTCTTTTCTAAGAGAAGAGTAAACTCCATTATTATGTATATCCTGAAGATAAAGGCCTTGGGAACTCTTTCAAAGCGGAAGGAAGAAACAAACTAGGCACTCTGTAAGAGCCCAAGAGAAAAGAAAACCCGTTTTCAAGAAAGGTCCTCAGCCTGTTTATTGATTTAACAAATATTCATCACATTCTATTGCATGTGGTTCATAAACAACAGCAACAACAAAATT
Source organism: Eptesicus fuscus (assembly GCF_027574615.1). NCBI lineage: Eukaryota > Metazoa > Chordata > Mammalia > Chiroptera > Vespertilionidae > Eptesicus > Eptesicus fuscus. The sequence continues at coordinate 30,896,850 of NC_072485.1, read as the reverse complement.
AATATAACAAAGAAGATAAGATATATACAAATGTCACTATAAAAACAGGTAGAAGGCTATGAGCATCATATAAGAAATGGGGACAAAGTGCTCTGGAAATTCAAAATAGGATCAGTTCAATAAACATTTCAATTATGCTTACTGTGCTAGAGCTGAGGGAACTTAGACTGAAGTAGGTGAGACAATTGTATAAACTGATCAATTGAATTCAAGTTTGAAATAAAGAAACATACAACAAAAAATGCCTTGAAGACAAGTTGGGACATAAGCGGAGCGATGGGATAATAAAACAGAAGGAGGTAGTTGGAGAAGGACATTTATCTACTGTTGCTCAACCATGAGGCAAGGACTTTTAAAAAATAAAATAGAAAAGGTCATAAGCAGAAACCAGTTTTGGAGTGTCTTAGATGTCAAGCCAAATAATTTTGATTATCTCATGAAAAATAGGAAACCAAAGAAGGGTTGAGGGGAGAAATGATAGGGAAGTAGGAGAGGGGTCAAATGGGAGAAATATTTCAAAAGTTAAGATCACATAAACATATTAGCCTTATTATTTTCTTAATTTTAAAATACATTTTGAAATAATTTGAGGCTAAGAAAATGTTGCAGAAATAAAATAAAGAATACCATGTTCCACTCACACACATTTCCAAAATGTTAATATTATAAATAACTACAGTACAATGATTAAAATCAAGAAAATAACATCGCTATTGAGAAAGCTAACCCCTATTTTTGTAAAAACTGCTGTTTGAAATTCTCTGCTATTAAATGATCACTTATTCTGTGAGTCAACTCTGTTATATTTAGATGTCCCCTTACTCTGTAAATTAACTTTGCTTTCTAGCTGCTTGAATAATAGGGAAGATAAACTTGGCTGTCTGACCTTGTAGGCTAGTCATCTGATGTAAGGTCCAGAAAAATCCTTATTTGGGAGACAAAGGGGGTGGAAAGATATAAATAAGGAAAGCTTCCTCCATGTTTTTGCCCAGAAATTTGGGAGACATCTCCCTCTGGGCCCACTGGCGAATAAACGGTGTAACTCTGGGCGTTGCTTGGTTTTCCTCTGGTCTTCTGTAAGCATCATTTCTTCTGTAACCCTATATGGAGCTTATTCAAAGTTTACCAATTATCCTCCTAATGTCATTAGCTTTTGATATTGGAATACTTATTGCATGATTTTTACGTATTTTTAATTTCCTTTAATCTGGAAAATTCACAGTCTTTCTATGTCTTTTTAAACCTTGGTGTTTTGAAGAGTACTGAAAAGACATTTTGTCAAATGTTCTTAATTTGAGTTTGACTGATACTTTCTAATGATTAAATTCAGGTTATACATACATCATGAAATTACCACAGAAGTGATAATGTGTACTTCTCAGTACACCATTACCAGGAGGCACATGCTGTTAGTTTGTCCCATTGACTGGTAATATTACCTTTGACAGCTTTGAAGCAGAATTTTTGGACTGGAACCCAGATTCTTTGTTCAGCGGAGTCAAAGAATGAATCCATGGACAGAAGATGGTATATCAAAGGTGGAGATTTATTGAAGAACAAGTACAGAGTCACACATGGGGAGGGGGAAAGAGTCTCACAGAACAGACTCCCATAGGGAGAGGGGTAAAGGGTTCCACTGAGTTCCTTTTCCCTATGGCTTACAAATGCTGCAGATCCTTGTGCCTTAATATCCCTGCTGATTAGTCACTATTCCCTTTGACTGGTTACTATAGTAACTCCTTCCTTATTCTTTTCCTATTCCCTTTGGGCTTTCTTCTCCTTCTGAATGAAGGGCTTCCTTCTCTCTCTCTCTCTCTCTTTTTTTTTTTTTTTGTAAATATAGACCTTTTGCTGTTCCCAGCTCCCTCATTCTATGGAAATGTACCTTCTGCTACTCTGCATCCCTATGTTTCTTCCATGGTCCCCTTCATTTCTAAAATTTCCTAAAACTTGTCTTTTTCACCCCCCAAAATTCCTTTTTCAACTTGGCTAAGGTGGTTCTGCTGAGTTTCTCCACTGTAACGTTAGTATTTTCCCTGATCAACTAATAAGAGTCTTATAGATGACAATCCAGTGTAGATAAATTCCTGTGTTTCACCTGCTTCCACTCACTAATTTTAGCATTTATTGATCATTCTTGTTGGAGGTGGCCAGTGGTGATTTTCCAATTCCTTCATTCCTTTTGTGCTTATTAGTTGGCAGGAGAAGAGCATTTCTTCTTCATTTGTTTATTCATCAATTCACATATTTTTACCAATAAAAACTCATGGATTTTCATTTTATTATATGGGTTATAATCTATTGTTCACATTGTCCCCAATTTGGCCATTGGGATTCCCCTCAAGTTGGCCTTTGTGTCCTTTTGAAATATCTTCATTAAGTTTAGAGCACTTTCTTACATCCTGGAAGAGTGAGATGTTTTAGGCTCATCTTTGACTTTCTTTCTTTGTCCAAGTCTTTATAACTATACAAAAATATATATTCATAGGAGAGTTACTCTTCTCTTATTTCTTTTATCCTATCTAATAATAGACAAATATGCAAATTGGCCATACCTCTGACACACCCACAAGCCACGCCCACAAAGCCATGCCCACCATCCAATCAGAGCGAGTATGCAAATTAACCCAAACCAAGATGGCTACAGCCACAGAGAGCAAGGTTTCCTAGGTAACAGAGGAAGCCAAGCTTTCTGCCAGCCATTGCAGGCCTAAGCCTCCACTCAAGCTACAAAGTTTCAATTATAGAAGGTAAACAAATTCAAACAAATGGCAGCAGAATGGAGCTTGAGAGAGCAGGCCAGGGTTGCCGCCGGCAACAGGGGAAGCAAAGCTTTCCACACACCCTGGCCAGGCCCACCCGCTTAAGGCAACAAAGTTTCAATTATAACCCCAACACAAATGGCTTCGGGCCTCGGAGGGAGCCCCAGGCTTGGCTCTGCTCCAGGCTACAAAGTTTCAATTGTAGAAGGAAAATAAATTCCAGATACCAGGACCTCCGCTTGCGTTGCCAGGGGGCGTGTCCAGCCTGCAAACCACCACAGGCCCCTCGCTCAGGCCGCCCCATGCCCCAAGGGTACCCCACCCTGATCAGGGACACCCTTCAGGGCAAACCAGTTGGCCCCCACCCCTGTACCAGGCCTCTAATAAAAGAGTACTATGCAGATTGATCATCACTGCAACACACAATATAGCTGCCCCCATGTGGTCAAAGATCCTGCCCCCATGTGGACACAGGATGGCCACCACAAGATGGCCAGCAGGAGAGGGCAGTTGGGAGGCACCTGGCCTGCAAGGGAGGGCAGTTGAGAGGGACCAAGCCTGCAAGGGAGGGCAGTTGGAGGTGATCAACCCTGCAGGAGAGGGCAGTTAGGGGTGACCAGGCTGGCAGAGGAGGGAAGTTGGGGGCAAACAGGCTGGCAGCAGAGTGCTTAGGGGGTGATCAGGCTGGCAGGCAGCCCGGTTAGGGGCAATCAGGAAGGCAGGCAGGCAAGCAGTTGGGAGCCAGCAGTCCTGGATTGTGAGAGGGATGTCCAACTGCCCATTTAGGCCCGATCCCTGGGCAGTCGGACATCCCTTGAGGGGTCCCAGATTGGAGAGGGTACAGGCTGGGCTGAGGGACAACGCCCCTCCATGCACGAATTCGTGCACCGGGCCTCTAGTTCCAATATAATCATCCTCTTTAAATAACCAATATCATTAATATCTGACTTAGCCTTACTATTTGACTCTTGCACAAAGAAGGGAATATATGTGTGTGTTTTTATTTCACACATCTTACATGAAAGATAGCATATCATAGGTATTTTTTGGCACTTTGTTCTTTTTACCTTAACAATATATCCTGGAAATAACTATATTAGTTCATAGAAATCTTTCTTATTTTCTACACATCTGTACAGTAGTTAGCCAAACTTTTTAAAGGTTTACAATGACAAATACTTCTGTTTCCAGCCATAATAGAGTAATAGTATGTGGTACTGGATAAGACTAAATATCATAAACTGCATAAAAATATATGAAGCAGCACTTAAGATTTTGGAGAACAGGCAATGCAGGACTGTAATTCCCTGAGAAAACAGAAACATATAAGGAGAGCCACACAATTTCTCTGACTTTTGCCTAGAGGTACTTACTGCACTGACGAACTGAGGAAGTAGTAGAGGCCAAATAAATAACAGTGGCCTCTCTGAGCTAAAGAAGTTTAAGATGAAAATTCAAAACTGCAAAGGAGCTGAAATTTGCAGAGCAAGGTACCAAAAGAAGAAATCTCAGAAGAGAAGTTGCTCTGGAAACTAGCATACAGTTTCTTTTAAGTCTTTGGCTTAATAAAATGATTCACATACAGAGAAAAAGTCTTCAATGCCTGACATAAAATAGCTATTGGGGACCTGTAAGCTGAATAGATATATCAGAGGCTACACAGTGCTGATAAACATGTCATATGACCAGTCAGAGAGGAGAGAAAATACACAACACTCCAGGAATTCAAAATGAGGAATTAGAAAGCCATGTGTTAGAAATACAGTTAGCCTATACTTAAAATAATAGCTATTCTAAAACTGCTATAGCAAAGCTTTAAACACAAATGTTGAAAGTATTATTCATCTGTCAGTAAATTAACTGCCTGCCAAATAAAACTCAACACTATTTAAAAACAGACAATAAAACCTAAATTCTCAAAATGGAGAATTAATACTATTCAGTATGCAATCAACATTTGCTAGTCATGTAAAGAAGCATAAAAATGTAACCTTTTATGGGGGTGGGGGAGCCAAATTAACACAAATAAATCCAAATATCTCAATAGCATTAGAATTAACAAATGAAGATTTAAAAATAGCTATTACAAATATGCTTAAGGATTTAAGAGAAAGGGTAAACATAATGAGTGAACAGATGGGAGAGGATTAATGGCAAAAGGAAAGTATAAAAAAGAACCAAACAGAAATTTAAGACCTAAAAATTTCAATATATAATAAAAAAAAAATTATTGAATGGGCTTAACAAAAGAAAAACTAAAATATAAACAATTAACCCTTTGCACTCGGATGTCGAGTGTGACTCGAAACGGTTAGCAGTAGAATAAAGGAATTGAAAAAAGCAAGCGAGTGCAAAGGGCTAAAAATAAAGAAAATAACTCACTGTCATTTTATATGCATAATCAAAGTTTCAGACGAAGAGTATATAAGAAAGACTGAAGTAGGAAAAATTTAAAGATATAATGACTGAAATTTTTCCAAAAATGATGACAAACATAAACCCAAAGATCCAAGAATCTAAACAAATCCTACAGAGGATAAACACAAAGAAAGCTATACTCAGATACTTTGAGCTATATACTTTGAGCGATATAATGAATGCAGAAAAAAATGAAAAAATTAGAAAACCACTGAGGGGCAACCTCTATAGTGATAATTGGTTCAGGCAAGACTGATAAATGAATACTAAAGTTCTTCTGCCAGATATGCTTAACCTAAGTTTAATAATAAGAAAATACCAGAACAATTCAAGTGGAAAACTATTTTACAAAATAAGTGTCCTCTGATAGAAAAAGCTCTAATTGTTCTGATAGAACAATTAGAATAAGCAGATTCTCCTCAGCAATAACAGTGACTAAAGACAACAGGATATATGTTCACCGTGTCAAGAGAAAATAACTGTTAACCTCTAAGTATATACGCAACTTAATTATCATGTAAAAGTATAGGTACAGATATGCAAATATTCAGATAATGTAACAATTAAGATCATTACAAACATAATTATTTTTTTTTATTGAGTTTTTACAGAGAGGAAGAGAGAGGGATAGAGAGTTAGAAACATCGATCAGCTGCCTCCTGCACACCCCATACTGGGGATGTGCCCGCAACCAAGGTACATGCCTTTGACCGGAATCGAACCTGGGACCCTTGAGTCCGCAGGCCGACGCTCTATCAACTGAGCCAAACCGGTTTCGGCTACAAACATAATTATTAAAGTATGTAGTTCAGCAAGAAGAAGAGTGACCTCAGAAAACACATAAGTAAATAGGTCAATGGTAAAAACAGAATTTAATAAAAAACATATGCACTTAATAAGCCATTGATTTTTTAAATTAATTTTATATTCAAATAAGGATAACAAGTTGGGAGATTGGAGTGTTCAATAGAGTTAAAGTACATTAAGGTCTTTGTCATATTGGAGAGAGAAAAATACTTAACTTTAAATTTATTAGAGTAATTTATAGATTATTGTGTATGTCAAAAAAGATAACCAATAAAAGTAAATGTAAATATAATCAGAAGTTTCCAAACCAGCAGAGGAAAAAACTAAATACAATTATAGAATTATTTTTAGTACAATAGGATATAGGAATGGGTGCATAAGGTAGAAAGAAAAAGGATGGTCAACAACAAAAATAACCAAAACAAAACAAAACAAAACAAAACAAACAAACAAAAACACCAAAAAAATTTTATGTCCCAAAATGATAGACTAAGTCTAAATATTTTCAGACACACAATAAATTCAAATGAACTAAATTTACATATTTAAAATAGATATAAGACAAAATAAATGTTGACAATGATAGTTAATATTTATTGACTGCAATGCTTCATAAGGATTAACTCATTGAATCATCCCAATAAGCTATGAGATCTGTAGTATTATTGCTATAGATAAGGAAATTGAGGCTTAGAGAAGTTAAATAAATTGTCTTAGAACACACAACTTCTAGAACAGCAGTTCTCAACCTGTGGGTCGTGACCCACAGGTTCAGAACCGCTAGCAGGGTTGCCTAAGACCATCGGAAAACACAGATATTTACATTATGATTCCTAACAGTAGCAAAATTACAGTTATGAAGTAGCAATGAAAATAATTTTATGGTTGGGGGTCACCACAACATGAGGAACTGTATTAAAGGGTCGTGGCATTAGAAAGGTTGAGAACCACTGCTCTAGAAGGTGAGACTATGTTTTCCATCCATATAGTCTCACTCCAAAGTCCATATTCTTAGCCACTGTTCTATTCTGCAAAGACTCAATATAGTCTTGAATCTATAAAAGATTATGCTATGGAAGAATCTTCATGGATATAAAAATACCAGCAGATTATTTTAAATGAGAAAGGTATGTTAGAAAAAATATACATAGTGGGACAAAAGCAGGTTTACAGTTGTTCATATGAAAAATAATATAATAAGTAATCTATATATGTAAAAGGCTAACATGCAAATTGTCCCCTTGGGAGTTCGACTGCGAGACTGGGAGTTTGATTGTTCACTATGACGTGTGCTGAACACCAGGGGGTGGCACAGAACAAAAGAAGGCCCCGGCCAGCAGCCGGAAGGCCCCAATCGGCCCTGATTACCAGCCAGGCCTAAGGATAAATTCTGTTTTGCATACTCACAACTGTAAACCTACTTTTGGCCCACTGTCTATACTAACTATATCCAAAGTCTGTTAAAAATAAAATGAAGGAAGGGGAAGGTAGGTGGGAAGAGATCAACCAATGAACTCATATACATATATGCATAACCTGTGGACACAGACAATGGGGTGGTGATGGCTTTGTAGGGGGTTGAGGGCAGGATGGAAGAGGTTAATGGGGGAAAAAGGAGGACCTATGTAATATTTTCAACAATACAGATTAAAAAAAAATAATAATAAATAAAAATGAAAACAAATTAAAATGCAGCCCAACCAGTGTGGTTCAGTGGTTGATCATCAACCTTTGAACCAGGAGGTCATGATTGGATTCCAGGTCAAGGCACATGCCCAGGTTGCAGGCTTAATCCCCATTGTGGGACATGCAGAAGGCAGCTGATTAATGATTCCCTCTCATCAGTGATGTTTCTATCGCTCTCTCCCTCTCCCTTCTTTTCTGAAATCAATAAAAATATATAAAAATAATAAAATAAAACACACACAAATACTGAGAAAAAAATCCACCAAAATATAGTTTTGATTACTTATGGACATTGCGATAGTAGGTGACATTTATTTTATTCTTTACATATTTCTGTATTTCCCACAGTAAATAACACTGTGTGCTGTTCTTATTAAACTTTTCTTTAATGAGCCTTGTATAGTGCTTGGAACAAAGTACGTGCTTTGTTAATGTTCAAGGAAGAGAAACAGAACCACAAAGTCCTCTAATTAATTAAAGATTAGTGCAAGCTACTGACCTGGGGAAGTTGTGGTACCCAACGCATTATACATTGAGATCCTAGAGGTATATAAACTGCACACTTTCTAAAAGATACAGGAATGCATGAGAAAGAACAGAAATCTTTACAAGCTGCCTTTTTGTGTCATTCTCAGGATCTGATTTTTTGATCCAACCTAAACTGCAGCTTCTGAAGAAGCCTGAAACTACAGGCCCTAGCTGTAGGAATATAGTTCAAGAGCAGCACTACATAGAACATAGAGCTCAGGAATGTCAGAGCTGCAAATGTATTCATGGAGATCGCCACCTAGAGACTAACTTCCTCACTTTTATACATCAGAGAAAAAGACCCCCAGAAGCAAAGGGTCTTGTCCAATTTTACACAAAGTTTCATAGAAGAATCTAGACGAATTCAGAGTTCCTATCTCAGAAAATAAATTGAGGCTTATTGAGGTTGAATTACTTGCCCCAAATTACTCAGCTACCAAAAGGCAGGGTGGGGATTCTAATTTGATTTAATCAGATTCCAAAACCCATGCTCTTTCTGAATTATGATCAAACAGGCAATTCTTCAATTGTTCAGTAAAATATGATTTAATTGATAAATCTATCAAACATTTATTCAACAATATTTATTCACCTACCACTTCCATTTTGCTACCACTAAAGGAGAAACAATTTATTTATTCTTTTATATTCATTTTTCTTAATACTTGAAATATATATATATTTTTTAAAATCATGATTTGAATAGTACCCTTTAAGAATTTTCCCTGTGATGCCTTTTCTATTGTTGTTTAATTCTCTGTGACTTACTCTATGAAAGACCCAAAGCTTTTAAAAAGCAGGTGTTGTGTCATATAATTGCATCTCTCATTTTAAAATTTAATTTTCCCTCTATCCTCTTATTTTTTCCTTGTAAGCAATGCACACAATGAATAACAATAGCCCTCATAACCTGGCATGGCCCTTTGCCTGCATGCCTAATGTTTTCCTGCCTCCCTGTTGCCTCAATTAAATGTATTTTTATATTTAGAATGTACTTGTAGCACAGCCATTTCCTATGTGAAAGGGTAATTTTGTTGTGGTGTGACTATTGTTGTTCAGTAGATAGAAATAATTCTAAATCTCGATATTAGCTTGATAGGGATTTCATTTGTTTGTTTTTTAATATATTTTTATTGATTTCAGAGAGGAAGGGAGAGGGATAGAAACATCAATGATGAGAGAGAAGCATTGATCTGCTGCCTCCTGCATGCCCCCTACTGGTAATCGAATGTGCCAGGAATTGAGCGGAGATCTCCTGGTTCATAGGTAGACACTCAAGCACTGAGCCACACCAGCCGGGCTAGCTTGATGTTTTTAACCAGGTGTGGTGCTGGATAAAAGATCCTAACTGAATGTAACAAAAGGTCACCTTTTCTTGGAGGCTTCCAGGAAATGCCTTTTTCCACTGTCATTCTGTACCTTGTGAGCATCCTGGCAAGGAGACTGCATACCGTTCTGCTCCTTTATTTCCAGATTTGCCTCATCTTTGTCATGTGAAAATGTGTACAATATGAAGAAAGTATGCATTCATCTAATTAGTGAGACTAAATCGATTTTATGTATCAAACTAGAGACCCGATGCACAAAAATTCGTGCACTGGGGGAGGAAGGGGGCCTCAGCCCAGCCTGCGCCCTCTTCGCAGTCCAGGATCCCCGGGGGGATGTCCACCTGCTGGCTTAGGCCCGCTTCCTGGGGGATCAGGCCTAAGCTGGCAGTCAGACATACCTCTGGCAGCCCAGGAACACTTGGAGGATGTCCGACTAATGGCTTAGGTCCGCCTCCCTGCGGGGAACAGGCCTAAGCCATTAGTCGGACATCCTTAGTGCTGCCACGGAGGCGCGAGAGACTCCTGCCACCACTGCTGCACTGGCCAGCCATGAGCTGGCTTCTGGCTGAGCGGCACTCCCCCTGTGGAAGTGCACTGACCACCAGGGGGCAGCTCCTGCATTGAGCATCTGTCCCCTGGTGGTCAGTGTGTGTCATAGTGACCAGTTGTTCTGCCATTAGGGTCAATTTGCAAATTAATCTTTTATTATATAGGATATCTTTTGTTAGTTGTTAGATGTGAAAGAATTAACATTTGTTAGAATGTCCTATTCTAGGTACTATACTTCTATTATCTCAATTTATTTTTCACAAATATCTTACAAGGTAACTATCAACCCATTTTATTATCAAGCTGAGAGTGGTTAAAAGTCACAGAGCTAAAAGATGATGGAGTCTGAATACAAGCTCAAGTGTGTCTTTTGCTCTGTACACTGAAGCACACTTCTCATCTTACTCTAAATGTGTTAAATTGATCAAGTGGAGAAAAAAATGCAATGAGAAATACGCTTTTTATTCAGCCTTCCACATTGCAGTTGCTAAGGAAATATTACATCAGTTTGTTGTTGTAGAATTGAACCACTTACATCACAATTTTTATTGAAGACACACAAAATGCCTTTTTACAACCATTGAAAGGCTTTAGAAATCTGTGCATTTTCTAATATAATTATCTCTCTGTGTGTGTGTGTGTGTGTGTGTGTGTGTGTGTGTGTGTTGAAGAGAGAGAGAGAGACTTACAGGCACACAGGCAAGGCTGTGTGAACATGCATATTTAGCTATTATTCTTAGGTGGAAATCACTCCCCAGCAGCAAATTCAGAAATTTAGCTGGAAGCCAGAAGAGTAGGAAGCCACATTTATGAAATTACTGGCAAGGTAAGAATCCTGATAATTAAAAAAAAAAAAAAAAAAAAAAAGTATAGAAAGTAAAAAGGAATGGGGAAGACACAAAAGACACTTCAAAGCAAGTGCATCAAGTTACTATGGCAACCAGAGAATGTGGGTTGAAATTTATGTCTTCATTGTTCCAGCAGAGAGATTCTAAATGACACCCTAGTGGCCTGACAGAGTCATGCATCTCTCTGAATGCTCTGGCTTATTACTCAAGAGTGCTTTTGGCATTGAGAAGGAATAGAATCACAGTCACTTTGTCAGTTCCAGCCACCCCAGCCACTCTCAAGAGAAGACACTTGTTTCTGGAGACACAGCACGCTCATTTTCAGAGTCAGTTTGGACCAAGCCTAGCAGAATATTACTCTCATGTTCACCTATGGCTGAGGGTAGCAGGCATTTACCTTCCTGTCTTAAGTCAAAGATCCAGTGTGCCTAGAATTAGCTCTGAGCACTTACATGTTCTCTTCAATTCCCCTATGCTTTCCTGCTAGGACCAAAGTCTGCCTTGATTCCCCGTTAAATGAATCAGCACTTTTCAATCAACATTATCATTGTTATTAACAACACTGTCAGCCACAACAGTCTAGTGTAACAGACATTATCATCCGTATTACATTTATTACCTTGATAATAAAACCCCCAAAATATGTATTATCTACAGGTGCTCAATTAATATGCTTTAATATGTTGCACATATATGGGAAACTGAGGTTCAGAGACATTGACTTTCCAAAATTCCAAAACAGACCCAAAATCCGACTCCAGACCTAATGACAAAGCTTTTGCCAGAAGGATTTCACTTATTACATACCTCGGCATGTGGCTGGGTCCATGTTCTAACATGAACACACTCACCAAAACACAAGACAACTGAATACTACGGCTTCCTCGAGGCTCCCACTGCCACTGGGCAGACTCCGATATCAGGGACAGCAACTCCTGTCCAGATGAAGTCCAAATTAGCCATGCTCCCTTTACCTCTGAACATTAAATTACTAAGAGAGGAGGCTGCTTTAAATCTGCCCTCATTTCCTTACCGGAACTCCACTGATTTCTGGCTTCTCACTCCTTTCTCACGGCCTTCAGTGGAAGGAAATAGGAGGAGAAGGAGGCAACTAAGATATTTTGAGCATCTATATTATGTGTTAGGCACTATACTAGACCTTTTGAATGTATTATCTCGCTGAATTCCTCCCAAAAAAATCTACGGGCTAATTATGTCCATTCCTATTTTACAGATTTGACAACTAAGAATCAACAGATAAATAATTTCCCAGGGCTACACAGTAATTAGTAGAGTCTAACCATGCGTCTTTGATCCTAGTCTCTTGCCTTTTTTATTCTTATACCCTGGCATGCCTCTCAACGCAAGACTGTCCAAGTTATAACAATCTTTGGAGCTGGAAGGAACCAGAATATATTAATTTTAAGTGATGTAATTAGTTGTTTCTATAAGTATCATTAAAAGCAATAAAATAGAAATGTAGGAGTTAGCTGAATAAATAAAGACAAATGCATATGTAACTCAATATCTAATCCTACACAAGGGGACTTTCAACAGAGATTTTCCCTTTTGGAGGAGTAGGTCAGCATAGATTAGGGAGTTCTACTAGCCAGGATTTCATTCCCTGTAATAAGTGAGCTCACACTTTATAGTGAAGCAAGGTAGTTACTAAGGGAAGCAGTAACAGCAGCTTTTGGTGAGAGTATTTCTTAACACCACTGAACAGTTTCCTCCAACTAATACTCATACCTGGAGATTGAACTGGACCTCAGCCTACCCATTTCCCTTGCTCAGGACGGCAAAAGTAGTTCTTTTCTTTAGAGTGGAATTAGATAATCACTTAGCCATCTTTCCTGTCACAGAGGTAATACCACTTGGGCATAAATGAATACACATAATTAAATTTTTTAAATTATTTTTATTGATTTTAGAGAGGAAGGGAGAGGGAGAGATAGAAACATCAATGATGAAAGAGAATCATTGATTTGCTGCCTCCTGCATGCCCCTTACTGGGAATCGAGCCCACAACCTGAGCATGTGCCTTTGACCAGAATCAAACCCGGGACCCTACAGTCTGCAGGTCAACATTCGATCCACTGAGCCAAACCAGCTAGGGTAAAATTTTAATATAAACTTGTATTAGAATTTATCCCACCATTTTCATTATTACACTTCTGTAATATGAGCTTCTTTGGAGAAAAATAAAAGCAAATTACCAATTTCCAGTAGAACAAGTGTGAATAGAATAAATTTAACAACTATACCGTGTTATCATAGCAACCAAAGTTTTTTAAAAAAACAACACTGATGTGATAAAAAATGACACAAGAGAACAAGTGCATCAAGTTGTTATGGCAACAGGGGAATGTGGGTTGAAATTTATGTATCTAGAATCCAAGAGAATATTCTAAGCAACTAAAATAAACATTTGCTTATTAAAATAGCCCCCAAATAGTACTTATATATAACATTAAAGAGTTTTCATTATTTTGTCTGCTTTTGCTTTTATTTCCAATGGGTAATTTTAAATTGTGAGCATTTGTATTTTCAGTTCAGCTTACTTTTTGGCAATAAGATGCAGTTTGATTTGCAGAAAATGGTACAAAAGCCAGTTTAGGTTTCTTTTACTCTTTTAACCAAATGTCTACACTATCCACTTTTACTACTTAAAAAAGAGGTTCTCCCTTGCTTGATGAATCAAATTCATTGCCTTCTCTTTACCTGACTTTGGAAGTCTTCTTCTTCTTAGGCAGAGTGTGGGTTGAATCCTATATAATAAAAGCCTAATATGCAAATTGACCAAACAACAGAACGACCAGTGGAACAACTGTTCACCCTGACGTACACTGACCACCAGGGGGCAGACGCTCAATGCAGGACCTGCCCCCAGCCCACAGGCCCCAGGCCAGCCAAGGCAGGTGCCAGTGGGGGGCCCCTGATCACCCCATTGGTCACCCCATAGATCAGCCCTAATTGCCAGCCAGGCCTAGGGATCCTACCCATTCATGAATTTTGTGCATCGGGCCTCCAATAATCCTATCTAATAAAAGAGTAGTATGCAAATTGACCATACCTCTGCTACACTCACAGGCCATTCCCACCAGCCAATCAGGAGCGAGAATGCAAATTAACCCAACCAAGATGGTTGCGGCCACAGAGAGAGAGGAGGCTTGGGTTTCCCCGGCAATGGAGGAAGCCAAGCTTTCCACCTGCCCTGGCCTGCCTTGGCCTCTGCTTAAGGCTACAAAGTTTCAATTATAGAAGATAAATGAATCCCAACAAAAATGGCTGCAGCCATGTAGCAAGCAGGAGGCTTGGCTCCTCTCAAGGCTACAAAGTTTCAATTCTAGAAGATAAATAAATCCCAGTCATCGGGGAGCATGGCCAGCCTGCAAACCACCACAGACCCCTCGCCCAGGAAATCCCATGCTCCAAGGGAACCCCCACCCTGATCTGGGACACCCTTCAGGGCAAACCAGCTGGCCCCCACCCATGCACCAAGCCTCTATCCTATCTAATCCTATCTAATAAAAGAATAATATGCAAAGTGACCATCACTCCAACACACAAGGTGGCTGTGTGGTCAAAGATGACTGCCCCCATGTGGACACAAGATGGCCACCACAAGATGGCCAGCAGGGGAGGGCAGTTGGGAGGGACCAGGCCTGCAAGGGAGGGCAGTTGGGAGGGACCAGGCCTGCAAGGGAGGGCAGTTGGGGGCGATCAAGCCTGCAGGGGAGGGCAGTTAGGGCTGACCAGGCCGGCAGAGGAGGGAAGTTGGGGGTGACCGGGCCTGCAGGGAAGGGCAGTTAGGGGTGACCAGGTCTGCAGGGGAAGGCAGTTAGGGGCAAACAGGCTGGCAGGGGAGCAGTTAGGCATCAATCAGGCTTGCAGGAGTAAGGTTGGGGATGATCAGGCTGGCAGGCAGAAGCGGTTAGGAGAAATCATGAAGGCAGGCAGGCGAGCAGTTGGGAGCCAGCAGTCCTGGATTGTGATCAGGCCTAAACAGGCAGTCAGACATCCCTCGAGGGGTCCAGATTGGAGATGGTGCAGGCTGGGCTGAGGGACACACACCCCCGTGCATGAATTTCGTGCACTGGGTCTCTAGTTACATAATAAATGTAGATATTTAGAAAGCCTTCTGATGTTTTATATACACACACTTCTTTTACTAGCATAACTGGTTGTTTTGGAATAAACTTTCAATTTCCGACATGGCTTTGCTCAGGCTCATGTAGAGTATGTCACTCTAAAGGGAGGAGAGATGGAATTCTCTCCTGATTCCATGCCTTTTTGTAAAAGTTCTCCCCCTCTTCCTTCCATCCTTCTGTCTTCTTGACTGGTTCATAATCATCCCTTTCAAATGTAGTTTAAATGTAACTTACCAAGGTCAACCCATTTTAGCCCTGTGTCCTTCACCTTTGTCCTCATCGTGCTCTGTGCATACTTTAGCTGAGTGTCATCATCCTCTTCAAAATCAATGTAATTAGCATCAGCATAACAGCTAATCTTATTAAGCATTCTCTGTGTTCCAGTGACTCTGCTAAGTACTTCTCAAATATTGTTTCACTGAATCTTCACAGCAATTCTCTAAGGTAAAGACCATTTAATGAGTAAGGAAAATGAGGCCCAGTGTTGAAGTCACTTGAATTAGATTACATACTGAGTAAGTTACAAAAAAAAGATTTGAATCCATGTCCCTAAAACATCAAAGTCCATGTTCTTTATCATTTAGCTAATCATTGAAAAGTTTCCTGTGGTTTGTATCTCCCCATTGGATTGTGAATTCTTTGGGAACTCTGTGCCTGCACTGTAGCTGTACAAATAAATGCCTTGTCCCTGATGTCTCTTGCAATGACCAACATAATGTGAACCACAAATGATGGCCATAATAAATTTTTAATTTTCTAGTAGCTATATATAAAAAGTGAAAAGAGCCCTAGCCAGTTTAGCCTTCAGACTGAAGAGTCCCAAGTTCAATTCCAATGAAGGCCACCTGCCTCAGTTGCAGGCTTGATCCCTGGCCTCAGGTCGGGCATGTGCAGGAGGCAACCAATCAATGTGTCTCTCCCATATGGATGTTTCTCTGTCTCTCTCTCCTCTTCCCTTCCACTCTCTTTAAGAATCAATGAAAAAATATCCTTGGGTGAGGATTAAAAAAATAAATAAAAGAAAAAGTGAAAAGGAAGTAATAATTTTTATTTAGCCTAATATATACAAAATGTTTTCATTTCTACATATAACCAATACAAAAATGATTGAGACACGTTGCTTTTTTTAGTACGAAGTCTTCAAAATCCACTACGTATCTTATATGCACAAAACCTCTCAATTCATACATGTGGGTAGTGGCTGGATACATATTGAACAAGGCAGGTCTAACCCATGCTTAAGAAGTAAACACTTAAAGAATACTCAATATGTTTGTTGAATAAATAGATTAATGCAATGCATAGAAATGAGGAATTATTGATTTGCTTTGCAGAAATATCCAATTCAACTTTGTGAAACCCTTAAAAGCCTGCTTGTAAGGAAATTAAAGTGCCTATTTTTTAAAAGAGCATACACAGGTTATTAGTGCATGTGCGTCGTGATGATTCCAAGATCACTTCCACATCCTTACCTGTCACGGAGAACTGCTGGTTTAGTCACTTGTTGTAACTAAAACCCACCCATACAGTGTCAGTCAGCTCAAACTTTAGTCTCCCAATTTTAGACCATGATTAGCACACTATTAGGCTTGGGTTTTAAGCTTTGATTCATTATATATTGCATTTTAAAAGCTCCTTTAAATCACTTTAATCAGTAGCTATTAAAAGGAGGTTAAGAATACACATTTCTTTAATTATACCAAATCAAATCAGCACATATATATATTTTAAAAGTCTATCCCAAGCACCCCCTGTAAAGAATACTTCCATGTCAAAGCAGAATATTTGTTGTAACCCATGGATATGTCAATACTGCATTGAATATTACTGGTAGAAATAGTCAATACTTAAAAAAGCCATTAACACTATAACAGCTAAACTGAGCATTGTAGTGTCTTTTACAGTAAAAAATAAAAACTGGCCATGCCATCATCTCTCAGTGGTAATATTGAGTGTTGCTAACACTGACCTTGGGAGGGAGAATTATAAAATAAAACTACACTTGCTAAAACTGCACATAATAAAATTGTTCTTGACTAAAAATAAACTTAAGAAATTTAGATCTATAAAAATTGACTTGGGAAAGATGAACTTGATGGGAAAAATGCTCACAAACAACCATAACAGCAGCAGCTCACCATGGCAGGGGCAATGATCTATAACAATTTTACATGAACCAAAAAAAAAAAATCAATGAATTAAAGGTTTTAAAGGTTAGGTGAACATGACCCAGGTTAAAATAATTTCAGTAAAATAAAAACAAAATTTTAAAGGTTAAAAATGGATGTGGCACTGCCGGCACGGTGAAGTGAGGAAGCCAGCAATACTTCTCCTTTACAAAGCACGGCTAAAATTCAACACCATTGCTGTAATTCACCATTTCCTCCTAGACAGCACTTGTTATTGCCTGTCACTTTTTACTTAGCCATTCCAGTGGTATCTCTCTCTAGTGTTTTGACTTGCTTTTCCCTAATGATTAATGATGCCGAGCATTTTTCATGTGCTATTAACTATTATTCATCTGCCTTGGAGAAATGCATATTCAAATCCTTTGTCCATTTCTAATTGGGCTATTTGTCTTTTTATTACTGAGTTGTAAGAGGTTTTCATATATTCTGAAACTTGACTGCTCAGATACACTTTTTGCCTATTTTCTTCCTCTCTGTTGGTTGTTTTTACACTTTTTTGATAGGGCCCTTCAAAGCACAAAAGTTTTTAATTGTGATGAAGTCAAATTAAAATAAATTAATCTATTTTTTTTCTTTGGTTGCTTATGGCTTAGGTGTCAACCTAAGAAATGACTGGGTAGGTCTTATTTTAATACCAATTCTGCAAATCACTAGGTAGGTGATTTGGGAACAGGTTTCTTAACCTGTCAAGCATAGTGGGAAAAATATAGGAGGATGTGGCATGAGGTTGGATGTTAGTAGGTCCCTTATAGGGACTTATAACCTTGCCTATCTTCCTGATCAGCACTTAGTAGAGAATGGAATGAGAGAAAATCCATATAGTTAAGGGAGGGAGATAGAAAAAGCAGAGAAATTTTTATTTATCAATTTAGTTTATTTTATTCATTCAGTCAGGCTATGTCTAAGTGTTGGGGGTATAGCTGGATCGCACTTCCATATTCAACTGGAAAATATAAAAATTCTGGTAGAGAAGTACTCTACAACAGCCTGGCTCTATAACCACAGGCATAACAGAAGCCAACTCTACTAATAAAAGGAGAAGGCCAAAGATAATCTCTGTCCTTAATCTCTGAAGCTGAAGAAGAGCAACAGAGAGCATCTGAAAAGTTCCTATATCCCTGGGAAGAAGTGTGACAGTGGAGAGTGGGAGCTTGCTCTTGGAGAGGCATTCAGATTAGGATGAAGAGGCCAGAGCGGTCAGTATGTACCTGATAAGTAAAGTGCTGAAGGGGAGGGAGAACATTCCAGTGAATCATGCAGTAAAAAGACCAATGACTTCTCTCAACAAAGACAGCATCATAAGCTCTCTAGACCAAGGACACGTCACCCTCCTCCCTGCAGCCAGAATGACATCACCCCTACCCCTGTGGAACTGAGATCAAAGTTCTGGGGAAAGATAAGGGAGAACCCTGAACTGACCCAACCTAGAATGGGGCAAATTTACCAAATGATAAGTGAATAACTTTCCCTGAAAGAGAGAGTGTTTCGGAGATTCTAGAAGTGGGGAATTAACTAAATATTTTTAAAAGAGGAAAAAAAATTTGCTCCAGCCAGTTTGGCTAAGTGGATAGTGGCGGCCCTCAGACTGAAGGGTCCCAAGTTCGATTCTGGTCAAGTGCACATACCTTGGTTGCAGGCTTGATCCGGCCCTGGTTGGGGCACGTGTGGGAGGCAACCCAAAAGATGTATCTCTCTCGCTATCTCTCCCCCTCCCTTCCACTCTCTCTAAAAATCAGTGGGAAAATATCCTCAAGTGAGAATTAACAAAAATAAATAAAGTAGGACAAATTTTGGAAAGTATAATTTCATACACTTTGCTTTTCAGATGCAATTTTAACTCTTTGAACGGAGACCATCTTTAAATGCTCCTTTTCCTTTGGAATGAGAATTTTCACCCTAAGTAGTTTCCTGAAGACTAGCACACTCCACCCAGCTTTACCACTTTTTATAGTGAGAGAAACTAAAGCACAAAGGGTGATGTTATTGCTCAGGTCACCAAGTCAATAACAAAGAGGATATTTGAATCCCAGTCCCTTGACCTCCATTCCAGTGCTACTTCCTTTATCTTTCAATGTATTTGACACCAAATGAGAAGCACTACACACAAGCACTTTGTAGACTGGAGTTTCATTGTACCTGACTGTTTAGAGAGGTGGAATTTTAAGAAAAAGGTATTCAAAGTCTGCCTTATTTGAATTTTCTCTGGAGATGGCTAATTAGATAATATGCAAAGTATGCAATCCTAACTGAGACAGCAGCTGCTCCAGACAGAGGTGTGTTGGTCCATGTTTAACAGCCTGGTTCACAAGGAATAGGAGCCCCAATTAGTGGAAGTTGCTAATTTTCATGCTATAAATACTCCCACCATGACCAACTTCAAGCTACCAAGATGATACCAACCAGATGGCAAAATTCCTTAATAATTTAAAAACCAGTTTCATGGGCTGATTAGAAGCTGTCTCTAGCATACCACTGTGGGCAGGGGTTTCTATTCAAAGCAGACGCTGACAAGCATTTATTTGTTAGCATTCGGGAGATTTCATTGGGACAATATGCTGAAGTGCTTTAAGAACCAATACACAGTTAGCATGAATGATTATCATGAAATTAGAGTACTCAATCTAAAGTGGATGTAAAGAGTAGCTTTCTCCTGCAATCTCCCCCAATCAAATACAAAACAATGTGTTAGGTCTTCCCACACAGTCCCCTGGATAGAAGTAATATTTGAGAGAACAGAAACCACAAAAATCTCTTTTGTGAGATCCACATTAAAGGCATCAACTGTACCTGTTTCATTTTGTAGCTACATCTATACAAAGTCTGAATGTTTCTTTTTCTCTACCTTGTAAAGATCAAAGAAAATGGAGGGTAGATTTAAAACAACTTGTGAAATTAGATTATGGCAGAGGAGTTCAGGCACTAAATTGCTGGACCTCTATGTACAAAGAGAACCATATAATTTGGTGGGGCTTTTTCAGGCATAATTGAACTTGCTTTTTACAGTTGACGCATTACTAAAATAGTGTGTTGTGTTACATGTGAAAGATCAAGTCACTTTTTAGATTCAGAAGCTATTTTTTTCTTTTTGATCCTAGATATCTTTGGGAATCTAAAGAGAACTGAACTTTTTACAGAAGAGGCACATATTTTCACATGCAGAAAATTCTGCATAAAATGTCAAAGGATTGACAGACATTCTGTAACTCAACCATGGTCTTCGACTCACATGAAGAACCCATATTGTAAGTGTATTGGGAAATCTCAAAATTCAAAGAAAACCCATGATGATTACTTTAAAAAGGAAATACAATTACTTGTAAAAGAGAGCAACCTCCTTACCTTGTATTTTCCTTAAACTAATCTTTGATTTACTGAGTTGAAAGACAGAGTCATAGATATGAGGAGCTAAAGGAATCAAATACAAGTCCCTTATTTTACAAATGTGGAGACAGAGGCCCCAAGCACTGAACCAATTAGAACAAAGTCCCCGTGATGAGGCCTCAAGCCATTGTCTAATGGATACAGCCCTGAACATCAGAAGCCCAAATTCCTCAAGTCCTGACATTTATGATCAACATGGTATTGTGCACATCATTTAGCCTCTCTAGTATGACCTCAGCTAAAAGCTTAGTTATAATGCAAATCTGTTAAAAGCATTAACTGAGATATTTGTGATAATAGTAAATATTAAAATGTCATATAATAACTTAATAGAACCATAATTATGGTGTGGAATAGGAGAAAATATCTATAAATCACATATCAGACAAAGGGTTAATATCTGAAATAACATATTAAAAAACTATACAACTTAGCTAACAAAACAAAAGAATCCATTAAAAGTTGGGCAGAGGATCTGAACAGCCATTTTTCCAAAGAAGATAATACAGATGGCCATCAGGTACATGAAAAGGTACTCTACATCACTAATCATCAGGGAAATGTGAACAAAAATCACCATGAGATGTCACTTCGTACCTGTTAGAATGGTTATTATAAAAAAGATAAGAAATAGCAAGTGTTGGTGAGGATCTAGACTAGAGAAAAGGGAACCCTCGTGCACTGTTGGTAGGAAGGTAAATTGGTGCATCCACTATGAAAAACAGAATGGAGGGTCCTCAAAAAATTAAAAATAGAACTACCACATCATCTAGCAATTCCACTCCTAAGTATTTAGCTGAAAAAAATAAAAACACTAAATTAAAAGCATATATACATGCCTATGTTCATTGCAGTATTATTTACAATAGTCAAAATATGACAACAACCTAAGTGTCCATAAATGAATGGATGGATAAAGAAAATGTGAGATATAGATACAGATTTATAGATGTATCTATACATATATATAAAAGCCTAAGTGAGAGTTATGAACTGTCAACTGAACAACTGGATGACCAGTCGCTATGACATGCACTGACCACCAGGAGGCAGATGCTCAATGCAGGAGCTGCTCACTGGTGGTCAGTGCGCTCCCACAGCCAACCTCCCATGGCCAGCCAACCTCCCCTGGTCCCTCCCCCAAGCCGGCCAGCCCCGATCGGCCCCAATCAGGACTGGGCAAGATGGCTCCAATTGTCTGATTGCCGGCCAGGCCAAGGGACCCCACCAAGTGCACAAATTCGTGCACCATGCCTCTAGTAGATCTGTAATAGAATACTACTTAGTCATGTAAAAGAGTGAAATCTCATTTGCAACAATATGCATAGACCTTGAGTCCAACTGGGTTCTAGTTCTAACTCTACTATTAACTAGTAAACTGACAAATCATTTCAGACATCCAGGCCAAACTTTTCTTGGGTATAAGAGATTATTAAACATGTTCTCAGGCATTTGATGTCAGAACAAGACCTCTGTAAAAACACAATGAAAACTATGAAATGTCCCCCTACAAAAAATGTACATTACATTTGGCACATACTATTTAATAAAGAGGGAATATGAAAATTGATCATCACACCATCACAAAGATGACAACACCCATAGCCACAAGATGGCGGCGCCCAGTCCCCTCAGCCCCGCCAGAGTACCCCAGTCCTTTCAGCCCCACTGGGGGCGGGGGGATGGCAAGTGCCCAGGGCTGGCCCAAGGAGCAGGCAAGCCTCAAATGGCGGCTGCCCAGCTGACACCCGAGACGCAGGCAAGCCTCGGATGTCGGCTGTCCCTCTGACACCTGAGGCGCAGGCAAGCCTCAGATGGTGGCTGCCCAGCCACCCAAGGCTGGCCCGAGGCTCAAGTAACCAGGGTCGGCTGAGGCTTGTGCTGCTGGCAGTGGCAGCAGCAGAGGTATGACGGAGACATTGCCTTCCGCCCCTGAGGGCTTCCAGACTGTGAGAGGGGTCAGGCTGGGCTGAGGGACACCCCCTCCAGTGCATGAATTTTCATGCACCGGACCACTCCATCTTTCTCTTACCTTAAATCTCTTGCCACATTGACATTCTCACCGGTCAGAAGATCCACTGGGATTTTTAAGAGATTTTCCTTAGT
The DNA here is from genome assembly GCF_027574615.1 of Eptesicus fuscus. Lineage (NCBI taxonomy): Eukaryota > Metazoa > Chordata > Mammalia > Chiroptera > Vespertilionidae > Eptesicus > Eptesicus fuscus. Next base: position 30,874,097 of record NC_072485.1, on the reverse strand, counting down.
ATAGCTCTTGCCTACTTTCTTCTTTATCCAGTTCTCTGATGCTATCAGAGTGTAGGTATTAATGGTACACCATTTTAAGAAGTGTCCTTTTATTAAACTGGTCTCTTAATTAAGATGGAAAACTGGTTTTAAATGTTTGCTTTGTAAAAGCAAGCACATTTCAAACACATTCCACTAGATCACAGTAGGTCACACTATACCGCATGGGACTCTGCCTTTGCACTTGGTAATCCCTCTGTTGACCTAGGTATTTTCAAGATCAGCTCAAATGTGATCCCCCCCACCATCCATATCTAATCATCTTTCCGTTAACCAACCAGAAGATCTGGCCACTGTCTTCCCAGTAAACAAAACATTATATTCACACTTCTGTGATGGGACCCACTTGGCTCTATTATAATTTATATGTCCCTCTCTGCTATTAAACTGCAATTTTCTCCAAGAGTATGTCTTGTGTCTAAATTCCCAGGATATAGCACAGTGGCTGGTACATAATAAGAATTTAATAAATGGAAGGAATGGAATGAAGGGAGGAAGGGATGAAAGGACAGAACACAAGAAGAAATGCAAGGGATGGCTGCAGGTGACTGGGAGAGGGAAGAACCTGAGAATAGATAAACAGCCCTGAATTCAAATACTGGTTTGACGTCTTACCTGCACTTAACAGGTGTATAACCTTTGGCAAGTTACTTAACCATTCTTGGGCTAGTTAACTCATTTGAAAAATGTGAATAATGCCTTTTTCTCACATTTGTTGTCAGACTTAATATGATAATAGGTAAAGTACTACCGTAGGGTAGGTGTGCAATAAAAGTAGCTACATTATTATGTTACATATGACAGCATGCTCAGGTGATCTCAGGGAACCTATACCCTCTCAAAAGTTCTTATTAAATTGTTTAAAGACCCAGTGGGAAGGAGACATTCCTTTTTGAACTTTTGTTAGAAAGATCAGACAGTAAACGTCTATGTCAGTTTGTAGTTTTTACTACGTCAAGTACCTATAGCTGTGCTGTCCAATACAGTAGCCACTAGCCACATGTAGCAACTGAAGAATTAACATGTGGTTAGTATGGCTGAGAGTCTCTATTGAACCAAACTGTAATTGTAGAACAGATACAGGGCTTGGAAGACTTGGAAACAAAAGTAAAAGAATCTAAATATCTCACTAACACTGGTGCTGATTAGGAATGCATATTTGAGTCACTTCTAGGCATGGAAACCTACCTGTAAGAAGTGGGTTTGTAGCAATATGATTTTCTGTATGTCTTTTCTTTAAAAAAAAAGTAATTTTTCTTAAAGTAATGATATAGAAAATGTTAAATTGTTAACATGTAATTCATAGAGTAGAGCATAAATTAGATCAAAAGTTAAAAGTAATATAACCCCCTAAATCCAGGCCAAGCAGCTCAATCACTGTATTTAATTGTTATCAAATAGAGACTAATTTTCTCTCTCATTACAGACCTTGCCCTTGGTACAGCTCTTGCCTATTTTCTTCTTTGTCCTGTTCTCTGATGCTATCAGAGTGCATGTATCAATGGTACACCATTTTAAGGGGTGTCCTTTTATTTAACTGGTCTCTTAATTAAGATAGAAAACTGCTTTTAAAATATTGCTTTGTAAAAGCAAACACATTTCAAACACATTAAAATGGCTAAAATAAAATATATTTGATTGTACAACTTTCATACATTGCTGGTGGGAGTGTAAAATGGTACAATCACTTTGGAGAATTAGCTGGCAGTTTCTTATAAAGTTAAATAAGGACCTAGGACCCAGCAACTACAACCCTAGGTATTTATCCAAGAAAAGTGAAACATATGTCCACAAAAAGAATGGAACAAAATGTTCATAGGAGCTTTCTTCATAATAGCTCAAATCCACAAATTACTCTTCAATAGGTAAATGGAACAATACATTGTGTTATATTAATACACAGTAATACTATTCAGCAATAAAGGAGAATGAACTATTAATGTATGCAGCAACATCAACGAACTTTATATTCAGCAAAATTAGTCTGACACAAATGCATCTATTCTGTATGATTCCATTCACATAAAGTTCTAGAACAGGCACAACTAACCTATGGTAACAAAAAAAGCCTAAGGGTAATGTGTTACATAATTGGAATGAATAATCAAAAGCTTTTGGGGTTGATGCAAGTTTTGGGTGGTGGTTACATGAGTGTATGTAATATCAAAGTTCATTGAACCAAGCAATTAAAATCTGTGCACTTTATTGTATTAAATTATACCTCAGCTGTTCTTTGGCTTAGTATTCTAAGCATTAATTCTAAAACTCTCTCACTCTCAAGTTCATTTAACAAGACTAGCATCATCCTAATTCCAAAACCAGATAAAGACATTACAAAGAGAGAAAAATAAAGACCAATATTCCTGATGAACATAGATGCAAAAATCCTCAACAAAATCTTAGCAAACCACAGACATGTCGTAGCAATATCTTTACAGACACAACTCCTAGGGCAATGGAGACTAAGGAGAAAATAAATAAATGGGACTACATCAAAATAAAAAGCTTCTGCACAGCAAAAGAAACCATCAACAAAACAACAAGAAAGCCCACTGCATGGGAGAACATATTTGCCAATGATATTTCATATAATGGTTTAATCTCCAAAATTTACAGAGAACTCATACAACTTAACGAAAGGAAGATAAACGATCAAATAAAAAAATGGGCAAAGGACCTAAATAGACACTTTTCAAAAGAGGACATACAGAAGGCCGAGATACAGATGAAAACATGCTCAAAGTCACTAATCATTCGAGAGATGCAAATCAAAACAACAATGAGGTACCATCTCATACCTGTCAGAATGACTATCATCAACAAATCAACAAACAACAAGTGCTGGCAAGGATATGGAGAAAAAGGAACCCTTGTGCACTGCTGGTAGGAATGCAGACTGGTGCAGCCCCTGTGGAGAACAGTATGGAGTTTCCTCAAAAAGTTAAAAATGGAACTCCCATTTGACCCTCTAATCCCACTTCTAGGACTATATCCCAAGAAACCAGAAACACCACAGAAAGGATATATGCACCCCTATGTTCATAGCAGCACAATTCACCATAGCTAAGATTTGGAAACAGCCTAAGTGGCCATCAGCAGATGAGTGGATTAGAAAACTATGGTACATGTACACAATGGAATACTACACTGCTATGAAAAAAAGGAACTTTTACCATCTGCAACAGCATGGATGGACCTGAAGAGCATTATGCTAAGCAAAATAAGCCAGTCAGTGAAAGAAAAATACCACATGATCTCACTTATATGGGGGATATAATGATCAACATAATTTGATGAACAAGAATAGATCCAGAGACAAATGGCAGGGGAGTGGGGGGGTTAGAGAGCAACCAAAGGACTTGTATGCATGCATATTAGCATACCAATGGACACAGACACTGGGGTGGTGGGGGCTTGCCTGAGGTGGGAATAGCTGGCGGGGGGGGGGGGGGGAGGCTCAAGCAGGGAAAAAGGAGACATATGTAAAATTTTAGACAATAAATTTAAAAAAGGGAAAAAATCTTAGCAAACAAAATTCAGCAATATATTAAAAAGATTATACACCATGAACAAGTGAGATTTATTCCTGGAATGCAAGATTGGTACAATATCCACAAATCAATTAACATGATTACACCACATAAACAAAATGAAATACAAAAATCATATGATCATATCAATAGATGCAGAAAAAGCATTTTACAAAATCTAGCACCCATTTATGATAAAAACTCTTAGCTAGGTGGAAATAGAGAAGACATACCGCAACAAAATAAAGGCCACATATGCCAAACCCACAGCTAACATAATACTCAATGGGGAAAAACTCAAGCACTTCCCTTAAGATGAGGAACAAAACAGGGATGCTCACTTTCACCACTCGTACTCAACATAGTTCTGGACACCCTAGCCACAGCAATCAGACAAGACAAAGATATAAAAGGCATCTGATTTGGAAAGGAAAAAGTAAAACTATCATTATTTACAGATGACGTGATACTTTAAATAGAATACCCTAAAGATTCTACTGAAAAGTTCTATGATAAATGAATTCAGTAAAATAGCAGGATACAAAATTAATATTCAGAAATAGGTTGCATTTTTATACATCAAGAACTATCAGAAAGGGAAACTGAGAAAACAATCCCATTATAACTATATTTTAAAAATACCTAGGAATAAATTTAACCAAGGATGTAAAAGACCTGTACTCAGAGAATTATAAGACACTGAAGAAAGAAAGTAAAGATACAAATAAATGGAAGCATCTACCGGGCTCATGGATAGAAAGAGGTAACATCATTAAAATGTCCGTAACTAGTCAACCAATCTATAGATTCAGTACAATTCCTGTCAAAATAAAATCTTACTGAACTGGAACAAATAATCCCAAAATTTATATGGAACCACAAAAGACCCCATATAGTCACAGCAATCTTGAGAAAAAAGAACAAAGTCAGAGGTATCATACTACTTAATATCAAACTATACTACAAGGCTATAATAATCCAAACAGCATGGTACTTACATAAAAACAGACGTCTGGATCAATGGAACAAAATAGAGAGCCCAGAAATAAACCCATGTCTATATGGTCAATTAATATAGTTCTCACTCTTTTGTAATAGATTCACTTTTTACCAACTACCATAGGTGATTCTTATTTAGGTGGCTCATTGACCTCTCTTTGAAAAGTTGTGAGGGATTAAAACTTAACCTTTCACTAATATACTTTTCACAAAATAATAAACAAAAATAATGTAAAATAGAGCTTTAACAATGATTCCAGGCAGCTGTATATACAGTGGGAGACAGGTAAGTAGAGAGAGTAAGCCATTTAATCACATATGGGTCCCAAACCTGGGTGCACTTCAGAATCACACAAGAAACTTATAAACTGGTTCCATACTGTAACAAGAAAACAAAGTCTTCTTGTGGTAATCCTATATTTTCTATATCTTCAAAAGTTCTTCCCTGGGATTCAGGTAAGAAACACAATTTTGGAAAGACTGATCCAGACAATAAGTATTTGCTAAGGGAGAGATCAAAGTGTGGTGTAATTTTCTGTTCAACTATATCTTCTCTTTATAATTTCCAAGGCCCAATCTTGTCATTCTCATTTTTTTTCAAATATAATGAAAAATATTTGCATTTCTTTTTTTTCCATTGGTTTTTTTTAAAAATTTCTTTATTGATTAAGGTGTCACATATTTGTCCTCATCCCCCCATTCCCATTCCACACCCCTCCCCACGGATGCCCCAACCCCCTGTTGAACTTAACCGTTGGATAGGCTCATATGCATGCACACAAGTCCTTTGGTTGATCTCTCCCCCCACCTCCCAACCTCCCCTATCCTCCCACTGAGGCCCGATAGTCCGATCGATGCCTCCTTGTTTCTGGTTCTGTTCTTGTTCCTCAGTCTATGTTGTTCATCATTTCCCCTAGATGAGCGAGATCATGTGTCACTAGAGATATACTTATAAGAACTGAATGTGAGACGAGCAATAATAGTTATGCTGACAGACAAATGAATCAGTCTGTAGTGAGTTTCTTTCTGGACCAACAGTTCTTTAGAGACCCAATTTCAATGTCCACCAGTTCCTTATGTGTACATGTCAGCACTGACCCCTCAGCTCTGGATGGTGGACAAATGGTGGTAACGTAGGTCCGACTCCCTCTGGTTTGGTCTCGGCCGGACCCAGGGGCACGTGGCCTCACCCAGACCCAGGGGCGCATGGCCTCTCCCAGACCCAGGGGCGCGTGGCCTCACCCGGACCTAGGTGCGCGAGACCTCACCCGGATCCAGGGACACATGGCCTCACCCAGACGCGGGGGCGCGTGGCCTCTCCCAGACCCAGGGGCGCATGGCCTCACCCGGAGCTAGGTGCGCGAGGCCTCACCCGGACCCAGGACCCAGCCTCACCAGGATCCAGGGACACATGGCCTCACCTGGACCCGGAGGCGCGTGGCCTCTCCCAGACCCGGGGGCGCGTGGCCTCACCCGGACCTAGGTGCGCGAGGCCTCACTCGGATCCAGGGACACATGGCCTCACCCGGACCCAGGGGCGCGTGGCCTCTCCCAGACCCAGGGGCGCGTGGCCTCACCCGGACCTAGGTGCACGAGGCCTCACCCGGATCCAGGGACACATGGCCTCACCCAGACCCAGGGGTGCGTGGCCTCTCCCAGACCCAGGGGCGCGTGGCCTCACCCAGACCTAGGTGCTCGAGGCCTCACCCGGATCCAGGGACACATGGCCTCACCTGGACCCAGGGGCGCGTGGCCTCTCCCAGACCCAGGGGCGCGTGGCCTCACCCGGATCTAGGTGCGAGAGGCCTCACCCGGATCCAGAGACACATGGCCTCACCCGTGCATTTCTTTTTTTAAAATGTGTTTTTATTTATTTATTTTTCTTAAGAGAGAGAGGAAGGGAGAGAGATAGAGATAGAAACATCATCCATCAGCTGCCTACTACACGCCCCCTACTGGGGATTGACCCTGCAACCTAAGCCTGTGCCCTGAATGGGAATGAACCTGGGGACCAACCTCCTGTTTCTTGAGTCCCTGCTCAGCTGAGCCAGGCCAGCCCGGCTGCATGTCTTTGCTCAATAACCAATGAAGGCGATGTTTTATAGGAGAGAGATCTAAGGGTTTGAAATCAGGTAGACCTGAGTTGGAATTTTAGCTCTACCCACTCCAAACCATGTAACACTGGAAAAACCATTTATCCCCTTTGAGCCTCAGATTCAAATTAGCCAAAATGGAGTTATTTATCTTCCTTTGCAATAATGAATGTGAAAGCAACAAGCTCATGGTATGTAAATAATAAGTGTTTGCTTTATTTCATCCCAATAAGTTTTGAAGAGATAATCCCAGATTTCATAAAACAGGAAATCACCTGAATATACAATGGAATAGATTTATTCTATTTCTTCGTATAGGTCAGAAGGTTGTAGTCTCCTATTATTTTAAGTTCAATTGCATCACATGTATTGTTTGTCATCAAAAAATATTTTTTCCAGGACACAATTATGTAATTTCAATTTCCTTTGGGCAGTTGTTTCTCAAAGCTATAGTTATCACAGTTCTAGTGGGAAAATTCATTATCTCATATTGACTGGACATTTTATCAAACACATTTCACTGTTGAGACAACTTGTCACTGATAGTCAATTTGCTGTCTCATAAGCAGTATAGTATAGTAATTAAATTTTTATCATGACAACATTTCATTCCTATTGCTCATGCATAATTCATATTTTATATTTCAAACATCAACCACACATATATTTTGCTAATGAGCATGGAAAAGAAAACTCACTCTCTCAGATGGCTTCTTGGACATTGCAAACAATTGCATTCTTTTTCTAAGGGCAGGCCTAGCAAAAGGCACAATTGTTAAACAGAAGCCCACCTCCCTAGCCTACCTCCCATACCTATGCAATTCATGTTCAACAAATTCCTTCTAAATTACTAATGATTTATTTAAAAACAACTGGAAATACTATTCATCTTTTAAGCTCCAGCTCAAGCAACACTCTTTCCTCTGTACATTCTTTATTCATCAATAATAGCACTTGAGCTGCTAAATAATGGTTTGGCCTTCTAATTACTTTGTAAGTTATGTCAGGGTTAAGTTCAACCCTTTTATTAATTAGTTTTCTCACTGGTTAGCACAATGCTGGCACATACTAGTAGACATACTAAATTAAATTTAACTCCATTTAAATTAAATGGAACTGGATCAATATTTATATTCTGGAAATATGTTTGCATTTTGAAAGGAACATTCAGAGCCCTGGCTGGGTAGCTCAGTTGGTTAAAGCATCATCCCAATGTGCAAAGGTTGCAGATTTGATCTCTGATCAGGGCACACACAAGTAGCAACCAATGAATGCATAACTAAGTGGAACAACAACTCTGTCTCTCTCTCTCTCTCTCTCTCTCTCTCTCTCTCTCTCTCTGTCTCGTCAATTTTTTTAAAGGAAACATGCAAAAATGCAAGTTTATACTCCACATGTGCATATCTTGGCACTTAGATGGAGATATTGATAAATGGGGTGGAAACTTTACATGGACTGTTTCACCCTCTCCAGCCTCAACTTTACCCCTAGAGTCCGAGCAAACTATTCCCTCCATCTAACTGACCTCCCATGACCTCTACATCTGGTAAACTACTTCTTATCCTTCCATACCCATCTCAGAAGTACCTCCTCCAAGAAACCCTCTTTGATTATCAGACATTTACTACGTTTTCTGAGTTTCCACAGTACTCTGTTTATACTACAAGTAATGGTACAGAGCTACTAGTAATGAAGGCCTACCATGTGAAAATGCTCATGTCATTTTTGAAGAAAGGTGGAGGCTCAAAAGAATTAAGTAACCTGCCAAAAGTCACCCAGGTAGTAATCTACAAAACCAGAATTCAAACTCGACTGTCTGACTCCAAAGCACATTATTTTCCCTGCTGCGCATAGCTCTGAATAAACGAATAAGTGCCTGAAGGAATGACGACCTTGACAAAGGATAGTATATTCTCATGAGCATACAAGTGACTGAAGTGAATTTGAAATTTCATTTTCCTCTTTAACATTTAATATTTTATCTATTAAAGTGCATTGAGATGTCTATGTTAAGGCATGTGGCAAACAACAAACCACAATTTGAATGCAATCCCCTCAGGATCATGACAAAGACTTCCTATTACAACTGAGCATTTGAGAATGAGGCTTCCTGATTCATATTCCAGTATCAAGCCAACCTCATTATATGTTATTTCCATTTAAGCCTATTCTGATTATATTTTCCTTGGTTATCAGCCCCAGTGGTCCCAACAGGCTGCTACAACATGCATAAAATATCTGCTGAGCCAGGTTAAATGAATTTCAGTTAAGAGAATAATATTATTAACATTATATGATGATTTGCAATTATCAGTCAAATAAGATCAGTTACCAGAGGACCAGGGAGGTCTCAGTAAAAGGTGAACCACAAAATCAGCACATTCCCTGCTCCATGGGTTTATAACCCGAATGGGCAATTGCCAGCTAGGAAGGGGTAGCAGAGCTCTCCAGGGAGAGGTAGCAAGAAGGAATCCCTCAACTGTTCTCATTCTTAATGGAAAAGGCTTATGTAAAAAAACAAGCTCAACTGCATTCCGCCCCCCCCCCCCGCCCCTCCTCCACAGTATGCACTTAACCTTTCTGCAAGCACAGTGGGTTAAAAGACCAATATTGAGAGGCATCTGTGGTTCAGGGTCTAATGTGGACTCTAGTCCTGGGTCTGCCACTAATTCTGTGACCTTGGTCTCTATACTTCTCCCAGAGCCCTTGTTTCAGTACCAATAAAATTAAAAGATCACACTAGTTCAATCTACGATACTCCCAACTCTAACATGCAATACTTCATCATTAAACACAAACACCTACTGGTAGAGTTCAATTTCCCCCACTCTCTGTTTTCAAATTGACATCAGTGTTGGCGACCTGCCCCAGCATCAGCATCGATCCTTCTCGTACCAGGCGAAAGTGCTGGTACAAGAAGGCAGCGAAGACAAGAGAGCAGAATTATTTTTACAGTTTTCATTTAATGTCCCCAGTGCTTCTCTTCACCTATGGCACAAGGAAACTGGTCCCTTAAGTGAAATTCATTTATTTAATCTAAAAGGCCCTTCAGGATCTGGCTTGCCAATATCTCTCTGATCTCACCTCCTATTCCGCCTCATCAAGTACTCTTCGGTCACGCTGGGCCCCTTGCGGTTCCTCCATCACAGATCTGCCTCAGAGGCTTTCTGCTTTTGGCTCCCCCTACCTGGATATGCCTCTATCTCACAGCTGCCTAGTTTGCTCCCTCACTTCCTTCAGATCTTTATTCAAAAGTCACTTTCTCAATAAGACCTGCCCTCACCACCATCTCTACCCACTCACCATTTCATATCCTCCCTTTCTACTCCATCCTCTCTCCTCAGCAGTGCTCACTACCCAATGATGTATCTCCTTGTTTGCCTGTCTTCCTCAGTGGGATGTAAACCAGGTAAAGGCAGAGAATGTTTGGTGTGTTTAGTCCTTTTGTATTCCCAGTGCCTAGAATAGAGTAGGCACCCCATATATATCTGTTGAATAAAGGAATAAAACCCCTTGCTCCAGCACTTACTCTGATCCAGACACACTGATCTTCTCCCTCTTTATCATACAATCCCAGCACACTCCTTCCCGCAGCCTTTCTACGTGCACTTCATGCTGCCTGGAATCTCCTTCCAAAGATGTCCACCTGACCTTCTCTTCACTGTTTTACTCAGACCTGTATTCAAGCGTTATTTCATCCCGAGGCCTTCTAAGTTCAACCTGTCTATAACAGCAACATCATTCTTCATTATAGATTTTACTCTTTGATTTCCTAACTGTAAGTGGTAGAAGTGAACCCCTCGGATGGATCTTTTTCAAGGGAAACTTCCACCAGGAGTAAGCTGACTGACACCTCCCTCAGTGAGTATCCACTCTGTGGTCTCTGAGGCCATGTTTCCCCTGGGCTGCTAACAGCCAATATTTAAGCCCAGCAAGAGTAGGTCTAAAAGTCCCACTCATAAGGAGCTTGGGACTCCTGTAATAGGCAACTTTAGTTCAAGGACCCCCGCCCCATCCACCTTGGTGAAACTTTCTTAGAACTGTGTTGCACTTTGATTCTTCCTCCCCAAGCCTCCTACCTTGCTCCTCTCCTTTCACATGTTTCAGACCTGTATCATGGCCTGAAGCCTCTCCTTGTCTATTCCTCTTCTGTCCCCAGGTATTCCTCCCCCAAATCTCTTATATCATCTAATCCTATCATAGTATTTGCCTTTTAAATCAACTGAACTAACACAATAAAACTTATAACATAGCCCTGGCTGATGGCTCAGTTGGTTAGAGCATCGACCCATACACCAAGAGGTTGTGGGTTCAGTTCCCAGTCAGGGCACATACCTAGGTTGTGAGTTGAATTCCTAGTTGAGGCATATTTGGAAGGCAGCCAATAGATGTTTCTCTCTCACATCGATGTTTCGCTCTCTCACTCTTCCACTCTCTCTAAAAAGTCAACAAAAACATATCCTCTGGTGAGGATTAAAAATATAAAACATACATTTATTTATTTTTAACCATCCACCTCTCTTACCTCATGAAGGTAGACTTTGTCTATTTTATTTACTACTATACCTCCAGCATGCAGGATGATGCTTGCAAAGACCAAATATCTTTAGTAGAAAAACATTACTTCTTTCTGTTCATTTCATTCATTCAAAAAAGAAAACATGGAGTTTCTACTTTGCATTAAGCACTATGCTAAGTACTTGACAGATGGAGGGTCTAGTGGAGAAGATAAACATCTAAACAAGTAATTTAATCAAATAAGACTTTACTAAAAGTATTCATAATATATGGAACACAATAATTTTGCATAAACATGTAAAATTTTCAGTTGTATACATATTTAAGGTAAAGTATTGTGACTGTCCATTAATACAAAGGGTAATTCTCCTTCAATAAGCAAGTTCCCTTGTCTTTGCCCCCAAGACCTCTTTGAAGTAGAGTTCCTTGTGAAGATTTTCTTCAGATTTACAAAGTAAAGTGAAGGCCATTTTTTATATGAAAGTTCACTGTTCAATACTGACGAGGAAAAAGTGAAATTGATTGTTTTTTAAAGGCTATGGCTCTAAGCCCTAGGAAAACAATGTGCAAATCAGTGATATTATTACAATTTTTCTAGCTTAAATCTCTAAAAGTATTTCACCTCCAATACTATCTTCTCTAGGAACATCCTTATTATTCCCTCAAGACTAAGCTGGGTCCCTCGTTTTATAGGCTGCCAAAGCACCCTATACTTTTCCTTCTAAGAATTTACCAAAAGTGTAATTCATTAGTCTTGTGTGAGCTGCCTCATTAACAGATAATAAATTCCATGAGAGGAGCATATCTAGTACACTGACTGCTGTACCTCCAGCACCAGGCACAGAGAAAGGCTCAATTAGTATTTCTTGAATGGCTATATGGAAGACTAGATGAATAAAATAAAAATGAATGAGTAAATGAATGATGGGAAAAGTTTTTCCCCATCTACTCAACTGTAAAATTATCTTCATTATCTAAATTTCCATTGCATGTTAAATATAATTCTTACATGTCTTCTGTCCCTGTATCTACTGGTGATGTAGGTAAAAGCTTTTCAAATTAATAAAGAGCAGTACACTCTTATCACAGATAAAGCATGAAAACCTTAGGATTCAGTTGCTCCTGGGATCATGACTCAGCATGGTGTGAACTACCTGAGCTTAGATCTAGAAGTGATGGGAAATTGCCCTCTTACTCCCACCCTGGCAGAATGGTAACTTCTCCCACTTCTAATCACTCTGGCTGGGCTCCTTTACTTTCTACCTTTGGGGGAGCCTGGACTGTAGCAGTCCTTGCTTGAGTAGCATGCCTTCTGCTTGGGGGACAAGGAATTAAAATCCTTTTTCTGGAAGTTGCCTTTTATCACTTCTTCCCTCTTTATTTTTTTACTCTATTGAGCCAAAGTCACTTTATTCTCCAGAGTCATTTAAAATCCCCCCCATAAACCATCAACTTCTATCCCTTTCATACTACATTCTTCCACATTACAACACATGATACACATTCTACCTTGCATTATAGTTATTAATGAATATGCCTTATCTCTCTTGCTGAATCCCAAAATGTTTAATTCTTATCTTTATCCCCCATAAGACCTAAAAGAGTACTTTGCACAAAGTAGGAAATCGTGTATTTTTATTTATCAGTGGATGTATCTTATTCAAGTTCCATATAATTGCCCATTTAGTTCAGTATAACTAAATCCATTACAAAAAGGTGAGGTTGGCCTGATTCTGTCTGTGCTTCTCCAACTCTCCTCTCACTTTGAGCAGTGAGTGCTCTACATCTGCAGCAGGCTCATTATCAGCTGATGCTACCCAGAGACTCAAAAGGGAAACAGCAGTATCTGGAGAAGTAGCTGCATAATGGACAAAAGAGGTGCAACTGCAAGCAGTTGAAGGACAGAGGTGCAGAGAAGCCAGAAATGCAATTTTCAAAAGCAACACCAGTTGCTCAGGAAACAGTCCTGGCAGATAGGTTAGCTGGGCCTGAGACCCCAGGAAGATGGTCTGGAAGCACAGGAGGAGAGCGGTTGATCAAAACTCTTCAAATAATAGGCTTCTCTCAAACAAGAATAAGAAAACAGAAAGTAATTCTAATAAAATTTTACCATAGCAATCCCTATAGTTAGCAATAATTATCCATGCTATCACCAACTTACATAAAATAGAAAAATGAACAGGAAAAGGACAGGTAAGAGGAATATAGATAAAGGGATGAAGAAATTCTAGGAAAAGGGAAAGAGAGTTGACTAGTTAGCATCCTAGATCAGGGGTGAGGAACATCTGACCTGAGGGCTGAATAAGGCCCTCGAAATCATTTGGTCTGGCCCTGCCAAGGCATTAGGGGTGAGTTAATTAAATGTTTGACCAAATATAGCAAGCTAATTTTGAAGTTGATAATTCTGTGTGGCCCTCGAATGATGTTATAAATACCCAAATGGACCTTGGCAGAAAAAGGTTCCCCACCCCTGTTCTAGATCCACAGATTTCAGTTTATAAAGCCCTGAGTGTGCATTGGCATTTTTATAAACTCACTCTCCCCCCAATATTTCTTTCTCTCTCTCTCTCTCTCTCTCTCTCTCTCTCTCTCTCTCTCTCTCTCTCTCTCTCTCACACACACACACACACACACACACACACACACACACACTTTAGGAGAAGCTATGAGGGTGTGAACATGGTGGAAACATAATGGATTTTGAGTCAGAAGTCTTGCCTGGGTCTGAGTCTATTTCTATTTCTCATCACAACTGATTTGCTGATCACTGAGGACAGACTGTACTGACTTACAGGAAAATAACCACTAATGTTAGGAAAAGTACAGAGGACAAACAAGTCTGTGGTCGAGCAAATCAATCTAACCTGAAAATTTGCAGCAATCAAGCCTTCAGGAATCACAAAACACAATGCTCTGCATTTCTGCAGCTGCTCTCAAAAAATTTCAAAGCACTCTCTCATCTCATTTCCTTATCTTCCCGCACTACAACCTTTTACAGACTAGGCATTGAAGGCATTGAAAAGTTAAATACCAAGGTCATACAGCTAATTGACTCTCACCTCAATGCTCTTTATATTAAACTAGAGGCTGGTGCACAAAATTTGTGCACGGGGGAGGGGTCCCCTCAGCCCAGCCTGTACCCTCTCCAATCTGGGACCCCTCAGGGGACATCCCTATCATAATCCTGGACCGCTGGCTCCTAATTGCTCACCTACCTGCCTTCCTGTTTGCCCCTAACTGCCCCCCCACCCCCGCCAGCCTGATCGCCTCTCACTGCCTCTGCGTGCTGGCCTGATTGCCCCTAACTGCCCCCTACTGCCGGACAGGTTGCCCCCAACTGCCCCCTCCCTCCTGGCCTGGTCGCTCCTAACTGCCCCCCCGCTAACCTGGTCGCCCCCAACTGTCCCCCCTGCTGGCCTGGTTGCCCCACGCAACCTGCTTGTTCAGTCGTTTGGTCATCCCTCACTAACCCCCCTGCCGGCCTGGTCGTAGGCAGCCATCTTGTGAGGGTGTGAGGGTTAATTTGCATATCACCTCTTTATTATATAGGATAACAGGGAGAACCATTGGATCACATAAAACTTTTCTCACCAGATGACCTCAATTGTCCCACTGTGTCTTCAAGGCCTGAAATTAGCAAGTAGCCTACCAAAGTAAGGTGAAAATTGCATACTGCCCATTCTATAAAAGGGGAGGAGATAGGCTTTGCTGTAATTATGTTAAGTAGATATTTAGCTTCTTTATATATTTGCTGTCTAGATACTTGATGTTTTATCTGAGCTCATAACAGGGAATAAAAAATAATGTAGGTAAATGTGGGAAGATTAGGATTTGGCACAATGACTCCAAAAAGTGAAGGTGTATCTAAATCTCCAGATGCCTTAGCACCATGGTCGGCAAACTGTGGCTCGCGAGCCACATGTGGCTCTTTGGCCCGAGTGTGGCTCCTCCACAAAATATCACAGCCTGGGCGAGTCTATTTTGAAGAAGTGGTGTTAGAAGAAGTTTAAGTTTAAAAAATTTGGCTCTCAAAAGAAATTTCAATCGTTGTACTGTTGATATTCAGCTCTGTTGACTAATGAGTTTGCCGACCACTGCCTTAGCAGAAGGTGATGAGTGCAAGGAAAGAACCAGGAGGAAAGGCGAGGACAATTCACACTACCTGAGCCCTCACTTCATATTCGCTCTTAAATGCCCAGGTCTAGCTCCATACAATGCAAAAGAGAAGGTGAGCTCTGCATCCCACCAGCTCCTTTTGAATTCCATCTTCTCACCTTGGCTTGGCTCCAGGGCAGAGCAAGAAAAGTCTCTCCACCCATGCTGCTCACTCTCATGTCCCATTGTGACCCCCATACAAAGTTCAATGTGGAGATTTCCCACCTTCCCAGTCTCCAGCATCTTCCTTCTCCTTTCACTCTCACTACTAATCTAGTTCTGGCCTCTTGGGACAGTCTCGTGGTTCTTGTTATTGCCTCTAGTCTCTAGTCTTAAGCCCTCAAATCTTTCTTCAAACTATTTCAAAATTCACATTCCTAAAGTAGATAGCTGATTCCCCTACCACACCCTGCAAAATCCTTTCAAAATGTCCTGCCTGCATAAACAATTAGGTTGAAATTCTACCCTAGCCATCTTTCCCTGCATCTCCCTGCCTCCTGCCAACATACATTCCACCTGGGCCTATCAAACTCACATCCTGACTCATATTTTCTCACCTATCACCACGCTCACACTTTTCCTTGAGGCTACAATATTTGCCCAAAGTACTTTTTATCTTTGTGACATCCGTTTCCCCTCCCATCTAAAATTTTACATTGATCTTCAAAATGCCCTGTCTAGTTGCTTCTTAACTGCAGGTGACAAGGTTTGGCACTTTAGAGATCCACATAAAAGTACCTTTAAACTTTTGTCAAGTATAACTTCACGAATTAGGAAACTTGCTTTGTGTGGTTTTTTTTTTTTCTTAAACTAAACTAAGAAACACACTATAATAAATATTCAGTTATTAAGATATCTGTGGCAATTCCCCTTGCTTGGCTGTTCTGAATGATAAACCTCTTATCAAAAGTAGAGAGGCTTAAGGGAAAGACAAATTGCTCTATAATATTTTTACAATGAGAACTTATCTGAGTCAAATCTAGCCCCAAATATCAATTCCATGTACATTTGTATTCTGACAATCTACCACAGTGACCTATTTTCACACTGGATACTGAGTGAAGAATATGATTGCTTTTACAAAGAACTGAATAAAAATTCTAAGAATGGTATTAGGAGCAATGTATAAATCAAATACGATTTCCTGTAAGCAGGTCTGTAATACAAGCCTGCTGAAACATTTGGGTATTTTTAGAATCTTTTTTGGCCATGTTTGATGCTATAAGTCCATTGTGTATATATAAAAATCATGGACCAGTTCAGTTTCTACAACGGTACTATGGTGCTTAATTACGACTTACTGGTGGTTTACTGATGAAACTAAATTTAAAATATAAATATTAGTTGAATCCTGTGAAAATGATTTTTCTCAAATACTTTCATTTCATTCATTCAACAACCATATATGAAGAACATGTTCTATATGCCAAGGAGTTAAAATATAAGGGAAACAAAATGGCCATAATGGCCATAACGACCATAATGACCAGTCACTATGACACCCACTCTGGCCAGCAAACCAGCAGATCAGGGGGTGGGATTGGCCAACCAATCTCGCAGCCCCTCTCCCTGCCAACTTGCCCCTGATAGGACTCTCCCACCCCAATCAAGAGCTGGCCTCCAGCCAAACACCTCCTCCCTTCCCCTCCTCCCCCCGCCCCCCAGCCAGCCCCGCACCCGATCAGCCTGCCCCACCATGATAGGATTGCAAGCCCCTCCCCCAACCACCAGCCCCTGATTGCACCCCCCACCCCAATACGGGGTGGGGCTGGCCAGCCCACCACCCACAGCCCCTCCCCATGGCTGGCCCTGCCCCCAATCAGCCCTCTAACCCCAATCTGGGGCAGGGCCCGCTGGCCAATCACCCGCAGCCCCTTCCCCCAGCCAGCTGGCCCTGATCAGGGCTGGCAGGCCAGCCAACCTCCCGCCATCTCCTCCTCCCAACAGGCTCAGCCCCGATCCACTCCAATTGGGGCCGGGCCAGCCGGACCCCACCTGTGCATGAATTCGTGCACTGGGCCTCTAATTATAATATAAAAATTTAGAAGTTTAAAAAAAATTGGAATAAACAATAAAAGGCCGTTACGTTGAAATTTTTAAAAAATAACAAAAAAGGCTATGGGATAATAAAATTATACAAGTAGTTAGTCTTGGTCCTTTTAGACTTTATATTCATATTAATTTTTAGCAAACATTCTTAGTCATGGAAATAATAATATAGGTGACCTGAAAGAATTCAATAGGCTTAAAATTCAACAGTGAGACTACAGAAATTTTTAATGTCATGTATTTTTCTTTTTTGTTATTGTTGTTCATTTATTCATGTCTCCAACAAAGGCTTTTGGCCAGAAATATTGTGCAGGTTTGTGGGCAGTTATGAAAGATTGAGAAATAAGTTATTCAGGTACCCTATCTCAAGTTATTGAAGGTTTTATAGGATGTCAGGCTGATTTTCATGGCATTAGAATGTTTGGGAAATGGGAACAAAGTGCATTTGATTCAGATGGATGCCTAAAGAGAAATGTAAATCACAGAATCTTAGAGTGGGTCACCTAGTTGAGAACCCCTCCAATGGTTGGAATACCTCTGGTAACAATATTTTTTTGTACATTGTCTCATAACAGTTGAAAACTCATAATTTTCAAATATCCTAACAGCAATATTGTGATACTGGTAAAAACCAATTTTAACTTAAAAAGGAAGAGACCAAGACTCCAAAAGATAAAATTACACTCAAGATTCTAATCCAATGCATGTTCCACTAACATACAATCCCTTAAAGGTTATATCTTTAAAGGTGTATTTCAGATCCCACCACCCAGCATCACACACACACACACACACACACACACACACACACACACACACACACTCAATCATACACAATAGCTAAAAAGTAAAATTCTGAATTACAAGTCTTTATAATGACTTCCACCTTAAAACAGAATATATCTATATAATAAAAGCCCAGTGACCATTACGGCAGAATGACCAGAATGACCGGTCACTATGATGCACACTGACCACCTGGGGGAAGACACTCAACACAGGAGCTGCCTCCTTATGGTCAGTACACTCCCTCAGCAGGCATGCCACTCAGCCAGAAGCTGGACTCACTGCTGGCGAGTGCAGTGGCGCTGGCAGAAGCCTCTCCTGCCTCCACAGCAGTGCTAAGGACCAGCAAGCCAAGCAGTAAGGAGCAAACAGGAGGGCAGTTAGGAGTGAGGAGTCCCGGATAGCAAGAGGGATGTCCGACTGCCGGTTTAGGCCCAATCATGCCTAAACCAGCAGTCAGACCTCACCCGAGGGATCCTGGATTATGAGAGGGCACAGGGAGGGCTGAGGGAACCCCCTACCACCTGCACAAATTTCATGCATCAGGCCTCTAGTATTTCTATAAAGAAGGTTCCTTTCTTTCTTATACTTTTCCAGAACCAATCAACTAAGCACCAGAATCAAGACAACGCTATAATCCCAGGTAGTTCTAAACTCCCAGTCGATTTGCAGGAGCTTCTACCCAGTCTTAGTTAGAACCTGCTTTATGCCTCACTGGATTATTACAGCATATATCTATTATAACCTACTCCATTACAACCACTCCTTCATAAGCAAGGACAGCAAAATTCAACTTCGGGCACTTCTTAAATTATACCACATTCTCTCTGCTTCTGTCCCTTTGCGCATGCTTTCCTCTACCTACAAAGTTAAAAGTTACAACTTCAAAAAGCCTTTCCTGATACCCCTTTCCTCTAGGCTAGATTGGCTATATGCTCCTTTCCTGTGCTCTTGGAGCTTAATTCCCTTATAATACTTCCATTACAGGACATTCCTATTTTCAGTTGACCCTTGAACAACATAGGTTTGAAGTGCACGGGTCCACTTATCTGCAGAATTTTTTCAATAAATATTGTAAATGAAAAAATAAATACTGTAAATGTATTTTCCTTAACAGTCTGTCTCTTTGTTTAGCTTTTTAAAATATGAGTATAATATATATGTATACATAAAACATACAAAGTATGTGTTAACTGTTTATGTTATCAGCAAGGCTTCTGATCAACAGTATGCCATCAGTAGTCCAGCTGTGGGGAGGTCAAAAGTTACATAAGGATTTTCATCTGTGCAAAGGGGTCAGCACCCCTAAGCCCTGGGTTGTTCAAGGGCCAACCTTACTTCCTGATCTCTGCCTCTAGGCCATGAGCACCTTGAAGACAGGGAGAACTGGATCATTTACCATTGACGACCATGTTGCCTGATGCTCAAAAAATGTTTGCACAATAAATAACAAATGAGCCCTATTTCTAAATGCATCAGTTACTAGGGCTGCTGTAACAAATTACCACAAATGTGCTGGTTTAAAACAACAGTAATTTGTTTTCTCACAGCGAAGGCTAGAAGCCCCACCTCAGGATGTCAGCAGGCTATGCTCTCTATAATGTTTCCAGAGGAGGATCTTTTCTTGCCTTTTCCTCACTTCTGGTGGTTACTTTGCAATTCTTGGTGTTTTGTGGCCTGTAAACAATCACTCTAATCTCTGCCTCTATCATCACATGGCATTCTTCCAGTGTCTCTGTGTCCAAATTTCCCTCTTCTTATAAAGAAATCAGCCATCGGATTAGGGCCCACCCTAATCCAGTGTGACCTCATTTTAACTAGGTAATATGTGCAAAGACTCTATATCCAAATAAGATTACGTTCACAGTTCTGGTGAAATGTATTGGGGAAATGGTATTTAACCTGCTCTTTTATGTTACAATTGGAGGGAGAAACAATTCCTGAATTCTGCATTTGCAGTCCAACACTAAGCAACCTGCCGAACCACATTTGATCAGACATCTGATCACAGCTTTATTTGTGAAATGGTAATTCCCTGCAAGAAATTACAACTGCCTTTTGTCTTGATTTGATGAGTTCATTCATTCATTTTTATTAAATGAGTAAATTTACTGAGTGCCTGTGACGTGTCATGCATTGTTCTAAGTGCTAGGAATATAGCAGTAAAAAAGGACACAAAAATCTGCCAACATGAAGCCTGCATCCAAGAGGTGAGGGGAAGCAGACAATAAAAAATAAACAAGCAAAACGTGGCACATAATATCAAATTTGGTAAGTGCAGCTGAGAAATATAAAGCAGGTAATGGAGAAAGGAAAGTTGAGTGGAGTTGGGGATGCTGCAATGGCAAATGAGGCGATTAAAAAAGGTTTCACCAAGACAGAGACAGCTAAGCATTTGAATGAAGAAACAGAGGTAGTCTTGTGAGTATTTGGAAAAACATAGTTTAAGCAGTAGAAACAGCAAAAGCAAAGGCCCTGAGGTAGGATTGTGGTCGGGGTGCTAAGGACACAACAAGAAGGCCAGGGTGACTAGCACAGAGTGAAGGGGAGAGCAGTAGATGAGGTCTGAGGGGTAATGGAGGACAACACTAACAAACAAAAAAAATCAAAATTTCTTCCTCTCTCCATTATCAACTAAGTGGTTATTGTAAAACACGTATATTCCTTGTTTCTACAGAAGGAATATTTTGAGTTCTTATGAAAATAAGTTTTTCTACATCAAATTGGAGAAAATAATCTTATTTCACAAAACTGAAAATGCTATGTTCATTAAATATTAAAATTAGAATCTTCATCTCTCTGCCTTATCATTAGGAAATTATAAACAATGTATGTAGCTGCACTATAATAAAAATATTTATTTTTATGCAAATCACAGTTCTGCTATTAAAATTACTTTTTAGGACACTATGTCAGTCTAGCTATGAAACTTGAATTATCTCAACTTGTCAAAATGAGCATACAGTTCTTTTCTTTAAAAAAAATATTTGCAAATTTACTTCAGTCTAGTCTAAATTTTCAGAATATGGTTATACTCTTATTTGGTGCCACCTTATGGGAGAATTTGATAGAAAACTGTCTATTTAATAAAAAGTCAAAATCTGTTTTTATGGTGATCTCAAGCTTACCAAGTCCTTTTCCATGTTAACAAAGTATTTTAAGAAAAACAATGTTCTAATCTACATACATATGTGTGTCCTTTTATCCTCACATCAATTTTCTGAGATAAGAATTATGATTTCCACTTTGAGATGAGGAAACTGAGCCTTAAAGAGGAGTAGTTATTTATTCAATGTCATGTCTAGTGGCAGAATAAGATTCAAAACTATTTGCTCAACTGAAGGACTTATATGCAGGCATATAAGCATAGCCAATGGACACAAGACACTGGGGGGGTAAGGGCATGTATGGGAGGGGGGAGCAATAGGGGGATATGGACACATATGTAATACCTTAATCAATTAAAAAAAATGTGGAAAAAAATACTATTTGCTCCTGACTTCAAAGCTTGCTCTGAAATTCTGGGCTCTTGTGCCTCCTTCATATCTTTATCTCACACAGTTCTCCCAACAACCATGTGAATTACACTTATATCCCAAATCCCAAGCACACATTTTCAAATAGGTAAAATAATGTGCCTTAAAAGTCACATAGCTTTTTACTGATAGATTCATTCACTCGATCATTCATTTGTTCAACAAATATTTATGAAGTACCTGCTAAGCATGACATATAGTGAAGAAAACACCCACTCTTCTGAAACTTAGTTGGAAGAAAGTTTCACAATTGTAACTAACATTTATTAAGTGCTTATTATGAGGCAATTACTAGTCTAAGAATTTTGCTGGTATAATCTCATGTAATATTCGTAATAGCTTCATCAAGTGTTTATTTAGATAAGGAAAGTGAGCCCCCAAAAGGTAATTGGGCCAAGGTCTACAGACTATAAAGGGGTAAAAAGAGGCTTTGAAGCCAGGCAGAGAGGGAAGGAGGGAGGGAGGAAGGGAAGGAGGAAGGGACTCCTTTGATTGTACCATACTGCCTTCTAACATTTTTCCAGCTGGCCCTAGGGGCAGCACCCCTGAAGACCCAATGACCAACTCTAACAGGGGGGTTAGTTTGCCAGTGACATAAGCACCAGCAGCTACCACCTTTATCACTCTCTTTCCTCCATCTGCCAGCCTGTGAGAACCCTTGAACACAGAACCAGTGGGCATTCAGACTTCTCAATGCTGGCACAGATAAGCAGCCATTTCAAGCTTGGAAACTAAAGAAGAAGCAGTGAAGGAAGTCAAGAGACAAGAAAGGCAAGACTGAGTGTGTCAAGCAAATCTAATGCAAAAAAAAAAAAAAAAAGGAGCTTTGTTGTTAACAAAAAAATTGAATCAGCATTTAATATCTATAAACTCTAAAGTATTAGAAATACCTGAAAAACCATTTACAAATTTTAAAGACATAAGACTAAACAGCAATGGCATAAGAATATTCAAGCTTGGAAAAGCAAGAAGCACCTGCATCAAGCTGGTCCTTTCCTGGAAGATGAATAGATGAGAGAATGGCAGTGTTTAAAAACAAAACAAAAAAAAACAAACAAAAAACATGATGAGAATCTAAAATACAGGGGAAATTACACTAAAAGCCTGACTATAAAATCTGGACCACTTCATGGAGCCATAAAGAAAATTTACAAAGCAGTTGTAATACCAAGGTTGGATCATAGGAGTGAAGTTTGGGAGAAGTTAACCCTCAATTATGACAAATAAATGGTTTAAGTGAAATATTTTTGTAAAATACTAACTTGAGAAAAATTGCTCCACTACCCTTTCAGCTGGATATCATACAGGATTCCAGGACAGACTGCTTGGGTTTGAAACCCAGTGAACTCTATTAAAGAATGTGACCTTGGCAAATTACTGAATCTCTATGTGCCTTACTTTCATAATCCTCAAAGTAGGAATAATTTGCACCACCCATCTCTTGATGTCTTGTGAGGAATAAATAAAATTAATCTATGTAAAAGATTTAAAATACTATCTGACACATAGACAGCACTATATCAATATTTGAGATTATTACACTCCTAAAAGTTCCTCCCATATGAATTTCAAGAGCCACAGTTGCTTGAGGACATAATAATTGACATTAGTCAGCTGTGGGGTAGGGAGCAACAGGAGAGGAGAAACTTTCACATTCATGATAACAGCAGGTTTCATAGTGCTTGTAAGTAAGTATCCTGTATGCTTTTTCAAAAACATGGGAACATTCCTGTTTAATACAAGTTTGACAATGCTTCTTCCTTCTCTTCACATCCTGTACTGCAGTCCTTACCTCTGCCAATAGGTTGTGGGGAAAGGTAAAGTTGGCTGGGCAGTTTGTGAAGGCTGCACTGGTTAGAGACTCTTCAGGTAAAATTCTGTTATAGTCCAAGCTATGTAAACTCAATGAAGAAGAATTATGATCAAATATTAGCAAAAAATGTCACAAGGATACATTTTCTGAAATGTGACATAGAAGCGTTTATCAAAACGTTTAGCAAGCGAGTCATTATCTCTGGATTATGAGTGATTTATATTTTCATCTTTATACTTTTCTGTATTTTAAAACATTGACAATAAGTGCCAATTGTTTTTATAGTCAGAAAAAATACAAATTTTAAGAAACATATAAGAGCATTTATAATTAGCACAATCATCTATCCTATATAATAAAAGCATAATATGCAAATCAACCAAACAGCCGAACAATGGGATGACCATCTGGATGACCATCCAGGACCATGCTATGACACTGGTGCCAGGCCAGCCAAGGTGGGTGCGATGCGATTGGTCAGGGACCTAGCCATCACCCCATGATTGCCCTGCAGAGGGAGGCCCAGGCCAATGGCCGGCAGGGCAATTAATCGGGAGGTGGGGGAGGGGGAGGCTCCACAATCACCGTAAAGAAGAGGGAGGCCCAGGCCACCGACCAGTGGGCTATAGCGGGTGGGAGGGGGCTCCCTCTGCAAGGGAAGCCCGGGTCTTGGGTGCTGGCAACTGGAGGGAAGCTCGGGTCCCGGGTGCCGGAGGGAAGCCAGTGCCGGCAGCCAGGGGAAGGAAGTCCCACTCTCGCATGAATTTCGTACATTGGGCCTCTAGTATATATATATATAAAAGCCAAGTACTGGAACAACTAGTCACTATGATGTGCACTGCGGCCAGCCAACCGGTGCAATCAGGGGCGGGGCCAGCCGCCCAAACTCCTGAGGACCCTCCTCCGGCCAGCCCAGCCTCTGATTGGCCCCTCCCACCCCAATCAAAGGCAGGGGTGGCCGGCCAACCTCCCTCTCTGAGGTGGGGCCAATTGGAGCTGGCTGGCTGGACCCCACTCATGCACAAATTGGTGCACCGGGCCTCTACTGTAAAATAAGTAAGCATACAAATAAAACTGTGAATTAGAGAAAATACTGAAAGGACAAAAGTATCAGCAATCATTTTCTCAATGGATGCTATTATCCTATCTTTTACTTTTCTTTATTTTCCAAGTTTTCAATATTGACTTTTCATGAGGGAACAGTGCCAATTAATTTTAATTAAAACATAAAACATCAAGCTGATTTACCTCAGGTGTTTAAAATGCAAGCCTTTGTTTTTCCTCTTGCCTGAATTAGGCTTTAAATTTACTGGAAAATTATTTGCTGCTTAGACTATAAATGAAAAGAAAGCAGGCAGGATAGGAAAGAGGGGCTGTCATGGAATGATGAGTGAAGAAAGAAGTTATTTATGGTTTTCAACCTGTTCGAGGCTTCCAGCAATCCTTTTAGTACTCTCTAGTCAACTACTTCTCCCACAACCTAAAGTGGCTATTATAACCCTTCATCACTCTCATCAAGATCCTGTCCCAGCCCACTCTCTCTCCTCAGTGACCTTGCTTCCTACTTCACCGAGAAAACAGCAGTCATAAAGCACAAACTTCCTTTATCTTCCCTCCCCCGGCTTTCATTTCAAACTCACCCATATCTTGAAATTTTAACCCAAGTTTTTCTCCTCTCCTTTTGGGAAGGACAGTTAGATCTCCCTCTTTCTTTCTTTCCAAAATCAACTCTCATTTTATGCTCCTACTCCCCCTTTCTTTTAATTCCTCTGAGTTACTTTTGTCTCTTCCTCTCCACTGATTCCTTCCCTCCATGTTATCTCCGAGTTCTCTCTCCTCCTTATGTTGTTGAGTTCTCCTTCCTTTCATTCTCTCTATTTATTTTACAACCCAAAGAAGTTTGACTTGGTTTGGGGAAGATATTACACTGCTATCCCAGAGGTCTCAAAAATCCCTATAGCTTCTTCAGCTTCCAACTTTAAATTTCTGATTCCCATTTCTCTATCTCAAATGGCAACCTCTCTTCCTAGATCTGTGGATGAGAAGAAAAAAGGGTTCTATGGGTGATCATGAGGCAGGTTAGTAAGCAACTAGGAAAAATTCCCTGGCAAGTAGAATAAGGAAATTAAAACAAATGGCTGAACAAACCTCCAGAATGGCTGAGTAACCAACAGCCAGCTAATAAATCCTAAGACTCTACCCTTCCTAACAGAAATTGCCTAAGAGCAGATGGTTTAAATCCCCATGGTCAGGGAGGTAGATAACACAAATGAGTTAAAACCATACTAATCCTAGATGGAGATGAAACTGACCAGAGACTGACCCCAAACTCCATTTTACACTCATTTTAATACATCAACATATTAGACAACACACCTTGTGCTACCATGATCAGAAGCAGAAGATCCATAAAAAGTGAGAAATCTAAGGGTCTTTCCCTAAAAACCCTTCCTATGGAAAAATCTATTAAAAGTCTCAGGACAAAGAATGTCAGCGTGTGCTCTTCTTTGAGCCTGCTCATGCCTCTTTGTCAGGCATGTACCTTTGCTTCTCCTATCCTAAGCTCTAAGGGTTTCAACAATACTTGCAATCAGGGAAGCAGTGGGCAGCAGCAGCTCATTCTGGGCTTACCTCCATCCTGTCTCCAAGGCCTCTTCCTTTGCATCACTATTCTGAACTTCAATAAATTTACTTTTACCACACTTGATCTTGAATTCTTTCCTGCACCAGTTAAGAACCTGGTTAACCTGGACTGTGCCTGGCAGGACTTGCCTTGGCTCAGATCAGTCTGGTGACAATCTGATCATAAATTCCTAACTGGGCCGATCAAGGTGGGTAGTGACTACCCACACCCCAGGCATACATTTTCTTTACTAAAAGGCTTATCTTTGCCCAGCCAGTGTGGCTCAGTGATTGAGCATTGACCTATGAACCAAGAGGTCACAGATTGACCCTTGGTCAGGGCCCATGCCCAGGTTGTTGGCTCAATTGCCAGTGTGGGGTGTGCAGCTGATCAGTGATTCTCATCATTGATGTTTCTATCTCTCTCTCCCCTTCTCTGAAATATATAATATATTTTTTAAGGCTTAACTTTGCCTTGAGCAAGTCATGTCCATTGTTTCTGTGCATCTAGGTTAACACATCTTGGAAATGACTCTTTTTAGATCCCTTCTTCTAAGATATTACCCTCCCCCACCCTCAAGACAGCAAATAGCCTTAACTACCCTGTATTACAATCCCTGCGTTTGCTTTCTCCTACCTTCATGTAATCTTCTTTACTTCCCCTCCTTGATTTCAAATGCATGAAAGAAAGTACAAAACTATTATTCCGTGGAGCATTTGAGATATTGCACCTCAGCATATATTGTCAGTTTGGCTCAAATAAACTCTTAAAAAAATTCTCCACAGGGTTGGACATTTCTTATGGCAACAGCTCCCAAACTAATATTCCTAAACATTTCCATCTGGGGTATCTCATAGATCCTTGTAGTTAATATGTCTAGTATTGAACTTATTCCCTCCACTGTGAAACTTGTTTTTCCTGTATTTCCTAACTCCTCAATGCCATCATCAACCAGACGTTCATTGTAGAAACATCTGAGTCATCTCTCATTCATTCCTCATCTCCTCCATTCAAGCATGAATTCTCATAATTTCAATTTCCAAAATATTTCTTGAATTCAGCTCTTGCTCTGCATATCCACATATCCACAGTGTTAGTTTAGGTCCTATCAGCTGAAATAACTTAAGTAGTCAGCAGACTTCCTTACTCATTTCTAATTCATTCTGCACACGGATGCTAGATTTGTCTTTCTACAGCATCTTTTCATTTATCTGTTTAAAAACTTCCAATTGCACCCTGTGGCTCAGAAAAAGTTCAATTTTTTTATACAACATAAAAGTCCTTCACAGTGTGGTACTCCTGTGTGTTACCAAGTTCTCTCCCTTCCCGTCTCTGATGCACCTTAAGATTTAATGGGGGGGGGGGGGGGGACATGCCATGTGCCTCTATGTCCTATGCCTTTGTACATGGTCCTTCCTCTATTTCAAATGACTTACATACCTTCTTCACCTGCCAAATTATTCTTACATTAAATCAGTGCTGCTTACATTTTAATGTGCTTACAATTCACCTGAGGATCTTGTTAAAATCACATTTTGATCCCATAAGTCTGGCCTGCTACCTGAGAAACTACATTTATGACAAACTCCCAGGTGAGAGTAATGCTGGGAGCTAGGCTACTGACCACATTTTGAGGAGCAAGAACAGGGCCCCACTTAAATATGGCCTCTGCTGAAGCTTTCTGTCTTTTCCAGAGTCAGTCAGTCCTCTCCCTCTGCTGCAATCAGAACACTGTGGTAACCTCTCTTATAGCTCTTTCATTCTGTGATATTATAATTTGTTATATTTCTTTATCTCCCACTAAACCATAAGTCTTTGAAGGGCAGAGACCATCTCTTGTCCATTTTTACATACTAGCTTCTAACAGTATCTGGCATATAGTGGACACTGATTAAATAAATTCATACTGAATAAATAAAAGTAGAAATATTACTGAAACTACATTCCAATGGATTGAATAAATTTTTGGATAAATGCCCAAAGGTGGAATCGCTGGGTCATGTGGCAATTCTGTTTTTAGTTTTTTGAGAAACCTTAAAAACAAATATTTCAATAGCTGAATGTCAAAAATCTTTTTGAATAACTCAAAGGATCATAAACAAGCTACATAAAAGGCACTGGACATAAATCTAGTATTGAGGACAGACCAATAAATCTGCAACTATTTTCTCTCTGCCTTTCATAATCCTTTTGTAGTTACCTTAAGGGATAAGGAGTTCAATTTCCACGCTGCAGCCATAGTAATACCATAGATTATGTCACATAATGGTACTCTTCTGCTCAAAACTCCTTCCAAAGGCTTTACATCTCATTCAGAAAAAAAAAAAAAAATCCATGTCCATGGAAAGGCATTCACAAAACCTACATGGTGTAGCCCCTCACGACCTCTCTGACCTCCCCTGCTGCTAGTCTGTCCCCCTCTCACTCCCTCTAGTCACACTCTTATCCTATTTGCATAAAAAGGTATACTCCTGATTTAGCACCTTTGCACATGTTGCCTCTACCAAGCATCATCTTATCCTAGGTATCTGAAAGTACTACGTCACTTTCTCCAGGTCTGCAGAGATCACATCATTACAGAGATGCCTGACTTTACCACTCTTCACAACACTCCTAAATCCTTATTTTTATTCTTTTCTATTGGGTATATCACTGCCTGGCATGCTCCATATTTATTTGGTTATTTTCTGTGCCCCATTCCCTATCTCCCAGGAAGAGTTCAGTTAATTCATTGTTGTGACCACAGGGCCTACTACATAGCAGGAGCTCAAAAAATGTTTGTTGAATGACTAACTGGTAAAGGGTTAACTATGAGACCACCAAGAGGGGCTTTATACCTGAGTTGTTCCTTGCAGAAGTGAAAGGAAGATTGACAGACAGCAAAGAGATTTGAAGGAGGAGAAAGAGCATTCTACATGGAAGAACTGCATGAGAAGAATCAGAGAAGCAAACATGAAGAATATTTTTAAATTGTGTATATCCAGTGGAGCAGGGAAATGTATATTTTAGAATGCTTCCCAGTTAAGGTGAGGTTTTTATCTTTTTTAGTGACTTTTTCACCAGGGGTCCAAGATATCCGAGGTATTTCAATTTCCATTTATCATAATGAAATGCAACTCACTACCTCTAGTAATGCTTCTCATATTTAAATCTACTGTATCTGATATTAATATAGCCACTCAGCTTCTTCCTTTTTAATGGATATTAGCATGGTCTATCTTTTTTCCTGTTCTTACATTTACCCTATTAGCATATTAAATTTCCTATTCTTATACTTACCCTATTGGCATATTTATATTAATTTCTTTTCTTGTAAGCAGCATACAGGCAGTCCTCGAGTTACGTTGGAGATCCGTTCCTACTGCGCGATGTAACGCGATTTTCGCCATAAGTCGGAACCCACCTACATAAGCACCTATGTCACTCACATGGAGCACACACACAGCAGTAATGAAGTAAAACAGTAAAAAAAAACTTAAAAGATAACAATTCCTGACCTTTACTTGTGGTAAATAAATAATAAAAAACGTAAAATACATATGTACATACATCGAAATGACGGAACTTTTCTTATATAAATAAATGGGAGATGGCGATGTAACCACGAAACGACGTATGTCGAGTCCGACATAACCCGAGGACTGTCTGTACTTGTTTTTAATGCAATCTGACAGCCTCTACCTTTTAATTTGAGTTCTTAGCCTGTACAAAATTAATGTAATTATTGATATGGGTTTAAGAATACCATTTTGTTCTTTGTTTTTTATTTGTCTCATTGTTGTATCTATTTGTAACCTCCTTTCTTGACAAATTTTGGGTTTAAATATTACATACAGTGTCCTATTTTATCTCCTCTTCTGTCTATTTAAGCATATCTTTTTTGTATTTTGTGGTTATTCTAGGAATTGCAATATGCTTCTTTAAATTATCACTGTCCAAGTTGAATTAACATTATACCATTTCACAACCTTACAATAGTATTCTTCCATTTACCTGCTTTGTTTTTTGTGCTCATGTTCTTATACAATTTCCTACCTATTTTATAACTCAAAACACAGCATTATTTTTGCTATACAGAATCAATTGTATTTTTAAGACATTAAGAAGAATTAAGTATTTTATATTTATCTGTATGTCACTTTTGGAGGTCTTTATTCCTCTCTGAATAGCTGAGCTTCTCCCTGGTACCATTTTCCTTCATCTTAAAATTTTCCTTTAATATTTCTTAAAGTACAGGTATATTTTAAGTTGCTCCTCTGCCAGGCCTCACCATGTTTCATCCTCTACTTGTACTTCCTAGTTTTCAGCAAGACTCAGGGTATTTCCTGTGCAGATTATTGGAGTTCTTTCTCTGCACAGTTCTCTCATTTCTAGCATTTTGCCCTGCAACTCTAGCCATTTGAGTGCAATAAGTGCCAATATCACTTTCCTCCACCCTTTAAAAAGTTTGCTCTCTGCCAAACAGAAAGGTAGGTAGGATACAGAAAAAACTCACCTTGTGTATTTTACTTTGTCAGGGATCAAAACTTTGTCTTGTCTTTTGGTTCATGCCCCAAAACAGTTGCCTTATACCTTTTGTCGAATTTGTTGTTTATGGCACAAATGTAAGTCTGCTACCCATTATCCCATCATCTCTGAACAATATGTTTTCTTGATAATTTATATTTTCATCGAAAACTTGGAGTGAAATTGGCCCACTTCAATTTGTATAAAATGTTCACAAAATAACCTAACTGAAAAAGCCAGTTATTATCAAACATCAGTAAATCATATTTACTTTCTCATGGAAAAAAATCTGACTGCATTTTTTAATTCAAAGGTATTAATATACCTTCCCATAACCACAGTCTCACTTCTTCATTCAAAGTAGAATGGATAAATAGACAGATAGACAGACAAACAGAAAGAAGCATTTATTTAAGTGTATTATCTGGGTAAACTATGTATTAATACCTTCAATATTTCTTACAGATCCTTTCTGTGCTTTTCTTTTACAACTAGGGGCCCAGTGCACGAATTTGTGCACCTTAAAAGGAACTGTGGGCCATGAGGCTGTATTGGGCACAGGGGCAGGTCTTGGCCCTGTGTCCGCTCCCCTGCCTGGCCCCTCCCACCACAGCCCCTGGTCCACTCTCTGCCGGCAGCCCCGCTCCTGCCGCCACCTCTTCCACGAGGTGATGGCACTGGCCCTGATAGCACCTGCTGACAGTGTGGAGCGATTGGGGCCAGCACCATCAGTGGGTGAGAATGGCGGCTGCTATCCCGATTGCCCCTCAGGAGCAGGGGGAGGTGGAGAAGCCTTCAGGGGCAATCGAAGCCAGCTGCCGCCGCTCTCACCCACTGATAGCACTGAGCAATCAGAACAGGTGCCAGATGCAGGCAGCAGGGGCGAGCGACGGCTCCAGGTCAAGCTGCAGGTGTGAGTAGCAGCTGCGGTGCCGGCTGCGGGTGAGAACGCCAGGCGGGACAGTGGTGAGAGAAAGCAAAGAATTTTCAGAAACCACCAGAGGCTCACCCTGATGACAGCAACCAGTGTCCTACATTGGTCTGACACACCCACTCACCTGTTCCATCATCCTGCCATGGCCGCAGCCGACACCTGCCATGTTCCATGCTCTGCTGCCTGCTACAGGCACCCACCATGTTCCGTGTGCACCCCCTGATGGTCAGCGCACATCATAGCAACCGGTTGTTTGGTTGTTTGTTCAGCTGTTCGGTCTATTTGCATAATAGGGTTTTATATAGATAGATAGCAATTTATTTTTTACAATAGTTAAGGAATAGGAATGGTGAAGTCATTAAATAAAAATTGACATTATTCTCACTGTTTCATTCTACAGTATATCTGAACTTAGCATATGGAATACAAGACAAAATAATCTAATTACCTTGATTTTTCCATAACAGAATATGTTTAAGACATTGAAATATAGGCAGTCCTATCACAGGCTTATTGGGCCTTATTAAGGGTGCTTTTCAGGCATCAATATTTCCAATGTACTTTTATTTGATGCTCCAGATGATTTTACATCTGAGCTCTATCTATATTTATACTAATAAAAGGGTAATATGATAATTAGACTGGGAGACCTTCTGGACGTCCTTCCAGACAAAGCCATGGTGGTGGGGCCAAGGCAGAGGCGATTAGGGCTGATCAGGCCTGGAGGGGAGGGCAGGTGGGGGCGAGCATGCTGGCAGGCAGAGTGGTTAGGGGCGATCAGGCAGGCAGGCAGGTGAGGAGTTAGGAGCCAGCGGTCCCAGATTGTGATCCTGTGGGATTGGACCTAAACTGGAAGTCAGACATCTCCCAAGGGGTGCCAGATTGGAGAGAGTGCAGGCCAGGCTGAGGGACACACCCACCTCCATGCACGAATTTCATGCACCAGGCCACTAGTATATATAAAAAAGGCTAATATGCTAAGTGTCCGAACATCCGACTGGTCACTATAGTACACACTGATCACCAGGGGGCAGACATTCAACACAGGAGCTGACATGATGCACAGTGGCCATTTACAGAGAAATGGCACCATGGACCTGGCACCCACAAAGCAACACTCAGCTTCCCACCAGTGGGACACAGGCCCTGCCACCACCCCAGAGCAACACCCCACCAAATCGCAGCAGACACTGCTGAGACCCAATGGCTTAAAATGCGGCCCACAGCCCAGCCCAGCCCTGAAATGGTGGCTGTGGGCGCAGGGTAATGACATCATGTAGCAACACCCGGCTTCCTCTCCCTAGTGACTAGCCTCCTTTCTTCAGCCCAGGAACACAACTTGCTTTATAGCCAGGTGGAAACATTTTACCAAATGTCTGTGAAGCGTTTTTTCCAATATTTAATTATATGAGCAAAAGATAGTTAAGAGTAGCCAATACACACACACACACACACACACACACCACCACCACCACCACCATCCAAATATCTGTGAAACATTTAACCAAATGTCTATGAAGCATTTTCCAGTGCCTCATCTCATTTGATCCTCACAGAAATCCAGGAGTTGGTAGATAGGAGACTTGGTGGAATCCTATTTTATTTTCATTAGCCAGAAAATGGAGATTTAGAAAGCTTAGAAACTTGACCCACTGAAAAGAAGTAAGAAATGGTGGAGCTTGAAAATGACTTCAGGTTTTCTCACTGCACGGAATATAGTCAAACACTGCTGTAGTTAAATATTTTATCCTTTGTTCTCCCTGCGTGATCTATAATAATAATCTGCTTCATGTTGACATTTACTGCTGTGTTGCTGACAATTACCTGAAAGAGAAGATGGGGTGCTTCACTGGGCTGGGGAAAAGTTTAACTAAATCAGGAAGCAGGTCTAATTAAGCACATTTTTCTCTATATATATAAAAGGGTATGTCGACGCACACATGGCGCGATACGTATAAATCTCTCACTGGCGCCAATCACACAGATGTGTTTCGATCTGTCATTGTTGATCATGAATTTGGTTTACACTTCTATTATAGAGAAAGGGCAAATAGCAACATTAAAATATTTCTTCTAATTAATTTCCTTTCAGTGTGCACAAATTCATGCACCAGGCCACCAGTATCATAATAAGTCTGTAGGTGGGTGGATGAAAGGTAAAACAGAAACTCAAGTCTGAAGATCTTGATCTACACAGCATAAATTTCTGTCAATTATGTATATTTAATCTTATGCTCAATTTTCATCCTTTCATACCTTTAAAAAAATTTTTATTGGCGTAGTTTGAGAGATTACCATCTATTTTGGTCTTTATTCTCATAAGATAAAAGGCATTGTGCTTGATAATTGTCTTTGCTCTGATGTAATGTGGGTGACTTCTTGGTGCTATTTCCCACCACTCCTGTGCCAACTACAGTCTGAGGTCTGGGTATTTCTTGTTCTTGAGGAACTAAGCAGGGGCCAGCAAAACACTAAACTAAGCAGATATGGAGTCTCTATAGTAAAACTGATGACTCTCTCTTCTGAGATTTTGTTAAACACCCTATCCTGGATTGACTCTTCCTAATTGCAATATTGTGTCTCTGAGGATATCCCCAGGAGCCTTCAGTTTCCACAAAGAGATCCAGCCTCACTACTTACTTAATCATTTCACCTGTTGCTTCCCAGCAGATATCTCCAGTAACCTACACTCATAACTTACTTACCAACTAGCTTCTTACTGGAGATAAGGGGGACAATATGGGCAGGACCATAGGGAGGGGTTTGGATGCCACTAGAAGCCAAAATGTGTTGCACCTCTCTATTCCACACTAAAATCTTTATTTTCTGTCTTTGGGCACTAGTTTTAAAGGTTGTTGCATTATTAGAGTATATTTCTTTCTTTATTTGGAGGCAGTTTTGATGGTGGTGGTGGTGGTGGTGGTGGTGGTGTGTGTGTGTGTGTGTGTGTGTGTGTTGGCTACTCTTAACTATCTTTTGCTCATGTAATTAACTATTTGAAAAAGGGAAATCTGTGCTGAATTTTTAATAAACCATCTAAATCTACAGTTATCTTTAATTTGATTTTCAGAACAATCCTGAGGGCTATCAGATTTGCCATTTCAAAGTGCAGAGAGGTTAGGAATGTTCATAAGAAGATCAAGTAGGATTGTACATTTTTAATTCTTTAACAATATTAGTTGAGCCCCTACTATGTATCAAACATTGTCCTGGATAATGAGGAAATTAATAAGATAGACATCGCCCCGGCCCTCAAGAGTGTACCCTCAAGAGGCTTAAACCACTGATTTTAATATAGAAAAATAAGTTATATGATAGTGGAAGGTACACCTCATCACAAAGATGCCTAATATAATGTCAGTGACAGCTTTTCCAGTTAATAAAATATGCAGTCTGGTGGGGGAATATAGCAGATGTTCAGAAAACGTTAATTCTCTATAATGAACTGAATGCTTGTGTAACCCCAAAACTCTAATCCCCAACATAATGCTATTTGGAGATGGGAGCCCTTTGAAGATAATTAGGCCCTGAGAATGGAAGCCTCATGATGACATTAGCACCCTTATAAGAAAAGACAGGAGAGAGCTTGCTTCCCCTTTCTTGTTCTCCACTGTATAATAAGAAGCCAGCTGTCTACAAACAAGGCAGAGGTCCCTCACCATGATCTTGGACTTTCCAACCTCCTGAGCTGAGAAACAAAGGACTATTGTTTAAACTACTCTATCTACGATATTTTGCTAAAGGAGCCTGAGCAGACTAAGACATTTTCTTCCTTCCTGAAACTACAAACACCTGAAAAATGTAACAGCATTCTGTATTGTCTACTTCTATGTTGTTGGAAAGAAGCCATTAGACAATGTACACAGCAAGAGTATTTATCTCTAGGTGTACACTGATGAGGATACAATTCTGAGAGCCAGACCCAGATTATATGTGCAGGTTAAGGGCAGAATCTGCTTAGCAAGAATATTTATTGTGCTTTGGCTGATTTTGCTCAGTGGTTGGAGCATCAGCCCAGAGACCATAGGGTCATAAGTTCAATTCCCAGTCCAGGGCACATAACAGGGTTGCAGGTTCAATCTCTGGCCCTGGTCAGACATGTGTGGGAGGCAACTAATCAATGTGTCCCTCTCATGTTGATTTCTCTCTCTCCCTACCTCCCTTCCACTCTCTCTAAAAATCAATGGAAAAAATATCCTCGGGTGAGGATCTAACAGAAAAGGATATTTATTATCTTAGGTGTACACTGATGAGAATAAAATTCTGAGAGCCAGATCAGATGTACAGGTGAAGGGCAGATCTGCTCATGTCAGATACTTTAACTTGAGAGTTTAGCAAGGCACCTAATATCAGTAGGTTAAGAAGCAACTAGTGATCAATTTTGAGTAAACAATTAAATGGTGGACCTGTGGGTATCAGAGGGGGAGAAAGAGATAATTTTTAACTTTCTGTTTGGCCATTGAAGCCTTAAGTCCACAATTCTACGTAATAGATAATGGCCTCATCTGATTGAAAACGTGTTTATCGCTGAGACCGGATTGGCTCAGTGGATAGAGCGTCGGCCTGCAGACTCAAGGGTCCCAGGTTCGGTTCCAGTCAAGAGCATGTACCTTGGTTGCGGGCACATCCCCAGTGGGGGGTGTGCAGGAGGCAGCTGATCGATGTTTCTCTCTCATCGATGTTTCTAGCTCTCGATCCCTCTCTCTTCCTCTCTGTAAAAAATCAATAAAATATATTTTTTTTAAAAAGAAAGAAAGAAAACGTGTTTTCTTAATACCTTGGGTTAAGATGTTCAGCCTGGAAATGACACTTCAGTGTTAGAAGAAATGTTTCAGATTCTCTCCCTTCTGAAACAAATTTTTTAAATCCATCTATAGCTACTGATAATATAACCTTTGTGGTGTTAATGTAATTCTTTACTCTGCACTCTGTATTTGCATAGTGTCTTCTCATCAAGAGAAACAAAAATCATTACAGGCACTAATTAACCTTACTCATGTCCCTGTCAGAAAAGAAAATTATAATGTTACTATATATGCATCTATATATCTAAGTACTCATTCAAGAGTTTAATGAAGGCAATCTTTTAGATTCTCAATTTCAGCTCATGCACTAGCAATATATATGCAATAATTTCTAAGTCAATTTTGACCAGTGTATTTTAATAGAAAATTGAGATAAAAAGAAAAAATATTCAATATTATTAGATCATTCACTACTATTAATAATTCATTTCAAAAGTATGCAATTCTAATATCAATTAGTGCTTGTCAAATGTAATTATCATAGGAATACAGGTATGCTTGCATTGTGTGCCTGTATACTTCCATTCATCCTTTCATTCATCCATCCATATATCCATGCATTCATCCATTCAACAACTCTTTAAAGTCAACAATTACAGAAGTGTAAGTAAAACCAATTTTGTTTGAAATTAAGAAAATTTTTACAAGACCAATTGAAACATAATGCATGATTAGAATTGTAATAGTAGATGAACAAACCATCACCAATTCAAACAGTTCTGTCTACTCATAGTTTCCTAATAATTCTTTAATTCATCTTAGTTTTTTATCCACAGTTGACTTTAAGGGAAGAAGCTAGAAGCCTATGCTAACTTTGTATTTTGTCAAGAACAGGATTCAGCCCAGCCTGTGTGGCTCAGTGGTTGAACATCAAACTATGCACTAGGAGGTCATGGTTGGATTCCTGGTCAGGGCACATGCCCAGGTTTTGGGCTCAATCCCCAGTGTGGGGTGTGCAGGAGGCAGCCAACCAATTATTCTCTCTCATCATTGATGTTTCTATCTCTCCCTCTCCCTTACTCTCTGAAATCAATAAAATATATTTTTAAGGAAAAGAACAGAATTCAGAACTATAATTGCTTGTTTACTTGTCTATGTTTTCCATTATGACTGGACATTGAGCTTTACAAATTCAGAAATTCTATTTTATTAAATTTACATTCCTAGACCTATATAGAACATGGTATATAGCTAACATTCAATAGATAATTCAGAGTTAAATAATATTTCTGCTTAAAGTTGAAAAGATTTCACTAAAAACTTTCTGCTATGATCACAAGTTGCATTATTCTCTTCTTTTGCAGCAGCTTATCACTTATTAGGCAAATGTGTTTCTTTAGGGAAGTCACTTAAGCTCTCTAGCCCTAATTTTCCAATCTAAATGACTCAATGCCAATGCATGTGACACTTCTCATTTCAAAGTCGAAGAAAAAAGAGCCACATGCTCCAAACAGCCATAAAGCATATTAGCAGAGATAAGCTGTTCCATAATTTCACTTATCTATTCGTTGATAGTCAGGACCATTTATTTTCAGGGAAAAATCAAATTGTGAGATTTCCTATAATTGCCAAATAAGGTCAAATTCTAAGTATTGTGAATTATGGTTCTTTCCAGGGAGATAGAATAATATTGAAGACAGGAGATCCTGGAGAGACTCTGGTTCTAATCTCAGCTCTGCCATAAACCACCCTCAGCCTGACTTTGAATAACTCACTAAATACCTGTAAACATTACCTTCAAGTCTAAAACGGTAGAATTGAGAAGCAGAATGCCATGGAAGACAAGCTGAATTTGAATCCCAGGTCTTAATGGTACTTTGGTCAATTGTTTAACCATTTAGCCTCCGTGTCCTTATCTTGAAAATAAAGGTAATATCACTTCCCTAGAGATGCTATAAAGTTTTAATGAAATACTGCATGTAAAGTAATTTGAACAGCATCAATTACATATTGAGTGTTACTAAAATGTTACTTGCTTTCCAACTACCACACATATTTCAAGCATATTTCAGCCTTATATAGTGATGAACCTGGATGATTTATTGAAAACTGAGTCGATTTCTCTAATCCAAGAGTTGCCTACCAAAGTTTCAAACTGTCTTTTTTTTCTCCTGAAAGAAAAAAAAGTAATGAATTATTTTAGATGTCAACTTTTAATCATATGTGATTTAGAAATAAAATTGGTATACTTCAATGCTTTCTGGGTGTTAAATATTATCATCACTGGCTAGTGGTGAAAGTTTATGCAAGGAGAAGAAAAACCAAGTGATGTGCATATATCATTTCTATTTTAAGCATCAGCAACTGTTCCAGTAAAATATTCATCCACCAATGGTATACTAGGGAAGTGTTTTGCATGGGGCAACAAAATGGAAATCAACATCTGTGGTTAAACAAAAAAGTATGTGTCACTGCTTATATCTGTGAAATTAATGGGCAACCATAATGGGATGGTTTAATGAATTGTGTCAAGGGCCAAAGGAAGGAAGTGATAATCATAGTCAGATTGTGATTGGTGCCTTTGTTTCTGGCAGCAAAAATAAGTATCCATTAATTATACTAAAATGAAATGTGTTTGGATACAGCACTAAGGATAGCTCCGGTTAAATTATTTTATGTGCCAATGAACAGAGATAAATGAGTATCTGCCAGGAAGTCTCTGCTGAACTGTTTATGTAACAGAGCCATCAAGTAAGTGATATGGTTCAATGGTTTCTGTGAAATTAAACACTACATCATGGCAGTTGTATTACATTAGAATAAGAGTAATTAGAACTCTGGCTAGTGATCCAAATGTCAATCATGGGACAATTTCTCATCTATCACATGGAACCTTTAGTAAAAGATATCCCATTGGATCCAACCCATTCGTTCTTGTAGTTTATCCTGAAAAGTAGGCAGCATGGTGTCGTAGATAGGCATGGGGGTCTTGAGTTAGGTGGGACTATGCTTCAAAATTTTACTTCTGCTAATCACAAAGTTAAATCAATGCATTGATTCATTCATTCATTATTGTGAAATTTCAGAACTCTACAATAAAGACAAGATACATGGTTCTAGAGATTATAAAAAAAAATAGGGCATCAAGAAGGGAATAAAAGTGACCTAAGGTAGCTCATATGAACCTTGAATAATTTGCCCACATATATCCAAATATATTTTAACATCTCCACTTGGATATCTAATAGAAATTTCATGCTGGCCCTGTAAAAATGTGAGTGCCATATCTTTCCCACCTCCAAACTTGCTCCAATTATAGCTCCCTCTACTCCACCTGATGTCCACTTCTCTGTCCAGTGCTCATAATGGAAACTCTAAAGACATTCTTGATTTCTTACTTTCTTTCACAATCAAAGCTAAGCTGTTAGGAAATATCATGGCTTTAACTTCAAAACATATCAAGAATCTTAACAATTCTCAACACTTCCATTTCTAACACCCTGGCCTGACCCACTAACATTTCCAACCTGGATTATGCAAGCCATCTTCCTGGTCTCCTGCATTTACTCTTTCTTTTTTTTTTTTTTTTAATTAATTTCAGAGAGGAATGGAGAAGGAGAGAGAAAGAGAGAGAAACATCAATAATGAGAGATGATCATTGATCAGCTGCCTCCTGCACACCTCACACCAAGGACCAAGCCAACAAGCCAGGCATGTGCCCTAATCGAGAATCGAACCTCAACCTCCGGATTCAAGGTCAACCACTGAGCCATGCCGGTGGGGCTGCTGCATTTACTCTTGGCCTCTATAAACTATTCTTTACACTGCAGCCAGAGTAATCCTTTCCAGTTATGGCAGATTACATCACTCTCTGCTCAACACTTTGCAATGAATATGCATTTACTCAGAGCAAAGCCAAAGCCATTAAAATAACCAACAGAAACAAACCCAGATGATCTCATTCCCCATTCCCTCTCCGACTTCACCTCCTATATTCTAGGGCTCTCCCTCTCGTCCACTCCATCCAGCCTTACTGTCCTCTCAGCTTTTCCTAAAACACAAAAGGCATATTCCTCAGGATGTTTAGACTGCTCATTCCCAAGATTTGCTGTGCCCTTCCCCTAAATATATTCTTCACCTGCTATAAGGCTGCTCAGTTTTCATGTTCTCTATGATGCCTACCCTGACTGTAACATTTAAAACTGCAAAAGTCACTTCACTCTGATCCTGATCACTCTTGCCTACTCTGCTTTCTGTTTTGTCACAGCACTTACCATTTTCTAAAGAACTACATATTTCATTTTTCACTTATTGCTTTGATTGTGTGTCCCCCTACCCATCACCCACCCTGCTAAAATGTAAACTCCTGAATAGCAGGAATCTTTATCTGGTTTGCTAATGGAACCATTAGAATGCATGCAAAAGTACCAACAAATGTTTAAAACTCAACTAGTAAGTAACCAACATCTTAATAAGTGCTGGAGAAAAGAACAATGAAATAAGATGTAGAATTCAGAGGAATAAACGTCAGACTAGCCTCAATGAGTAATAGAAGACAGTGCAGCAAAGTCATTCATTTCTCAGGAAAATAAACCTTGAATATCATACCAACACTATCCAATTATATTTGAAAGGAGACTAAAGTCTGTTTTTAAAGTTTATATTTTGAATATAATATCATACTTACAGAAACATTGCAACAGATAAGTACAAGAAATGATCATATACCTTAATACAGATTTTCCAAATGCTAACATTTGTGGTGTTTTTTTCCCTCTCTCTCTCCCCCCATCCATCTCTCTCTCATGTGTGCATGATACTATATTACCTCGTTTTATGTACTGTATAAAATAAGGCAAACACGGAGCTGTGAG
Organism: Eptesicus fuscus; assembly: GCF_027574615.1. Lineage (NCBI taxonomy): Eukaryota > Metazoa > Chordata > Mammalia > Chiroptera > Vespertilionidae > Eptesicus > Eptesicus fuscus. The sequence continues at coordinate 30,832,897 of NC_072485.1, read as the reverse complement.
TGAGTACAGTGAAGAATCATTCTCATTAACTAATTTTTTCTTTTTTAATCTCACTCGAGGATATGTTTAGAGAGAGAGAGAGAGAGAGAGAGAGAGAGAGAGAGAGAGAGAGAGAGAGAGAGAGACTACCATATGGGCCCCGACCTGGGATCAAACCCATAACCTAGGTGTGTGCCCTCATGGGGAATCGAACCCCGCAACCTTTTGATGTATAGGACAATGCTCCAACCAACTGAGACACCCGACCAGGGCTCATTAACTAAATTTATGATGTGTCTTCATCAGAATAGTTGTTAGTATTTAATAGTAGTTATATAATCCCATAATAGTTGCATGATTGCATCATAGTTGTATAATTGTATATTTGAATTGGTGTAAATATATAATAATGTTAACATGAGTCTACATCAAATTTGAAGATAGAAGATAGATAACAACAACTAACATGTATACAAATCAGTATTACACAGGAACTAGGCTTTTGGTACAACTTAAAGCATTGCTGCTTTTGCTGGGGAACCCACTTGTAAACATATATAAGCTGGAATGACATACTGAAACCTCATTTTTAACGTGACAATCACTGAATAAGCAATGTGCACATTATATGCTAATGAAATTTAATGTTCAAATCATGTTTACTCTGCTTTCTTCTATCCCCATTTATAAAAACAGAAGTTCTGTCATCACACACTTTTCTTGAATCATTGTGTGCAAGTTTTGTTAATCTATCATGAATATAATGTAAAGATTGTCTTTTTGCTATTAATACCACCAGGAAAATATGAGAAGAGGAGGTAGTAAAGGAAAACAATCATTTTTATTCGTTTTTAGCACTATGTGGCTAAATGGTAACTCTACTGATGCTGTATTCCAATGCTGTCTGTATTCTATTTACCTCTTCCTGGGTTTGAAGTCAGTGGAGTTAGCAGAGGAAGAAATAAAACATGATTCACTCATTGACCACAGAAATGTCCTTTAGGTCTTTCCTCAAATACCATCTTCTCAGTGAGTCCTTCCTGGTCATTCTATCCCAAATTACCCAGACACTTCCTGCAGCCCCTTCCTACCTCATTTCCCCCTAATATTCATCACTAACAACCTATATGTGTTACTTGTTCAATTTTCTTATTGTTAGTAATTCCTAACAACTAGACTTTAGGTTTCAAAGAAGCTTTCCAAACTTCCCAAGGGAATACAATCTTTCCCTACTCACTCCCAAAGGCTGCCCTTATTTCAAAGGTAAGAGGTAGCCACGGAGCTTACAGCTGAATATTTGCCATCTCCCTACAAGTCTGATTTTTCAAGTTTAAAAAAGAGATTGAAGGCTTTGCTTGATACCCTAAGCATAAACATTAATACATAAACTAGCTCATCAACTTCCTAAATCACAGGACTATATATCATATTAGATATTTCTGTTAGTCCTTGTATTTCAATGCCTCAGCAACTCAAAGCACATTTTCCAATCTTTGCCTTGGTCCCCTTCCAAATTCAATTGTCTTGACAACATTTATCATTTTCTGCAACTTGCCACCCTCAAGCAGCTTCAGGACCTTATTTATTTCAGCTCTCTGATCTCAGATGCCAGCTTCTGTATAATATTGCCAGTGCTCTCCCTGTCATTCCACCCTGGAAATGGAGACCAGGTGCACAGTCATCATTCCTTACATTGTGCAGCACATTTTGCTTTTCAAAGCACTTTCATCCTCACTATCTCACTCGACTGTGTAGACAGCTAAGGGCTTCCATGCCATTTTACAGCCCAGGCCTAGTCTGCTCAGTGACTTACCCAGGTGATGGCAAAGCCTCCTATAGCGTTCTCACAGCCTCATCAATTAGTGCTCACGCCAGTGTGTTCACACCTTTTTCTTGTATCCACTCTTGTAAAGTGGGTTGACTATTATTATTTCAAAGTTGTAATATGCTTACATCCTTGACTTCAGTTAAAAGTTCTCAACATGACAGGTGTTTTTTGTTTTTTTTCAAAGCTTTTTTTATGTTTAAAAAACTTAGAAGATTTAAAGACATGCTTCAAACTCAGCCCAAAAAATGTCTGATCTTCCTGCTAGCTAGCCATGTCACATAGCTATGAGTTAGGATGTAGCAGCATATCATCAGAGCTGCAGTGAACAGAAAATGTAGGGGGGTGGCTGGAAATGAGGGTGGAGGTGGCAGTAGTGGGGAGATGAAAGAGACCAAAAGTCCAAATGAAAGTGTTCAATGGAAAGGACCTTTCCATTTAGAGAAGGCAGTCTGAGCAGGATTACTAAATCCAAATAGGGAAAGATAGGAGGATGTGAAAATGTCAGCAATTTGAGCAAAGAATAAGTAACCAATTCTAGAATATGCACTTCCAGCATCATTTTACATCATTCCTACGGCTTCCCCGGAGGGTTCAAGGGTAGTCTGGTAATGAAAGACCAGCTACCACAGATTCTTTAGCTAGGGAACACATTCTAGGGATGATTTTTAGATCACAGGTTTAGCAATGATATTGGAGGATATTTCAAAATTCAAAATGTATTCAGTAAAATTAACTTGTTCTAGGAGGCAATATAGATCTAGGAATGTTTTTTTTTAAGAGTGTGGCCAGTGCCCTGGCTGGTGTGGCTCAGTTGGTTGGGCGTCCTCCCATGCACCGAAAGGTTGTGGGTTCGATTCCCAGTCAGGGCACATGCATGGGTTGTGGGCTCAAACCCTGGTAGGGGACATGCAGGAAGCAGCAGATCGATGTCTTCTTATCACGTTGATGTTTCTTTCTCTCCCTCTCCCTTCCTCTCTCTCTAAAAAAAATCAATTAAAAAAATGTTAAGGAGTGTGGCCACTATAAGTATTTAAAAAAAAACCCACCAGTCTTTTCATTAAATGTTGGAAATAAATTATGTTTCATGAATGCCGTAGGTCTGAAAATTATGTGGAGGATTATTATTTTTAAATTGCTTTATTTCTGAATATATTCACTTGGAATCACATGTAACTTTTTCGGATATATCATAATTGACGGTCATGTACCATGATATTGAAAACGAATTACAACTGCATATTAATCACCTACTACTTTGACAATGAGGAATATTTACCTGTGACAGGTAAATTTGATGTGATGACATCAAATTCATAGAGGAACTTAAAAGCATATTACTAAGTGCAATAAACCAATCAGAAAAAAAACACAAAACACAAACTACATACTGTATGATTCCAACTATATAACATTCTGGAAAAAGAAAAACTATGGAGACAGTAAAAAGATCAGTGGTTGTCAGGGTTTAGGAGAGAGGTGTGTAGGATGAATAAGCAGAGCACTGAGCATTTTTAGGGCAATAAAAATACTCTGTACTAGTATAAATGGATAGATAACAGATACATATAATGATGGATACATACATTTGTCCAAATCTATAGAATCTACAACACCCATAGTGAACCCTAATGTATGCTATAGATTGGGTGATTATGATGTGTCAAATGTAGCAAATGTTCCCCTCTAGTTAGGGATATAGATAGTAGGGGAGGCCACACATGTGGGACAGGGTCTATATAGGAAATCTCTATACCTTCTCCTCAATTTTGCTGTAAACCTAAAACTGCTCTAAACAATTGTCTTAGTTTTTTTAAAAAAAAGAAATAGTATTGGATATAATCGTAACCTCTGTGTGTGTATATGTTTACATATATATACATGTAAATGTGCACATACATACTATCTTATAAGGTGATAGCTTTCCTGTCAGCTTAAAATCTAACTACTCTATGAGTATTCTATGCTGACCTACATAACAGGGTGGGTTCCTTATGAGAGGATAGTGGTGAGAGAGAAGCAGTGAAACTGAAAGGGAACGGGCAGAGGGCAGAGACCTGAAAGAAGATTCAGGGATGGACTGAGGTTGTTTATCTACTAAATATCCAAGAGATAGCACTGAGCACTGCAGAACTGTCAGTGCATACCAACTCTGTCCAGACCGCTGCTCTAAGAGAGCAAACCAAATTCTGTGTGGCTTCTGGCAAGCCTAAGGTATGATCCTAGGATGACGCCAGACCCACGCTGACCCCGATCCTCCACTAAAATGTCTGCCTCAGAAGCTCAACACAGCCAGGAGAATTTACTGTTCATTCTGGTCAACACCTGCCATAGGCCTCTGGCCTCCCTTTTTAAAGCATTTACTAAAAAGAGCTTATCGTTGTGAATAAGTATCTCTTACAACTCAGAAGTGTCTTTCTCCAAGGCCTGAGAACTGTTCCTTTGAAATATAGTGACCATGAGGCACCAGGGCCCCGTCTCCCAGGCTCTGTGGGAGGAGAGTAATGTTAACTCCAATAACTGCCTGTAGTAGGTACAGCTGATCTCACCGCATTGACACTGATCAACACTTTGTAACTTTTCACTTCTCCGACTCTACTGGGCCCTCACTCTCCCTTTAAGACACTCAGTCGTCTCTGCACCTCTATTGCCAATAGTTTCTAAATAAAATTCGTTTTCACCTCTTTCACTAATGTCCGGCTGTATTTATCTTTGTTGCCACGTCCACAACACAGTGAGCACATAAGCTGGAGTCCAAGGGACTGGAATATTTTGCAGTAGTCCACATGAATATGCACGTTTCCTTATAAGCAGAGCCTCATTGCTTAAGCAATTGAGAACCTCATTTATTTCATGCAGTGCTATAGTCTGAACTGTTTACCACCACCACCCCAGATTCATATGTTGAAGCCCTGGCCCCTAATGTGATGGTAATTGTAGATGGGGTCTTTGCAGGGTAATTAGGCTTAGATAAGGTAACAAATAGGGCCCTTATGATGGCTTTAGTGCCTTTATAAGAAGAGACACTGGAGAGCTCCCTCCCTCGCCCTCTCTCTCTCCACCATGTGAAGACACAGTGAGAAGTGGCCATCTGCCAAGAAGTAAGCCCTCAGCGGGGAAGCAAATCAGCTGGTACCTTGATCTTGGACTTGCCAACCTCCAGAACTGTGAGAAATAATTTCCTGTTGTTTAAACTGCTCAGTCTATGGTATTTTGGTATGGCAGCCTGAGCTAAGATAGGTAGAATGCTAGACAATATAGAAGACATACATTCAGATTTATTAAAGATGAGAGAGAGAGAGAGAGAGAGAGAGAGAGAGAGAGAGAGAGAGAGAGAGAGAAAACATCGCATACAAAAAGAAATCAAAACTTAATTTAGGGCAGCAAGTTTATGTTAACAAATGTTATAATGAAGTGCTAAAGGGCTTAGAAGTTTATATCAAAGCCCAAAGGAGGGAGTGGTTGGTCACATGTACAAGGGTGAAAATGAATAAGAAAATTATCATGCAGCAAGGAATATGGTCTCAGCATGTCTTTGATGATTTTAAAGGCAGGGAATTCAGAACTCAAGTATTATAAATGAGTTACTTTTTAAATTTCACAATTATCACTCTATATACCCAGGTAAGTCGGGTGCACTAAATAATCAACTACATATCAGTTTTATTCACTCATTGATCAAACACTATCTGCTATTATCAGTCACTAAATTAGTTTAATGCATAATTAACATCTTACAATACATATTTTATTCTATCTAGCAAATTACCATAGCAGTACAATTATCTCAAAATGTGTACTTATTAATTAATACCTTTATTCTTTAATAAAATGACAAGATTAACACTTTAAAAAAGTTTATATGCACCTTTTATCTTGGGATAATATAGTTTAAATTCACTGCCCAATTTTGCAGGTGGTGTCTCATGCTGACTGCATCTTTTCCTTGCAAAAAAATATTATTCATGCAATGTTTATAACATAATTATTTAGCACCTGCTATGCTCCCAGACATCTTTTGGGTACTTGGAGACACAAAGGATGAATAGATAATGGAGATTAAAACTTACTGGAAGAGAGATATAGACAGCTAACTACAAATAAATGTAATAAGAACAATAATCAAAGTCACAATTAGTGAAGCTAATAATATTTAATCTTCAGGACTTCTCTCTCAGACAAGTTCCCTCCAAGCCTTAGGAGCCCTAAAAATGTCTTCACATGGTCATATGTTTTGTAAAATTTGAAAAAAAAAAAAAAAAGTAGGATATTTTGCCCCGCTGGTGTTACTCAGTGGTTGAGCATTGACCCATGAACCAAGAGGTTACCAGTTCGATTCCAGGTCAGGGCACATGCCTGGGATGTGTGCTCCACCCAGTAGGAGGCATGCAGTAGGCAGCTGATAGATGTTTCTCTCATCATTGATGTTTCTATCTCTCTCCCTCTCCCTTCCTCTCTCGCTAAAAAAAATACTTAAGATCTTTGTCTTGCCATTCCAACTTCTTCATTATATTTCCCTACGCAAGTTATCATTGGAATGACCAAAGGCATTTGGGGGATTTAGTAAAGGAGTTACTGAGTTGGGAATACAATTAGTTTGAGTTCAATATTGTAAGCAGAATATTAAGTTCTCATTAACACTTAGTCAAAATGGAAGTCCTCACCTGTCAGAATTATACTCAATAATGCAGCAAATACAGTTATAAATGTTCCATATTTTTATTTTTATGGGGAATCAAGTGAAATAGACATCACAATTCTACAGCTATTACAATAAATCATGGCCATGTTTCTATCAGCTCAAATATGAAAAACTTGCTAAGTTTTCTCAAATTTGAAGATTCTAAAATATCCTAAAATGTTCTAATATCAAATTATTAATAACAACTTGTGAAGCTAAAAGAAACTTTTTAAAACTATTGATAAAAAATAAATTTTGATCAACCATACCATAAGAAAAATTGAAATATGCTTCAATTTTCTCTTTAGAAAATAATATTACAAAAATTTGGTCTTAGTAAGAGGTCATTAATGAGTCTACAGCCAAAAAAGGGGGGAGGGGTGTAGTATTACAGAACTGTATTGGGCCATAATTAATTAAAATATGATCTAATATGTCATTATTTTGTGATATTTGCAATTATTTTCTACTTTTAAATTTTTTATTTATTATAGTATATTTTTATTCTAAATAAATATTCATTTTCTTTCCTAATTTTTTATTGATAATTTTATTTTATTTACATTAAAGAAAGGCTTCCAAATTGTAAAATCTTTAGAACATGCAAAACCTGGATCTGCTATAATAATAGTTGTTTCCTTTGCCCAAATTTTTCCCTCTTATAATGTAGTAGAAGTCAGTGCCCACTGATGAAGGGGTTCCCTGAGGGCAAAGCTAGTGAAGGGGAGGAATGCCAAACAGAGATAAAGAGAGAGGGAGAAATAGCAATAAGAGAAATCTGAGCTGTAATTGAGTTGGGGAAAGGAAACTAGCTGCTCAGAAAACCCAAGGAAATGTTCACAAGTTGATGAAGAAACTACAGTTTTTGAGTTGGAAGATCAGAGTAGCAGCACTGTCAACTCAGTAAGATGGAGGGTGGTCTTTGGTGAATGTCCAGACCGGAGCATCTGTTGTAACTCATTCTAATGTGGCATAAGAAAGTGATGGCTATGAAATGATGCTGACAAAGTCACTCCAATATGTGTTCTTATATATCAATTTGCACAATAGAACTCTGTGGCCAATACTTACAGGGGCAGATTGGTAGTGAATTGTAAGTATCAGAAAAGACTGAGAGGAAAGGAAAGTATGAACTAGTAGAAAGGGCAAATACACACACACACACACACACACACACACACACACACACACACATGCAAATATCAGAGTTTAGGTATCTAGATAATCTATTGACTCTATCCCTCCTGAATATAATCTCAGGAGTCCTTAGGTTCTCAAATTTGAGAACAACTAGTCTAAACCTATTGGTAAAAATCTCTGAAAAACAGTCCACAATGTTACATATTTATTATTATATTCACACAATTATTTCCTATTTTTGTGATTATTTAAACTATTTTCTTTTGTTGTACATAAAATTCCATTTTCTCTATGTAATTGCTTAGAGTGTTCTTGATAATTCGCTATTGAACCTTAGCTTTCTATAGTCTAAGTTACATTTGTTGATGTTTTCCCTGATGTATTTTTTCATCACTGTAATTATAAAGTTCTTGACCGATGGCATCAGCAGCATTGCTGAGCTAAGAAAAAAACAAAAAGAGTCAAATGTTGAAAGCAGATTTGCATACATTGGCAACTTTACTCAATGTGGAAGCTGGACACAGAACTTGGGTGCTGTCTGTGAGGGAGAGATCACTGACTAAGAACTGTCTCAGAAGAGAATGTGGAAACTAGCAAGTTTATTTCTTAAAATCTTAGAGTAATGGTACAATCTGAATTGTTATGGAAATAGATTTACAGTAATGGTTCAGCCCAAAATTCCACTTCTAGGAATTTTTCCTAAGGAAATAATCTCATATTATTCGTGGCAAAACAAAATTTATATATCAGACATCTTATGGAAGTAATACTTTTTAACTGAAGTATTTTAAGAAATTTAAAAATAACAAATAGTTAAGAGAAAGTGAATGATTATCATCTCATTAAAAATATGTGGAAAGAATATGTATCAAATGAACATTATTTAAAAAGGAAATTTATCTATAGTAAGTTAAAAACAGAATAAAAAACAGTATGTGAAGAATACAATTTTATAAACAAATGTATACATATGTTTACATGAAAAACTATTTGAAAGACATTCCTTAAAAAGCCCAATGCTTACCTTGTATAATGGCATTATTAATAAACTAGAGGCCTGGCACACAAAATTGTGCATGGGGGGGGAGGTGTCCCTTAGCCCAGCCTGCACCCTCTCCAATATGGGACCCCTCAAGGGATGTCTGACTACCCATTTAGGCCCGATCCTACCGGGATCGGGCCTAAATGGGCAGTCGGACATTCCTCTCACAATCCAGGACTGCTGGCTCCCAACTGCTTACCTGCCTGCCTTCCTGATTGCCCCTAACCGCTTCTACCTGCCAGCCTGATCATCCCCTAACCACTCCCCTGCCAGCCTGATTGATACCTAACTGCTCCCCTGCCAGCCCAATTGCCCCTAAATGCCCTCCCCTGTAGGCCTGGTCACCCCTAACTTCCCTCCCCTGCAGGACTGGTCCCCCCCCCCAACTGCTCTCCCCTGCAGGCCTGGGTCCCCCCCCCCCCAACTGCCCTTACCTGCAGGCCTTGTCGCCCCCAACTTCCCTCCTCTGCCAGCCTGGTCACCCCTAACTGCCCTCCCCTGAAGGCTTGATTTCCCCCAACTGCCCTCCCTTGCAGGCCTGGTCCCTCCCAACTGCCCTCCCCTGCTGGCCTGATCACCCACAACTGCCCTCCCTTGCAGACCTGGTCCCTCCCCTGCTGGCCATCTTGTGGTGGCCATCTTGTGTCCACATGAAGGCAGCCATCGTGTGTTGGAGTGACAGTCAATTTGCATATTACTCTTTTATTAGATAGGATAGAGGCCTGGTGCACGGGTGGAGGCCGGCTGGTTTGCCCTGAAGGGTGTCCCTGATCAGGGTGGGGGTTTCCTTGGGGCATGGGATGGCCTGGGCGAGGGGCCTGTGGTGGTTTGCAGGCTGGCCACTCCCCCCGGCAACTTAAGTGGAGGCACTAGTATCTGGGATTTATTTATCTTCTAGAATTGAAACTTTGTAGCCTTGAGTGGAGGCTAGGGCAGGCCAGGGCAGGCGGAAAGCTAGGCTTCCTTCATCGCCGGGGAAACCCAAGCCTCCTGCTCTCTACAGTTCCATGGCTGCCACCATTTTTGTTGGTATTTATTTATCTTCTATAATTGAAACTTTGTAGCCTTGAGTGGAGTCCACGGCCGGCCAGGGTGTACAGGAAGCTTGGCTTCCTCCATTGCCGGGGAAACCCAAGCCTCCTGCTCGCTCCGTGGCCACAGCCATCTTGGTTGGGTTAATTTGCATACTCGCTCCTGATTAGCTGGTGGGCGTGGCTTGTGAGTGTAGCAGAGGTACAGTCAATTTGTGTATTACTCTTTTATTAGATAGTATTATTTTAATTGTGTTAATTATGGCACATTTATATTTTCTAGGTTTTAAACATTAAGCATATACTATTTTGTTACTAGAAAAAAGTTATAAAAAGAACACAGGGAAAAAAGTCATGAAATAATTGTTAAAAAGTTGAAAATATTTAACCATAGCTCAACTACATGATTTCATTGGAATCTTGGTACCATTTGTTTTTCAGGAAATTTTTTCTTCCAACATCAGTTATCATTTATATTCCTAATCATTATAAATTTATATGCTATTTGGTTGGGGAATCTTAAATAATTTTATAAACTTGGATTTTGAAAAAACTATATCAAATAACTATTTTTTGTATAAGTCAGCTACTATAGTCATTAAATATCTAAAGTACATTTTTCTATAACATAGTACTTAAAGTAAAGTTGTCAACATATCCTTTTGAGGGCTTATAAACCACTGGCTTATAATCTCTACTTAACTCCATTGACATCACAGTTAATAAGCATTTTTTGTGTTTAATGTTTGCCAGTGGTTTAATTCTACTTTGATATTTCTAATTAACTCATATATAAAATAAAGTACACACAAACACACATTTAGATATTCATACCCATATATTCATACATACATAGATACTTATGTATATAAACTGCATTGGAAAATGCTATATATTTTTAAAAATGCTTAAATATTTTAAATTTCCCTTAAAATTCCAAAGACTTAATTTTCAGGGAACTCAGTGGAAAATTAAAGAGTTATTATTAGTTCAAAAGCATGCATCCAATTATTTAGTTATGTCTTTCCCTAGTCCCATGGTCGGCAAACTGCGGCTCATGAGCCACATGCAGCTCTTCAGCCCCTTGAGTGTGGCTCTTACACAAAATACCACAGCCTGGGAGAGTCTATTTTGAAGAAGTGGTGTTAGAAGAAGTTTAAGTTTAAAAAATCTGGCTCTCAAAAGAAATTTCAATCGTTGTACTGTTGATATTTGGCTCTATTGACTAATGAGTTTGCCAACCACTGCCCTAGCCTATGACCCTGATAATACAAGGTAGTCTAAATTAATAGTATCTTAACTCATCTGAAGAACAATATCAAATACATAGAATGCAAACATCTCTTATAAGTACTTCTAAATTTGAAAATGACATTCATAGGGTCTTTGCATTGAAGGACAAATGTAAAATTGTATTTCCTCACTGTTGGAAGAAAGAGGAAAAGCAGACAGAAATACAAAGAGAGAAAGAACAAAAATAAAGAGAGAAAGAGGGAGAGTTATTGGAAAAGGAAGAAAAAAAAATATGACTCAGGTAACCAAAAGTAAGGATCAACCCTAGTTGGTTTGGCTCAGTGGACAGAGCGTCAGCCTGCAGACTGAAGGGTCCCAGGCTCGATTCGAGTCAAGGGCACATGCCTGGTTGTGGGCTCAGTCCCCAGTAGGGGGCATGCAGGAGGCAGCCAATCAATGATTCTCTATATATATATATATATATATATATATATATATATATATATATATAATCTGTTTTTTAAGAGTAAGGATCAAAGAAGTTTCAGGAACATTATCAGTATCTTCTGCTAAAAAGAACTGAATAAGAAAAATAATTAGGCCATTTAAGAAAATACAAAGCCTTTACAGAATTTTCTGGTATATTATTGATATCAATGCTTCCAATACTATTATTTTCAACAGGTCCACCACCAAATCAAAAGACAATAAAAATATTTATATTGAGAGAAGCTATCTAATATGATGTAATTATTGGATGATTATAGCAACCTAACTCAAAATTCTTTAGGTGATTAAATAGACTAAAAATGCATGACAATAAATTATTCAGGCTTAAAATGGAAACTATATATATATATATATGTGTGTGTGTGTGTGTGTGTGTATGCATATATATATATATATGCTAAATTTAGAAAATGAAAGAGCAAAAACAGAGAGAAGAAAGAAATAAAATGCTCTCAGACTTTATTGGTGTAAAATAAAGATTGATGCATGCTATATGCAGTGAATGAGTAATTTTATTATGCCTAATGATACAAAAAGTGGATCCTGGGTCATCTAGACACATTTACTTAGTGCTGGGAATCCCAAATCATCACTTTCATGAAAAGAGCTATGAGGTAAAAATCACATTCCATTCACTGGCATGCAAATTTGCACATCAAGCTCAGAAGGGTAATATTTCTTAGTCAAATTAAATCTGTTCAAAATAGTACAGAAGAAATAAGGCTTAGTGTACATTCTCCTGAATAAAGTGTATGGAGATAAAATATATATAAGAAGTAAAACATCAGACATTTGAGAATCAGTGTTAGGTTTTTATATTTGGAAGATTTCTGAAAATGGATAAACTAGGTAAATACAATGCGAATGTGTCTGTGAGAAATGTTATTTAACAACAATTCACCAGACCTTCTCATTGAGAAAAGTGTGCTAAAATTTTTAAGTGATAATGCTGCAAAGCCTTTTTTATAAAGGGAAAGATCAGAAGGATGAAGGAGCTTGCTATTTTGTGCCTGAAGTTCTGAGAAATGATCATGGAAATATTAAGGTAACATTCACCTAAATCTATTTCTACAACAATGAGGTAATAGATGAACCAGTGTCATCTGTTGTGATACAATCCCTCTTTCATTGAGACATTGGTTAAGTTTACTTTCCCAGGAAAAGAATCCTTCCAGAAGATTTAAAATAAACATACACACACAAACAAACAATACTAGTATTATAGAGGATTTAGGTTTATAAACTGCATTCTCATAGAATGCCAGTTGATCCTTTGAAGAATTTTACAACTGAGTTTGGGGAGATTAGGAAATTTACCAAAGATCTCAAGATAATACATTATGAAGTCAGCATGCAAATGAGGTTTTGCATTGTAGACGTGATCTTCCATGCCCTTTTACTCTGAGGACCCAGGAACTGATACAGTGGTGGTCTTACAGTCTAAGAGAGTATTTTACCCACCTCTGTCACATTAGCAAAAGAACATCTTCCTCCTTTTAAAAGATTTGTTTCAAAAGACAAAATCTAGAGTAATATGCAATTTGTGGTCTTCCCTCACTTTCTCCCATAAGCAAATGCATTATCTGAAAATCTTTTCCTGCTTTAGAAATACTAGATACAGATTATTTTTACTCACCTCTTCAATATGTCCCTCTTTTACTTTAAACTAGAACTGAAAAAACATAATCTTGTGGGTATTTCCTATTACTTGTAATATACAAGTGACAGGGAGCAGTAAATCAAGAAATGGTTGAGACACTATCTTAAATAGGTTTTCAGGAAAATATTAAAGAGAAGTTATCAATTCTAGTATTCAGCTTAAAGAACTAAAATGTTATTTCTCCGGATATGAATATGTGACGTGGCTGTGAGAATGCAAACTCCCTAGGGTCTTGGTTCACCATAGTGAATTTCAATACACCTTTACTGAATTGACATTTATGATGAGTGGATGCCTAGCTATATATTTTTAATGTTTATAGTCATGTGCTAGATAACAGTTCTGAAAGAGATTCTCTCAGAGAAAACCGTGTATTTTGGGGGGGTTTTTTGTGTTTGTGTTTTTTTGGGGGGACGGGGGGTAGAGGGCAGAAAGAGATTAACCAAAGAATTTATATGGCTCTAGCTGGTTTGGCTCAGTAGATAGAGTGTCGGCCTGCAGACTGAAGGGTCGTGGGTTTGATTCCAGTCAAGGGCGCATGCCTGGGTTGCAGGCTTGATCCCTAGTGTGGGTGCATGCAGGAGGCAGCTGATCAATGATTCTCTCTCATCATTGATGTTTCTATTTCTTTTTCCCTCTCCCTTCCTCTCTGAAACCAATAAAAATATATTTAAAAAATGTATATGCATAGATGTAAAACTCATGGACACACAGACAATAGAGTGGTAGGTCTGGGGGAGAGGGGACAGGTGCAAGGTGGAAGGGGTCAATGGGGGGAAAGGGAACATTTGTAATACTTTCAACAATGAAGATGCATTTTTAAAAAGAGGAATAAAAGAAAAGAATATGGTTGAAAGATCAATATATTCTACTCCCATAAATCCTCCTATAATAGGCAACTGTGGTCTATCCAAAGGTTTGATTTTTATGGAAGTCATAAACAGTATGAATTAATAAAAGGGCAGGTGCTCTTTAGAATCAGGAATAATTGGTGGGGGAAGGGTAGGCTTAAGCTCTGCCCTCCTCAAAGATGAATACTAGAGAAGGGAACTAACATTTATTGAGTACCTACTTTGTTCAGGCAAAGCATTATGTTTTGCCTGCATTTAATCTCATTTCATCCACACCACCATCTTTTGACACAAGTATAATCGTTACCTCACAGAAGAAAACTGAGGTTCCTAGAGAGTAAAGATCATACACCTAATATATGGCAAAACCAGAATTCAAAATCAGTTGGCTCACTCTGCCTCATTTCAGGTTCTGTCACAGCTCTACACCCCCTTAGTCTGAGGCTATTTCCAACATGTCAGACATGGATAGTCCAGCTGACCCTCCCAAGAACCCTTCCTTGGATTCTCTGAATTCTAATGTGAATTTGATGTGATACTTCTGCTTGTTTGGGGGTGCTGCTAAGGCCTCAGCTTGATTAGGTCCCAGCTCTTCTCCTTGACTTAAGATGCCAGAGTCCATCCCACCTCCAATCAAAATTCCACTGTAGTTCCTGACTTCGGCCTCTCTCTCCATATGCTCTGTCCTAGCCTCTCCCAGAATCTCTCACTAGAAATTGTGGCACTATTTAACAAATTCACATTAGCCTTCTCCCTCATTTTTTCAGGAATATTTGAGACAATACATAGCTATTGAGAAGATGAGCTCCTTGAGGGTAAGAATTGCTTTGCATTCATTTACATATTTCTTGTACCTAACATGATATCTGGTGCAGGTAGGCCTGCCAATGCTTTTTAAAATAGAAAATGAATGAGTGAATGAATGAGTATACCAATGAACATGGAGCTAAAATGCCTGAGTCTGAACTCTGGTTATTCTGCTGCCTTTGATCTGAGTTAGGCCATAAGTGAGAATTTCTCTGCTTGAATCCTGTCTCCAACAAGAGCTATATGACTTTTAGCAAGTTATTTAATACCTTTACCCCAGATTCCTAATTTCTAAAAAGAAGAATAGTGATAGAACTTACATCATGGATAGCTGTGAGGATTAAAGGAGAGAATTTACGTGACACACTTAACAAGAACGGCACAGTGTAAACACTCAGATGTATCTCCCTCTTACTTTATATTCTATATAACTGGGACCACTGTCAATAGAGTTCTACTTCTTGACTTTTATGAATATTGCTGGATAGAATATCCATAACTATAATGTAACGAGAGGCCCGCTGCACAAATCTGTGCACCAGTGGGGTCGCTAAGCCTGGCCTGCCGCCCTCTTGCAATCCAGGACCCCTCAGGGGATGTCAGACTGCCAGTTTTGGCCTGATCCTGTCCAACATCCCCTGAGAGATATAACAGTGTGCAAAGCAGCAGGCAACCACGGAGGAGCCCGGGCACCATGCTGCTCCCACTCAAACCGGCCCCACTGTGCCTGCCACCGCCACTTCTGGCTGAGAGGTGCTCCCGCTGTAGGAGCGCACTGACCACCAGGGGGCAGCTCCTTCATTTAGCGTCTGCCCCCTGGTGGTCAGTGCGTGTCATAGCTACCAGCCGGTTGTCTGGTAGCTTAGGCTTTTATATATATACTAGAGGCCCGGTGCACAAAATTCGTGCACTGGGGAGGGTGTCCCTCAGCCCAGCCTGCACCCTCTCCAATATGGGACCCCTTGGGGGATGTCCAACTGCAGGTTTAGGCCCGATCCCTGCCTAAACCTGCAGTTGGACATCCCTCTCACAATCCAGGACCGCTGGCTCCTAACCACTCACCTGCCTGCCTGATTGCCCCCTAACTGCTTCCTTGTTGGCCTGATTGACACCTAACTGCTCCTCTGAGGGCCTGATTGCCCCCAAATACCCTCCCCTGCTGGCCTGATCACCCCCAAGGCTTTTATTAGTATAGATATGACCCTGCACAGACAATTTTACTAACCCTGCTGTACAATAAGGGCTTGACGATTGAATCATTAGGACCAGACACCAAGATTTCCTTTCTTTGAATAGTGGAGGGAATAATTATCTTGTCTTTAAGTTGCCTGGAAATTAAAATGAGATAATGACTTAGAAAAGTATAAAAGTATAAAAGCACCATATAAAGACAACTGTCTTTTTAATGAAGTGGTAAAATGGAAAACACTATTTTTATTCTCCCCTTCCTTCCTTTACAGCTTTTATTTAAACTTTGAAATTTATAAAAATTCACTCCAATTTTCATTTCTTTACATTCAACATTATTTTGTACTGGTTTCAGGTTTTATATTAGTTACAGAATAGTGGTTAGATAATCATATACTTTACAAAGTGTTCCCCAATATTTCTAGTACCCACCTGGCATCATACCATCATTACAACACTATTGACTATATTCCCTATTTAAGTGACAATGGGTTTACAGGTTCCTTTCAGTCTTTCTATTGTGTTGCTCGTCCTTCCTTTTCTTTCTCACTTCTTCCCTCATTTTCTTTATATAGTATCTCAATTGGCCAACAAAGCTCAGTGAAGGCACTGGGGCACGCTTCATCCATTTTACAGACCAGGAAACTGAGGCCAATTCCAGTTGGCTGTGGAACTTGACTCAGCACACAGGAAGCCCTCAGAGCCATGCTCTTTGCGCTTCCTAAGGGGCAGCGGCCCAGCAAACAGAACAAACCTTCCAGTCAGGCTTCCGAGCCTCTTTCTCGAGCACCTCTTCATTGCGGATGCTCCACATTCTTTCCTCTCCCCCCATTCTTTACTGCCCCCCCTTCTCCGGAGCAGGTGGAAGGCTTCGCACTCACTGCCTAGGCATGCTCTGCCATGGGGCAGGGCACCACGGGCTTGCTTTTGGGTCAAGGCAGGAGCAGGAGTCACTGCCTCTGAAGTGTGAAGGCCACCTGAGCGAGGCCCATTAGCACTGGGAGCTTCTCTGAATCACATCAGTCAGTCCAGTACCCTGCAGTGCAGCACCCCTCCACATATTCATAGCTTTGCGAAGACCGAAGGCAGGGATCTGTCTCATCTGCAGAGAGACAGAGGTTCTACAGTGGCCCCAAGATGTGGGTGGGCCCATCCAGGGATCAAGGGGCATGGAAGAACTCCCGGGCAGAGGGGCAAGGACCCTCACCCCTGAAGCACCACCCCTCAACCCCCGCCTCAGGGGTGAGGGTCCTTGCCCCTCTGCCCGGGAGTTCTTCCATGCCCCTTGATCCCTGGCTGGGCCCACCCACATCTTGGGGCCACTGTAGAACCTCTGTCTCTCTGCAGATGAGACAGATCCCTGCCTTCGGTCTCCGCAAAGCTATGAATATGTGGCCAGAGGCCAGGTCTGGGTCTCAGCAACCACATGCCTGCAATGTTCCCAGGGACCCCAGGGAGCGGCTCCAGCTTTGCCTCCACCTCCCCAGGGCAGCGATGTTCCCAGGGACCCCCGGGAGTGGCTAGGTGGGTCCAGCCTCGCCTCCCCGGGGCAGTGATGTTCCCAGGGACCCCTGGGAGCGGCTAGGTGGGTCCGGCCTTGCCTCCCCGGGGCAGCGATATTCCCAAAGCCCCATGGGAGCGGCTAGGCAGGTCAGGCCTTGCCTCCACCTCCCCGGGGCGGCGATGTTCCCAGGGACCCCCAGGAGTGGCTAGGCAGGTCCGGCCTCACCTCCCCAGGGCGGCGATGTTCCCAGGGACCCCGGGGAGTGGCTAGGCAGGCCGCTGCCCATCCTGGGGCCTGCAATGAACCCAGACCCCTCTTGTGCCGTCTGGCGCTGCCCACCCCACCACCTCTCCAGCCGATGGACTGGTACCTTGTGGGCGGTGTCTGGCGCTGCCCGCAGGGCCTCCTCCACCCCCGATTGACCCGAACCCCCAGAAGCAGGCCATGGTGCTGCCCGCCCTGCCTTCGTATGCAAATTAACCACCATCTTTGGTGGGTTAATTTGCATATTCATTCACTCTGATTGGCTGTGGGCATAGCGAAGGTACGATCAATTTACATATTTGTCTATTATTAGGTAAGACTAGAGGCCCATTGCACGAAGAGATTAGTGCAATAAGCCTTCCTTCCCTTGGCTTCCAGCACTGGTTTTCCTCTGGCACCTGGGACCCAGGCCTTCGCTCCAGCTGGAGTCTGCCTTCTTTATCTTTGCTGCAGGCTCTAGCTAGAGTCTGCAGTCTTCATCTTCGCTGCGGCCGGAGTGCCTCTCCTGTAGATCCCTTCACCCCCCACCCCTCCCTCTCATAGCAGGCATCCTGCTCTGCCCTGCCACTCGGAGCATGGAGCAACGGGGCAGCTGCCATATTTGTCCTTCTAATTTGCATATTCCTTCCTGATTGGCTGATGAGCAAAGTGGAGTGATGGTCAATTTACATGTTTCTCTTTTATTAGTGTAGATATACTAGAGGCCCGGTGCATGGATTCGTGCACATTGAAAGGAAATTAATTAGAAGGTGGCTGGTGGGAGCAGGACTGGACAAGATGGGCCAGGCACATCCTGGAGCCAATCTCCCACAGTCCCTTCTCGGCACACATGGGGCAGCACTGGGGCTTGAAGTACATCTGCAGAGTGAGCAGGGTCCCTCCAGCAAATGGGGTCCCTCGGCCTGGCCTGTGGGCATTGGGCCAAAACCAGCAGTCCTACATCCCCCAAGGGATCCTGGAGTGTGAGAGGGAACTCTGCAAAGTTGCTGTGGCTCAGCAGCTCCTATGTTAAGCATCTGCCCCCTGGTGGTCAGTGTGCATCATAGCTACCGGCCGGCCGATTGGCTGGTCACTTAGCCTTTTATATATATAGATATCAGCTTCCATATGACCTCCATGCTTTTGTTCTAGATCTATCCTTTGAGGATCTTCTTCTACATGAAAAGCAAAACTCTCTTATCCCCATGGTTATTTCATTTTGGTTTATCTACACCAGTGATGGCGAACCTATGACACGCGTGTCAGCACTGACATGCGTAGCCATTTCTGATGACACGCGGCCGCTGAGGCAGCCGCATGCCAAGGATGAAACATTTGCTGCTCCTGAGGATGAAACATTTGCGAAATAATGTTTTTTCCTCAAAGTGACACACTACCCGAGTTATGCTCAGTTTTTTGGCGAAGTTTGACACACCAAGCTCAAAAGGTTGCCCATCACTGATCTACAGTAATAAAAGAGAAACATGCAAATTGACCAACACTCATGACGCCCACCAGCCAATCAGGAGTGAGTATGTAAATTAATCCAACAAAGATGGTGGTGGCTCCACCCCCCAGCCGCTCTGGGCAGCATGCATGCAGACGTGAAGCAGCCGGACAGGGCGGGCGGGGACGCCTGCTATAAGGGGGGTGGAGGGAGCTACAGAAGCGGCACTCTGGCTGGAGCGAAGACTGAAGGCAGCGGCCAGAGCAAAGGCCTGGGTCCTAGGTGCCGGAGGAAAACCGGTGCCAGCAGCCAGGGGAAGGAAGGCCTATTGCAGTAATCTTTGTGCAACGGGCCTCTAGTGTACCTATAATAGTTTAAATTCTAAATCCCTTGATATGTATTTATTCATTGACTCACTCATACAATGGGGTCTCATTCAATCTGTATCCCTAGTACATGGCATATAGTAGAAACTCTAGGTGCTCAAAAAAGATGTGTTTAAAAGAGTGAAAAAATGATTGTTTCTTATGCCCCCTTTGCTTCCTTTTACCCAGAACCAATCAATTCTGATGACTAAATATTTGCCTCACAGGGAGTCATTTTACCACAAACCCAGCAAAATGTTAGAAAACAAAGCCATTTAGTGTTGTACTGAAGGTTGAATGTTCAGTTCTAGGTAATAATATTGTTTCAGGATTTCCTTTGGCAGCAGTTACATAATTCATATTTAAGAAACCTGCTCTGTGCTCCTATAAAAGTTTGCACCCATCTCTACATTAGATATTGATATTAAGCTGTATGATTGTGCTTAAGACATGAGTCTGCATTTTAGAGGGTGAGGATTTGATCTCACTCGTTTCTACATCTCCCAGAATAAACAGATATCCTGGTATAAAGTGTATAATCAATATGTGTGGGTTGGATGTTGTCAAGTAATCTAACAGCAAACCAACCCAAGCCAAACAAACACCTGGCTCTCTGAAACCATGTGGAACAAGTCATTTTAAAAAGAGTTTCCCAGATATCTTAGACTTTAATCTTTTAAAATAAAATTTTTATTTTATTTTTATTTTGTGCAGAAGCTTTTCCAAAATATGCATATACTTTTCTCTTAAGGAAATCACACTTAAAACAATTAAAACTGCTTTGGATATCAACTTTATAGCAAAATAATTGCTCCAGAGAGTTTATTCCACACAAAATAGTCCCAGACTATGGTTCTTTTGTGTTTTATGTTTGTCTTTTGCACTTTAATTTTATTTTCCTGGCTTATTTTACTACCAAACTGTCAGATTTTACTCCCCAGGATCAGGAATGTGTCTGCCAATAGCAATTGCTCCCTATAGTTAATAGCTTTCAAGAAGACAAGAAATAACAATTGTCGCCCAGGAAGTGGACAAAAGGGAACTCTTGTGCACTGCTAGTGGGAATGTAAACTGGTGCAGCCACTATGCAAAACAGTATGGAGGTTCCTCAAAAAATTAAGAATAGAGCTACCAGAATTCCTCTTCTGGGTATCTAACTGGAAAATTTGAAAACACTCATTTATAACGATATATGTACCCCTATATTCATTACAATATTATGTACAGTATTATGTACAATAGCCAAGAATGGAAACAAACCTAAGTGTCCTTCAATGGATGATTGGATAAAGAAGATGTGGTACATATATACAATGAAATACTACTCAGCCATAAAAAAGGATAAAATATTGCCATTTGCAATGGCATGGCTAGATCTTGAGAGCATCATCTAAGTGAAATAAGTCAGATAGAAAAGGACAAGATCTGTCTGATTTCACTCAAATGTAGGATATAAACAATAAGCAACTTGTTTTATGATGAACAAACAGCACAAACAAACAAAAAATTCCTAGATACAGACAAGAGAATGGTGGTTATCAGAGAAGGGGGTTGGGAATTAACAAAGATGGTAAAGGGGGTTAAATATATGGTGATAAAAGGAGATTAAACTTTGGGTGATGAACACACAAAGTAGTATACAGATGTTGTATTATAAAGATGTATACTGACATCTATGTTAAACAATGTTACCAAAAATTTTAATTAAAAGATTTTTAATTTAAAATAAATAACTTTCCTTATTTTTAATATTTAGCAATGTGCTAAGCACTTTATTTGCATTATTTTATCTAATCCTAATAACTTTCCAAGAGAGTGTAGAACTGGCTCTGGCTCCTCAGAGCTCTTTTTCTGTTTTTACTGACATGTTACTTATGAGTAAAGCAGGATAATTTAGTCCAAATATCTGGGTTGTAACTAAACATGGTTGAATTGTTACAATCCCTTTTCTAGAAAGTCCCATCTCATTGATTTTATTTCAGCCAGCACCATTACAGTGAGAGTAGATACTCAACTGTTTACCACTCTGTTATCTTACTTAATGTTTAAAATAACACATAATTGGGACTGCTAATGTGTTTCCAAAAAGCTGCATGTGGTGCCTATATCAGATAAATATTTGGTCAGAAAAGTTGGGAGAAGAAAAAGGAAATAATTGATAGTTTTCAAACTAATGGAAAAGAATGTATATTTGTGCTGGGTTACAGAAATGTAACTAATGGGTAGTATTTCAGGAAAGCATGCTTTTATTCCATCTCTGGGAGAACATTTTAACAACTAGAACAGTCCCATGATGAGGAGTAAACTCTATATCTCAATTCCATACACTTAAAGTAGCTGACCTTCCAACCATTCAGCTGCTGGCCTGTTCGAGTATCCCAGGCAAGCATCTACCTCAATCTAGTTCTTACTCAGTTCCTTTCATTTACAAACCCACTGCTTCTTTGTTGGAACTGTATTTGCATCTGTTACTAAGCCTCCTGGTTTTCAATGACCCCTTCTAAACTCCAGCTTGGATCTGCCCCACCTTCCACTCTCTGCTTCAGACTGCCTCAGAAAATAAGTCTGACCTAGTTGCTAGTCAGTCCACTAGCTAACATTTAGCTGACTTGCTCAGGCTTCTGCAATAGAAGAGAGATTCTAGATGAAATTGGATGAATATTGGATGGAATAAAAACATTGTACATTGGATAAGACCTTGGACTATTTGAGTAATAAGATTCCTTAAAATTCTTAGGATTCCATAATACCCCAAGAGGCAGAAAGAGTCAACAGTATAGACTGTGGAGTCAGAGAGAACTGAGTTTGGCTTCATAATTTTCTATTACATTGTAAAAGATAGTAAATAATAAGAACAACTTCACAGGATTATTGAGATAATTAAATGAGATACTATAGGTAAGACTTTGCTATGTAGTTAATATGCTTATAAATGTTAACTGATCATAACAGTGTTAATGTTAGTTAATGTTAGGTCAGTAGCGAGTATGATGGTATCAGTTCCAACCTCAAATCTATCATAAACAGAGATATAAAAAGAATTAAATTAAGGTCTTCTCAAAAAATACTAAAAAATAGAACTACAACACAACCTAGCAATTCTACTTCTGGGTATTTATCCAAAGAAAACAAAAACACTAAGTCAGAAAGATATATGCACTTTCATGTTTATTGTAGCATTATTTACAATAGCCAAAATAAGAAAACAACCTAGATGTCCATCAGTAGATGAATGGATAAAGAAGATGTGAAGAAAAAAATAATAATATATATCCTATATAATAAAAGCCTAATATGCTAAGTGTCCCACTGTTTGTTCAACCATTTGACCAGTTGCCATGATGCACACTGACCACCAGGGGACAGAAGCTCCGACCAGTAAGTTAGCTTGCTGCTGGGGTCCAGCCAATCAGGACTGGGCGAGAGGGGCCAGACATGCCCAGGAGCCCTCCCAAGGTTCCTCCCCAGCTGATTGGCCCTGATAGGGACTGGGCAAGACTGGCCAGACACACCCTGGAGCCAACCTCCCACTGTCCCTCCCTGGCCTCTAAAATATTTCTTCTAACTAATTTCCTCTCAATGTGCACAAATCCGTGCACCAGGCCTCTAGTGTATATATAATAGACTATTAGTCAGCCGCAAAAAAGAATGAAATCCTGTCATTTGTGACAACATGGATGAATTTAGAGGGTATTATGCTAAGTGAAATAAGTCAGACAAAGAAAGACAAATACCATATGGTTTCATGTATATGTGGAATCTAAACAAACAAAACAAAAACAGACTAACAGAAACAGAGACCAAAAGGATAGTTAGCAGAAGGGAGGGTGTAGGGCATTGGTGAAAAGAGGAAGGGGAATATAATCAATAATATTATGGTAATTTTGCATGGTGACAGATGATTACTAGAGTAGTGGGGTGATCACATTGTAAAGTATAAAAATGTTGAATTACTATCTTGAACAGCTGAAACTAATATAACCAATATAATATTGTATACCAACTATACTTAATTTTTAAAAAATTTTTAAAGAAATGGACTGCTTAGGATTAAATTCAAGGCCTTCTACTTACTAGCTGTACGACCTTGGGCAAATCATTTAAACTTTCTGCACCTTAGTGTATTCAGCTATAAAATCAAAGTAATAATAAAACCTATCTTGTATGACTGTGATGAGAATTAAATGACTTAATATATGTAAAATGCTTAGCTAACTGCCTATGCTATATGTGTTGTGTTAGATATTATTAAAATGTATTAGTACTTACATCAGTCAGGGTTCTGCAGAGAAACAGAAGCAGTAGGAGAGAGAGATTAATTTTATGGAATCATAAAATTGACTTGCAATTGACAAGTCTGAAATCTATACGGCTGACCAGCAGTCTGGAAACTGAGGCCAGAGCTGGTGTTTCAGTCTTGAGGCAAAATTCCTTATATGGGAAACATCAGTTTTTGCTCTTAAGGCCTTCAACTGATTGCATGAGTCCTACCCACATTATCCAGAGTAATCTCCTTAATTTAGGTCAACTGGTTGTAGATGCTAACTACAAGTAGCAAAATACTTTCACAGCAACATCTACATTAATGTTTGGTTAAGTAAATAGGCACTATAGCCTCTTCAATTTGATACAGAACTTACCATCACAGTACTGTAAAGAAATCTCATGCAGATTGTATATTATACATTTATTTAAGAAACTAGAGGCCCAGTGCATGAAAATTCATGCACTGGATGGGGGGGGTCCCTCAGCCTGGCCTGCCCCCTCTCACAGTCTGGAAACCCTCAGGGGCGGGAGGCGACCTGGCGATCAGGGTAAGGCAATGCCCCCATTACATCTCTACTGCTGCCACTGCTGGCAGCGCAAGCTTCGGCCACCCTGGTTACCTAAGCCTCGGGCGGCCCTGGGGGGCTGTGGGGCTGAGGGCGGGTCCAGCCACACCATGCACCTGCCATCCCCCCAGCGGGGCTGAAAGGACTGGGGACTCCAGTGGGGCTGAGGGGACTGGGTGCCTCCATCTTGTGGCTATAGGTGTCACCATCTTTGTGACGGCATGACTGTCAATTTGCATATTCTCTCTTTATTAGATAGGATTAGTACAGATAATGATTTGAGACACTAATGGCTTTGGGTTTATAACTCCCTCTTGTAAACTCTATACTAGAGAACTCCTTAGAATTCCTTGCTATGTTACATAATTAATATAATATCTGGTATTTAATATAATTAATTAGTTTTTCATCAGTTTGTGAAGGATAACCACAACCTATTTAGAAATAAAACAATTTTTTCTCCTTAAGTAAGTAGCAAAGGCTTATTCATATAAGACAGGATCTTATGTTATTTATTTTCAATCACATTTTATATATATAAATAAGTCATATTTACTAAAGTCAAAATGAAATTATAACTGACAATAATAAAATCTGTGAAAATTTCAGAAAATGTTTGTGCATTAATATAGATTTTCTAGTCTCCAAACACCCTCGAAATACCATCCAATTCTGCTCTTTAACAGTGTTACAAATTGAATAATTCTATATCTGAAACTTTCTGAAACACTCCCAATTTCAATTACTCCACCCTATTTCCATGCATTTTTATAGTTTGAAAACTATGGCCCTTTAGAAAAGACATTTATTTATAATCTATTTATCCAGTGAAATGTACTGATTGGCTACTATATACAGTAATTCGGACTAGTGTCAAAAGGATGTAAACCATATATACAGGACACAGTCCCTGACTCCGTAATAATGAAGGGGAGTTATGGCCTGCTCACAAATAACTATAATACAATGTGAATAGTGATAAGCTCTCTAGGGGAAAATATTGCTAAGCCAACTTGAAGCAAGAAGAGTGTAGTTCTTGATAAGAATATCAAGTCCTTTTAAGGTTTCCATATAAAACCTCTATGGACAGGGTCTATGAGTAAGGCAGGTAGACTTCCTTAGATCTACTACAATGCTATATAGGCAGCATTACATCAGGTTGATAGAGTATGAAGACTTGAAACATTTTTCACTGTTACATTTTATTATCCAATTATTGATAGTTCCACCTCATGAACCAATCTCACCATATTTTCAGAGTGGATTGACTTCCATATAATGTAAGCTCCCTTCTCTATGGAAGCAAAACTTAAAGGAGTCTGAAACCTGCTCTATCTTTTATGCCCCAATGCTCTGCCTATTGAATAAAGAATGGGATTGTAAAATTGCCTAATTGCAAAAATGGTAGAAAATAAGTTTTTTAAAGAGAACAGGTTATTAAAGTGGGTAAGCAATTAACCCACATGACGTCTGCAGCAGGAAAGAAGATAGTTTCTACAACCTCACCATTCTCTCCAAGGCTGCTAACAGGCCAGTAACATCTCTGATTGTGATAGTAGCACAATTTGCTAATAAAGTTCAATGCACAGGGAAGAATGTGGAGCTACATGAC
Source organism: Eptesicus fuscus (assembly GCF_027574615.1). Lineage (NCBI taxonomy): Eukaryota > Metazoa > Chordata > Mammalia > Chiroptera > Vespertilionidae > Eptesicus > Eptesicus fuscus. The sequence continues at coordinate 30,806,947 of NC_072485.1, read as the reverse complement.
ATCATGTTAGCCCATAATTATCCCAAAATCTGCCACATAATGATTACTTTAAAGGACTGAGTGAACTGTGGACCACCACAACCCATTTCTGTACTTTTAACAAACTTCTTCACAATTTTACATAGAACCAGGGACCTTTTCTCTAGGTCAGCCAGGAGATTGAAGGACAGGCTTCTAATATAATCCTATCTAATAATAGAGTAACATGTAAATTACCATCACTCCGCTACGCCCACGATTGGGCGGCGGGAGGCTGGGGGGCGGGACTTGGGGTGGCCTATCCAGCCATTGAGAGGAATGGATCCACTGCCACTGAGGGGGGCTACCCTGCTGTTGAGAGGCGCAGGGGGCGGGACACCCAGCTGCGCTTCTCAATGCAGGGTAGCCAGGTGTCCACAGCAGCCCCCCTCAGTGGCCATTGAGAGGCGCAGGGGGCAGGACTCCTGCCCCCTGTGCCTCTCAACAGCAGGGTACCCCCCCTCAGCGGCCGTGGACCATCAAAAGTGGGGGAGCTGGGTGCCTGTCTGCTCTGGCACCAGGCCTTTCAGAAGCCTCCGCCGAGCCGGAGGCTTCTGAAAGGCCTGGTGCACCAGCGGACAGGCACCCAGCTCCACCACGAAAAGCGAAAGCGTGTAGGGGACCCTACACGTGCATGATTCAATCATGCACTGGGCCTCTAGTCTATACTAATAAAAGGGTAATATGCAAATTGGTCACAACGCCTTCACAGTAACAACCAAACAGGAGGCTGTGTGGGGTGACCAGGCTGGCAGAGGGGGGAAGTTGAGGGTGACCAGGTTGGCAAGGGGGGGTAGTTGGGGGCATCCGGGCCAATGGGGGTTGGGGGGAGCAGTTAGGGGCAATCAGGCAGATGAGCAGTTAGGAGCCAGTGGTCCCAGATTGTAAAAGGGATGTCCGACTGGGATCAGGCCAAAATCGGCAGTCAGACATCCCCCGAGGGGTCCCAGATTGGAGAGGGTCCAGGCTGGGCTGAGGGGGACACCCCCCGCCCCCCAGTGCACAAATTTCATGAACCAGGCCTCTAATATATATAAAAAGCCCATGCCCCTAACGCTGTAACGACCAAAGACCGGTGTGGGTGGGCAGGGCTGCACGATTTCGTGAACTGGTCTTCTAGTACATAACTGTATTTAGCAAAACAGTTCTTTTTCTCTGACATCAAGGAAAAGACAGTTAATCATACACTCAATAAACATTTATTGATTATTTACTGCCTAACAAGCTCTGAACCCTATCATGACTGTAGGAATAGAAATAATACTCAATATCAGGATGCTGACAATCTAACAGGTGAAGCACTTGAGCAACTGGCTCTAATACAATATGGTGAACACTCTAACAGAGGCCTGAAAGGCACACAAAAGAGAAGAATTTACAGGCGAGAATAATTTGTTCTACTGAAGGTCATTCATTATAAGTTTGGTGATAGAAAAATAGCTCATTAAAAGATTAAATTAAAAAATGTCCAGATAAAAACAAAGGAGAAATATTCCAGACAGAAGAACAAGGCTTAATTAAGGCTTACCATAAGTTTGGGCCAGACTTTAGGCTATGGAAAAACAATTAATAAACAATGAGCTTCAACAGGCCGTTTTTAAACTGTTGGATTATAGAGGCTGAGTTAAAAGAGAAAAGATTAGATTATGAAGATCAATTAGAAGTCTGTTGCCAAATCTTAGTAAGAGTCTGTACAAGCCTGAATTATATCAGTGGCACTACAAATGGAGAGAAAGGTCCAACAGACAAATTTGGAACTGACTAATATTAGTGGAATGTTACAGCTAAATATCTTTGCACCATCTCAATAATATATCCAGTAAGGTCCAGTATTTCTAGTATTAATGTAATCCAATATTATTACATTTGGATGAATTGCATTAAAAAAATGAAGTACTCTCACCATTTTGGATCATATTATTAGAGTTTAGCGAGAGTACTCTAAAGAAAATATTACTGTAAATCACTCATGGATAAATACTGAGCTAATATTCAGCCTCAGCAAAGTAACCACCAGTTCTGTAAGTTACTTACAGGCCTCTTTAGGCAATTAATTTTATAATCAGGATTTTCCTTTCTTTTATAAGTTAGTTTGGGTGCATTTTCTAAATTTAACCTAAGTCTCTTCTTTATAAATCCTGTTACTACCCATGAGAAATGATACTTGTAAAGAAAAATCTACTCCTCACCAAGTTGGGTATTTCCTAATGTGACAGCCATCTAATTGGTCTCCCTGCCACTGGTTTCTCCCTTCTCTGATCTATGATGGAGATGCTGCCAGCTTTATCTTCCTCAGCATAGCTGATAATGCCACTTCCCTGCACGAAAACTTTCTATGGCCCATAACTGCCTAAAGAAATCTAAACTCAGTAGCACTATAATTGAAGCTCCCAGTCAGCTAGAAGCACCTAATCCGTCTTATCACTCTTGGATCCCCTGTTTGCTACACCTGACTCCTCACAATTCATAAAGCCTTTCTCATCTTTTCCTGGGAAGGGGCATGGGATGTCAGGCATTTGTTTATTAATTCCCATGACACCACATTTTACTATGTGACTCTGATCAATTTTCTTAACTTTCCTGAGGCTTAGTTTCATCTTCTGCAAATTAGAAATAATAATATCTTCCTACTACCCCAAATGCTATTTAAGACAAGATGAGCAATCAATCAATCAAATACCTTGCTGGATTGCTATAGAAATTAGGAGATAACATACAGGGTGGGGGGAAAGGAAGTTTACTGTTGTGAGTACACAAAACACAGTTTGTTCTTGTATTATTATGTATTAACTAGAGGCCCGATGCACGAAATTCGTTCAAGGGTAGGCCCTCGCAGTCCCAGCTGCCTCGGCCCTCGCAGCCCCGGCTTCGTCAGAAGGTTTTCCTGATGTTTGTTCCACTGTTCAGCGTTCAGTCGATTTGCATATTACGCTTCTATTATTATAGATTATTGTATTATTTTCCATATGAACAACTTGGCATACCTGTTTCCACAACCTAAGTCCTAAGCATCACACAAAGACCAGGGCTAAAGCTCCCTAGCCATTAAGCCATTTCCAATACTCTGATGAAAATTAGCCCATTTCTCCTATAGTGTAATGAGAAAAGTATTGGCTTGAAAGCAAATTTCTGACTCCATCACTTTCTCACAATATGATCGTGGACAATTTGCTTATCCCTAGCTTTCTCAATTCTAATATGGATAGTGTCATCAACTCTACCTGGCTCACTAGGCCATTATGAAAATCAACTAAGATAAGTGATATTTAAAAAATTTTATTGTGTTTTGTTGTTGAAAGTATTACAGATGTCAGGTAAGAGATATTTTAAAAACAACATAATGGTCTATAACACATGAGATACTGTTACTCCTACTAAAGTATAAGATCAAAGAGCCTTGGTCTTCCTCACCTTTGTAACTGATATACAGAAAGATATCAAGTTCAAGAAAAAGAAGAAAACTGGAATCCAGGTCAAGAAGGAAAAGATTGCAAGAAAGAGGGAATCAAGTGAAAGAGAAAGGTCAAGGAGAGTTGGGCAGAACTGAAGCTATGAAAGAAAAATATGTTCCTGAGGGTGGCTTTTATTTGCCAACCAATGTGTGCAAAAGTAGGTGGCAGCTTAAAGATGCTACACAAAGGTGAAGACACGGCAGATATCTGTATCAGGGAAAGGACGGAGAGGAGGGAGAAAAAGGGAGGGAAAGAAAGGGAGATAGGGGAAGAGAAACAGAAGGGAAGACAGTTCATCATTCCTGATAAGAGCTGATTTGTGTGCCTCTTGTCAGGATGGCATTATTTTTTTTTTTTAAATGAACTAGTAGTTAAAGCTTATGTGTGAAATCACTCACTTTTTTTTTTTTAAGGTTCTCTTTCCCTGAGGGTGCCTTTTCTCTCTTGTTCACATTTCTCGCATCTTCCCTTTAGCATCATTTAGCTCCCTCTCACCATTTCCCAGAACAAGTAATTACTCTTTTTCCATCCACACTCTCAAATAAACAAATAAATTAACAAACAAATACAAAAGAAAAAGAAAAACCTACTTCTCTTATTTAGATGGCAACATGTAGCTCATTCAAAAGCTTACTGACCGCTTTGTTGTACTGCCCGACAGCTGGCATGCTCACTTTACCTGGCACTGCTATCACGCTCTCTCTTCTTCTATCCCACCAAAAATGTCCAGGGAGAGAATGCCAAGTAACAGCAATGGGCATATGAGAAGATACTTGTGCACTAAATAGTGATGATGATGAGATTATCTTATGTTCACATAGTGCTTTTGCTTTGCAAAATGCTTCCTCATCTGTTATCTGATCTGGATTCCCAGGGAGGACTGATGAAAGAAGAAAATAAAATCCTATTTTTACCTTACATTTTAATATAATGCAGTTTTACAGCATCCAGGTTTCAAAGCTCACTTATATACATTTTTGCATTTGATTCTCCTTAACATGAAGTATTTTTCTCCATTTATTGATGAGAAAAGCAAGATGCAGAGATGTAAAAGAACTTTCCACAAGATCATTATCAATATAGCTGCTATTTATGGATTATTTACTAGGTTCAGGAACTGTACTATAAGCACTTTATATACCTCGCATATTAATCATGATCTACAACAATCTTATGAGGTAAATATTATTATTATTTTAACATTTTACAGATAAGGGAATTGAAGTTCAGAGAGGTTAAGTAATTTGACCATGGCTACACAACTAGCAAATGGCAAAACCAAAATTCAAACAGAGCTCTCAGATGATTCTTGATTTTTCTGTTATGCCAAATTGCTTCTTTCTTGGCACAGTGCGGTAACTGCAACATGGTTCAATAATTAATTGTTCAGTATATAAAAATGCTTTCTTTCTGTTACCAAGTTAGACTTACTGCTTTGAGCTCAGGAACTCAGGTTCTGTGGGAAAAAATAGACTTAAAATATATAAATTCTTAAAGCAAAAGTGGGAAAGATGCTACACCCATGTCTTTCACAAAAGAATAAAAAATAGTTAAGCAGAAAATTTACATAACTGGGAGCTACAAACTCTTCAATATAATGTTGGCAGATAGGAGAGTTGATAAGAATCTCAGTATAGAATGGTATAGAGGAGAGAAATAAATCTCTTATACCTCACCAAAAAACACCTAAGAAAAAAACCAAAGAACAAACTTTGGATTTTATGCTTGTTTTAAAATAAGAAACTTCACTGTATTCCTAAAATAAAGGCTAAGTGAATAATTTTTATCATTTCAAAAATTAAAAATAGACCCAACAATCCCATTCTTGGGTATATATCCAAAAAACTCGAAATTATGTACGAAAAGATATGTGCACCCCTATGTTCATTGCAGCATTATTCGCAGTGGTCAAGAGTTGGAAACAGCCAAAGTGCCCTACGATAGAGGACTGGATAAAGAAGATGTGGTACCTATATACAATGGAGTACTACATGACCATAAGAAAGGATGAAATAGTGTCCTTTACAACAACATGGATGGACCTTGAGAACATTATGCGAAGTGAAGTAAGTCAAACAGAAAAAGCTAAGAACTCTATGATTTCACTCATATGTGGAATATAAAACTGAAAATTATGAACACAAACAGCAGTGTAGTGGTGGCCACGTGGAGAGGGTGGGGGAAGAAAAGGGTCCTAATATGAGGTGACAGGAGAAGATTTGACTTTGTGTGGTGGGCACATGGTCCTATATACAGATTTTGTAAATTAGTAATCCACACATGAAACCTGTATGTTCATGTTGAGCAATGTCACCCCAATAAAATTAAAAAATAAAATGTAAAAAAAAACAAACAAAAAAACTCAATACAGAACAGAGGTATTATGACTGCTGCTGCCACCTTGTGATATCAGTCACATATTCCAGGTTAAAATGCTATAACGGGGCAATAAAGAAATCCTTTTTTTTTTAATTGAATTTATTGGGGTGACATTGGTTAATAAAATTATATAGGTTTCAGGAATACAATTCTATAATACATCATCTGTACATTGTATTGTGTGTTCACCACCCCAAATCAAGCTTTCTTTCATAACCATTTATTCCCACTTTACCCTCTCCTACTTCCCCCCCACCCTCTTTTCCCTCTGGTAATCACCATTGTATTTTCTATAAGGTTTTTGTTTATTTGTTGTTTGTTTGCTTAATCCCTTTAACTTTTTCACCCAGACCCTCTACCCCTTCCCTCTCTGACAGCTGTCAGTCTGTTCTCTATGAGTCTGTTTTGTTTGTTTATTTGGTTCATTAGATTCCACAGGAGTGAAATCATGTGGTCTTTGTCTTTCTCTAACTGGCTTATTTCACTTAGCATCATACTCTCCAGGTCCATCCATGTTGTCCCAAAAGGTAAGATTGATTTATATTTTCCAAAAACTTTATATAAATCAAAGTTTAAGTTAAGTAGTAAGAATTTTATCACAGTATATGGTGAAGAAGTGAAGAGATCTCATCTAGGTATCTGACATGAAAGCTCAAGAGCTAGATGTTGAAGTTTGTATTTAAAAAATATTCCCAAACTGAAGGAAAATAGGTAAATGTCACTTTCTTTCAAGACAAGTAAAGGCCAAAACCTTGACCTTCAAGTCTTTTAAAATACATAATATTAAAATATCTCAAAGCTTTACTTCTGGGACTTATCTGATTTTGTTTCAAAGGAGAAATCCATCATTGGTAGGCTATGGGAACTTCATAAGATCCAAAACAATAATCTTGCTATATATACATATATATATATATGTGTGTGTGTGTGTGTGTGTATATATATATATATATATATAATATGTATTTATATATATATATAAAATATACATTTATATACATATTATATATATATATATATATATATATATATATATATATATATATATAATAAAAGCATAATATGCTAATTAGACTGGACAGCCGAACGATATTCCAGACGACCTTACAGACGAAGCTGGGGCTGCAAGGGCCAAGGCAGCCACTGCGCTGCGAGTGCCAAGCCGTTGCAAAAATTTTGTGCAACGGGCCTCTAGTGTATATACAATGAGTGGCCAGATTATTATGATCTCTGAACACATAATAATCTGGCCACTCAGTGTATATCCTATATAATAAAAGGCCGATATGCAAATTGTCCTCTCTACCAGGAATTCAACCAGCAGGCAGGCCGGACAACTGCCCATGTCCCCTTCCCCTGGCCAGGTTGGCCAGACCCCACCCATGCATGAATTCATGCACCGGGCCTCTAATCCTATCTAATAAAAGTGTAATATGCAAATTGACCATCACTCCAACACACAAGATGGCTGCCCCCATGTGGTCAAAGATGGCTGCCCCCATGTGGACACAAGATGGCCACGACAAGATGGCCAGCAGGGGAGGGCAGTTGTGAGGGACCAGGTCTGCAAGGGAGGGCAGTTGTGGGTGACCAGGCTAACAGGGGAAGGCAGTTGGGAGGGACCAGGCCTGCAAGGGAGGGCAGTTGGGGGCGATCAAGCCTGCAGGGGAGGGCAGTTAGGGGTGACCAGGCCTTCAGGAGAGGGCAGTTAGGTGTGACCAGGCCTGTAGGGGAGGGCAGTTAGAGGCAATCAGGCTGGCAGGGGAGCAGTTAGGCATCAATCAGGCTGTCAGGGGAGTGGTTAGGGGGTGATCAGGCTGGTAGGCAGAAGCGGTTAGGGGCAAGCAGGCAAGCAGTTGGGAGCCAGCAGTCCTGGATTGTGAGAGGGATGTCCGACTGCCAGGTAGGATCGGGCCTAAATGGGCAGTTGGACATCCCTTGAGAGGTCCCATATTGGAGAGGGTGCAGGCTGGGCTGAAGGACACACCCCCACGTGCACGAAATCATGTACCGGGCCTCTAGTATATATATATTCAGAGATCATAATAATCTGGCCACACAGTGTATATATATGCTGGATATGCTCCGACTATAGGACCTTCATACTGGCTAATCCCTCCATCTGATATACTGAAAAGGTTGGTCTTCCCCCACATAATCACATAATTTCCTTACATCCTTCATGTTTTTGCTCAAATATCACTTTAACCACTCAATTAAAATTGCTATCTCTTGTACCCTTTCAACCAGATTTATTTTTCTCATAGAAGTCATCACATATTCATGTATCATATACTTTATTTAATTTTAATAATTACTTGTTGTTTGCCATTCTGACAGGTGTGAAGTGATATCCTTAAAAGCCCAAACTCTTGACAGGAGAACAAGTTCCTTGAGGTCAAGTCAATGAAAAAATATATTTTTTAAACTTTTGTGTCTCCCAGTGAATGTATCTAGCACAGAGCCTAACAAAATAAAGTAACTTAGACAATAAATATTTAAATGAAAGAATTAATGGATGAGTGAGTCATTCCATCAACTGTCACTTGAACTATGTATTTATTCTAAAAATACAGCTAGGTCTCATGGGAAGATTCAGATGGCCCTTGCTAAATATGTAGAGCAAACTTTAGTATAGTTTTGCTTATGAAAAAATGTTCTAAGACAAAATAACATAACTAAACTTTTCAGCAAATAATTGATAAAATGGAGGGGGGATATTCTGTGTGCTGGAGAAAAAGTAATAAACAGAATAGACAAAAATCCTTGCCTTCATGAAGCTTTGATTTTATTGAGAGGGGAAAACCGACATTTAATTCTTATGAGAGTCCCAGTTTAGAAGAAGAAACTGAGATATACTAGTAGAAGGGTTAATTTCCCCAAAGTCAAGCAGCCAGTACTTGGTGGAGACTGGATTCAAACCCAAATGGTCTGACTACAAAGTCCTTGCTCTTAACAACTAGGTCATAATGTCTCTCTAATGGATAATGATAAGTGCCATAAACAAAAACACCTACAAGGAATGGTAACAGGGAGTGCTGGGCAGGTGAGAAGGTATTTTTAATAGAATGCTGTAGGAATCACTGAGAAGGTGACATTAAAGCCTTGAAAAAGGTGACACACACACACACACACACACACACCCCACCCCGTGAAGTCCTATGTCCTGTATGGTTCAGGGTTCAAGCTCTGGAAGAGGGCGCCGCATGCAAATGAAAGAGACAAGACAAGAAATAATAATTTGGAAATTGGGGGGCCAGATGGGAGCCCATCCCAAGAGGAAGGATTCCTGTTGGGCTCAGTCCTTGCCATCCTTTTATTCAATTTGGGATACACCTATAGCCCTTAGGCAGGCAATTTCCAGTAACAGACAGAGTATCTTATCAGTAAGGATTTACATGACTATCTGGTAGGGAAGTTGCTTCAGCTACCATTGTCTGGACTAAATAGTGGGTGTACAGCCCTGACTTTTGCCAGGGCTCAAGGGTCACCAGCCTTCTGGGTTCCTTGTCCACGCCTCTCTGCTACTGAAGATAATGGGCACCTTCCCGCAACCCCCCCCCCCCCCCCGCCCACTTCCCAACACACATGCACACACATCATGCAGATATCTGGAGGAATAGCATTTCAGGCTAAGGACAAAGCAAGTGCAAAGATTCAAGGCTCTGTGTTTGAGGAGCAGTAAGGAGGCTAAGGAAGCTGAACAGGAGTGAGGAGGAGGATTTCAGATCAGAGAGCTAGCTGGGGTCACAAAAGTAGGAGGTCTATAAGCCATTGTAAGGAGTTTAGCTTTTACTCTGAGTGGGAAGATACTGGGAGGTTTTGACAAAGGAGTGACATGCTATGTTTTATTTTCTATCAGAAATGTTAAAGACCTTGCCTCTGTAAAGATTTCTAGATTGCATGTACACTGTTGGAAAATAAGGCAGTAGAAAACCAATCATCAAAATTATATTAAATATGAGATACTATCATAGTATATGCTATAAAAGTCCAATCTCATTTTCCCATCATTTCTGGCTTATTTTATAGCAAAAATGATGTAGAAATAGGTACTACCATAGAGTAAAAAAGAACTACTGAGTCAGATTGAGCGGGAAGGTGTGCATCATTTTTCACAAGTATATTTTAGAAAGAAACTTTTCACATGGTACAAACTTCCAGTTATAAGATAAATAAATACTGGATATGTAATGTACATGATGACTATAGTTTGCACTGCTTTATGGCATGTTTGGAAGTTAAGAATGTAAATACCGCCCTAACCAGTTTGGCTCAGTGGATAGAGCATTGGCCTGCGGACTGAAAGGTCCCAGGTTTGATTCTGGTGAAGGGCATGTACCTTGGTTGTGGGCACATCCCCAGTAGGAGGTGTGCAGGAGGCAGTTGATTGATGTTTCTCTCTCATCGATGTTTCTAACTCTATCCCTCTCCCTTCCTCTCTGTAAACAATCAATAAAATATATTAAAAAAAAAAAAAAGAATGTAAATACCAAGAGTTCTCATCCCGAGGAAAAAAACCTTTTTTTCCCCTTTTTTTGAAGCTATATGAGATGATAGATATTAATTATCTACACTAATAAAAGAGAAAATGCTAATTGACCGTACCTTCGCTATGCCCACAGCCAATCAGAGCGAGTATGCAAATTAGCCCAACAAAGATGGCGGTTAATTTGCATACGCTGAGGGAGGGAGGAGTGAAGACTGAAGACAGCATAGAAGGGAAAGTGGAAAGCAAGGCGGCTGCTGGAGGGAAAGCGCGTGAGCAGGCGGGGCAGGAGAGGTGGTGGTGGCGGGAGGGAAGCCCGCTGGAAGTCTGGCAGGAATCTTCCTGCAATGGGCCCCTTGTTGTGATAATCATTTTATGATATATGTAAGTGAAGTCATTATGCCATGGGCCTTAAATTTCCACAGTGCTCTATGTCAATTACATCTAAATAAAACTAGGGGGTACTTTTTTGAGACTCAGGCTTTACTTTATTTTATTTTTTCCTGTTTCTTAGAGCCTGATTAAGGGATTTCTGTCTACTACCCTCTTTACCTTATAACAAATTACCCTATAACAAGCCAAACTTTAAAATTCAACATGCAGGATATCTGCTAATATCAAAGCAGTGAATCTTTCTGCATCTGCGGCTGAAGGATGAAATGACTTATTAACAATGGATCCTCGAAGATCCTTTTTACCCTAATCATCCTACATTTGAGTTGCTGTATTACAGACCTCTAGAACTTCCAGGCATGAGGGTATAAAAACAGAAACCATAGACACCATATTTTTGTTTTTAAATTCAAAAGCTATAGTTCAGGTAGAAAACTGGAAAGATTTACAAGAATATGCAAGTCAAATGGAACATGTTTCTCCTCTATTATATGTACACTCTACCTCTCTCTGACCAAAAATCTCATGTTAAAGAATGAAAGAAAAAGTGTAGAAGGGAAAAGGGAAACTTTGATAAGAATCACTTCAACTTGGATCCTTCTCCCAACCCTAAGCCTTTAAAGAAGTTCCCTGGCACCAATGGGGCACAAGGGAGTAAAGCAGAAACAATGGTAAAAGAACATTCAGATTGAAGATCCTGAGCAGCCTCACAAAACTCCATTGCACCCCAAGAAGAGTCGGAAGCAGCCATGAGATATAGCCTAGTAGCACAATGCTCCTTTTGCTATTAGGTTTTACCCATGTGGACATGAAATACAGAGAAGGAATTTTTTTAAGTGAAGAAGCTCTGTGATCAGAATGAGGAGGAAGAACAGATGGTAGCATGGACTGTATAACTAGAGACCTGGTGGAAACACATACACCTCAGCTGCAAGTGCCAACATAAGAACAATGACTCCAGGCCCAGTCGGTGTGGTTCAGTGGTTGAGCGAGCATCCACCTATGAACAAGGAGGTCATGGTTCAATTCCTGGTCAGGGTACATGCCCAGTTTATGGTCTCCATCCCCAGTGTGGGGCATGCAGGAGGCAGCTGATCAATGATTCTCATCATTGATGTTCCTATCTCTCCCTCTCCCTTCCTCTCTGAAATTAATATATATATATGAAAAGAACAATGACTCCTGAAAATTAGAAAGGAAATGTCCCAATAGGAATGATCTCATAGTGGATGCCAATTGAGGACCATGATGCTTCCCTTCATATCTCTCCCACCAACATCATTCAATCCACCACTAATCATTGAGGCACTGTCCTCAACACAGGGATGGACAATATTACACAATGTCTGCTCTCACTGAGCTGCTGAGGCAGAATATATGCACCAGGGAACTGTTTCCTCTGACAAAAAAAAAATAAAAAAAATAAATGGTGGTATAGGGAAAATGAGGAAGTTATTAACCATTTGCACTTGCTTGCTTTTTTCTCGATTCCTTTATTCTAATGCTAACCGTGTCGAGTCACACTAGACATCCGAGTGCAAAAGGTTAAGAGTAAAGCAAAAATGCTTTGAGAGAACCCAGAACAAAGATTATGTTTTTCCTCTTGGCAGATTCAAAGCTTAATACTAAGATCATATTGATTTACAGAAAAATAATATTAACATTCCTATGCTGTATTCTAGTTCCTTAAGATTCCTCTGTGCCAGGTACTGTGCTAGACACTCAGTGTCCTTGTGGAGCCTTCTACTGAGGGTGGCAGACACCATCTTGGCATTAAAATATCACGACATCTTGGTGCCTATATGTCTTGAAAACACCCAATCGAATGGTTATTTGCCCTGAACGTTTTGTTCCTATGCTACCAGGTTTTATCTTTACATTGCCAAAATACTAGAGCCAGTTTGAACTGGCTCTACTAACAACAACAAAAAATACAGAACACTAAGTTAAAACCCAAATTCATAAAACCATTATTTTGACCATTAATCTTGGCTTTTGCCTTATACAAGTAAACTGCAGTTGTAAGAGGATACTTCCTTTTGCATTTTCCTGCATTATCAAAGGTTTTGAAAAGCCATGGATGTCTTAATAAAACCTCTTCTTCTCCATTTAAGCCTACATCCTGGGGAGACTCAGCTAAGAAAACAGAAAGAGAGAAGCACAATGGGCTAGTCCGATGGGTAGAATGAAGTTGAAAACCAGAGGATGCTTAGAGGGTCTTCTTTCTCATTCAACATATAATTCTTGAGCCTACTATGTGACAAACACTATGGTGGGTGCCAAGAATCAGAGATAAAGGGAGATTTATGATCGCTGTCCTTAAAGAGCTTACATGTCCTTCTCAGATGCTTTAAATAAACTCAGCTTGTTCAAAGGAAGGGACACAGGTGAGAATTAAAAAATATAACAAGCATTTGCACTATATCGTTAGAATCTACCCACGTTGTTGCCCCTTATTCTAAACTTTTCTGGTTATGAACTTCATTTTGGTTCCATTTCTCAATTACTGTTCTTCACATAGAGCATTATAGCAATAATTTAATTTGTACTCGATTTTTAAAATTTGACTTTGGAAAGCCAACGCCTGCAAGGCAAGATCCTCGGTTATCCTAGCTCAGTACACTGAGACCCCAAACAAAGCTATCTTCCCTCTGTGCCCACCTTCATCTTCAATAACAAAGACCAGAGAGACCTGTCTCTTTGACTCACACAGCCCATCAAGAAGGAACAATCATACTCATTTCAGAAGCACACTAACTGGAGTTAATGTGCATTCATGCTCTGAAGTTTTAGATATAACTGGCCAATGTTCAAATCACCATAGGCTGAAGACTTCCTAAACAAAAGATTTTAAGATGCATAAAATAGAGTTTTTTAAAACCTTTAAAATTGCATTACATTAACTCTGTTTTGCCTATCTTGATTTGGACACTGAAAAATAAATGGCTAAAACACTATGTGGATTTTATTTCATCATTCATCCTTACTTTGCTGGCATATGTTGATAAAACAATTAAAAGTCCTGGCAAGACTTAAAAAGAACAGCAACACCTATTGCTGGGATGGATGTGAGGTAAAATCGCAACAACATGCATTGTCAGTGGAAATGTGGAAGGTGAAATTAGTCTGGCAACACTTATTCAGGTTAAGTATGCATGCTCTTGGAGCCAATAATGCCAGCCCTGAGACTCTATCCTATAGAATGAAAGCATCAGTAAATTAGAATGTACATGCAATCGTCAGATTGCAGCATTAATCATAATGGCAGGAAACTGGAAGCAGCAAATTCCTATTGACAAGGGAATGACTGAATAAATTATGATATACCCACTCTATGAAATTATACATCCATCAGAGAATGAATCAAAACTATACCAGACAACTTGAAGAAGCATTCATATAATACGGCCATTTTTTGAGAAACAATTACTTTTTACAATTCTGTGAGCAAATATATGTATGCATGCTCCAGTATGAAGATAGATATAGATATAGATATAGATATAGATATAGATATAGATATAGATTATATAGATATAGATATAGATATAGACATAGATATAGACATAGATATAGATAGATATTGATATAGATGATATATAGATATGTAGATATAAATATAGATAGAGATAGAGATATAGAGATATAATCTCCCACATACATATATATAATTTATGTATGAATGCATGTTATATGAATTATATGGGGGCAGGAGGATTAAACAATTAAGTTATTGAGATGGGTAACCTTGCATGTGGGGAGAGCAGACCTAATGCAGCATGAGCAGGAAGTGAGTGAACGGGGAAATATGTAAAAATGGAAAAGTTAAAAAAAAGAAGTGCATTGAGAATAAAAAGTATACATTTGATAATTTGTGTATAATGAAGTATATATTTGGGACCATGCATCTAGAAATTGATTAAAAATAATTTTTAAAAATTCAAAAGGAGCAAATATCAAAGCATTAAGAATCTAGAAAAAAAGTATAGGGGAAATGTTAACTAATCTTGAAATGGGGAAGAACAAAGGAAAGAAAAAAGTAAAAGAAAAAAGTGGTAGTCTTTTATATATATATATATAAATTTCCATCGTTTACTATATATATATATGAGAGAAACAAGCACAGACTCCCACATGAGGAGGGGAAAGAGTCCCCAAAGTGGTAGATTTTTATCATAATTAAAAACATTTTGAATGTCAGAGAGCACTATTGTATAAGCAAAATTAATAGTAATCAACAAATTAAAAATATTTCAATAATTATTATAAGATAACATTATTCATAAGTAAAATGCTCTTACAAAACAATAAGAATCTAGCAGCACTTAGAAGAATGGAAAAAGAGCTTGAGTGAATCACAAAAAATATATATAAATGTCTAGTAATCATAATTTTAAAAGTTCAGTCTCAATAATGAATAAATTGCAATTTAAAGCATTAAGTAGCAAATTTTATTAATTTGAAAGAATATTTCAAATAATTAATGCTACTAAGGGTATATGTAGATATGCCTTTTCAAACATTGCTGGAAGCACCATCTGGCAAAGCACTTTGACAATTTTGTATCAAGAACCTCAAAAATGTCAATATTCTAGGACTCAGTAATTTCATTTATAAAAGCAACCATAATGAAATAATAGGAAAAGCCATGGTTCATATATTTGGTCCATTTCAGTGTTATTCATAGTAGAAAATTGGAGATAGCCTAAATATTGGACAAAGAACTGCTTACGTAAGTTCCAAATTATAGGATATTATATTAATGATATAATATGGGTAAATATTATTAAATTTAAAAGTCATAAAAACACCTTACATGCTGTCCCAATTTTATGTGTAAAAAAACACTAGCCCTAGCCAGTTTGGCTCAGTGGATAGAGCATTGGCCTGAAGACCGAAGGGTCCCAGGTTCAATTCGGTCCAGGGCACATGCCTGAATTGTGGGCTCGGTCCAATGTGCAGGAGGAAGCCAATCAATAATTTCCTCTCATCATTGATGTTTCTAGCTCTCTCTTTCTTGCCCTTCCTCTCTGAAATCAATAAAAATATGTTTTTAAAATGAGAAAACACTAAAAAAGTAAAAATATTTACTTTCAGATTTGAAATTATGATTTTTAAAGCTTTTAACTATTTCCTAAACTTCTCATAGTTGGCATCTATTAATTAACACCTTATGGTCATTGTTAACCTTTTCTTCAAGTATGATCATTAGATTCAGTCTTACTCAGTTTCCAAATCAATTCTGAGCCAGACAGAAAGTACACCACAGGTGCCAATCTAACAATCCAAAAATTCAGCAATCCAACTGCTATTGATTAGCACTGCATTCCATGTAGCTTCTAACTTAGGCACACAACCCCAATTTTGTTCGTGTGTGTGTGTGTGTGTGTGTGTGTGTGTGTGTACTACTTACTACCTACCTTCAAAATACTATCACTTATAAGTATCAATGACTTGCCCCTCCCTTCATATTAATCCTCAGTTATTAACCTGAGACATGCCTCAACTTGCCTTCTTACTCTTTAGTAACTGTTACTTTCAATAATAGTATCCAAACTTTTTGATCCTATAGTCCTACCTGTAAAAACTTGTTGAACATACAACTCTAATAATGCTATAATTATTTTTAAATATGTATATATACATATATATGTAACTGTTAACATAGCATATGTTACAAATTATCCAAATATTAAAAATTGTAAAGAATGTGACTAAAAATACAAATTATTATTTTGTTCCTACACCCCAATGGATCATGGCCATGCTATGGAGATCACAGGCTTAGACCACACTCTTCAACCCCACTACCCATCTCTTTCCCTCATTGCATCTGGAACCATGTTCTGAAATTCCAGAATGCCTTAGATTTGAGTCAACTCAAACTATGACAATATTCATAGCAGAACTCACTTGTCTAATGTGAAGTCATGTCCTTCTCGTGCCCTATTTTATCTTTTAGCAAAAACTGTATTTTCATCTACCTAATAAAAGAGTAACATGCTAATTGATCGTATCTCCATGATGCCCACTAGCCAATCAGGAGTGAGTATGCAAATTAACCCAACAAAGATGGTGGGTTAATTTGCATACGCAGGCACTGAGTGGCCGGGGGTGGGGCGGGAAATTTGCGTCGGCAGGCGTTCCGCACCACCCCAGCCATTCTGGGCCTCTGGGCAGCGTGGGAAGGCAGAAAGGCGGCTCCAGCCAGAGCCAAGGCGCTGCCAAGCAGCCAGGGGAAGGAAGGCCCATTCTTGCACAAATCTTCATGCATCAGGCCTCTAGTAGATAAATAATATATACAGTGACAAAAGAAAAATTATTAAATGTCCTAAATTCAATTACAACAGGCAAGAAGGTGGGAGCAAGAGACAAGGGAAGTTAATCTGTTAACAGTCATATGCCAAAACCAACAAAAGACTGCTCACGTTCCTGAGAGTATGTTGAAACTTTGAATCAACATCCAGAGAGCTATCTAGAAAAAGAGCCAACCACCAGACATCACCACCTTTTGCTTATGCATGAACATGCTGAATTGTTGTCCACAACCATCCAAAAGCATTCAATACGTCTTCCTTATGAACTATTCACCTATCCCAAAACTTTCTCCACTTCACATTTCCTCCACAACCCCCCTTATTTATAGCTAATGTAAATTCATTTAAAACAACATATCTTTCTTCCCCAAACTCACTGTATAAATGACCTCCATCAGCCTCAGGATGGTGGACATGTTTGTCTTCTCCAGCTAGCCCTGCTGCTGGATGCCCCGGGACCAGATCTTTTTTCTGGCTAACATGTGGCTCAATAAACCCTTCTGTTCAGGACAACTTTAACAGTATAACTACATTTATATTAGTGTTACCATTTGTTAATAATGATTGCTACTTCTTTACTTGCATATGTCATAACATTAGTTAGCTCTTTCAAAAGTTCCAGTGACATACCTCTGCAGACTTTTGAAGGTTATCGTGGCATGGAGCAAGAAGGGATGTCTTCTCCCATTTCTGTGCCACTTGATTGGCTTCTTCTATCTTCTGCTCATAACTTTTTTGAGAATTCAGCAATGTCACCTCATAAAATTCTTGAATGTCTGTGAAGAAAATGTAAGAAAAGAATCAAACTGTCATGTAACACCTCATAAATAGCTTCTGCATGCATGTGTATATGGACAATTTTGCTGATTAAAGGAAGTGCATAGCCCTGGCCAGGTGGCTCCACTGGTTGGAGTGTCGTCCCATGCACCAAAATGTGTCAGGTTCGATTCCCAGTCAGGCACATACCTAGATTGTGAGCAAGTTTGATCCCCATTGCGTGTGTATGACAGGCAATTGATTGATGTTTCTCTCTCACATCTCTCTCTCTGTCTCTTTCTCTCTCTCTCTCTCCTTTCTCTCTCTCTCCCTTTCTCCTTTCTTCTCTCTCTAAAAAATCAATAAAAACATATCCTAGGGTGAGGATTTGAACATTTTGTCAAAAAAAAAAGAAGTGCATAAATATGCATCTCAAAGAAAAATAATAAAAATAGAGAAAATCCTGAAAATTGCATTTTTCCCTTCATGAGAATTCTTATAGCAGCTTTATTCATAACTGCAAACTGGCAGAAACCAAGATGGCTTTCAATTGTTGAATGAATAAACAAAATAGTAAATTCACATGATGGAATACTACTTAGCAATTAGAATGAATGGGCTATCAAGTCATGCAAAAACATGAATGAGTCTTAAATGCAAATTGCTAAGTTAAAAGACTACACTTCTCATTTCCTATAATACTTAAAAACAAAACTAAGGCAGTATAATAATCAGTGATTGCTAGAAGTTCTGGGACATGGGAGGAGGATCGAATAGGTAAAGCACAGGTTGATAGTGAACACCTAACAGGAAGCATTTGTCAAAACCCTTAGAACTTTACAGCACAAAGAGTAAACCTTAATGTAGGCAATATTTTTTAAATATATATTTTATTGATTTTTTACAGAGAGGAAGGGAGAGAGATAGAGAGTTAGAAACATTGTTGAGAGAGAGACATTGATCAGCTGCCTCCTGCACACCCCCTACAGGGGATGTGCCCGCAACCAAGGTACATGCCCTTGACCGGAATCAGACCTGGGACCATTCATTCCACAGGCCGACACCCTATCCACTGAGCCAAACCAGTCAGGGCAATATAGGCAATTTTTTAAAAAAATTATTAGGAGGTCAGGGAATTCCAAGATGAAATGCAAAATATAACAAAAGAATCTAACTGTTTTACAAATGTAGGATGCTTTTTTTTAATACTTTCTTTGTCTTGGTTTTCCATTGTCTACTCATTTTCCGGTCATTGCCTTTCTTCTCCTAATGCCTTCAGTGAGGTTATTTCATATATTGGAAATGAAATAGGGGAAACAATGTGGGATTCATTGGAACTCTCTGTACTATCTTTACTTTTCCATAAGCATTAAAGCTACTCTAAAATAAATAGAAGAGGTCAATGGGGAGAAAGGGGGGGGGGGGCATATGTAATACTTTCAACAATAAAGATGTTTTAAAAATAAAATAGATTATTTTTAATTGTCTTTTTTTAAGAGATTGCACAATCACTGTTAGAAACCTGCCCAAAATACTCCCAAAATGAATGCTTTCATAAATCCATCTTCAGGTTTACGATGTAAATGAGATTAAAAATTATCCCACAAAGTTAAATGTCCTAATTGTTTAACATATGAAGTACAGTTTGGAAGACATTTGCTTCTGACACTATGGCTAAGTGCTCTGCAGATTAACTAGGCACTGGAGTGGATGGAATGCTTTGAAGCATTACTGATGTTGCAGCAGATGGGGTAGGTCTCCAAGATAAATCTTACACACACACACACACACACACACACACACACATCCTGAGCTGAGATCAGATCAGCTAGGGCCGAGGTCTGGCAAACTGCGGCCCACAAGCCACATGTGGCTCTTTGGCCCCTTGAGTGTTGCTCTTCCACAAAATACCATGCACTGGGCAAGTCTATTTTGAAGAAGTGGCATTAGAAGAAGTTTAAGTTTAAAAATTTGGCTCTCAAAAGAAATTTCAATCATTGTACTGTTGATATTTGGCTGTTGACTAATGAGTTTGCTGACCACTAAGCTAGGGGATTGAAGGATGGGATGGTTCTGAGGGCAGATACCAAGTACAGAATTTCTATCAGCACTCTGGACCTTATATCAGCAAGTAGAAGTAAGGAAGCAAACCCTTGAACTTCCTCATTGAGCCAAGAGCCTAAAAGGATGCTGTTCAGTGTCAGTGACTCGCCACTGGCTATGGCAGCAACAAAAGAAAACATTTTCTAAAGGAAATCTTAAGGCTAAAGGACTCTCATTGATTAGGATCAAGAAATGAGCTCACAATCAAAGATCACAAATGCTCAAAAAAGGCATGTCACTATAGATGAAATTCAGCAGGAACAACTTAGGTTTAGATGACCAATTATTGTTGATTTTGGAATTTTCTCATATAGGATATAGAATAAATATGTAAAGTGTTAAAGAAACAATGGTCACAATTACAAAGATGAACAAATAATAAAGATCTAGTAAGAATAAGCCGGCAGAATGAGGAAAACAAATATAACTTGTGAAAATTATAAATAGATTAATGGGTAGCTAAAGAGATAGACTGATGTGATATATAATAAATATAATAAAATGCTAATGATATAAATTATGTGGTGAGTGCATAGGTGTTTCATGTAATATTCTTATTATAACTTTGCTAGTTTGAAAACTTTCATAATAAAATATTAGAAAATATGTAATTATTTAAAGTTAAAAAAAAATAATTGATGGGTTAAACAGTGGATTAGTAAAAGCAAAATGGAAAAATATACCCAAAGAAATTACCCAAAATGTAACACAAGAGAAAATAAAATGGAAAATAATAAAGCAATATCAAGATGTATAGAGGATACATGAGAAGGCACACTATTTTTCTAATAGCTGTCTTCAGGGAGAAAATAGAAAAAATAGCAAGTGATATTTAAACCAATAACAGATATAAAAAATTTAGAACTTATTATATAAATGCACATGTCCTGAAAGTACAGTTTATACTAAAGATAATAAATAAAACCTATGCCTAGGATCAGACATATAATAAAATTGCAGAATACGAAAGACAAAGCAAAGATCTTAAAAGCAGTCAGAGAAAAAAATGAATAAGATTTCTCAATAATAATGAAAGCCAGACAATAGTAGAATAATAACTTCAAAATTTTGAGAGACTATAACTATTTATATAGGCATGTGTTCCTTTGCAAATCATACATCTGATTATTAAAAAATGAAAAAACTTGTATCTAGAGCATATAAAAAAAACTCTCAAAATACAGTACACAGGAAACCAAACAACCCAATTGAAAAGTGGGTAATAGACTTGAACAGGCATTTCACTAAGAAAATAATAGAGGGCAAATAAGCACATGAAAATATATTCAACATCATTACTCTAAGAAAATGAAAAATTAAAATCACAATGAAATATCACTACCTAATTTTTAGAATGGCTAAAATTAAAATGACCGATCATACCAAGCACTCACAGGAATGTGAAGGAACTGGAACTCTCATATACTGATGACTAGAGGCCCGGTGCACGAAATTGGTGCACGGAGGGGGGTTGTCCCTCAGCCCAGCCTGTACCCTCTCCAATCTGGGACCCCTCTGGGACCCCACCGGGATCGGGCCTAAATGGGCAGTCGGACATCCCTCTCCAGGACTGCTGGCTCCCAACTGCTTGCCTGCCTGCCTTCCTGATTGCCCCTAACCGCTTCTGCCTGCCAGCCTGATCACCCCTAACCACTCCGCTGCCAGCCTGTTTGCCCCCAACTTCCCTCCTCTGGTCACCTCTAACTGCCCTCTCCTGCAGGGTTGATCACCTCCAACTGCCCTCCCTTGCAGGCCTGGTCCCTCTCAACTGCCCTCCCTTGCAGGCCTGGTCCTTCTCAACTGCCCTCCCTTGCAGGCTGGATGCCTCCCAACTGCCCTCTCCTGCTGGCCATCTTGTGGTGGCCATCTTGTGTCCACATGGGGGCAGGATCTTTGACCACATGGGGGCAGCTATATTGTGTGTTGCAGTGATGATCAATCTGCATAGTACTCTTTTATTAGATAGGATAGAGGCCTGGTACAGGGGTGGGGGCCAGCTGGTTTGCCCTGAAGGGTATCCCGGATCAGGGTGGGGTTCCCTTGGGGCGTGGGGCGGCCTGAACGAGGGGCCTGTGGTGGTTTGCAGGCTGGCCACTCCCCCTGGCAACCCAAGCGGAGGCCCTGGTATCTGGAATTTATTTTTCTTCTACAATTGAAACTTTGTAGCCTGGAGCGTAGCCAAGCCTGGGGCTCCCTCCGTGGCTGGCAGACATTTCTGTTGGGGTTATAATTGAAATTTTGTAGCTTAAGCGGGTGGGCCCAGCCATTGTGTGCAGAAAGCTTTGCTTCCCCTGTTGCCGCCAGCAACCCTGGCCTGCTCTCTCAAGCTCCATTCTGCCGCCATTTCTGTTTGAATTTGTTTACCTTCTATAATTGAAACTTTGTAGCTTGAGTGGAGGCTTAGGCCTGGCAAGGGCAGGCGGAAAGCTTGGCTTCCTCTGTCACCTAGCAAACCTTGCTCTCTGTGGCTGTAGCCATCTTGGTTGGGTTAATTTGCATACTCGCTCTGATTGGATGGTGGGCATGGCTTATGGGTGTGTCAGAGGTATGGTCAATTTGCATATTTGTCTATTATTAGGTAGGATGAGAATGGAAAATGATACAATCACTTTGAAAAGCAGTCTGGCAGTTTCTTAAAAAGTTAAACATACAGCTTCTATGTGATCCAGCCATTTTTGGTTTTGGTATTTATCTCAGAGAAAGATAAATATATATGTCCATCTGAAAAGGTAAATCTGGAAGCAACACAGATATCAATCCATAGATCAGGCATCCTCAAACTAAGGCCCGTGGGCCACATGCGGGTGTTTTTGTCATTTTGTTTTTTTACTTCAAAATAAGATATGTGCAGTGTGCATAGGAATTTGTTCATAGTTTTTTTTAAACTATAGTCCAGCCCTCCAACGGTCTGAGGGACAGTGAACTGGCCCCCTGTTTAAAAAGTTTGAGGACCCCTGCCATAGATGAATGAATAAACTAATCGTGGAGTGTTCATACAATGGAATACTGCCCAGTAATAAAAAGGAACTATTGATACAAACATCATGGATAAATCTCAAAATAATTATGTCGAATGAAAGAAGTCAGACAAAAATGAGTGCATCTTGTTTAATTACAGTTATATAAAATTCTAGAAAACCCAAACTAATCTATATTGACAGAAAACAATCAGTGATTGCCTGAGAGTTGAGGGGAGGTTTGGCAGGAAGGGGTGAGTGGGAGGATCACAAAGGGTCAAGAGGAAACGTTAAGGAGTGATGGATATGCTCACTACCTTGATTGTGCTAATAATTTCATGAAACTCTATATTTTTAGGCACCCATACATACATATATGAAAAAGCATATAGACCAAAGCAATGAAATGCATGAAAAGATGTAAGGACCTCAGTGGAAGGGGTAAGTAAAAAAATGTGATAAGGGACAAATGCATAGGTAGATGCAAATTAATCTAGTTCTACATTTGGCAGTGATTTCAGAAATTTTTATTTTATTATCGTGCTACATATATTACATATAAATTACATATATTCTTGTATATGTATTGAAATTACTTTTTAAAATAATGATGAAAAACTGTTTCATAGATATTAACACTGATATTAAAAAGTTACAAATACTCAAATTTTATGCCCAGCTACCACTTTATTTTGCCACTAGTAATAAAGTATCTGTGAAGTCATGTTTGGAAAATGTGTAAGAACAGAGGATAAAAGCCACACAGATATAAATGCCTCCAGATTTTTAAATATAGTATGGCTTGGTAGGATATTAACTAAGTTGACAAAGGTCACAGGAATAAGGAATAAAAAAGTAAAATCAAAAAGTATGTTTCCATTTTCTGCTCTGAAGAATCAGTTAAAAAAAATAAAATAAGTAAAACATTTTTGCAGTCAAATTTCAAGATTTCTTTGCATCAACTGTAAGGATGTAAACGCTTTCATAAGCAGCATTTGCAAGTTTCCAAATTTTGAAATGTTAGGTGATAAGTTATCCAGAAATAGAAGCATATTTATCATACTCATTTTAAGGATTCATACCAAGTTATACTTTGAAACATAATGAATAGCGGTGACTTGATCACATTTAGAAACATGCTCTGGACAGTACTTTAATATTAAATTTGAAAATCTTCATGAACTTATAACCCCCAAACCCAATGAATGCTCAGTCTACTTAACTCCTTTGTCTACATATTCTCCCTGCCTAAGCAACTACTAGAGAGGAAGAGGTCATCTTTTTTTATTTTTTGTTAATCCTGACCTGAATATATTTTCCCCACTGATTTTTAGAGAGAGTGGGAGGGAAGGGAAGGAAGACAGAGAGAGAGAAACATTGATGTGAGAGACATACATAGATTGGTTGATTGCCTCCTATCAGAGCTGGGGATTGAACCTGCAACCCAGGTATATTCCCTGGGCCAGAAATCAAACCCTCGACCCTTCGGTGCTCTGCAGACACTCTAACCACTGAGCACACCAGCCAGGGCAGAAGAGGTAACCTTAATTAAATTAACCATTACTTCAATTTGAAGATAATTCTCCAACCAATGGTAAATCTTACTTCTGGTTAGTCAGCATTATTTTTTAATCACACACACACACACACACACACACACACACACACACACACACACACACACGCATACTAGAGGCCTGATGCACAAAAATTCATGCAAGAGTAGGCCTTCCTTCCCTAGCTGTCAGCACTGGATTACCTCCTCCGGCCGCCGGCAGGCACCCAGGACCCAGGCTGGCTTCCCTCTGGCCCTGGCTTCATCAGGAAGGACATCAGGAATGACATCCAGAAGACATCCAGTCTAATTAGCATATTACCCTTTTATATATATATATATTCATCACTTTCCAAGCATCTTTATTTGACACCCTCTCATATCCCACCACCACAAAAATCACCACTTTCTGCTCATTCCCACTGCTGGAGTCCAGGTCCCACCATCTCTTGTGCACACTCTTCCCTTCGCCCAGATGACCTTTCCCACACATGGAAATCCTACCTTTCCTTCAATGCCCAGTCCTAGCACTATGCCTTGTAAAAAGAATATCTGAAGTCACAGATCTAAATATGAAATGACATCATCATAGAAATATTCTTACTCAACCTGCATTCCATTGAGTAGGACATGTATGAGAATAAGAACACCCACACAACAGCCATGGAAAAGAAGAAATGCTTGTGTGGGGAGCTATGGGAGGAGATGGGCAATACTGCTTCTTTCCTCCCATTCCCACCAAGTAGTGCCCAAATCTAT
The DNA here is from genome assembly GCF_027574615.1 of Eptesicus fuscus. NCBI lineage: Eukaryota > Metazoa > Chordata > Mammalia > Chiroptera > Vespertilionidae > Eptesicus > Eptesicus fuscus. Next base: position 30,781,769 of record NC_072485.1, on the reverse strand, counting down.
TTAAGACTTATTTCTCACTCCACTTTACATTAGCAGGTGTTGTTCATCTACCTAACCTCAATTCAACATCTCAACTCCATAAGTAATTTTTAAGTGCCAGGCAAGGCTCTTAAAAATGAAGATGACGTCCTAGCTTCCTATGTATTCTCTACTATCTAGCATCATTTTTTTACATTTAGTAAGCATAATGAATGTTTGCTAGCTTTCCATGTATTCTTTACTATCTAGCAGCATTTTTTACACTTAGTAAGCACAATGAATGCTTGCTACTTTTAGTTTACTTGCATTCTCTCTCTATTTAATGCTCATAGAGAAGAAAAATCATTGAATAAAGTCAAACCTCTTCATACTCAGGATGGCAGAAAGCCTGCATATTATTTTGGATTATGTTTTTATGTGACTTGACTACTTGCTTTGTTCACAACTGCTAGCACTTTTTATTTTTTACCTTTCTTCTTCAAATGGAAAAGCTTTCCTACTTCTGATGATATATTCAAAATGAACTCCTTAAATTTTTAAGTCATACCATTTTGACCTCACGATTGTTTTTTAAAATAGTTTATAAATTCTCATCAAATTTATAGATGCGTGCTTGTCAAACTCTAACATACACATGAATCTGAATCACCCGGAGATCTTGTTACAGTTATCATTGTGGTCACGAATGGGCCTGAGTCTCTGTATTTCTAACAACCTGCCAGGTGACACCAATGGCTTCTGATACAACAGCAACACTGGGCCTAAGAAATAACACCTCTGAAGATAGAACCTAAGACTATTCTCATCTCAAAAATCCTTGCTGAGTTATTAGAATCCTTTTCGTCTTCAGAGAAAGGGATGGGGTAAAAATAACTCCCAGGAAGAGAAGCAAATAGACAAGAGAAGTACTCTGCCCATTGACTCAAAAATAATAATAACTACAATATTTCTGGCTAAAATGATTCAGATTCAATTAGCTAGAACTCAGTTAAAAGGAACTATATTTCAGTACTCTGCCTTTAGGACACAGTTAAAAAATCAGCTTCTAGGTCCATCTGAGACAGTCCTTATTCAGTCGACTCTCTCCCTTTGGTTTTAACCTGCACTCCGAGATTTGGTGTTCATAATGATGATTCTGGCAGTTAGGTCTTCCATTATTAAACAGCATGACAAAGGGAATCCATTAAAAATAGGATCCTCTTCTTTTTTTAATATATTTTATTAATTTTTTTTTTTTACAGAGAAGAAGGGAGAGGGATAGAGAGTTAGAAACATCAATGAGAGAGAAACATCGATCAGCTTCCTCCTGCACACCCCCTACTGGTACATGCCCTTGACCGTAATCAAACCTGGGACCCTTCAGTCCACAGGCTGACGCCTTGTCCACTGAGCCAAACCGGCTAGGGTGGATTCTCTTATTTTTCAAAAATATATTTTTATTGATTTCAGAGGAAGGGAGAGGGAAAGAGATATAGAAACATCAATGATGAGAGAATCACTGATCGGCTGCCTCCTGCACAACCCCTACTGGGGATCGAGCCCACAACCCAGGCATGTGCCCTGAAAGGGAATCAAACTGTGACCTCCTGGTTCACAGGTTGACACTCAACCGCTGAGCCACGCAGGCCAGGCAATAGGATTGTCTTCTTAAGCACAATCTTAAAAACTCATATACTCAAAATACTTCATCTTCTTCCAAGCAGAGACAACCTGACATGACACACTTATTTTAATACCGAGACTATTTCCTCAAAAGACCCGGAGAGTCCTCTTAGAGATATGCCTTTAAGCACCTGAAAATGAATATGCTCAGAAGCAGTGAAACTTTTTTTATTTGATAAAGATTTGATTTTTTTAATGGCTAAAATTCATCAAATTGTGCATATGGTGAGTGGTGGAGAAATGGATAGCCTTTTACAAGACTTAAATTAAATTTAAAAATAAGAGTCAAGTCATGAAATGTCTTTCTTGTATGACTCACAAATTGATCTGCAATTATCTACTTAACGATAGTAAAACAAAAAAGTAACAAGAATGCAGGATGCTTAATATATTTATATACTTTCTTATCCATTAGCTCACAGGCTGGAATAGAAGTGATGGGAAAGGCTCTCTTCCCTTCCTCCAATGCCAGCCTTCAGGTTGATAGTATAATAGGGAATCACCTCTCCCCGCTGCAGACAGAAATATCTTTAGAGCTTGTGTGTGTGTGTGTGTGTGTGTATGTGTGTGTGTGTGTGAAATAGGCACTTATGGCTGTAACTCACCAAAGCTGTTTAATCCCAAGATTTCACTGAAATTAACTTCATAATTTTTTTGCTTTATAGCCTCAATAAAGAGATGGTAATCTTTGTGGGCCTTCTTTCTTATAAAACATATGCATTATGCTTCTAGCATCCCTTGTTCTCTGTAAAGTTTCCCATACCACATATGTGATTATGAATTCACTGGAGCTGTATAACACAGTTTTCTTGAAATATTTAAATCTGTTACAAAGTATAATTTTTGTATTTCCTTACCATTCCTTGAACACCTGGTTCTGTGTGGGAGCCAGATAAATGCTCATATCCAATTTCCTTGCACTACCTCCATATCCCATACTTTACCTTCTGCAAAGCAAAAAATATCATTGCCCTGGTTCATTTGAGTCCAAGACTACCTAGGTGTGAGTTCAATCTCTGGTCAGGGTGCATACAGGAGGCAATGAATCAATGTTTCTCTCTCACATTAATATTTCTCTTTCTCTCTCTCTCTCTTTCTCTCTCTCTCCCTACCTCTCCCTCCAAAAATCAATAAAAACATATGCTCAGGTGAGGCTTAAAAAATAAATAACAATAAAAGAACCATGTTCCATTAAAAAAAAAAAGACATTTTGGAGACAATTGCTGAAATTGACCATGGACTGGCATTAGATAATAGTATTGCATTGATGTTAAATTTCCTAATTTTGATAACTACACTATTTATATAGGAAATATTCTTGTTTTTAGCAAATATACATTGAAGTATTTCATGATAATGGGCTCTAATGTTCCTAACTCACTCTCAAATGGTTCATTAATAATAAGTACATAGATGTATATATGTGTGTGTGTGTGTGTGTGTGTGTGTGTGTGTAGAGAGAGAAACACACTCATAAATGGAAAATGATAAATAAAATATGGCAAAGTGTGAATAATCGGTGAGTGTGTGCTATGTGAGAACATGGGCCTCTTTCTAAGCTCCAACTCCCCCTCCCACCCTGTGGGAATACGATGAAGACCATCAGTAAGTGACTGTGAGAACTTGGGTGCCTGGCCAGCTACTTTTACATGTCACTGTAAACATCTACAGAGAAGCAGCTAGCATTTTGATCTCACACAGTTTGCATGCAAGCGCTTTCCCCCACTGCATGCGCAATTTGCTTTGTTTTGTGTATCCTATATAACACCGACCTGAGAAAGTTGTGGAAAACTTCACCAGTAGGCTGCCACGGGTGCGCACGTAAGTCCTGATAAACCCATGTCTTTCACAGCCAGCGCTCTAGGTTATTTGTTTGGAATAGGCAAGAAATACACCTTGGCTCTTTGCCTAATGGGGAGTCTGGGTAAAATACATAGGAAGTCCTTGTCTTATTCTAGCAATTTTTCCATAGGTTTTAAATTATATCAAATAGTAAGGTTTGAAAAAACGATCGGGTGACTAGGAGACTAGGGGTAAGTATGAAATTGAGATATATTCAGCAACATTGGTAAGAAATATGTAGAGGAGAGAAACCAAGATGGCGGCATAGGTAAACACCTAAACTGCTGCCTCGCACAACAATTTCAAAACTACAACTAAAAGACAAAATGAACATCATCCAGAACCACAGGAAAGCTGGATGAGTGGAAATTCTACAACTAGAAGGAAAGAGGAAAGCAAAGAATCAGAGGAGCCGCAAAAGGCTGAAGTACGGAGAAACGCGCACGGGCAGCTGAGTGCCTGGCTGGCTTTCTCTAGCGGGAAGGAGACAAAAGCTCCCGACTGTGCTGAACCCCAGTTCCGGGCAAGACCCTGGGGACCTAGGCTTCTATGGGGGGAATCTGGATTGGCAGGCGGAAACTCAGGGGAGCCACAAAAGGCTAAGATCTGGAGGCGCGCACGCGTGCACAAAGAGAAGACTGACTGCTGAGTGCCGCTGGCCTTCCCTAGCAGGTGGGAAACGGAAGCTCCCCACTACACTGAACTCCAGTTGTGGGCTAGGATCTGGGAATCCAGATTCATTGGGGGAGAAACTGGACTTTCTGGCAGCTGGCGAAACTCGGGGGTGGCTTACTCTTAGAGGTGCTTGCAGCAATTACTGAGGGACACTGAGACCCAGGGGCCTCATAGGGCAGGGCTGACAGGAAGCTAAGACTGTCTGTTCAGCCCTGAGACTCCGCCCCATCCAAGCTGAGCACAGAGGCTTTTGCAATTTTGCAAGTCTTGTCTCATAAGGCTGTCTCCAGCACAGAATTTCTCCCAGTGTAGACACAGCTGATCCTCACAGCTAATTGGTCTGGAGGTCAGTTCCTCCCAGTGATACCAACAACAATCAAGACTTAACTACAACAAGGCTGTACACACAGTCCACAAAGGGGTTGCACCAAGAGTGTCCACCTCAGATAACTGGGGAGGCTGACCCACTGGGCCATATAGGTCACCTAGCACACAAAGCTACCCTACCAACTCAGGGAAGCAGCGAAAATGCAGAGACAAAGAAACAGATCACAAATGAAAGAAATGGAGGAAAACAAATGACTGGATATAGAGTTCAAAACCACGATTATAAGCTTTTTCAAGAATTTCCTAGAAAAGACCAATAAATTTAGCGAGACCCTCGAGGATATGGAAAAGGACCAACTAGAAATTAAACATACACTGACTGAAATAAAAAACATTATACAGAGACCCAACAGCAGCCTAGAGGAGTGCAAGAATCAAGTCAAAGATTTGAAATACCAAGAAGCAAAAAACACTCAACTGGAAAAGCAAAAAGAAAAAAGAATCCAAAAATTTGAAGATAGTGTAAAGAGCCTCTGGGACAATTTCAAGCGTACCAACATCAGAATAATGGGGGTGCCAGAAGAAGAGAGAGAGCAAGACACTGAAAACCTATTTGAAGAAATAATGACTGAAAACTTCCCCCACCTGGTGAAAGAAATAGACTTACAAGTCCAGGAAGCGCACAGAACCCCAAACAAAAGGAATCCAAAGAGGACCACACCAAGACACATCATAATTAAAATGCAAAACAAAAGACAAAGATAGAATATTAAAAGCAGCAAGAGAAAAACAGTTAATTACCTACAAGGGAGCACCCATATGATTGTCAGCTGATTTCTCAACAGAAACTATGCAGGCCAGATGGGAGTGGCAAGAAATATTCAAAGTGATGAATAGCAAGAACCTACAACCAAGATTACTCTACCCAGCAAAGTTATCATTCAGAATTGAAGGGCAGATAAAGAGCTTCACAGATAAGAAAAAGCTAAAGGAGTTCATCAGCACCAAACCAGTATTATATGAAATGCTGAAAGGTATTCTTTAAGAAGAGGAAGAAGAAGAAAAAGGTAAAGATAAAAATTATGAACAACAAATACATATCTATCAACAAGTAAATCTAAAAATCAAGTGAATTAAAAATCTGATGAACAGAATAAACTGGTGAATATAATAGAATCAGGGGCATAGAAAGGGAGTGGACTGACAATTCTCAGCAGGAAAAGGGTGTGGGGGGTGCAGGAAGAGACTGGACAAAAATCGTGCACCTATGGATAAGGACATGAGGGGGAGGTAAGGGCAGAGGGTGGGGTGGGAACCGGGTAGAGGGGAGCTATGGGGGAAAAGAGAGGGAAAATTGTAATAATCTGAACAATAAAGATTTATTAAATAAAAAAAATAAAAGAAATATGTAGAGGGAAAAGATTCAAAGAGGACCAAAGTATAAAGTGCATAATGTGATGGAAGAGATAGCTAAGCAGAGCATAAGTGGATTTGTATAAGAATCTAGAAGTTAAAGCACAAGCATTGAAGTCAGACAGACCCTGACTCTGCTACTTACTAAATGTGTGGCCTTTGGCAAGTCACTTAACCTCTCTGAACCTCAATTTCTTCACCTATAAGATTTGCATAATGTAAGTACTTCAAACAGTTGAACAGTTACATAGAACATAATAAATGGCAGCTATTATTCTTTTGATTAATGCATCATCTTTGAACAATGCTGTGTACACAGTTCTCATCAAATGGAAATCTGACCGCAGAATATGCATAACTAGGGGTCATTCCTTTCAGTACACTCAAGAGCACAGACACTTGAAGCAATACGTAAGTAGCAGAGTTAATACTTGAGAAAGAGGCAGAAAACTGTTATATACAAGTTTTTAAAAATAGCTAATTGAAACAGAAATTTTAATAGAAATGAAATAAGATGTGCCTAAAGCAACACAGTACTTTTTCCCTCAAAAAAAAGGGTTTTTTTTTAAATACAACCCCTAAAATAAATTTTAATTCAAAATATCTCTGATGAATAAATGTGATACTTCAAGTTGCTCAAAAAGCAGGCACTAAATAAACTCAAGATATTGTTAATGCAAATCAGCTACCTTTTATCAGCACTTATACTCCCAAACCACCACCAGGTGTGTTTTATTCTATATCTAGGAGATAATTAACCTTCAATTTCACATCAATCATCCAAGATACAGTAATGTTATAAATCCTTTTCATCTTACAAAGATTTATCATGTAAACTCAACAAAGCTCGGAAGGATAAGTAACTGTAAATAATCTTATATGATCCTAGTTTTAAATTTCATATTCCTTAATGCCTCCTCACCTGCCAAAAAACCCAGTTATCTTCTACTCTCCAATTAGGTATTGATATTGCTCATTGGGAGAGGAAAAGGAGGAAAGAAATTAGCATTTGTGGTTTATCCACCATATGCTTGAAAACATTCATTTCACTTAGTCCTTACAACCATATTATATGGCCTTACCATTACACCTCTTTTAGAGATGGACCAACTGAGTCTTGTTCAACATCACCAGGCTGTGCAGTGGCAGAGTGAGGACTGGAATCCACATTTGATACAAAAGCCTACACTGCTTGTGTGTTTTTTAAATGTTTTTATTGATTTGAGAGAGAGAGAGAGAGAGAGAGAGAGAGAGAGAGAGAGAGAGAGAGAGAGAGAGAGAGAGAGAAGCATCATTGGGCTACCTCCTACAAGCCCCCAACTAGGGAACAAGCCCACAATCTGGGCATGTAGCCTGACCAGGAATTGAACTGGAGACCTTTTGGTGCATGGGATGCTGCTCAACCAACTGAGCCACACTGGCCAAGGCAAGCCTACACTGTTTTTGCTACAACATGCTTCAGTAATATGCTTAATGGAACATAAGGGGTTAACTGACTGGTATCAATGCTAAAAACAAGCATATCTCATTGTAAGTGCATGACTAGAATATTATTTCAAAATTTTTTCAGATCACCAGATGGAAGGAAAATCAAACCTAAGAAACTCTTTCAAAAACTTTCCAAGGCCTGTTACCAAGAATACTTTAATCTCAACTGCACAGTGCTTAGCAGAAGCTATTTCATTTCTCTCTCCATCAGCAAAAACTCAAACAGAATGAGAGTTTGGGCTCCAGGGACCATATCTTTCTAGCTGATGAATGCCAAGGGGAAGCAAGCATGCTTCTGTACAGAGGTAGCTACAGACTGTCAGCAGAGTTATGCTTGGAGACAAATGTAAATAAAGATTACTACAAATGACTTTTTTGGCATCCATAGCTTCTTTGGTTTGCTTTACTCATGCCATGAACACAGGTTATTCAATAAATATTAGATAGGCAATAAAATTATAACAAGTTTCTCCTCTGGAATTAGAAGATAATTAAGGTAATTATCTTTAGCATAAAATAAGATGATAAGTAAAAAAAAAAAAGATGGTAAGATAGGTATAAAATAAGAAACCACACTGCAGGGCAAATAAGACGAAAATAAGAAGATAAGAGAAAAAGATGGCAAGATAGTTAGGAAATAAAAAAGCAGACTGTAGGGAAAACTTTACTGTCAGGCACATAAGTATAGATTTATTTAATATTCTGTTTAATGGTGATTTTATGCAATTTTATAATCAATCCAATTAGCCAGCTCAGATGGGCCAGAACAGCATTCAGTCTACAGGGAGATGTTATCCAGAGAGACGAGTCAAGTAGGAAAATAAATTTTTTTTCTCTGACATGAAAAAAAGACGATGTGCCTCTCATCTCCTCAAATCTGGTATAGAGAGATTCTTATTACAACTCACCCCAATCGTTTTCTTTGTTTTCACTTTGTTCTTAACATTTTTTTCTTATTTTGGACATATAGTTTTGAACCATAACACAAGACTATATAGACCTTTGTTCATAAATACCAAAAGCTTAGACTCTTCTGATGTGTAACATGAGGTGAAGGGTATTCCACTGGCAGATTAAACATCTAATGTCAACTAGCACTTGAAAAAAGTGTCACATTCCACTGCTCCAAAAGGACTGACTTAAATAGCAGTCTGCAATCACTTCATTTGGAATTGGTCCAAGAAGTGACAGCTGATGGCTAATTTCAAAAAGAACATTGCTCTTCAGCACCAGTGTGCCAATTTGTCTGAAAGATCAATTTTTGAATGTAAAAATTATTGAACATCTACTCTGATAAAATTTATGATAACATTTTATTATAACTATGGTATAATTTCATTATATATAATTACATGATTTGACATAAATGACTTCATTATAATTAATTATAGTGAATAAATTATATTAATTAGGTAAAGTTAATTATCGTACACATATCATTATAGCCCAGGTATAATTATATCCATTATATTATATTAAGTTTATGATCCACTGTGCTAAGTAAGCTTAAAACATACTACTTAAATACAAGTATGGAAAAATAAAGTCTAGAGCCATTGAACATTTCACCTCCCTTTCCTCCCCACTTCCCCAATATCTGAAGGGTTTGCATAGGAAAAAATTATATGCCCAAATACTAAAATACAGGTTAGAAAACATGCTACCCTATGTATTTAAGCTACTATTAGCTTATTTTTATATTAGCTAAATAAAGCATATTGCCTTTTGTTCTGAAACAGTCATGGAAAGCCAGTATATAGATGGCTGGTTTTTATGGTACAAGAACCACCCAATCCATCACAATCCACAAGCATGATGGAAAGGGTTATTGCTCTCTCTTAGGCTATCTAATGTTGTGCAATAATCTTGAAATGGCTGGAAAGCCATACCAGACCCCATAATCAAAACAGAAGGCCATCTTACCTATTCCCAGACAAGGAAAGCACTGTGCTAACAGTTCTATTCACAATCTTTGGAAAATAGTCACACTTGCTCCTGCTTTGTTGAAATATACATCCATCAGCTCGTCCTCCTGTTTTCCTATTCCTCTTCTCATTCCCATCTTCCCTTCTCTTCCTTTCCCTCCCCTCCCCGCCCCTCTCTTCCCCGAACAATTCAGTCCCAAAGCCATTAGGTAAAGTAGAGCAAGTTCTATTCTGGTGGTGGGAAAAGACGCTATGGTGGCCCCAAGCTGGGCACCAGAGCTCAAGCAAGGTGAGGAGGACAACTATGTGTGAAGGCGGTCCAGAGCAGTTACAGAGCCTGACAGTGAAGAAGGAATCTCACAAAGAGGTAGCCTGATGGGAGCAGCTGGGAACACGTAGATATTGTTCAAGCACTGGGCCAGAGCCTGACCACTATGAGAGGGCACTCATGCTGTGGGGAGGTCATCTATGCGGAGGGGTAGTCTAATGAGGATTGTGGGAGCCCGAGTTTGGTGAGGAGGGTATCTGTGCTAAGGCAGCAGTGATGATGGAAGATTGGTTATGTACAGGGAGACGGATCAAATAAGTAAATAAAATAAGGATAATGGCAATCTATTAGAAAAAGGAGTAAGTCAAAATATAGAAACAGAGAAAACTACAATGAACCATATGTATTGGACTGGGTGGATCTGGAGGTATCAGTGTGAACTCATGATTTTCATTGGATACAGATATTAATATAGATATAAATGTGTATGCATGCAAATACGCACAGAAAGGGAAAGAGTAACTTAGCAATGAAGAAACTGAGATCCTGAAATCAACTCCCCAAAGTGTTCAACGTGAATATCATCAGTAAGCAGAACAAATGAAATCAGGTGCCACCTGATAAAATGCAATGAAAAACACAGCCTTACTTTTGTAATATTCCTACCTTCAGAAGTGTCAAAGTCACACAAAAAACAAGTAAAGACTGAGGAGCTGTCCCAGAATTAAGGAAGCTAGAACATAACACTGAAAGGCAATGCGTGAATCTAAACTGAATCCTTTGCTATAAGGCACATTTTATTGGGACATTTATTAATTTCCCAATTTTGATGGTAACAATGCAGTCATATAGGAGAAAGTTCTTGCTTCCAGGAAATACGTACTAATGTAGTAGGAGGAGATGAACAACAGGTTGACTACTTATTCTCAAATGAATTGAGAGATAAAAATTTTGGTACTGTACTCTCAAGTTTTAGATTGCTTCAGAGTGTTTTAAAATACCTTAGAAATAAATATTAAAAATTATTTTTTAAAAAAGGAAGAAAATTATATCTAGGGAATAGAAGATGTAAATTCTTCCTGATTGTCTAGATGAATCTCTTAGCTAACTTTTCAACTTCAATAGTCTATTTTCATGTAGTAAGTACCATTTATCAACCCCTTACCATAGCACTGCATGTACATTATCTCATTTACTACCCAAACAATCCTATGAGATAAGTACTATTATTTACCCACTTTACAAAGGAGAAAACTCAGGAAGAAAGAGGTTAAGAAGTCTGCCCAGCTGGCTTAATTCATAACTGTTGGACCCAGGACAGGAGCCACAGATGTATAACTACAAAGCCTATGGTCTTAACCATTACACACAGCCATTTTATGTCTAGAGTAATTGTCATATTTTCTTTTGTTTTGCTCTGGTTTTACAGGGATTTTCCATCTGGAATATTTTATGGACCATGACTCAGCAGTTCCACTCAAAGGTTCTCTCCTCCTGAAGCCCCTTTCACAAAAGTCATTTCTCCCTTCCTCCCCTGTCTTGCCTTTGCACTTCATGCTTACCTTGTGATTCTTATAACCCATGTCAGTGGTCTGTGTATCTTCCTACATATAAGCTTTGCAAGGATAAAGGCCAAGTCATACTCCACTTTTTATTCCTTAGAAGAGGTGCTTGTTAATTTTATCATAGACCAATACCAACTGAACAGCTAACTTAAAAAACAGAGTCTGGACCACACCACCAGAGTTTCTGATTCAGTAGATCCTCAGTGGGGTTCAAATTTTACTTTTCTGATAAATTTTTATGTGATGCTGATGTTACTGGTTCAGGGACCACACTTTAAGAAGCGTTACAGCATAGAGCTGACGAGTGTCTTGCCAACATAGCTATAGAGTATTTTAGGATTTATAAAACAATAATATATTAATTATCTGCTTTGAATGTAATATACCCAAATGGAGACGTGGTATATCTACTTATAAAACAATCAATTTGTTGGTCTGTCTTTCCCACCTTTTATTCATTTACTTATTTATTCCACAAAAATGTATGAAGCACATATTATGCCTGGTACTGGAGAGATAGCAGTGAATTAAACAGATTGGTCTCTGCCCTGATAAAACAGAACACTAAATAAATGAGGCAAAACATTTAAATCCTATAGCTTTGCCTCTATTTTGTCCTGTAGATTTTTCACTCTGAAGTATCTGAAGGATCTAAACTAGCCTTCAAAGTCATGTAGACCTGAAACTTGGCACTGTCCCACCAGCTCCTCAGGGGACCATGGATGGAATTACTGAAGGATAAACTAAACAGACCCACAGAGTAAAAGGTGAAAGAGGTAGGAAGACCGTAAATTAAGACCCCTTATGTCCATCAGAGGTGAACTCTCTATAAACAGATACAGGGGAAAGGAAAACAAAGATTTTGCAGTATCCTTAGGGATCCATGTACCTTCATATTGTCCAGAAGTAAAAGTTTCTTTCTGGACATATTAAGGACATACGTAATGGTTTAATCAATATATTATTAAAGTGTCATAAATGTCAGGCTGGAAGAAGTATTCATAAGAATACATGATAGAAGTCCTATTCTAGGGAGGTTGTTTCCCAAAGGAAGGAAAACTTTCAACTGACACCTAAGGATGAGTAGGCATTTTTAGGCATGAGAGTTTGGGGATAGGGAAGTGTAAGGGATGAAAACTGTGCAAAAACCTGAGGAAGGAGAAAGCATGGCAAAGACGTTGAAGAAATTGGACAGAGTAATATGAGATGAGGTTGGGAAGGTAGGCTGTTACATCCCATACTTGAATTTCAGAATCTTGAGAGCAGAGGTCATGTCAGTAAATTTTGTATCATCATCACCAGGAAGACAGTATCTGCTCAATAAAGGTGGAATTAAAGAATCAATAAAAGACTGGATGGATGCATGAGCGAATAAGTGAAGGAGTAAAGAGTATATATGGTGCAAAAGACAGACATAAAATTGCATGGCATGAGCTACAAACAAAACGTTGAATGGGCCCATATAAAAAGAAAAGAAGCCTGTGAGTCTGAATCACGCGGTGCTAGGATTGTGAGAGGTCTGAGAACCATCCCATTGACTCCTCAGTGTACAGATGAAGAAACTGGGGCTGGTGAATTAAGGTGACTTCTCCAAGAACCCAGAGCTCGTGGTGGTGACTAAACCAGGACTTGAATCTTCTGATTCCCCAAGAAGCTTCCCACTCCAGTCACAGCTTGTTCTACCTGGAAGCAGCAGAATAAGCCTGTAACAGTCACTGGGCAGGCAGATGCCAAGCACATCAAAATGTTATCCCTACAGATGCATAACCACCAGCAGCTGCCACAATTTTTCCAGTTGGAATTGGAGAACTTCGCTTTGGAGATCCAAGAGAAACACACCCATCCTGCCTTGTCATCACACTGATTCATCGAAAGTTTTTTAAAAAAATCACTGTTACCATTTCCTTGTCTTTTAGCCTAAAAGAATGAATACAAATGGTACAAAATGATCTTGAGAGCAATTGAGGTCAGACTGTCACGGGAAGAAATCCGTCCCAGCAGCTGCCTAACTACCTATACCTCACAGCAGGCTGGAGTCAATGGAATTCTGAAAGGCTGACTCCACATTCTGTTCCTCTTTAGGGAACTACTGTTTGTCAGAAACTTGGACAGACTCGAGTCATATATCACAAGTACAGGTTTTGCCCTGAGTGACCTGTGGACAGTCTGTTGTTATGCTTCCAAGTTGTTGTTTTTTTCCCTCTGCTACCCAAATTCACAAGCAAACACTATTACCTAAACAAACAATATGTATTTGACTCATGGAAGCATCGTATTTGTTATTAATCCAAGTATGACAATGGGGCTGTTTTTTCCCCAGAGTCCCTGTATGGATCAAGCATGGTAGGTTTGAGTTACACCATCCTCTTTCAGTAGGCATCAGAATGCCTGCCAGGCCCACACTCCCCCTTGGAGGGACTTCCTGCACACAAGCTCTCTCAGCCTGCCTGGTGATTGCTAAGCACCTGACCCCAAATCAGTCCATTGCTAGACTGGCCAGTAGACTATGAAATAGCCTGATATAAGAACTCTGCCTCACAAAAATGGTGATAGGCTAAACCCATTGGATAGATCCTTTCACTTGATATTGTGAGAGGTCTGAAAACCATCCCATTGACTCCTCAGTGTACAGATGAAGAAACTGGGGCTGATGAAACACACATCCATGTTTCTCTCTCTCAGTCTCTCCCTCTCCCCTCCACTCTCTCTAAAAATCAATGGAAAAATATCTTCAGGTGAAGATGAACAACAACAATAAAAGGTAAAATTAATTGACTATATTTAACCAGATAGAAGGAGGTATAACCTCCAGGTATGTACAGGTGGATCAGTTTTCAGGACTTAATAAAATGATATACAGACTATTTTACTCATGGTTTTCAAGAATAATCTTTGTGGAGGATTGGGATCAGACTCTTTTGACAAACAAAAATCTTAGACAAATCTTAGAAGGAAGAAATTGAGAGAGGGAGAGAGGGGGGAAGGAAGGAAGGAAGGAAGGAAGGAAGGAAGGAAGGAAGGAAGGAAGGAAGGAAGGAAGGAAGGAAGGAAGGAAGTTAGGAAGGAAGGAAGGAAGGAAGGAAGGAAGGAAGGAAGGAAGGAAGGAAGGAAGGAAGGGAAGGAAGGAAAGGAAGGAAGGAAGGAAGGAAGGAAGGAAGTTAGGAAGGGAGGAAGGGAGGGAGGGAGGGAGGGAGGGAAGAAGGGAGGGAGGGAGGCAGATATGTTGAAGAGTGGGTAGAGGGTGCTTAGTCATCAGACCCATCAGATTCTGCCTGGGTCAGATTTGTGGAAACCTACATTCCCAAGGAACATGGCAATAAAAACTATGGCAAACCAGAAAACAGGCCCAGGTATCCAAGTCAAAAGATATTGCACATCCACTATGTGTACAGCAATATACAGGGTGTAGACAAGTAGAAGACATACCCTCTGCTCTCGAGTTGTAGGCAGTCTCCATGAAGAGATCAGGCATAAATTTGGGAATTAGAGAAACCAAGATGGCGCCATAGGTTAAACACCTAACCCGCAGCCGGGCACAACAATTTCAAAAATACAACTAGAGGTCAGAACGGTCATCGTCCAGAACCACAGGAAAGCTGGCGGACTGAAATGCCCACAGCTGGGGAGAAGGAGAAGGCCACGGGGACAGTCGGGGGAGCCGCAAAAGCCTGAGGTATGGAGAAACGGACGGAGACACGAGCACGCGCGCCTGCGGGGAGGATGGAGCCGGAGAGGAAGGGGCGGCTGACGGCCTGGCCGGCGTTCACTGGCAGGAAGGAGATAAAGGCTCCGGATTGCGCTGAGCGCCGGCTCCGACTGCACTGAACCCCGCTCCGGGCGAAACCCTGGGAAGCCAGGCGCAGGCTGGGGGAATGAACCTGGGCTGTGGGGCGCAGGCACAGAGGAGCGGCGGAAGGCAGAGCTCCAGAGGCGCGCGCAGGAAAGGGCGCAAAGGACGGACTGTTGCCTGCGCCACTGAACTGCCCTAGCGGGAAGGAGACAAGGGCTCCGGACCGGGCTGAACCCCAGTTCCGACTGCACTGAACCCCAGTTCCGGGCGAAACCCTGGGAAGCCAGGCACATGCTGGGGGAATGAATTTGGCCTGTGGGGCAGAGGCACAGAGGAGCGGCGGCTCCAGAGGCGCACACGGGAGGGCGCGCAGAGGAGGGACTGTTGCCTGCGCCACTGAACGGCCCTGCTGGGAAGGAGACAAAGGCGCCAGACTGCGCTGAGACCCAGTTCCAACTACATTGAAACCCAGTTCCAGGCAGCGGGCGAAACTCCAGGGCGCGTTTCTCTCAGAGGTGTTTGCAAGGAATACAGAGGGACACAGACACAGGAGCCTCATGTCTCCTGCACAGCAACTCTTCCTATATAGACAAAGAGGGTCCTCATGGACAATTGGCCTGGAGGACAATTCCTCCTAGTGACACCAACAACAATCAAGACTTAACTGTAGATACTCACTCAGTTTCGCAACTGCGCCGCCCCCGCAGGCCGCCCGGCCCGGGGCACTGGGGACGCCGCGGCCGCCCAGCGCCCATCCCCGCCGCGAGGCCCCCGCGCGCCTGGTTCCGCGGGCCGCGCGCTCCGCACACCGGACGGAGGCCCGGGCGCCCTCTCCGTGCACCTCCCGGCGCCACTAGACCTCAGTAGAGTTGACTGAATTCAAGGGATTAAGAAGAACAAAATGGGGAATTCGAAAAAGATGACGGCGGAGGTGAAGGCTGATGTGTTGCCTCACATGGCAGTTTCGGAAATACAACTGGAACATGGACTAGTGAGGGTGGCGACTGCTGCTCGCGTCTCCCCAGACCGGGCGGCTGCTCCTCTCAGTCAGCACCGCAGCCGGGGCCATGGGCTCGTGGGCGCCGCAGCAGCTGCTGTGGCGGCGGCCGCGGACTCAGCGCAGCGGCTCTCTGTGAAGGAAGAGACCATCTTTCTGCAGGAGGGGCGCATCCGCGCCACCGACCTGGCCGAACTGCGCAGTGAGATCCTCGAGGCCCCGGAGGCTGCCAACACCGATTTGGAGGATTCTTAGGAGTTCTCATCTTACATTCAAGCCCTTTAAGCCATTTTGACAGAGGAGAATCAAGAAGGCGGCTAAGTTAAACAAAGGAACTGCGAACTCCACCGCGCACAGCAATTTCAGGGGCACGAATGGAGGACAGAGCCTCTGCCATCCAGAACTACAGGAGAGATGGCTGAATGGTAGATTTATAGCTAAGAGGGAAGAGGAAACCAGCGAAATCGGAGGGGATGAGGTGTGGAGGCGCGTGGGTCTGGTTGGTGGCGGGGGAAAGGGGCTTTTGTTCCAAACCTAGGGGAGATTAGCTCTCCATCACACTGAAATCCAGCTTCTGGGGACCCGTGGGAGACCCAGATGCCTGCGGGGAGAGGCGGGACTCTTGCGGAGGTGCCAAGCGCCCCTGGGTCTGGGGGAGGCCGCGCTCCCCTGGGTCCGAGTGAGGCCAGGGGTCCATAGATCCAGGTGAGGCCTTGCGCATCTAGGCCCGGGTGAGCCCAAGTGGCCCTGGGTCTGGGAGAGGCCAAACATCCCTGGGTCCAGGTGAGACCATGTGTCCCTGGATCGGGTGAGGCCTCGTGAACCTAGGCCCGGGTGAGCCCAAGTGGCCCTGGGTCTGGGAGAGGCCAAGCGTCCCTGGGTCCGGGTGAGACCATGTGTCCCTGGATCCGGGTGAGGCCTCGTGCACCTAGGCCCGGGTGAGCCCAAGTGGCCCTGGGTCTGGGAGAGGCCAAGCGTCCCTGGGTCCGGGAGAGACCATGTGTCCCAGGATCCGGATGAGGCCTCGTGCACCTAGGCCCGGGTGAGCCCAAGTGGCCCTGGGTCTGGGAGAGGCCAATCGTCCCTGGGTCCGGGTGAGACCATGTGTCCCTGGATCCAGATGAGGCCTCGTGCACCTAGGCCCGGGTGAGCCCAAGTGGCCCTGGGTCTGGGAGAGGCCAAGCGTCCCTGGGTCCGGGTGAGACCATGTGTCCCTGGATCCGGGTGAGGCCTCGAGCACCTAGGCCCGGGTGAGGCCACGTGCCCCTGGGTCTGGAAAAGACCAAGCGCCCCTGGGTCCAGGTGAGACCATGTGTCCCTGGATCCGGGTGAGGCCTCGTGCACCTAGGCCCGGGTGAGCCCAAGTGGCCCTGGGTCAGGGAGAGGCCAAGCGTCCCTGGGTCCGGGTGAGACCATGCGTCCCTGGATCCGGATGAGGCCTCGTGCACCTAGGCCCGGGTGAGCCCAAGTGGCCCTGGGTCAGGGAGAGGCCAAGCGTCCCTGGGTCCGGGTGAGACCATGTGTCCCTGGATCCGGGTGAGGCCTCGTGCACCTAGGCCCGGGTGAGCCCAAGTGGCCCTGGGTCTGGGAGAGGCCAAGCGTCCCTGGGTCCGGGTGAGACCATGCGTCCCTGGATCCGGATGAGGCCTCGTGCACCTAGGCCCGGGTGAGCCCAAGTGGCCCTGGGTCTGGGAGAGGCCAAGTGTCCCTGGGTCCGGGTGAGACCATGCGTCCCTGGATCCAGGTGAGGCCTCGTGCACCTAGGCCCGGGTGAGCCCAAGTGGCCCTGGGTCTAGGAGAGGCCAAGCGTCCCTGTGTCCGGGTGAGACCATGTGTCCCTGGATCCGGGTGAGGCCTTGTGCACCTAGGCCCGGGTGAGCCCAAGTGGCCCTGGGTCTGGGAGAGGCCAAGCGTCCCTGGGTCCGGGTGAGACCATGTGTCCCTGGATCCAGATGAGGCCTCGTGCACCTAGGTCCGGGTGAACCCAAGTGGCCCTGGGTCTGGGAGAGGCCAAGCGTCCCTGGGTCCGGGTGCGACCATGTGTCCCTGGATCCAGATGAGGCCTCGTGCACCTAGGTCCGGGTGAGCCCAAGTGGCCCTGGGTCTGGGAGAGGCCAAGCGTCCCTGTGTCCGGGTGAGACCATGTGTCCCTGGATCCGGGTGAGGCCTCGTGCACCTAGGCCCGGGTGAGCCCAAGTGGCCCTGGGTCTGGGAGAGGCCAAGCGTCCCTGGGTCCGGGTGCGACCATGTGTCCCTGGATCCAGATGAGGCCTCGTGCACCTAGGCCCGGGTGAGCCCAAGTGGCCCTGGGTCTGGGAGAGGCCAAGTGTCCCTGGGTCCGGGTGAAGCCAGAGCCTGGGTCCGGGTGAGGCCGTGTGCCCCTGGATCCATCCGGGTGAGGCTGGGTCCCAGGCCCGGGTGAGACCACGCGCCCCTTGGGTATGGGTGAGGCCACGTGCCCCTTAGTCCGGGTGACGCCGTGCCCCTGGGTTCGGCCGAGACCAAACCAGAGGGAGTCGGACCTCCGTTACCACCATTTGTCCACCATCCAGAGCTGGGGGGTCAGTGCTGACATGTACACATAAGGAACTACTGGACATTGAAATTGAGTCTCAAAAGAACTGTTGGTCCAGGGGGAAGCTCGCTACAGACTGATTCATTTGCCTGTCAGCATAACTATTATTGCTCGTCTCACATTCAGTGCTTATTAGTATATATCTAGTGACATATGATCTCGCTCATCTAGGGGAAATGATGAACAACATAGACTGAGGAACAAGAACAGAACCAGAAGCAAGGAGGCATCGATCGGACTATCGGGCCTCAGAGGGAGGATAGGGGAGGGTAGGGGGAGGGTGGGGGGAGGGGGAGAGTTCAACCAAAGGACCTGTATGCATGCATATAAGCCTATCCAACGGTTAAGTTCAACAGGGGTTTGGGGCATGCGTGGGGAGAGGGGTGGGATGGGAATGGGGGGATGAGGACAAATATGTGACACCTTAATCAATAAAGAAATTAAAAAAAAATAAATTTGGGAATTAATTTAAGAAAACCACAAAGAAAAAAAAAAAATCTGGGCAAGAAGGTAAACTTAGGTTTTGAGGCAAGGCAACTAGAAAATGACTCAAAGTCCAAGAATATTATTTAACACAATTCAATTTTTTTAAAAAAGATTTAATATAAAATACCTATTCAGCAAAACAGATAAGGACAGTACAACAGCCAATGGATTTGGCAACACAGAGTAGGTCACTGCTGATTTTAACAGCAGCAGCAGTGGAATGTTGAAGATGGAAATGATTTCTTTCCCCATAGCATTTATTTAATATGTAAACATTTTATTTCCGTGTTTATTTATTACTGTCTGGCTTTACCCTACTGAAATGTAAGCTCCATGTGGGCAAGAATCTTGCCAATCATATTCACTTCTGTATTACTGGATTCTAACTAGTGCCTGAAATTGAAGGCTCTCGGTAAATGTCTGTTGAATGATTGAATGGCCAGTGTTATGCTAGGCATTTGGGAATGGAGTAGAGATTACAAAATAAATATCACAGGGTTTCTATCCTTGAAAATTTACAACACAATGTTAGACATATATTAGTTTACAAACAACTCTATCACTGCTTTTCAAACTTGAATAAAGTATGCATCTATGTTAAAAGCAAACATTGAAATAGAAAACCCAATTATGTTGGCAAAACATTTCATTACAGACTTATTAAAGAACGTATAAACATAAAACCAGGCATAAATTACTTACGCTTCTAGCTTCTATACAACTACAAAACTGAAATTTTAAAATTAAATCAAAGCCACACAATCAATAAGCTTAAAATTAACATTAATGTAATGTGGAGAATGGTAATATTTTGCTGAAACTAAGCAGCTACTGCTAACATGAAGAATATGACTATTACGGTGCAAATTATTTTGTGTTATCCATGCCTTGATGTCAGTCGGCCTTAGCTGGGTGCAAAGCAGTGAAGAGGATTAAATCTACCTCCGTTCTCTTCACAACAGGCTGTGACATTTCCAAGAGTACCACTTGTCTGCAATGAATCTCTAAACACTAGCCCCAAGTGCAGGCCTTCTGGAAATCATGCAGCAATGCTCAATTATCCAGACAATCTCAAATAGGTTTTTAATTTATTTTTTATACTATGATTGAAAGGAAGTCACAAAAATGTTTTAAATGTCATAGAAAATCTGTAGCCCTTAATATACATATCTAACTCCCCTCCACCCATGGATCCAGTTCCTCTGTTTCTATACGTTCCTGAATCACCGGTGAGGAATACAAAGAGGGAAGATACACTTGAGAATTAGACAAACAGGTTTGAACTCCAGCTCTGTGGTACTATCCGTGGTTTCAGGCATCCACTGGGGGTCTTGAAATGTATCCACGCCCACCCCCGTGGATAAGGCGGGAACTACTGTAGCAAAGACAAGGAGCCTTTTATACTGACAGACCTGCATTTGGGAATTCATAACAAAGTGAGTACAATCTCAAGAAGAAATGCAGAGACTGCTGGGAAGGGAATAAAAAATACTATAAGAAATGAGCTGGGGAGAGATTAACCAAAGAACTCATATACATATATGCATACCCATGGACACATAGTGTGGTGAAGGCCTGGGGCGGGGGTGGGGGGTGGAGGAGGTCAATGAGGGGAAAGGGAGACATCTGTAATCCTTTCAACAATGAAGATGAATTTTAAAAAATACATGAGCAAAAATGGAACTGAATAAACTATTGCAGGTAAAAACAGGTTGACCATCCACACAAAACAATGAAAGGAGAGGCTGACCTGTCTCCGGGGCACAAGGCAGGTGGCTCTACAGACATTTGTTAAATAGCTGAAGAAATGCCTGTGCTTGTGATCTGTCAGAATGACCCTCCAAACCCAGAACAGAATAAAACAAAAGGAGAGACTAAAGGTACATAGAATAGAAATCTAATAATGAAAGACTTGAGACAGGCAATAAAAGATTTGTAGAACTATTGAAACAAAAACAGGCTGTAGAGAGGGGGGTGGGAGTAAGAAAATCTAAATTTCTGACCAGATTCTAAGCATGTGAAAAAACTCCTCTTTTAGTTAGCACAGAATTTAATTATGAAGAGAATTGCTTTATATGGAAACACTTTTTCTAGCATTTTTAGCAGACTTTGGCCAGCTGACAGCAGAGATGGGCCAAATTCATGACGAGGTCATTTTTCTGTGAACCATGATGATCTCTCTGCTCAGTTTCACAGGAATCTAATCTAATAATAGACAAATATGCAAATTGACCGCACCTCCGACACACCCACAAGCCACGCCCACAAGCCACGCCCACCATCCAATCAGAGCGAGCATGCAAATTAACCCAAACCAAGATGGCTACAGCCACAGAGAGCAAGGTTTCCTAGGTAACAGAGGAGGCCAAGCTTTCCACCTGCCATTTCCAGGCCTAAGCCTCCACTCAAGCTACAAAGTTTCAATTATAGAAGGTAAACAAATTCAAACAAATGGCGGCAGAATGGAGCTTGAGAGAGCAGGCCAGGGTTGCTGCCAGCAACAGGGGAAGCAAAGCTTTCCACACACCCTGGCCGGGCTCACCCGCTTAAGGCAACAAAGTTTCAGTTATAACCCCAACACAATGGCTGCGGCCTCGGAGGGAGCCCCAGGCTTGGCTCCGCTCCAGGCTACAAAGTTTCAATTGTAGAAGGAAAATAAATTCCAGATACCAGGGCCTCCGCTTGGGTTACCAGGGGGCGTGGCCGGCCTGCAAGCCACCACAGGCCCCTCGCTCAGGCCGCCCCACACCCCAAGGGAAACCCCACCTGATCTGGGACGCCCTTCAGGGCAAACCAGCTGGCCCCCACCCCTGTACCAGGCCTCTATCCTATCTAATAAAAGAATAATATGCAGATTGATCATCACTGCAACACACAATATAGCTGCCCCCATGTGGTCAAAGATCCTGCCCCCATGTGGACACAAGATGGCCACCACAAGATGACCAGCAGGAGAGGGCAGTTGGGAGGCACCCGGCCTGCAAGGGAGGGCAGTTGTGAGGGATCAGCCCTGCAAGGGAGGGCAGTTGAGAGGGACCAGGCCTGCAAGAAAGGGCAGTTGGAGGTGATCAACCCTCCAGGAGAGGGCAGTTAGGAGTGACCAGGCCGGCAGAGGAGGGAAGTTGGGGGCAAACAGGCTGGCAGGGGAGCTGTTAGGCATCAATCAGGCTGGCAGCGGAGAGGTTAGGGGGTGATCAGGCTGGCAGGCAGAAGCGGTTAGGGCCAATCAGGAAGGCAGGCAGGCAAGCAGTTGGGAGCCAGCAGTCCTGGATTGTGAGAGGGATGTCCGACTGCCCGTTTAGGCCCGATCCCGCTGGGATCGGGCCTAAACGGGCAGTCGGACATCCCTCAAGGGGTCTCATATTGGAGAGGGTACAGCCTGGGCTGAGGGAGAACCCCCCTCCGTGCACGAATTTCGTGCACCGGGCCTCTAATATTGAATAATCCAAGACAGAAAATAATGTCTAAAGGTAATGGGGGAAATGGCGTTTTCTGATTCTGCAACAGCATTGATCCAGTTTCAAAACTGAAAATAGATTCTCTACTAAGGACACCGATTCAGGCCCTTATCTATTTGCTATCCAGTCTGGCCCCTTATTGAGCACAGCTTTCTTTGGTTTAATTGAATAATGAAACCAGTCACATTTAGACTTTTAATGTTTTTGGTAGTGAAGAGAAAGCAACAACCTTTTTTAGAAAGCAAATTTAAAGTAAAAAGAAATTACTAATGGGAAGGGGGGGAATATTTTATTTTTTTGAAAGCTCACTAACTCACAGAGTATTCTGGTTGTCCCGGTTGCTTGCCCCTTCACATCCATTCCTCACCTTTCTCTTCCTTGCTCCACACTTTGGGATGCTGACTTCTACAGACTAAGCCACTAAGGTTTCTTGCCTTTCGGCTTCTGGTTGGGACCAGCTAACATGAAGTTCTGGCAGGAGACAGAGAGTAAGAGGAGAGAAAGGTATTTATTCCACCAGCACTCTCCCTGCCAGGCCAAGGATTTGGCAATGGCTCTGTTCTTTTCTCTAAGGCCACAGTTCCTATCAGGCAACACCTTACCTGCGGCTGAAGCTCCTACTGAATCCTGGTAAAATACTGTCTTGCAGGCCTAAGGGTGTTAATAGCTTCCAATGTTTTATGGTTTCCCTTACCCATGCCTATTTCTGTAAATAATCCCTCCAATAAATTCTTTTAACCAATCTCTGGGAGCACCATTCATTTCCTGCCAGGACTGAAGAATACACACAATTATTTAACTTTAATATGCAACTAACTGTAGCTAGTGTTTATTGAATGCTATTTATATGGTAGATTCTATGCTGAGTACTTTAGATGGATTATTTTTTATTTAATTATCACACAAAAAGTACTACTGTTGTTGTTAATATTCCTACAGTAGATTACATTATTATTCAAACATATTCATTCATCCTCCTCACTTCTTATGGGACAAATATACTTACTCCATTGATGCTGGGCTTAGTCATGTGACTTGCTTTGGTCTATAGATATGAAGGAAGTAATGGTGTGACCATTCTGAGCCTAGGTCTTTTTTTTTTATAATATATATTTTTATTGATCTCAGAGAGGAAAGAGAGGGAGAGAGAGATAGAAACATCAATGATGAGAGAGAATCATTGATTAGCTGCCTCCTGCACATCCCCCACTGGGGATCTGGGATCAAGCTGCAACCCAGGCATGTGCCCCTGACCAGAATCAAAACTGTGACTCTTCAGTCCATAGGCCGACACTCTAGCCCCTGAGCCAAACGGGCTAGGGCCTGAGCCTAGGTCTTAAGAGGTTCTCACTCTTCTATACCTCTACCATCACCATAAGTAAGTCATACCCAGGTTAGCCTCTTAGTCCCAAGAGGAAGCTTAGAAACATGTGTGCCAGAGCCACCCCAGTCAGAGACAACACTATCACTTCACCCCGGGAGACTACAGCATGAGCCCAGCCAAAACCACCAGAACTGCCCAGGAAATCCAAACTTGAGCATACAATCCCAAGCCCACCAACAGATCCATGAGAACAAAAAAATTGTCGTTTTAAGTCACTGAGTTTTGAGATGGCTTGTTATGCAGCAATTTTATAGCAATAGCAAACTAATAAAATACCTATTTTATAGATAGGTGATCATAGACTCCAAATGGACTGTTCTAACAAAAAGAATTAGTGCAAGGTCAATAAAAAGTCATCTGCCTATAAAAAGCAAGTTATAGACCATTGGAGTACTAATCTGCAGAAACAGCTTATTCCAAGAGAAGATTCCCCATTGCATTTAGATGAAACATAAATTCATTACATTAATATACAAAGGCTCCTCATAACCTGGCCCTTGCTTGTAGCTTTATTCTCAGAACCTGGCAGCATCCCTGCTCCTGCTCATCACTAGAGCCACACAGCATTATCCTCAGCCAGCTGGGCATGCTGTATAGCCTGCCAACTCTTTCCTTTGCACATACTGTTTTCTCTGATTAAAAAAGTTCTTCCACCTCTTATCCCCTAACTCCTCCAGCGTCATTTTACTCGTATTCCTGCAGGCTGAGCCTGATGCCCTTGTTCTGTGCTTGCCTGTGTGTACTTCTCTTCCAGCCATTACAGCACCATATTTTTAACTGTGAGTTCCTTCAGGGCCAGTAATTTGCTTCCTGTTCCTCACATTCCCACTATAGAGCATGTTACCTGGCGCATAGCAGGCTCTGAAATGTTCACAAAATCATCTCTGAAAGCTATAAACTATCCAATTGCACTGGAGGAAACAGTGCTTTGGTGACTAATAGAAAAGGGAACAGGGAGTAAAAGTTTGTCAGTCTGAATGCAGCACTATCTAGAAAGAAAGGTACTTTGATTCCCTGTTCTTGAATCGAATATCCCTAGAGTAGAAAAAGGCAATCCATCAGGCGGCCTTAGGTTGACGTGCTATTCCTTAGAAATATCTCACCCTTTTGTCTAATTCTTTGCCTAATAAGAAACCTTGTGTGTCTAAGTCTGTTTCCTGAGTGGAAGTAATATTGGGGGGGGGGGTAGAGGGAATAGGGAAGAAAAAACAATATTTAAAAGCAATCAATGTCTTACTCTGGCCAGCCACACTTCACATAATCTATTTCTAGAAGTTAATCTCTTTTGAATGAACTAAAATTCATTGTAGGATTTCCAATCCTGACTTATAAAAAAGCCCACCAGGGGACTATGTCTTTACTCCAGGAGGCCCAGCCTAAAACAACTGGCAGATGTCTTTGGACATCTCTCTCTCTCTAAAGAACTCTACTTTCCCTACAGTGGTAGCAACTGCTAGGGAGGAGAAAACTAGAAAAATCAGACTGGTGGGATAGCAAACCCAGATGCTGTCCTCCCTGTTGCTAATGGTTACAGGATTAGACTAGATGGGAACTGTAATTAGGCTGTTGGCTTTTATATCTGACATGTTTACAGCCATCATGCTATTCTGGGGCTCTTACATAACATTTATAGCTGATGCTATAATAGGCATTTTTGCGAATCTACTTTCTTCCTCTTCCATCCAAGTAGCTCTGACATATAAGCACTCCTTTCCTTTTCCAAGTCTGGACTTGAAATGTCCCACTCATATGTGTATACTCTGTAAATAACAGCTTCTCACCTTAACATCTATTTTTTTTTAAATCCTCACCCAAGGTTATGTTTTTATTGATTTTTAGAGAGAGAGGAAGGAAGAGCAGGGGGGAGAGAGAGAGAGAGAAGAGAGAGAGAGAGAGAGAGAGAGAGAGAGAGAGAGAGAGAGAGAGAGAGAGAGAGAGAGAGAGATGGGCTGCATCCCATAAACGCCCTGACCAGGGATTGAACCTGCAATCTAGGTATTTGACCTGACTAGGAATCAAACACACAACCTTCTGGTGTATGAAATGATGCTCCAACTAACTGAGTCACCTGGCCGGAGCTCACCTTAACTTCTTAATAAACTCCGTTGCTTTCTCTTAATTCTATACTTAGTTATTTGGTTAATTTCTTTACTCATATATATCAGATATCAGTAAAAGACCACAGACCAAACCTGTCCCACAGCCTGTTTTCATATGGGCATATGAACTAAGAATGGTTTTCACATTTCTAAAGCATTGTAAAAATGCAAAGAAGTTTATGCAACAAAGACTGTCAGTGACCCACACAGCCTCAAATATTTATTATCTGGTCCATTGCAGAAAATGTTTGCCAACACTTGCTCCATATCAATGTTGTCCATTACAGATCATGGGTCATTAAAATATGGAAGGCTATGTATCTAGCCTTTGATGATAATAGTGATGATGATGAATATTTACAGTATGTTTACCAATGTACCAGTAACTATGCTAAGTACATTGTGTAGATTATTATCTCAGTTAACCTTCAAGAACACTTTTTTAGGCCCTTGCTATTACCGTTTTATTTACAAATGTGGAATGTATAAATAAATTGCCCATAGTCTCACACCTATAAGTTGTGAAGCCCATATTCAAATCCACACAGTCCAGATAGTCCATGACAACACTTCCCAGAATCAAAACATCTTAACAGCAATATATAATCCCCTTTATAAGAGCCTGTCAAAGGATTATATTGCCTCTGGTTAGTCACACTGAGCTGAACTGTTCTATCATTGAAATTTTCCAAATTTGGAAATCCCCCTATTTTAAGATAAAACCTCAAAATAACTTTCATCCCTCAGTCTTATTTTGTTTTCTTTTGTGTTCCATCACATAGACTAAATGTACACCCTTTATTATATGCCCTTCGAGTATTTCAGAATAGTTCATATCTTGCCAAAGTTTTATTTCATCCTACACATCCCTCAAGGACTCTACAAGCATTCTGTATTAATTTTCACTTAATAGAATTTCCAGGCTTTCTCACCACTATAGTCATACTCTTTGGTTAGCACTAAAGCATAATGCAGATTGGGGCATACCAAGAACTATAAAATATCAAATATCTCTATTGTTTCCTAGCTACACGGATCTCATCAGCATTCACTGAACACACCATTCTCTTGCATGACCCTAGACTTTTGCATTTGGTGTTTATCTCTAGGAAGAATGTTATTTCCCACACCTCCATAGTAAAATCTGCCACACTGCATTGTATTTATTGTCTGTCTCACATGCAAGGTTAGGGCTTCTTTTTTTAAGATTAGGGCTTCTTAAGAGAATATACCGTGTCTTGTTCAGTCTTGTATGAATGAATATATTTATTATAACACCACAAACTTCAGTCATAAAATAAATAAGGTCTGAGGATCTAATGTATCAAAAGGTAACTACAGTTGATAATACTATATTGTATCAATTGAAAATTGCTAAGAGGGTAGAACTTAAATATTCTCACTGGCAGAGAAAAAGGTAAATATGGAAGGCGATGGCTCTGTTCATTAACTCTAGGGTGGGAATCTGTAACTACGCAGAAACTTCATTTCTTTAATATGACCTTTTCTTCTTTCTTTCCTTTTGATTCAAACTGGTTTATCCAGCACCCTAACTCACCTGCCTCCTTCTTCTTCCTTGCACATCCACTCCCTCAGTCATTAAGATCTCAGGACAATGAGATTTTCTGGTTGGCATCAAACAATCTTAAAAACAAAACCTGGGGTCTATTGATCACAGAGACAGAGCTTCAATCAAACAAGAGATAACATCCAGGCCTCAGTTGTGTTTCAGCTCCAGAACGACCCCCTCCTCCCCTCAACCACATCCTTGCAAAACCAGATGAAGCAATGGCTGACATCAGGACCAGATGTAATGATCAACTACCCCTTAGCCTAGTACTTTGCTGTAAACTCCTGTTCACATTGTATTGGGCTTTGATGTTTGTAAGCATGTGGATCCCTTTAGTCTGGTAACTAATCCTTTCATAACACATACATATACCATCTCATCACATTTTACACTTTAATCATCTTACAATTTTATTGTCAATTATACCGCAATAAAAAAATAATGGATAATACCTTATCTTGTGATAATACATTTTAAGCTAGTCTGTTATTTAGGCAGCTAATGTAAAACCTATATAAGAAAATCCTAAAATTGAGATCTCTTGGCTTTGTAAAACCTATAATTATCATTCCTAAATTATCATACTTAACATTCTTTGAAGTGATATAAATAATAAATTCGATACTGGTCATTGTTTTAATGGATATATGATTCATTCATGCTCATAACATGAAAAGACTCCCAAATTTCTAAGTTCCAAGATCCTAAAGCTGCAGCTTGACTCTGATCAACAGAATTCTGACCAGAAAAAATCCAAAGCAGATTTGTCTCCATCCACTTTTTAAAAATATGCTTTGACTCACTTAGGAATTTGAAAAATCAAATATTCTAGAGTCAAAAAGAAAAAAAAAAGTCACTCAAGATCTATGTCCCCTTTAGAAATTATTTTCTGACTATGTAGCCTGATATCCATAGAGCAAGAAGCTTTAAAAAAATGTTACTGATTTTTGGAGAGGAAGGGAGAGGAACAGAGATAGAAACATCTATGAGAAACATGATCAATCTGCTGTCTCCTGCACACCCACTACTG
The DNA here is from genome assembly GCF_027574615.1 of Eptesicus fuscus. Lineage (NCBI taxonomy): Eukaryota > Metazoa > Chordata > Mammalia > Chiroptera > Vespertilionidae > Eptesicus > Eptesicus fuscus. The sequence continues at coordinate 30,753,236 of NC_072485.1, read as the reverse complement.
GGGATCAAGCCTGCAGCCCGGGCATGTGCCCTGACCAGGAATTGCACCAGTGACCTCCTGGTTCCTGTGTCAACACCCAACCATTTAGCCACACCGGCCAGATGAACAAGAAGCTTTTATAGTACATTGGTAGATGTAACTTGGAAAGTAAAACATTAGGAAAATGTTGAGAAATGGTTAGTCTTTTAAAAATACCCTCAGATCCTTTAAGATCTCATGCTCTACCCACTGAGTTAGCCAGGCTACCCTCAAATCCTCAGGATCACAGACAAGAAAGAGCCAAAGGAGTTCATCACCTCCAAACCAGGATTACATAGAACTAGAGGCATACGTGCACTGGGAGGGAGGAGGAGGGGGGAGAAGTCCCCTCAGCCCAGCCTGCGCCCTCTCGCAGTCCAGGAGCCCATGGGGAGAGGGCCTAAACCAGTGGTTGGACATCCTTAGCACTGCCATGGAGGTGGGAGAGACTCCCACTACCGCAGCTGCACTCACCAGCCATGAGCCAGGCTTCTGGCTGAGCGGTGCTCCCCCTGTGGGAGCGCACTGACCACCAGGGGGCAGCTCCTGTGCTGGGCATCTGCCCCTGGTGGTCAGTGTGCATCATAGCAACCGGTCATTCCACCTTTCGGTCGATTTGCATATTAGCCTTTTATTATATAGGACTAGAGGCCCGGTGCATGAAATTCGTGCACGGAGGGGGGTTGTCCCTCAGCCCAGCCTGTACCCTCTCCAATCTGGGACCCCTCGAGGGATGTCCAACTGCCCGTTTAGGCCAGATCCCGGTGGGCAGTCGGAACCCTAAACAGGCAGTCGGACATCCCTTTCACAATCCAGGACTGCTGGCTCCCAACTGCTCGCCTGCCTGCCTTCCTGATTGCCCCTAACCGCTTCTGCCTGCCAGCCTGATCACCCCCTAACCACTCTGCTGCCAGCCTGTTTGCCCCCAACTTCCCTCCTCTGCCAGCCTGGTCACCCCTAACTGCCCTCTCCTGCAGGGTTTATCACCTCCAACTGCCCTCCCTTGCAGGCCTGGTCCTTCTCAACTGCCCTCCCTTGCAGGCCGGGTGCCTCCCAACTGCCCTCTCCAGCTGGCCATCTTGTGGTGGCCATCTTGTGTCCACATGGGGGCAGGATCTTTGACCACATGGGGGCAGCTATATTGTGTGTTGCAGTGATGATCAATCTGTATATTACTCTTTTATTAGATAGGATAGAGGCCTGGTACAGAGGTGGGGGCCAGCTGGTTTGCCCTGAAGAGTGTCCCGGATCAGGTAGGGGTTCCCTTGGGGCATGGGGCAGGCCTGAGCGAGGGGCCTGTGGTGGTTTGCAGGCCGGCCACACCCCCTGGCAACCCAAGCGGGGGCCCTGGTATCTGGAATTTATTTTCCTTCTACAATTGAAACTTTGTAGCCTGGAGCAGAGCCAAGCCTGGGGCTCCCTCCAAGGCCGACAGCCATTTCTGTTGGGGTTATAATTGAAACTTTGTTGCCTTAAGTGGGTGGGCCCGGCCAGGGTGTGCAGAAAGCTTTGCTTCCCCTGTTGCCGGCGGCAACCCTGGCCTGCTCTCTCAAGCTCCATTCTGCTGCCATTTGTTTGAATTTGTTTACCTTCTATAATTGAAACTTTGTAGCTTGAGTGGAGGCTTAGGCCTGGTAAGGGCAAGCGGAAAGCTTGGCTTCCTCTGTTACCTAGGAAACCTTTCTCGCTGTGGCTGTAGCCATCTTGGTTTGGGTTAGTTTGCATACTCGCTCTGATTGGATGGTGGGCGTGGCTTGTGGGCATGGCTTGTGGGTGTGTTGCAGGTATGGTCAATTTGCATGTTTGTCTATTATTAGATAGAATGTTAAAAGGTCTTCTTGAAGAAGAAGAAGAATGGGGGGAAATAAGACGCAATAAATACATATCTTTCAACAGGCATCCTCAAACTACGGCCCGTGGGCCACATGCGGGTGTTTTTGCCGTTTTGTTTTTTCACTTCAAAATAAGATATGTGCAGTGTGCATAGGAATTTGTTCATAGTTTGTTTTTTTTTAAACTACAGTCCGGCCCTCCAACGGTCTGAGGGACAGTGAACTGGCCCCCTGTTTAAAAAGTTTGAGGACCCCTGTCTTTCAACAACTGAATCTAAGAAAAAAACAAAATAAATGCTAAGCAAAGCAGAAACAGACTCATAGATACAGAGAACATTTTGACAGTTTTCAGATGGGATGGGGATTAGGGGAATGGATAAAAAAGGTGAAGGGATTAAGAAGTACAAATTGAAAAAAAAGAAGTACAAATTGGTTGTTACAGAATAGTCATGGGGATGTAAAGTACTGCATAGGGAATATAGTCAATAATATTGTAATACTGTGTATGGAGTCATATGGGTGCAAGATTTACCAGATGATCACTTAGTAAGTTACGTAATGTCTAATCACTGGGGTGCACAGCTGAAACTAATATAATAATGTATGTCAAGTATAATTGAAAAATTAAAATGATATTAAAATGGAAAAAAAATCCTTCAGTATCAAAACACTTTAGAAACTATGTCATGTCAGAGATTGCTAGCCATCACGCAAATCCTTTGGCCACACAGCCAGGCCATAATTCCCAGCTTCCTTGTGTTCAGGTGTGGCCATTATTACTGAGTTCTGGCTTGTGGAATGGGGGCAGTAATAAAGGATGTCACACCCAGGCCTGGCCAACAGAAACCTTTCACAGGTGATCGGGTTCCTCATTTACCGTTTTTTGCTGGTTAGAATGTAAATGATCCAGCCGATGACCTTGAGAACCTCTCGCCCACCCCACACTCTAGTGAAGATGGCAGTGGCAATGCCAAAAGATGAAAGACGCCTAAGTTTTTGAGTCACTGCTGGAGGGAAAACCACCTGGCCTTGTACATCTACATTAGACTTTGATGTAAACAAGAAATAAATGCTTACTGTGTAAAACTCCTGAGGTTCTGGGGTTTATCTGTTATAGCAGCTAGTGTTAACTCACATAAGGACAGGTCAACTTATACAATTTCCCAGCAATGAAAAGACCTCCATATTTCTTTATGGACAATTAAGTAGAATGAAAGACTAACATAATATATAGCATAGTCTACAGCAAATAGCTGGAGTGTTTACTGTGTTTTTCATGCAAAGCCTCCCAACAGGGGTACAAAATAATCTTTACAAAGGCCATTAAATATCTAACATTTAAATGTGAAGGACTCATCACTGCAAACAGCAGCATCAGTGAAGCTAAAAGAATTTACTTCTTGGTTGTTGTTCTTGGTACAGATCTGTTGATATGTCTTTTCCTTTTTAATATTCATCAGCTGAAAAATATTGAACAATAACTATGATCCTACTGAGATGATACCTTTCTCCAAATATATGACCTCAATTGCAAAACTCATTGGACCTCTTCAAAGTAATTTAAAAATCAATCTGATCTATAACAAGAAGTCAATACAATTCCTGAAAACTTAAATAACACAATCAACTCTCTCCAGGTTAAAAATTTCAATTGCAAAAGTTATGTATAAGGATAAGCTTTATAGAAAACTTAAGAAATGGCCCGAAAGAGATAAAAACTAAAGAAAAACTGGGTTGTTTCTATATTTTAGTGGTCTAACATTATTATTATCCCTTCATTCAAGAAAATTAATTTTTTAATTTTAAATACATTTTTATTTATTTCAGAGAGGAAGGGAGAGAGAGATAGAAACATCACTGATGAGAGAGAATCATTGATCAGCTGCCTCCTGTATGCTCCTGACTAGGGATCAAGCCTACAACCCAGGCATGTGGCCTGATCAGAAACCCAACCGTGACCTCCTGGTTCATAGGTCGACCCTCAACCACCGAGCACACTAGCCAGGAAAGAAACATTTACTGAGGATATACGCATTGCACCAGGCTCAGTGATAAACAATATGAGGGCTATAAAACTGGCTCCTGATTTCTAGGACTATATAAAAGATAAAAACACAAACAAAGTAATTAATTGCGTTCTTTCAGGATTCTGAAGCCTAAAACATTTGTGCATGACATGATAGAAAAATAAAGAAAATCCAAAAGCCACTGCTAGTAAAGCACCTTTTGGAAATGCCAATAAATTGTGGATAGGATTAGATGTTAAGTGTAACAGAGTAAAATACTTGCTCTCTCTGACTGTGTCTCATTTCTAGCCAGCATTTCTTCCATGGCCCACAGGGGAATCGCTCCTGCTACAGATATTTATTAGAGGAATTCTGCTTGAGGCTTGAGCTTTTGGCAAAGATTTGCAGTCCTCAAAACTGTACTCAGACCATGAGGGGTCAACAGGCCTTGGAATAAAGAGATTTAGAGATTTCACCCTCTTCCTTGGATCCCTATTGGTGCCTAGGCGTCACACACCCCTTGTCCGGCCCATTCTCCCTTCCCTTGACATAAAGTAAGCCTGAATTCTAGGCTCTCTTAAAATAAATGTGAGGAAGCTTTAAGGCTTCCCCATCTTCTCGAGCTGGCACCTTTTTGATCAATAAACCTTTCATTATTCCAAATTCTGACTACCGGCCTTTGAAGCATCAGGCAGACAACCTATGCACTGATTACAATAGAAAGGAGAGAATAACAGGTCAGCTAGGAAAAGATTTAACAATAGAAAGAATCAGAATGAAAATATATATCGTATTTTCCGGCGTATAAGATGACTTTTTAACCCAGGAAAATCTTCTATACGCCCAGTCGTCTTATACGTCGGAAAATACAGTGTGTGCGTGTGTGTGTGTGTGTGTGTGTGTGTGTGTGCGCGCGCGTGTGCGTGTGTGTGTATGTGTGTATCTTAATTTTGTCAAATTTCAAATAATGATATGTCTTAACTCAGGTCCCCTACCAAGCAGAGCTTGAGGCAAATGAAACCTTTCTTTTAGAAGGTAGAAGCCCTTTATTTAGGAGGAGCAGTAAGGAGAAGAAAATGGGGAGAGGGGAGCAGAGAAACATGCAAAGCACTTCAGTGCAATGTGCAACTACACCAGCTCCATGAAAAGCCATGAAGAGCCCCAGCAGGTCTCAGCATGTTATTTGTTTGGAAGGCTTGCAAGGAGAAATTAGTCCACGGAGCAGCTCGTGGAGGGGAGAAAGGAGAGTTACAGTGCCCGCTGGTACTGCATCCCCATCTCCCAGCTCACTCCCATGCAGAGCTCATTGCCCTGTACTTTGGTCCTCCGGCTCCCAGTGGCTACTTCTGAGGCCAGATCCTAAATCTCCCGTGTGTCATTTCATCCTGACCTGGGGACTGAGGCGTGACTTGGGGAACATGGGCTGGACACAGAAGCTTACGAACATGTAGGTCTGGGGCTCCGACCTTCTCATGTTGTTGTGAGGTTTTGAGGCATGTACAAACTGCCTGTCATAATAAGCATGCAAGAAATATATTAAGATTTCGTGTCTGGGAAAGACCTGGGAGCTAGAGAAACATCACTGTCAACAAAACGGGTCCTTGGCAAGATCATCCCTGAGCTCCCAGCTTCCCTGAGTGCTTTCCATGACCCTAGGCAATGTCCCAGCGTAGCCCTGTTGATTCTGTCAATGCTGCTGCCTTCTCCTTTCTTAACGTTTGCCAAGTCCTTCCCCGACTAATCCTGTCTCCGCATCCTGTCTGTCTCACAGCCTCTTCAATCAGTTTGGTAAACAGCCAGTCCAGCTCCGATGACTCCCCAGGTACAACCGCTACTGAGACAGCATCATAAAAGGCTGGGCTCTGCTGAGCATTAGGAATGGGGTCAGCAGGAGAACTCAGCAGTGGCGTGACCCTGAAGTCTTTCTTAACAACGTGGGGTACAACAGGTCACTGTGTTCCTGGATTGCTACACAGGCACCACACTGGTACAGGCACAGCCTCCAACACAGGGATCGACAGTGAGCATGGTGCATCAGGTCACGGCAAAGGAAACGTCAGCATCTCCACGCAAGGTGGGGACAGACTCCTCTGAAAGCAGCCCTCCTGTTTCTTCAAAGCCAGAACTGCCTCCGGAGCTGCTTGCTCTACAGCTGTCTTGTTAGGGTGCCGATGCTCTAAGACGCTGTCGACAAGAGAGGCACAGCAGTTTTGTGTCCTAGTTCCTCCTGGAGGCCCTGCAGGAGACTTGGAACAGCCTCCCCATTCCCTGGTCACAAGAGCAGTGCCAGATTTTGAAAAACACAAAAACTAACAGAATGGTCCCCAGTCCCAGGCTGGAAGGAAGGCTCTCCTGCTTCTCTTCAGCCCTCACCCCACCTGACTTCTTGGTCAATGCCCAGCTGTGTCTCTTCCCTCTTCAAGGAAGATCTGGCCCCCGTTCACATAAGGAAAAAATTAAATAAAGTAAAAGATCAAGTTACTGTTCATCACGTTATTAGCTAAGACTGAGCTATGAGCAGGTACTGAGCTATGAAAAGTGTACTTCTTTTTAAAATTCTGTTAATCCAATCAGATATGTCTAAAAAATAGATCAAATAAACTATTATTATTTATCAGGTAGTTTCTTTTTTTTAACATATTTTATTGATTTTTTACAGAGAGGAAGAGAGAGGGATAGAGAGTTAGAAACATTAATGAGAGAGAAACATCGATCAGCTGCCTCCTGCACATCCCCCACTGGGGATGTCCCCACAACCAATGTACATGCCCTTGACCGGAATCGAACCCGGGACCCCTCAGTCCGCAGGCCGACGCTCTATCCACTGAGCCAAACCAGTTTCGGCTATCAGGTAGTTTCTTAATAGCTAAGTCATTGTTCTAAAATAGTTATTCTCAATTTCACTAGTATAGTTAATATTACTTCTATTTATAAATAGTTCTTCATAAACTAGAAGAATTGAATGCCATAATCTAAGTGCTAATTTAAGCTATACTCATTTCAGTTATTTGAGCCTGAGGTGGTTATAATTTTAAGTCTTATATTTTGAAATTTCTGGTATTCCTACCAAGTAGAAACAATATTGGGGTTGAGATGTGACCTTGAAACCACAAAGTGGCATCATTATGGGGCAGTGTGGGTGTACAGGCAGCAGGAAAGACAAAAGATGAGTGAAAATTATAGATGATACAATAGAATAAGGAAGAAAAATATTTCTTCTTCCTGTGCCTAGTTGCTGCTTTGAGCCAATGTCTCTGACATGCAAAGATTAAAGGGGACACAAAGGGAAATTTGGACAAAGTGACCAGAACAAACTCAGCTCTGTCTATGTAGAGGATTTCCTCACTGCATTCACGTGAGAAATATAAAATGTGCTGGGCCAGGGAAAACAAACAAAACAAAACAAAACAAAACAAAAACAGATAGAATACAACTGTGTCTTACTTTTTCAACAAAATTTTAGAAGTGCTTTCTCTTTGCCAGGGACTATACAAGACACAGAGCATAAAATAAACAAAATTAAGCATGGCCCTCACCTTCCAGGAACCCAGAATCTCACAGGAGAAACAAAAATGATCACATACATATATAATAATCAAATACAAATACAGTAGGCCCCCTTATTTGTGGTTTCACTTACCCATGGGTCAACCCTGGTCTGAAAATATTAAATAAAAATTTCCAGAAATGAAAAATTTGCAAGTTTCCAATTGTACCCCATTCTAAATAGTGTGGTGAAATCTCACCCCATCATGCTTCACCATGCCAGGGATATGAACTACCCCTTTGTCCAGCTTACCCAAACTGTATGTACCACCCACCTGTTAGTCACTCAGTAGCTGTTATCTTGGTTACCAGCTTGACTGCAATTCCTATATGCCATAGAGAAGTTGTTCTTTTTTAAAAATATATATATCTTATTGATTTTTTACAGAGAGGAAGGGAGAGGGATAAAGAGTTAGAAACATCTATGAGAGAGAAACATCGATCAGCTGCCTCCTGCACACCTCCTACTGGGGATGTGCTCGCAACCAAAATACATGCCCTTGACCGGAATCGAACCAGGGATCTTTCAGTCCACAGGCTGATGCTCTATCCACTGAGCCAAACCAGCTAGGGCAAGTTGTTCTTTTTTTAAGTGAAAAGGTGAGTACCATACAATAAGTTATTTTGTGAGAGAGAGAGAGAGACCACATTCACATGTTTATTACAGTATATTGTTATTATTGTTCTATTTTATTATTAGTTATTGTTAATCACTTACTGTGGCTAATTCATTGACTTTATCACAGGGACATATATATGTAGGGAAAAAACATAATATATATAGGGTTCAGTACTATCTGCAGTTTCAGGCATCCACTGGGGGTCTTGGAATGTATCCCCCATTGATATGGAGGCACTACTATAAATAAATGAAAACTACGGAACGTGCAATGTCGAAAAGTAAAACATAACACAACTAGGAAAGTGACCTAGGGCAGTGGTCGGCAAACTGGGGCTCGCAAGACACATGCGGCTCTTTGGCCCCTTGAGTGTGGCTCTTCCACAAAATACCATGTGCGGGCGCGCACATACAGTGCGATTGAAACTTCATGGCCATGAGCAGAAGTCAGTTTTCGGCTCTCAAAAGAAATTTCAATCATTGTACTGTTGATATTTGGCTCTGTTGACTAATGAGTTTGCCGACCACTGACCTAGGGTATCAGGAAAGGCTTACCTATTCCCAGATGAGATCAAAGAATGAATATTAATGATCAAGGTAAATGACTGCAGGATGAGGAGAGTGGGTACAGAGAAATTATGTTCCAGGCAAGGGAAATAACATGCACCGAGGCTCTGAAGGAGGAGGAACATGGTTTGTTTGAGAACTGGAAAGGCCAGTGGCCTAATAGCAAGTTAGAAGAGCATGTGGTAGAGCTGCAGATGTAAAAGGAGCCACGTTTTGGTTTTTATTGTGAAATAGTGCCAGGCTATTGAAAGGGTTCCATATGAATCCTTCATTCTAACTAAAGCTCGCTGCGCAAACAGCACTCCACCTTCTCTGCCTTTGAATTAGAGGTACTATAAAGAACTAAAAAGAATCACCAGCCACAAAACCTCTGAAATAAATCACAGGACCCCCAAGTCAGGAGGTAGAAGAGATAATAGCTTTGAAAGAAGCCTGATGATAGTTTTATGCCCACAAAATACTTGTTTCTTCAGTATGTAGCAGGCCCTGGATTTGGAAAAAAAAAAATGGGTGAAGGAGAATTCATTCGAGGATCTGCTCTCAAGATAACAGTGTGAGTGCTAAAATAGTGCTGTGTGCTGGATCGTATGAGAATATATTCTCTTCTCCTTCCTCCTTTTCCTTCTTGCCCGGGAAGAATTGCACATTTAGGAAGCTCTCGTTCACTTCTCAGTATTTCTAGGGATCCAACATTAATCGTGGAAAAACAATTTAATTTGAGTGGATATTTAATATCCTGCCAGTTTTATAAAAGGTGTAGTTTTATGATCAGTTATATATGAAATGAACCAGCCTATTAGCATGCCTAAATGACCCCTGAATCAGAGAACTAATTCTTCCCCTACTGAATAAAGTCCTGGTAGACTAAAAGGCTAATGCAGTTTTCCAAGGGAGCCAAATCAACCCCCAAAAATTACAGTTGGAGAACTGAAAGCTCCTTAGATCAGTACTTTTAAAATATATATATCATCAAGCCCCCAAAACCCAGTAGACTTGTGATCTGAATAGTTCACAACACTAATGAGTAGGGAACAGATGAAAGCAGACTCCGGATACATTGGGATAACAGTACAGAAAAGAAATCAGGCGGCCTCTCCTTGGCCAACTTCTCATCTTTCAACATCTTTTCGCGGATAAAATGTTTCCTGAAAGGGTTTTTAGCCTATACTTGGTTGAAATACAAGGAGAGAGAAAAGGGGAATAAATATGCAGTAAACTGGACTAGATAATATTAGAGGAGGAATGTTGGCAGAAAGAAAATGGAAGACAGATTTCTAAGGAAAGTAATTTCATGATTCAGAAGATAAGAGGAAGCCCTACAAAAACATGAAATTGAACATTGTTGCAGCACCTTTTCCTTCCACCTCCTTCCCTCCCCTTTCCTCTTCACCCACCACCCCTCCTGGCAACCCTCTAAATACTCTGGACAATGAGGACACTGCTGAGGTTAAGAATATATAAGAACTGTATGTTCCAGATATTAGTTTCACACTGTATGGAAAGGATCACATAATCATTTCACTGTTTATTATACCCACAAATGAAGTCATCACTAACAAGGGCAGCACACGCTAAGCTTCACCACAACATGATGGACCTTGAGATGTGATGCTAAGTGAAATATGTCAGAAAAGCTAAGAACCATATATGATTTCACTCATATGTGGGAAATAAAACTAAAAATCATGGATAAAGACAACAGTGTGGTGGTTACCAGAGGGAAGGGGGGACGACTAAGATATGGTGACAGAAGATGGCTTGACTTTGGGTGGTGGGCACACAGTGCAATATACAGATCTTGTATCATAGAAATGTATACTTGAAACATATATGATCCTATTAACCAATGTCACCCCCATCCTATATAATAAACGGGTAATATGCAAATTGACCCTCACACCCTCACAAGATGGCTGCCTAGGTCAGCAGGGGAGTGAGGGATGACCAAACAACTGAACAAGCAGGCTGTGTGGGGTGACCAGGCCGGCAGGGGGGTCAGTGAGGGACGACCAAACGACTAAACAGCAGGCTGCGTGGGGCAATCAGGCCAGCAGGGGTGGGAGGGCAGTTGGGGGCGTCTAGGCCAGCAGAGGGGAACAGTTGGGGGCAACCAGGCTGGCAAGGGGGGGGGGGCAGTAAGAGGCGACCAGGCCAGCAGGAGGGGCAGTTGGGGGAAATTAGGCTGGCAAGGGGAGGCAGTAAGAGGTGACCAGGCTGGTGTGGGGGGGTGGCAATTAGGAGCAACCAGGCCAGCAGGGAGGGGGCAATGGGGGGCAACCTGGCCAGCAGCAGGGGGCAGTTAGGGGCAACCAGGCAGGCAGGCAGGTGAGTGATTAGGAGCCAGCAGTCCAGGATTGTGAGAGGGATGTCTGACTGCCAGTTTAGTCCCGATTCCCAGGATCAGGCCTAAACTGGCAGTTGGACATCCCCCAATGGGTCCCAGATTGGAGAAGGTGCTGGCTGGGCTGAGGGGACCCTCCCCACAACTCCATGCATGAATTTCGTGCACTGGGCCTATAGTAAATTTAATAAAAACAAATTTTTAAAGGTAAGCCCCACTACCCTCTAGATGACAGCAAATTATTTTAAACAAGGAACATCTCAAATGACTAATTATATTTTTATTTTTAAATAAAAATGTTGTTTTTCAAATTACTCTATCTGTAACTTAATGATCTACTGCTTTTTATACATCCCTACTTTAGGATAATGCACAGCTAAGCAATTCCTTTAAGCCCCAAATAAAACCATGTCATAGGTTATTTCTTAACAGTCCCAAATCACAAAGGCTTATAACCTCAAAAAGTAATGGAAACAAAATTTGAGAATGTTATTAAAACTTTCCTTTCCCCCAAAACTAAGTTGGAAATAGCCGTTTCTCTCCTACGCCCATCTGAAAATGTTAATATTAAAATTTAACAAGTGAACTTGGAGAATATTCTTATGGGCCATTAACTTCCATGAAATGGTCTAATAAATACTTCTTTCGTTTGATTTTTCTCCACTGCTTTATCATAGTACAAATATTTATTCAATAATCCTGAGACTCTTGCCATATAAATGTTTTTATTAGTGCTACATGATGCAATCTATTTAAACACTGTCCTCTGTATTTTAAAGAAAAGCCTCTTGAGATGCAGTTTCAGCAATTTGTGCTGAATTATGAAGCTCGTGTTGTAAAAAGACATCATCTGTGAAGTGCTGTGGAGAAGAGGCACGGCGCACAGCATCTGAGTGGTGTGGAAATTATTAAAGAGGAAGCAACCAGCCTGCCAAGAGAGTTCACTGAGGCACCATCCACAGAAAATGTACCAAGTGCATTCAGAAACATATTCAACACAGTTTAGCATTATCTATACTCCCTGGCACTTAGGGAGTTATAATCTGAACATACGGTTTCTTTGATGACCCTCTGAACCACAGCTTGAATCCTAGGGAGTCTATTATACCATCCCTTTTTTCCATTTATATATAGTTGAGATTTTAAATCACCCCTAAGTCAAAGTTCATAGCCTGACAATCTTAGTTGTGAAAAAAAAAAAATGGAATCATCTTGAGTACACAATCAATTTCATTCCTTCATATCAAGAAAAGGCCATGAACCTGATGCAGGTAGGGAAAGGTTTTAAACTATGTTCTGAGAACTTCTTGCGTATTTTACAGATGCCTGAACTACGAAGTTGTGGGCTACCAACACATGCCACCTTACGGAGGGCCTCCTCAACATCATCCACAGACAACTCACCATATGTGGCCGAGACATCGATCGAAGAGCCCAAAGAATCAAGGTTTATAGGAGCATGGGCAATGCTTAAAGATAGAAAGCTCCTCACAATTCATGGAGTCCAGCTGGCATATTTTACAGATAACAAAACTGAAGTGCAGAGAAAATAAATGGTTTGCCTTAATTTCCAGAGCCTATAAATAACAGACCTGAGAATTCAGGTCCATTTCACTCCTGATGCAGCATTTTTACTTCTGTTTGATGCAGCCTCTCAATAGAAAAGGTACATTTATTCCTTGAACAAAAAATTTATTGAAAAGTGCAGGGATTATAGTGGTGAATTGGAAAAATAATAGACAAATTACCTATTCTACATTCAAGTGGAAGGGGGTGGGAAATAAGAATTATTTAAACAAAATAAATAGATTATATGTCAAGTGGTAATAAGAGCTCTGGAGAAAAACAAAGTAGGGTAAAGGGATGAAGAGTACAGAAAGATATTATTTTATATCAAGTGCTCAGTAATGAGGTAAAATTCAGGTAGGCAGACACCTAAAGAAAGGGATGAAGCAAACTATGTAATTATCCAGAGGTAGAGTATTCCAGGAAAAGAGAATAGAAAGTGAAAACATCTTAGGACAGGAACGTGCTAGCATGTTCAGGAATTGGCAAAAAAGCCAGAAAGGCTAGAGCAGTGTCAGAAAGGTAAATTATGATAGTAGATGAGGTTGGCTATATTAGTGTTAGGCATATTAGTTAGACTTTGGGCTTTATTTTTCCAGAGAGAGTGAAGTCACTGGAAGGTTTGGGGTAGAAAAATGTCACGATACAACTTCCATTTTAAAGTGTCTCTCTGGCTACTGTGTGGAGAACAGGCAGCTGCTGAACACTCAATGCTATAGATGACTGAGGCTTGGATTAGAGTACTAATGGTCAAGGTAATGAAAAATTGTTGGGTATGTTTTAAAACTAGTGGGGGGAGAGATTTTTCTGATGGACTAAATGAAGGTTATAAGTGAAAGATAATCAGGTAGTTTAGCCTGAGCAATTGGAAGAATGAGTTGCTATTTATCAAAATGGAAAAGCCTGAAGGGTTCAGTTGGACATGATAAATTGGAGATGCTTGCTAGATATCTTAAGTAAATGCTGAGCAGTGTTTGGTCTTATAAGTCTAGAGTTCAAAAGAGAACTCATGGCTAGCAGTATACATTTAGAATTTGGAATTATAGAGATATAGGTTAGGCATGGCACTGTACAAAATAATCCAGGGAGTATGTACAGACAAAAAAGAGAATGCTAGGGTGCAAAAGGGAAGGGATGAGCAAGACTAAAGACATGAGTCCTGGGACACTCTAATATTTAGATATTCTGGAAAATAAAAAGGAGGATCTAGTGAAGATGACTAAGAAGAAACTGCTAGTCAGGTAGAGGAAAATCCAAAGGCTGTAAAATTCTGGAAACAACATAAAGTGTTTTTGAGGAGGCAAAATGGATCAACTACATCAAAGGCTGCTGATGAGTAAGATGTACTCTGGGAGGAGATCACTGTGTGGTCCCAGCTGACACAGACAGAATCCTGGCAGGACAGGTGTAGTGCCCGGGTTGTGGTAGGCAAGAAGCATGCGTTCAAGAGAGGACTAGAGGAGAAGAGATACAGCCTGTAAGTGCATAAGTAAAGAGGAGCAGAGAAGCGGGCAGTAGTAAGAGAAGAAAAAGAATTGAAGGAGATATTATGGTATCGAGATTATAAAAATTAACCAAGAACTGTAAAGCGCAGTTTTCTATCTTTTATTACATCTTACTTCATTATATTCCATGATCTCCTCCTCCACTCCACTCTGTACACTCCCCAAACCTGTCATCACTGAAAACTCGCCCATTGTGTCATAAATACACCCGATCCTCAGGCCACAATATCCTATTCCCACCACATCTGTGCTTTGACTCCATGGCACCTCCGGGTGTATTGATTCCTCTACTTCACTGCCACCCATACGCTCCTTTGTGTATTAACTTTCCTCCCCACCCAGCTTTTATTCCTCAGTCCATTACATCAGTCACTCTCTTGTTCATAATATCCTAAACTCCTGTCCTCCATTTTCATTCTATCAAGTGCAGAAAATCCCCAGTCCTGGATACACATTATTTGCCTAACCTATACCAGCATCTTGATTACTGAATGTGATTAAAGTAAAATCACACAACAGAAAATATTTGCATTATTATAAACTACTATAAGCAGCCTCAAGTGGACTCTCAATACTAGCTGACAATGGGTCCAATCCAGATTGTTTTCCCATTTCCCACAACGTAAATTTTTAAACATGTCCAACTCTTCAATTTGTTAACAACAAATAAACAAAGAATCTAAATGTAAAGACAGCTTAACCTTTTTTATTTTAAGGAAATAGTAAGTGGCTTTGCCAACAAAAACAAAAATTCTATTCTCCTCCACCAGTGTTTCCCACATCCAGAAACATATCCACAGATCACCTAGTTGCTCAACCAGAGTCTGATATGTCATCTTTAAATCCCCCTTCTCTGTTACCTCCTGATTACAATCAACTATCAAATCTATAGAGTGTATATAATCAACACCCCTTGATTTATACATTTCTTTTCATTCCCACTATCACTTGTTAAATCTAAGTAGCCAACATCTTGCATCTGCACTAATACAGGAGCCCTAACTCCCTTTCTACACTCTATGCAGAATAATCTTTTAAAATTATAAATTTGATCATAACATACACAATTCCCCCATGATTTAACCTTTCAATGACTGTCCATTATATTGAAAATAAAGTAGCCTTCAAGGCCCCCGATAATCTGTTTCCTTTTACCTCACCTGCCACTATCCCCCTTAACTCTGTATCATATTGTGCCTCTGTCAGTAACTAGAGGAAACCATTCTCTCTCTTTCATGCCTCTGGGCCTTTAACCTTATATTAGCATTCTACCCTCTGCCCACCATCACTTCCATTAACAGTCTCCTAAAATATAGTCAGCTGAAAGATCAACTCCAAAGGATGCCTTTCCTAACTACGCAAAATAGCTTAACACCTGTACAGTTTTTGTGGCACACATAATTATTTGTTAAATGTCTGTCTACCTTACCCGCTGAGATCCATGGGGTAAGCTTTATATTCCTATCACCATTGTATCCCTAACTACCCAGTATTTATACACTGAATTGAATGGAAAACCTATTTTACCTTCAGTATTTTTATCCAAAATTGAGTAAAATCATCTGAACCTCTGCTTAGTGATACACTATTATCTGTAAACTTTCTGAACTAAATCTCCATTTACTAAAGAAAATGAAGTTAAAAATCTAGACTTTTCTAAAAATTGTTTTATCGTTAGCAATTTATGCTTCAAAAGCACTGCCTAACGGGAAAAGCTACACGGGGAGCTTTGAAGCTTACTGTATTTCTGAAGAATACAGGACAAAGAGAAATGATCTGTAAGAGACAGAAGATGGTGAAAAGGAAGAGACTAAAGAAGGAAAAAAGGAAGACAGGAAGTAAATTTTTTCCTTTGTTATATTTTACTCAAATTCTTATATACAAACCCTTATTTCCACCTGGTGTTTTTTAACAACATATATTATTATTTTCCATGCTATACCTAAAATGAATCACTTTGAGATGCAAGAATGATCAAACATAAGTTGTTTATGTAAGACATAGTGCCTGTGTGCATTAAGTTTGGAAAGATTTAAAAAGAACACTGAACTATAAAAATACAACCATAAAGCTGGCACTCTCTTCACTGTGACCAAGCTTGTAGATTCAGTGTTCTGAAGATCTGAACCTTTTCTTCAGTATGGCTGCCATGGCCTGTGGACATGTGGCACAGGTTTCACAAGTATGCCACAAACCATTTTTCTGAGAACACTAATATTCCAAAAATGTTAATAAATATTCCATTAAAAAAATAGTTTCCTGTTCCCCGCCCCCAAAAAAAATTTTTAAGAAATCTTTAATATATATACCTCTTGGAGAATAATGACGCATATTCAATTTTAGAGATTTAGAAGGCTTTAACCTTATTGAACTGTTTCACAGATATATTTAAAGATATATTCATTTTCCTCAAAAAAAAAAAAAAAACACCTACTAAGATCTCATAAGACACTAGTGTTCATCCAGAGGCTTTAAAAAATGCTGGCTTCAACTATAGTCATGATCTGCCTCGTTTGATATATAAACTTATTCACATTGTTTCTTTTTCTTTTTTTTTTCTTTTTTTTCTTTTTTTTAAGATGGGAAGGAATAGGAAGGGAAAGATAGAAACATCAATGATGAGAGAGAATCATTGATCAGCTGCCTCTTGCACAAACCCTACTGGTGATCGAGCGGCAACCCAGGCATGTGCCTTGACTGGGAATCGAACCATTACTTCCTGTTCATAGGTCAACGCTCAACCACTAAATCCTCGCCGGCCAGGCTCACATTATTTCTTAAAATATGTAAATATATAAAAGGCAAAAATATAACTCTTCATGAAATCAACTGACCTAAAACTTGAGGAGTTGGAAACTAAAGAAGTCCTAAAGTCCAGGACACTCAAGTGAATAAGATACGTTAGCCCAAACTATTATCATTCTCAGCTTAATTTACCCTGGATTTTATTTCCAAACCTAATTAAAATACATGTCATCTTGAATTCTTCTCTTGGAGATATTCCAGCTTTGATCTTGTGTGCACACCTCTAGGTAATTATTATCCAACTTAGTTTTAATTAGACTCACCTGGGGTGCTTATTACAAAATGCAATTTCCTGGACCAGCACCAAAGTTATTGAATCAGATTTCTGGAGTGTAAAATCCAAGATTTTGCATTTTTATCCAACACCCTAGATGATTCAGGAGATTCTGTCTCTAGAACTTTAATCTCTTTGAGTCAAAAACATTATTTCAGGTGTTATAGTTAGAGTATTTCTCCAGCACAGTTCCAGATTGCCTAAATCTACCTGCTTAAGCTGATGAAGGTTAATAAAAAGAAAGTCTAAGCCATTCTAGGTTCACTACACTAGGAAGATAAAATATTTCCTCTAATATTTCAACTTCTTCTTATTCTGTACAACTATGAAAAAAGAGAAAAAGTACCATTAAGAAATTGTCTTCAAACTATTAGCAAGAAATTATATAACTGTCCTTTTCTGCCATCAGAAAAGAATATTTTTCCTCTTTCTGAAAAAAGAATGAAAATTTTTTCCTCCACATAATATTTATTCAACCTCTAACTTTGACACCAACAGCTTAAGTTGCCTCTATCAACCAAATTCTCTCTGCCAAAAATATATGCTAAAATAGTATAAAACTTGTCTAAGCAAAACATTCTGATGCCATTTCACCCTGCCCTTTTAATGTACCACTTCAATTGTGAATACATTTTGTTTCTTCTGTTTATCCTTTGATACCCCACTAGTGTGAGCACTTGGTACAAGGTACACAAACTAATTAGAAGAATAGGGAAGAACTGTATAACAATAAAACAAACCCAGAAAACTGTCATTCTGAAATAAGGAAATGGCTCTTGATTTTCTGAAGATTTGACTAAGAACCTAGTACAAATTATTTTCTGATTAAATTTATCCAGTAACACTTATTATTACTGATAAGAATAATTCATAGAAAACAAAATTGATAATGGCTGAACTGCAAATTGTAAATATTCAGATTGCAAGATTTGAATTTGGTAAATGGTGCTTGAGAAAACAATGCCTCAATGGAAGACTCACAACTGAAAATAAAACTCATTGTGGGGGAGGGGAGACAGGGAAGGGAAGGGGGAAGTCCTGATTGTATTTAAAATTTCTTTATATAGATTAAGTGGACAAGAAATTAATTTGATAAAAATGTTTTGGTAAATAAAAATAATTTTTTATAATTAGAAACTATTACCAATGGCATATTTCACAGACCTAGAATAAACTCTCCAAAAATTCATATGGAATAAAAAAAGACCCCAAATAGCCGCAGCAATCCTGAGAAAGAACAAAGTTGGAGGCAACACAATACCAGATATCAGGCTATATACAAAGCCACTGTTCTCAAAACTGCCTGGCACTGGCACAAGAACAGACATATAGACCAATGGAACAGGAACAGCAAACCCAGAAATCAACCAAAGCCATTATGCTCAATTAATATTTGACAAAGGAGGCAAGAGCATACATACAATGGAGTCGAGACAGTCTCTTTAATAAATGGTGTTGGAAAAATTGGACAGATACATGCAAAAAAAATGAAACTAGACCACCAACTTACACCATACACAAAAATAAACTCAAAATGGATAAAGGACTTAAATGTAAGATGGAAAACCATAAAAATCTTAGAAGAATCCTTAGGCATCAAAATATCAGATATATGTCATAGCAATATCTTTACTGATATAGCTTCTAGGGCAATGGAAACTAAGGAGAAAATAAACAAATGGGACTGCAGCAAAATAAAAAGTTTCTGCACAGCAAAAGAAACCATCAACAAAATAATAAGAGAGCCCACTGCATGGGAGAACATATTTGCCAACGTTATATCCAATAAGGGTTTAATTTCCAAAATTTATAGAGAACTCATACAACTTAACAAAAAGAAGGTAAACAATTCAATCAAAAAACTTGGCAAAGGACCTAAATAGACACTTTCTGGAAGAGGACATAAGGAAGGCCAAAAGACATATGAAAATATGCTCAAAGTCACTAATCATCTTAAAGATGCAAATCAAAACAACAATGTGGTACTATCTCACACCTGTCAGAATGGCTATCATCAACAAATCAACAAACAACAAGTACTGGAGAGAATGCAGAGAAAAAGGAACCCACATGCAATGCTGGTGGGAACACAGACTAGTACAACCACTGTGGAAAACAGTATGGAGTTTCCTCAAAAAATTAAAAATGGAACTCCCATTTGACCCAGTGATCCCACTTCTAGGAATATATCCCAAGAAACCAGATACACCAATCACAAAGGATATTGCACCCCTATGTTCATAGCAGCACAATTTACCATAGCTAAGATTTGGAAACAGCCTAAATGGCCATCAGCAGAATAGTGGATTAGAAAACTGTGTTACATCTACACAATGGAATACTACGCTGAGGTAAAAAAGAAAGAACTTTTATCATTTGCAACAGCATTGATGGACCTGGAGAGCATTATGCTAAGTGAAATAAGCCAGTCAGAGAAAGATATCACATGATCTCACTCATTTGTGGAATATAATGAAGAACATAAGCTGATGAACAAATATAGCCAGAGACATAGAAGCATCAAACCTCAGAGGAAAGGCAGTGGCAGGTGGGATGGGGTGGGGGTAAGAGATCAACCAAAGGACTTGTATGCATGCATACAAGCATAACCAATGGACACAGACCATAGGGGGGTGAGGGGGATATGCTAAAAGGTGGGAGGGGCCAGGGAGAGGTCAATGGTGGAATACTTTAAACAAGAAAGAATTTGAAAAAAATTAGAAATCATTAAACTCTGTAGAATAAACTAAGATATTAAGTTTTTCAAAGAAAATTTTTCACTATTTATTTAATTCTGAAGAAAAACACAGTCAATTAGTATAAAGTCATATCCTTATAGTTAAAATTATGAAGTCAAAACACTTACTGAGTCAAAATGTCAGAGTAAAAGTATCCTACACCTATACACTAAACATTTTAATCAGAATTTCCTAGCACAAAATTTGCCAGGTTTTAAAATAGAATCTTGAAATGGTCTAATTGAGCATTGAGTTCAATATGGCAGATTGAGTACATTGACCTTTTCTCCCTTTCAAGATTTATTGAAATGGGTGGAGATATATATATATCCCCATATGAAATGAAACTATAAGGCAATAAGTCTGATTAGATGTCCAGAGAAATCCTCTCACTTTAGAACAGAAGAAAATGATGCATAGAATTGTTTTAAATTTCTTATATGTGGGTCTGAGTAAAGAAAGAAAATCCTCAGAGGGCAGAAATAAAAAGAAAACAAAATTCCAGAGAGGTGAACAAGCTCTGAAGCTGGCATGTATCTTAGGGGCAACTGCCAGTCCATGGCGGGCCTACAGTGTAAGTTTTGCAGAAGACAGATCTGGGCCCTGTTCAAGGTGAGAGAGAAAAATTGGTCCCTGTGAAGTTGAGAGGTCAGATTGAGACCCTTGAACAAATGCAGGATCCTCTAAAGGCAATACAAAAAAAAAAACAACCTCCTAAAGGGAGATGATGCTGTATGCTTTGGCCTGAACTTTTGAATAGGAAAAAAAAATGAAAGAAACGTTAAAAAAAGAAAAAGAGAAGTCTCCCTGGAGAAGTCCTAAATGCAAGTCTATCCTCATACTGGTTTGGGGCCAGAATTGATATTTCCTCTATAGACTTAAAACTAAGAATATAGTTTAGAGTGGTCCCAGCTTTGGGAAGCCCTGAACTTGGCAGAAGCAAATACTAGAACAACCCAGGCCTCAAATAATTCTTCCAAGGAACATGAGCTGACAGTTTGGTTTTTTTATTACTAAACTCTTAAAGACGCAAGTTACCATAAGATTCAAAAAAAAAATAATCAAACTCCACAGATATCAGGATATTCATATGCAAAATATAAAATGCTTAAAACAATAATAGAGGGGTAGAATGTATAATTAAAAAAATAAGACTATTCAATATAACCAGGCAGATTTTCAAGTGAACCAAATAGAATATTTAGAAATTTCTATCCTACCTAATAATAGACAAATATGCAAATTGACCATACCTGTGACACACCCACAAGCCACACCCACCATCCCATCAGAGCGAGTATGCAAATTAACCCAAACCAAGATGGCTACAGCCACAGAGAGCAAGGTTTCCTAGTAAACAGAGGAAGCCAAGCTTTCCGCCTGCCATTGCCAGGCCTAAGCCTCCACTCAAGCTACAAAGTTTCAATTATAGAAGGTAAACAAATTCAAACAGAAATGGCAGCAGAACGGAGCTTGAGAGAGCAGGCCAGGGTTGCTGCTGGCAACAGGGGAAGCAAAGCTTTCCGCACACCCTGGCCGGGCCCACCCACTTAAGGCAACAAAGTTTCAATTATAACCCCAACACAAATGGCTGCCAGCCTCAAAGGGAGCCCCAGGCTTGGCTCTGCTCCAGGCTACAAAGTTTCAATTGTAGAAGGAAAATAAATTCCAGATACCAGGGCCTCTGCTTGGGTTGCCAGGGGGTGTGGCCCGCCTGCAAACCACCACAGGCCCCTCGCTCAGGCCGCCCCACGTCCCAAGGGAACCCCCACCTGATCCGGGACACCCTTCAGGGCAAACCAGCTGGCCCCCACCCCTGTATCAGGCCTCTATCCTATCTAATAAAAGAGTAATATACAGATTGATCATCACTGCAACACACAATATAGCTGCCTCCATGTGGTCAAAGATCCTGCCCCCATGTGGACACAAGATGGCCACCACAAGATGGCCAGCAGGAGAGGGCAATTGGGAGGCATCCAGCCTGCAAGGGAGGGCAGTTGAGAAGGACCAGGTATGCAAGGGAGGGCAGTTGGAGGTGATCAACCCTGCAGGAGAGGGCAGTTAGGGGTGACCAGGCTGGCAGAGGAGGGAAGTTGGCAAACAGGCTGGCAGCAGAGTGGTTAGGGGGTGATCAGGCTGGCAGGCAGAAGCGGTTAGGGGCAATCAGGAAGGCAGGCAGGCAAGCAGTTGGGAGCCAGCAGTCCTGGATCGGGCCTAAACGGGCAGTTGGACATCCCTTGAGGGGTCCCATATTGGAGAGGGTACAGGCTGGGCTAAGGGGCAACCCCCCTCCATGCACGAATTTTGTGCACCGGGCCTCTAGTATATATATAAAGCCTAAACGACCTGCCGACCAGATAACTGGCTGGTAGCTATGACGTGCACTGACCACCAGGGGGAAGACACTCAATGCACAGGCATGGAAACATGGAACAGACTGATGAATCTCAGAGGGAAGGGGTGGGGAGAGGGCAGGAAGAGATTAACCAAAGATCTTATATGCATACTAGAGGCCCAGTGCATGGATTTCCGCACTGGTGAGATCCCTTGGGCTAGCCTGTGGGGATTGGGCTGAAACTGGCAGTTTGACATCCCCTGAGAGGATCTGGATTGCGAGAGGGCACAGGCCAGACCAAGGGACCCCACCAGTGCACAAATCCGTGTACCAGGCCTCTAGTTAAATATAATCATTAAAATTTTTAAATGGCGGATTAAATATAACTATAGAAATAATTAGTAATATGGAAGATAGAGCTGAAATATTTACCCAGAATGAAACACAGAGGGAATGTTTTAAAATATACAAAATAGAGATTAAGACATAAAAAATATACCTTGAATTGGAGTTCTTAAAGGAAAGAATAGCAAGAATGAAAGAGAAGCACTATTTGAAGAGTGAATACCAGAAAATGTTTTCCATAGATGCATCTTAAATGAAAATTATATTTGAGGGTTCATTCTAGAAAAAAATAAGAATGCAAAAAGGAGTAGGACATAAGACGCATGAAATAGTGTCAGCTAAGTATCACTAGAAAAAGCAAAAGAAGCTCATAATAAATTAAGAGAAAATCCATGCGACCTTGACAATTGGAATAGCATTTAGGCACAATTCTTTTGGTTTTTAGCCATGCATTATCCAATCAAGACAGTTTGATCAACTTCCTTAATCAAACACAGTTACTTAGGTTCGTTGTTTTATTTCCATCCACTTCAGTGTGGTTAGGTTATACATTTGTAATATAGTTAGGTTAGTTTGTTAGTATTTGTATTCCATTTGGAGGTTCAATCTATATTCCGGTTGTTTTTAATTGTTTATTTTTGGGGGTAAGGGATATATGAAATATTACCATGATTCTAAGAGTCATAGTACACACACACACACACACACACACACACACACACACAAAATGAATTCAGAGAAGTATATCACATCCCTGCTACCTGAAGTCCATTCCCCACTTCTTTCCACCCCTTTCTACTAACCCTCCATAAATAACTGATCTCAGGAGAAACTCTTTATCTAACTTGGGTTTTTTACCTCCGTTTTTATAAAAATTGAACTTTTAAGGCTAACTCTAATAAGACCAGCTATGATGATCTGTATATCCCTAGAAAAATTTCCATTTCATTTAGGTTTTCAAAATTGTCTACAAATATGACAGGTAGGTGTGTGTTTTTTCAATTTCTTACGTTTCAGTGATTACTTCCTTTTATAATTTCCTATTTTGTTTATTTTTACTTTTCAATTTCTTTCTTCAGCAAATTATCTAATGGCTTATCTTTTTCTATTTAAATAGGACTTTGATTACATCATGCTGTATTTTCTAAACTAAGACTGTCTCTTTAAGATGAGGCTGTTCCTCTATCAGGGGTGGAGAACCTTTTTTGCTGCTAAGAGTCATTTGGATATTTATAACATCATTCATGGGCCAAACAAAATTGTCAACTTAAAAATTAGCCTGTTATATTTGGTCAAATATTTAATTAACTCACCTCTCATGCCTTGGCAGGGCCAGACCAAATGATTTAGCGGACCTTATACGGCCTGTGGACCGGATGGTCCCCACCCCTGCACCATGTGGCTGGTCCTTTAAATGGGGTATATTTTGAAATCCCTTTCCGGTAGTACTGCTCTGACTTTTCCAGTATTTCCAGATCTAAGGTGAATTTCTCTTCCTAGTGGTTGTTTCCACTCTCCCTCAGGCTCCCTTTTTAGTACCCCTCATCCATTTTCTTAGTAATTTTTCTTGGTTGACTTGCTCTCAACAAAGCTTCCTGGTAGGTGGCTAGGGGTGGGATTTTGTAGGACCCTGGTGCTAGGGTGTTTTCCCTTTTTCTTTTCACTCACAAGTTTAAATAATAGCATTTTAGTAACTGAAGAGTAAATAATATATAATTTCAAATAAATGTCCATTTTCATGTTTATGTTAAAGTAACACAATGTGTGATGTGTATAATGTATGACAAGATAATATTTAAAATGTATATGTAACATGTGATAAAGTAATAGCATCCATGCATAAACATGTAATGTGTAAATATATGTATAACATGTATAAGGAGTAACATGTGTATAATTAAAAGGTTTTTTATCTGATACAGCTGTGTTCTCAGTTAGCTCTCTAAAAATTCAGTCTTCCTAACTTACATGCTATTTCACAATATGAAGTTTTCAGTTACTATTCTCTACCTTTCTATGTCAATAAATTTGCATTTCCTCTAATACAGTCCATATTCCAATTGTCCTAACTGTCCCCAATTTGTCCTTTGAACTGTATTGTCCAAACCAGTACAGAACCCAGGTCAACATATTACATTTGTTTATAATGTCTGCTAAATCTTTACATCTTTTAATCCAACACCAGCTCAGTTCCCCTCATTTTTTCATAGGAGATGAACTTGCTGAAGAGGCCAAATTAGTAGTCCTGCAGTGTATCTTACCTCCTCATTCGCCTGACTGCCATTATGGGGTGGCACTGACATTGTTCTCTCTCTCCTGTACTTCCTTATCATCTCTCTCTCCCCTAACAAAATGGAAACCTTCTAATTATCCATGATTGTGACTTGTTCATTTCTGTATCCCCACCAACACCACCATGCCTGGCCTACCCCATGCTAACATTTGTTTGTGTTTTTTAAATAAAATATGTATTAAATTGACCGATGATAAGTGTTAATAGCAAGACCTGGCATTTGTTTCAGATTACTATGGTCTAAAAAGTCTCTCTCTCTCTCTCTCTCTCTCTCTCTCTCTCTCTGTCTCTCTCTCACACACACACACACACACACACACACACACACACACAAAACAATAGCAACAACAACATGTAGGAAATACCATTTGAAACTATAAGAAAAGGATGATGAGATATGATTCTGAGGTAGGTGGTAACTTAATAGAGCAGCTAGGAAAACCTTCTGAAGTAGAATGATAATGACAGTGATTACATAGGATAAATGTTGCTATTATAAGAACAAACAGGGAGTGTTTTCCACAGCAGATGGGCATGGAGCATAAATGTTTCCAAAAACCATACATCATTTCATCAGAGAAAAGTAAGATACAGATGCCAACTGGAAATGATAAACAAATCTATCACTTATATGAAAAAGCTGTTGTGAAATTAATAATAATGATAGCAATGGCCTATGTTTATAAATGAAGCATGCAGATAAGTAAGCATTCAAAATAAGTGTCCTAAATCCTGATTCCTGCTCTCCCACCATTGTGTGTTATTTTCAATAAAGCATTTTACTTCTCTGTGCCTCTGTCCTCCATCTATCAATTGTAGATAATACTTTATTATATATATTTGTTGTTGATAGTATTACAGATGTCTCCTGTTTTCCTCCCCTTAACCCTTCTCCTCCCAGCCTCTACCCACCTCCCAGTTCTTCACCACCCTATTGCCCGTGTCCATGAGCTATGCATATATGTATATAAGTTCTTTGGTTTAGGACTTCTTATCTTAAGTAGGCCTGTTGACTTCTTTAATCGATCAAGCCACATCTCTCAGGGTAGACAATGAAAGGAAGGTCTTCTTGTTGAGTATCTTTGTCTTAGGCCCCACCTCTTAGATCCTGAGATTCATCTTTTCTAGGATACTTTCTCAGAGGACATTGGTGACTTTCTTATTTGAGTTTCCTAATGACAGAGGCAGAGCAAAGCTTAAAACAAAGATAAAGACATATGAATTGAGGTTGCTCTGAAAGCAGTTATCAAATGTATTCTATTCTCTTACTTTTGGATAACCTATGAAGAAGTCCTCTAAACTTATATTCAGTAAAAATTGTTTCTACTATAATTTCTTCCATATCCTGTTTAGATTATAGTATGTAATATTGGTTATCCCAATAAGATACTGTGAAAAGTATAGTACTTTATCATTTTTATAGTGTTTTCATAATTTCTCAAAGTGCCTTTCCACTTGTTCCATTATGAATCCTATATTCTATAGGCCATATTCTATACTCTGATTGACTTCTTATTTTTATATGATATTGATGAATCAGATTTTGCTTGAGGATATTGTATGTTTTTCTACTCCTGCTTAGTGGGCTTTTTAAAACTTTGTTATAGAATTTTACTTTAAATATTAAAGAAAATTAAAAACTGATGGTAACAGAATGCGGTATACTATTCCAAACAGGAGAATAAAATTCAAATCAGATATATGACTTTAAACCAAAAAATATGTGATACTTGTCTTTCTCTGACTGGTTATGTCACTTAGCATAACATCTCCAGGTTCCTCCAAGTTGTTTCAAAGGTTAAGAGATCCTTATTTTTTATTGCTGCATAGTATTCCAGCTTTTTTATCCACTCATCTACTGATGGGCACTTGGGCTGTTGCCAGATTTTAGCATGTTCAATTGTGCTGCTATGAACATAGGAGTGCATATTTTCTTTCTGATTGGTGTTTCAGGCTTCTTAGGATATATTTCTCACTTATATGTGGAATCTAATGAACAAAGTAAACTGACAAACAAAATAGATCCAGAGACATGGAAGCATGCAACAGACTGACAATTCTCAGAGGGAAGGAGGCAGGGGGGGTTGGGAGGGTGGGAAGAGATTAACTGAAGAACTTATATGCATATAAGCATAACCCATGGATACGGACAATAGTATGGTGAAGGCCTGGAGAGGAGGAAGGAGTGGGGATGAGGGAGTCAATGGAGGGGAAAAAGGGAGCATCTGTAATACTTTCAACAATAAAGATAAGTAAATAAAAATTTAAAAAACAAAAGAACAGTTAAGTCAATTATTTTTCTTTCTTCCACAAGGATATTAGCAGAGAAACATTTTAAATTTTAACCCTAAGACTTTAAGATAGCCATAAAGATGAAATAAAATAGGTACTAAAATAAACTGGGGAAAAAAAAGAATTAACAGCAATGGGAAAGATTGTACTTAAGCAAAATAGAAAAAAATTCAATATAGTTGTTTCTCGGTTCCAGAAAGTTAACTGCAAATCCAATGTCTTCCATTATATCAAGAGGAAAGCAGCACAAACCCTTTGCACTGGGGATGACAACACTGTAGAAATGGACTATTTCAAATCATCATGCCTTTGGTCTCTTTCTTCTAGTTATATGTCATCCTAAATATTGACAAAATCCCCCTTGAAAGTTTTATAAGGGCCATCTTTTAGAAACTCACTTACAGTAATCACTGGGCTTTGTGTAAGCACGATCATGTTAGAGGTCTCATGTTCCTTGGGAAACCCGCAAAGGCAGACTCCCCACAATTTAAAGAATAAGCAGTACAGAGGGTGTCACCTGAGAGGGACTTAAAAAAGAAAAGGAATTTCACATGTTAATGTCAAGTAATACATGTTTTTTCATACATTGTTTATTTTAATTTCACAACAACTCTTCCCTCTTAGATTGACAGCTATTATATTCTCACTCAATCAATCTCCATAATTTGTCACAGGATTGGCACATAGTGGTCGTTCACTACATACTAGTATTCTTTAATCAATATTGTAAAAATCAAATATCTATTGGATTACACTATACACAGGACTGTGCCAGTCTTCTAGGAGCCTGCACATTTGATAAAAAGCCAAGAGGTAGAGTGTGCATGCACGCACGTGCGTGCGCACACACACACGCACACACACACACACACACACACACACACACACACAGAACATAGTATCAAGTTTACAATCCTAATATATAAAAACCCTGGGTCCATCACATCTGCAACAATGGTCGGGAGGCTCGACCATTCACCAGGCTGCACATGCAGCAGGCAAGCGGGCTGAACTGCTGACCTCTTGGAGGGAGAGAGAGGCAGGGCTGATCAGCAGGGGCAGCGGCTGCTGGAGAGGCCAGGAGAGAGAAGCAGGGTGATCAGTCTGATTACCCTGCTTCTCGCTCTCTCAACAGCAGCCAAGCCTCTCTCTCTCTCCAGAGGTAAGCAGTTCAGCAGCTTGCCAGCAGCCTGGGGTGGCTGCTGATCAGCCCCAACTCTATGATCAGGCCCAGAGACAAACCCCAAGATGCTGACTGGCATAGAAACCGATCAATCAGAACCAAATCTGGGTGAATTGCGAGGAGCCAATGGCTGCCTAGGAGGCTGAGCTTTTGATACTGACTGGCATAGAAACCAACCAATCAGAACCAAATCTGGGTGAATTGCGAGGAGCCAATGGCTGCCTAGGAGGTGGAGCTTTTAACACTGACTGGCATAGAATCTGACCAATCAGAACCAAATTGGCCAGCAGAGGAGGGCAGTTGGGGGTGAGATCAGACTGGCAGAGGAGGGCAGTTAGGGGTGATCAGGCAGGCAGAGGCAGTTAGAGGCAATCAGGCTGGCAGGGAAGGGAAGTTGGGGGCAAGATCAGGCCGGCAGGCGAGGGCCATTGGGGGTGAGATCAGGCCGGCAGGGGAGGGCAGTCGAGGGGACCATAGGGATCAGGCCTAACCCAGCAGTCAGACATCCCCCGAGGGGCTCCAGATTGGACAGGGTGTGGTCTCGGCTGAGGGACACCCCCTCCCCCAGTGCACAAATTTCGTGCACCGGGCCTCTAATTATATATAATCAAGTGCTACATAATATTATTCATATATTAAGAATCTAAAGGAAAGGGGACTAGTACACATGCTAGAACAGGTGAGACAGGTTTCATTACAAATATGAGATTTGTGACTTACTGACTGAAAGAAGCACCCCTCCAATCTATGCTCCTTATTGCTATAAATGTGATGTTTCTAAAGTATAAATATCTATCCTCTTGAACCCACCCATCATTTTCCATCCTCATTCCTCCTGCATTTCCAAGATCTTTTGCACAATCTCCATCACCTTCCTCAATCAAGACATGCTACCTGAAGTGTCTGTCCTCTCAACAAATCCTAGTTCTAAGGCCTCCTAGAGACTAATTTTAAGCCAAATATCCCTTATTAGTAAGGCCTTTTCTTACCTCCCACATGGAATTCTATCTCAACTCAAGTATCCTCACATTATTCTGACAGAATCTTATTATAGCACCTGTACTATGTTAAAGCATTAAATTATTTACATCTGTCTCTCATGAGATTGAAGCATCTCAAGGAAAGAGATATTTTATTCATATTTTGAATTTTTAACAACTGAACATGTAACAAGGGGCTTACAGATATTTTATCAGCAAAGAAATAATTGGAAGGAAAGAAGGAAAAGAGAGTAGCCAGGCTAACTAAAGAAAGAGGTTTATATCAGAGAGAAAGTTAAAAAAAAAAAAAAAAGCAGATATTATGGAGAACTTTGAATGCCAGGCTCAGAAGTTTGGGTTATTTAGGGTTCTGAATCAAAGCTATGGAATGATAAAGGGAGAAAAAGTAAGAGTAGCAATGCACTATGTGAACTCTAGAAAAAGGATATAAGAGGAGGCTGATGCACCTGAATTTCAAAGGTTATGTTAGGAATATCCCTCTTCCCCCCATAGACCACTAGTCAAATTAATTGTATTGCTTGTAAACTGAACTCCAGTTTTAAGAATCAGTGGTACTTCTAATGGGGAATTTAAGGAAAAGACATGCATTTATTTTCACTCTCTTCTGAAATAAGACACTGGCAATGAGTTTTCAAATGCATAAATTCACAGGAACAAAGAATGGGAAGTGAGGCAACAGGCACAAAACTTTAGATGCCTAAAAGCAACTGGATAAGCAGTAACAGATCTAGAAGACTTAACAAAGTAATAGAGAAAGCACAGAAACAACCCAATTTACCTTGCAAAACCTCCAAAAGCATCAAGAATTGCCAGTACTGGGTACTTCTCAAAGTAAGGGTAGACAGAGGGCTAAAACAGGAGAACTTTATTGAAAAATATATCCAAGAAGTAGTTAGAATCTCAGATATCTCCCTCCACTCTGTGCTCCAGATGACTTTCATCCTCGCTACAAAAAAAAAAAATGGAGATTCATTCTCTGAAGAGAAAATATGGGCGAGTTTTTGGACTAGAGGACCCAGACAAAGGTGAGAGTGAGATACCATAAAGTAAAACATACAAATTCAATGAACATTTTCATACCTTTGCTCTCCCTTAACTTAACCACCAGAAGACCTTCTACATCCCAGGGAAAGTACTGGAAGGTCCTTCTCTGCAGAGTGTGGTCAGCTCCAAATAAAAGCAGAAAATGCTGACTGGAGTTTCCCCAATTAAACAACTCAGCTAGATCATCTTTCTGTGAAGCCCTGAGAAGCAAGTCCCAATTCAAGGTGTCTACCTAGGTTTTAATGTCCCAAATTTGATTGAGCAAACAACACAGACCAAAGATCAACAAACATCTGATAGATCCTCCTAAAAGAAAACAAACAGCCCTAGCTGATTTTGCTCAGTGGATAGAGCATTGGCCTGCAGACTGAAGGGTCCTGAGTTAGATTCCGGTCAAGGGCACATGCCCAGGTTGCGGGCTCAATCCCCAGTAGGGGGCATGCAAGAGGCAACTGAACAATGATTCTCATCATTGATGTTTCTATCTCTCTCTCCCCTTTCCTCTCTGAAATCATAAAAAATATATATTTTTAAAATCTACAATAATAAAAGTGCAATATGCTAATTATACCAGACGACCTTACGGATGAAGCCCGGGCTGCAAGGGAAGCCCGGGTCCTGGGTGCCAGAGGGAAGCCGGTGCTGGCAGCCAGGAGAAGGAAGGCCTACTCTTGCATGAATTTTGTACATCAGGCCTCTAGTATAGAAATAAAAGATAACAAACAAAAACTTGGATTAGGGAGAGATAAAGTAGGGGGGAAAAACTTCAAAAAATAATCATTAGTAGCCTCTGAAAGATGAGAAGATATTGTAGTATATGTTAAAATGTGGTTCAAAGAACAAAAATGATCTAAAACATGATGGCAGAAATCAAAAGCTGAGTAGAAATATGAAGTGAGAAAATCATACACAAAATGAAAGAGATGGACTATACAGACAAAATCAGAGGACCCATCCAGCAAGTCCGATATCTGAAGAACAGGACTCATAGAAAGAAAAATCAGAAACAATAGAGGAAAGAAGATAATTATTAAGATAAATTAGGGCACTTTTCCAAACAAGAAGGACATGTGTTTCCAGACTTAAATAGATTTCATTAGTACCTAGCCAAAGGACAAAAATCCACAAAATATGCAAAGATCATCACAAAATTCTAGAATACTGATGAAAAGATAATATCTCACAAGCTTCCTGAGGGAAAGGTGAAGGGCTTGGAGAGAGGTCACATAAAGAAGGAACAGAAATTATAATGACAATGAACTCAATAGCAATATTTGAAGCCAGAAAAGAGTGAGAAATGTCTTCAAATTTCTGAAGAAAAATACTTTCAAACCTACAATTCTATAACCAGCCTAAGTGTTAAATAAGCGTGAAGTCATTTTCAGACATGAAAGATCTCACAAAATGTATTTTATATGAATCTCTTATAAAGATGTTATTGGATGCCCTGCCAAATATAAGAATAAACCAAGAAAGGAGAAGAGATGGTATATGAGAAATAAGAGTTCCAACTCAAGAGGTAAAGAAATCCCCAGGACGATGGTAAAGAAAGATCTCAGGAAACACATTTAACATTGTCATAGAGTTTTTAAATTAAATTAGTGATTGATACATAAAAAATAAGCAAATGAAAAAAATCAAGTTATTAACTGCAAGGGGAAAACCAGTGGGGATATTTAAAGTAATTAGATTATACTATACTACATGGCTTAGCTGTGTGTTAGGGTTGGATAGTTGTACTAACACACACACACACACACACACACACCATTGATCTAACCAAACATATTCTTATTCAAAAGAAGATTTTAGGAAGCAAAAATTGATGCTGGGAGGATGGGATTTCCTATGAAAGACAACAATATCTCCATCTTCCAGGGTTGGAAGTTAATAAATAATCCTTTTAAAATGCACACACAAAAAAGATAAGAAGTGGATGTATAAGTGTGTTACTTGCCGAAACCGGTTTGGCTCAGTGGATAAGCGTCGGCCTTCGGACTGGAAGGTCCCAGGTTCGATTCCGGTCAAGGGCATATTCCTTGGTTGCGGGCACATGTAGGGGGTGTGCAGGAGGCAGTCGATGTTTCTCTCTCATCGACATTTCTAGCTCTCTATCCTGCTCCCTTCCTCCCTGTAAAAATCAATAAAAAATAAAAAATAAATAAATATATATATATATATATATATATATATATATATATATGTGTGTGTGTGTGTGTGTGTGTGTGTGTGTGTGTGTGTTACTTGGTGATAGAGACTCAGCTATAAGAATTAAAAATGGCTACTTCTGGGGAGCAAGAGATGTCAAGAAGAAGAGTCAAAAGATCACTGTAGACCTGAACTTATAAAAATATCTGAAGCATTACATTAATAGTATAACTCATATTTAAGAGGTAAAAATAAAATTTTAAATTATTGTTAGAAACAACTATGTATCTAATTTCATAACAGAATATTGTTTTTGCATTATAACTTGTAAAAACTAAGTCTAAAAGGTCACTATTTCACTTGGAGAAATCACAGGTCTGTTTAGGTACTTTCCTGTTGTTCATTTTTTCCTATCCCTCTTCTGCTCTGCCCAACCACCCAACATGCTCCTAAAGCAAAGGGGAATAAGGAAGTGGTTCACAACTTTCAATCTATTAGTAACATAGAACTTTAAGGCTAAAGCAACCTCATGTCTTAAAAACATTATTACAACACGAAGTAAAAATTGATATAAATTAAACTTGACAAAATTTTCCAAGTGTTTATTGAGTTCTATATACCAACCACACTCATCCAATATCACCTATTTATTTGTATATGCAATTACTGCAAACCCAGGTATACTAAGGTCACTCTCCCACATGAAAAGAAGAAATGGAAGTCTACAAATCTTCACAATGTCACTTTCCTATAAAGTCATTATTACTTTTTCCTTGTATCTCAGGGGCATTCCATGTCTCCTACTTTTATAGTTCCTGGGTTTCATCTCATGGAGGCACCAATGCATTTTGCTGTCCTGACAGCCATTTGGCAGGTTCATTATCTAATTTGAGTCTAATTTCTTCAAGGGTTGAATATCATCTTGGTCTTTGGCTTAATTCTTGGTTTGCTGGTACTTTGTTGAGTATCTGCTAAATCATTTCCAGGAAATGTCATATTTGACTGGTTTTCAAGGTTACTATGTCCATGTCTCTCTTCTCCTACACATACAAGCACACACACACACACACACACACACACACACACACACACACACACACATATGTTTATGAATACTTTATTTATTCCTCAAATACTTTTGACTAGTCTCTCCCTCATTTCCCACATGTCTTAAAGCAAAGGCAACTAGAAAACTGAGAGATAATTAAGTCTTGTCCCTTCCTTTCTGCAAATGAGAAAAACGAAATGGAGAGATGAAAAATGTCTTGTCTGAGGATTATAATGCAAGACTTTGGATTTTCAGTCTATTACTCTGCATCATGCCATCTATTTTGTTTTTTGAATAAAAATTTTGATAATGTGATTTCTATTCACCATCCATCAGTGAGTAAGAGGCTTTTAAATATTATACATAAAATTTTGTGGTATATATGCAATATTTATCAAACATTTCAGTACCCAGCACATAGGAGATGCTCAATTAACATTGAATTAAAGACTAAATATTTATTGCATTTCTATTATGTGCAAGGTATTTGCCTAGGCATTAAAGATTTGATTACTGCTTTATTGATACTACAATCCAATATATCGAGGAGGATCATCCAAGTACCTTAAAACATTTTAAAATGGGGCTGGATTTTTGCCTTTATTTTTCTTTTCTTTATTCTAAAGTTCCTAACTTTTAAAATTGATAGTGGAGTATAATCCTATGAATTTAATATATTGAAGAATACTTACCAATATTCTTTTTAAATTTTTATTAGTTAGTTGCTCATATGCAAAAGAAATAACTGGCCCAATCAACTTAAAATTATACTAGGTTTCTCAAAACAGTTTTGTTGCTGATGCAGTAAAAATAGATTTTCTTTTGGGAGATGATGTTGAGAGGTATGTGTTGAACTATAAATGAAAAGCTATGCTTCTGCTTAACGCATGTGCTTAAAAAATAAAAAGCCTTTTTTAAAAATTTTAATGAAATCCTTATGAAAGTTTCTAGATAGTACAATACCAACCCATCCCACACCCCAACTCAGGCAGTAGTGGGATAAAAATTTCCCATGATGCCTTGTTAATGTGGCCCTGTTTGCTGTCCAAGACTGAGACTTTAATCTCCATGTTCAGTCACCCTTGGGTTTCTCTAAAAAACAAAAGTGTTAATGAGCTAGCTAATGAGATTGTCCTTTCCCACCATTTATCAGCTTTTTACTGATCTATTTAGCTGCCTTTGAAAAGCTGGGCTGTGACCCATCTTGCACAAATCACCAAAAACCCATTGGAGAGTAATAGCTTTAGTACTTTAGAACCAGAAGCTTCGAGATAAAAGAATCTGAATCTCATTACAAACTGCCTGAGCTATCCATTTAGTCATATCAAAGCCAATTTCATATTGCAGGCAAGTTACAAGAAAAAGAAGGAGAGCTACGGGCTCTCCACTTGGTGCCTTTTTCTGGGAAACCATAGTATAAATACAGAGTCCTCTATCTTCATCTGTCGCAGCTCGTGTAATTCCATATTCTGTTTTGTTCTTGTTTACACAATGTTCTTGCTGAATAATTTTCCCCTTCATTGGCATTTTTGCCATTAACACTGTACGATACTTTATAGTCTGAATTGCTTCAGATGGAGAAGTAACAGAATTTGCCCTTTTTGAAACATAATGATGAAGGAAGGGAATCATACTTGATATTGATAGATGAGAATTCAAGAAGAGAGTGTAAGCTCCCAGGGAACAAAGAAATATTTATGGACTTATTATGAGTCACAGGTCCAATTTGTTAAATCTGAAGTAAACCTATTACAGTGAGCCATTCAGAGTAAGAGAACTGCACATTGTTTATTCATGACAAAAATCATTGTGAATTTCAATGGAGCAATTTATTCCTTGAGCATGTCCCAGTAATCAATCAATGATTTAAAGCTTTTAAAAATTTTTTATTGAATTTATTGGGGTGACATCTTATATAATAAAGAGGTAATATGCAAATTGACCATCACTCCAACACACAAGATGGCCACCCCTATGTGGACACAAGATGGCTGCCACAAGATGGCCAGCAGGAGAGGGCAGTTGTGGGCAATCGGGCCAGCAGGGGAGGGCAGTTGGGGGCAATCAGGCCTGCAGGGGAGGACAGTGGGGCAGACTCAGGCCTGCAGGGGAGGGCAGTTGGGAGGACCAGGCCTGCAGGGAAGGGCAGTTAGGGGCGACAAGACTGGCAAGGGAGGACAGTTAGGGGTGACCAGGTCAGCAGGGGATGGCAGTTGGGGGCAACCAGGTCTGGAGGGGAGGACAGTTAGGGGTGACCAGACCAGCAGGGGAGGGCAGTTAGGGGTGACCAGGCTGTCAGGAGAGGGCAGTTAGGGGCAATCGGGCCAGCAGCGGAGCAGTTAGGTGTCGATTAGGCTGGCAGGGGAGTGGTTAGGGGGTTATCAGGCTGGCAGGCAGAAGCAGTTAGGGGCAATCAAGCAGGCAGGCAGGCAGTTGGGAGCCAGCAGTCCTAGATTGTGAGAGGGATGTCCAACTGCCCGTTTAGGCCTGATTCCACCAAGATTAGGCCTAAACGGGCAGTCAGACATCCCTCGAGGGGTCCCAGATTGGAGAGGGTACAGGCTGGGCTAAGGGACACACATCTCCACCAATACCACCCCACCACCCCCGTGCATGAATTTTGTGCACCGGGCCTCTAGTTGATTAATAAAATTATATAGGTTCCAAGTGCGCAATTCTATAATACATCATCTGTATATTGTATTGTATGTTCACCTCCCAAAGTCAAGTCTCCTTCTATCACCATTTATTTCCCATTTACTCTCTTCTACCGCCCCCATTCCCTTTTCCCTCTTGTAATCACCATACTGTTGTATGTGTCTATGAGATTTTTAGAGGTTTTTTTTGCTTAATCTTTTCTCCTTTTTCACCCAGCCCCCAATCCCCTTCTCCCTAATAGCTCTCAGTTTGTTTTCTGCATCTATGAGTCTGTTTCTATTTTGTTTGTTTATTTTGTTTTTTAGATTCCACATATAAGTGAAATCAGATGGTACTTGTCTCAAACATTTTTTTGTATTTACAGAGACAACATTCTTTCTTTTGCATCTATGAGCTTCAGGAGGGCAGAAAACATGTCTGTTTTGCTTACTGTGGTATGCCCTACATCTAGAGCAGTGCTTAGTACATAGCAGACCCTAAATAAAAATTTACTAAATATATAGTCATTCACTGAAGCCCTTGAAATCTTTTTACAACCAAAAGATACAGTATACACATACACACTAAAATATACATACATATATACGTATGTGTATATACACACTTTCATCTTGTCCAATAAAATTTATTTCACTCCTCCCATTCCTGGACAGTGTATTTTCAGAATGTTTGTAAAGGACTTAGGAAACAGGGTATTTTCTAGAAAGTTCCTGGGTTTAGAATTCAGTATAACCTAAACTTCAAATTCTCATCCAATATAATAAAAGGCTAATATGCAAATAGACTAAAGGGCAGAACAACTTAACAGCCAGTCGCTATGACATGTGCTGACCACCAGAGGGTGCACACGGAACATGGCAGGCCTCGGCTGTGGTGCGATGGTGGGGCAGGTGAGCGGGGGTGCCAGACCAAGGCGGGGCACTGGTCGCTGTCATCGGGGCAAGCCTCTGGTGGTTACTGAAAATTCTTTGCAGGAGGGGCGGGGTAGGGACGTGGAGGATGGGCCGAGACCTGCCCCTGTGCCCACCACAGCCTCACGGTCCACAGTTCCTTTAAAGGTGCATGAATTCGTGCACTGGACCCTCAGTGTATAATATTTGGCAATTCACAGAACTTAAGTAGGCCTTATTCTCCTGTAAAAAATGATACCAAATAGGTCCTCAATAAATTCTAACTATTAGTATTATTATTTGATGATGTTTTTAAATGGCCAGGTGGGGAGGCAAGTTGTAGAACAACCTGTGTTTCCTTTACCCCATGTGTACACCCCAAAATAATGAGGTCTGAGAGCAACTTTTTAGATTCCTTTCCATCTCCCCTCTCCTTTACTTGTAGGCAGCACTATTTCAATTGTTTGCATTGGCGTCAATGACTACAGCTTTCCTGATCTAGTTTATTGACTTCCTCTTTCCCTGACACTCTTAAATGTCAATAATGGCTAATTCATCATTCAGCCAAAGGCTCTCCTTTGTGTAAGGATTTAAAGGCTATATAGCTATGTAGTCCTGACTTTATGCCAGGCACTGTTCTAAAGATTATTTTGTTTGACCCTCAAATAATAAGGATAATGTAAGAATTATTGAACATAATTATATGTATAACACATTAAATTGTATAATGTATGTAATGCACTTTGGATGGAGACTGGCACATAGTCAATATTCAATACACCTTATAGCCATGCTTCCTGCCTCTAAGGAAGCCTTAGTCTAAAATCACACGGAGCCAATAAGGGTTTTGAAGCAAAGGAGTAACTTGATCAGGTTTTTGTTTTACAAAACTATTCAAGTGACAAAATAATTGAAATGTAGGAAATTGTCAGACTAAATTAATAAGACATCTTAGAGAATATTTTAAAGAAAATTAGTTATTATTTTCATATATGTATAACTGAAATGGTTAATAATCATAAATACACATTTTAACAAACAAATCAGAATTATTTAAAATTAGCAAAGAGCTTACAATTTTTTTCAGATAAATAAAATGGATTTCTAATGTTGAGCCAGACATCTCCTTTCTGATGAACCCTTGAGCCTGACTGTCCGAACTTCACATTTCAGACAAAGCTCGAACACCAAAGATAATGGCTTTACTATTTGCAGTCATCTGGTCCCGAGACTCTTAGCAGACAGCCACAGAGCTCCCGCTATCTGTGTTTGCCCTCCTTTCACCAGATTTCCCATGTGGCTTTCAACTTAAGTAATATCTTCTCCAGGCAGTCTTCACTGCCTGGCCCAGATCCCATTCTTCCCCTATTAGTTCCTACAGTCTGTAAATTCTGGGCCATTCATGTATTCACTCACCAGATAACAAATAAATGAGCACTCACTATGCTCCAAGCACTAAATATTACTGCAATATTCCAAGCATGAGAGAATGAGATGTTGAATTAGGACAGTGAAAAGGACAATTATGTTCAAATGGTCCAGGCAAAAACTACAAGATCAGAGCCAGTATAATGTAGCACATTCTATATACTGTCTTAACAAAGTTCACTAATATATCAGTAATGTCTTCCCAACCAGATTGTAAACTCCTAGCAGGAACCAGATACCTGATCTTCAATTCTTTTGAACCTTAAGCATAATGTGGCCCTTACTTAGTAGATGATGGATAAATAATTGCTCACTGAATGTACTAGTACATAGATGCAATTTTGGGTGGGATTGTCCTCTTTGTAGAATATTAACAACTTCTTGTTGACTTCCTCGGTTTTAAAAAATGGCATTTCCTCATAGCTAATTACTTTTTCCTTTTTCTCATCTAAGTTTCTGTTTCAGAACTCACTACTCTGTACTTATCTGAAATTTATACTAGCTTTGCCATTTATTCATGAGAATCAGAAATTAAAACAACCTCCAGGAATGCAATTTCAGCAAGTTATTTAGTGAGAAGCAGATGAAACCTTGATCTTCAGATTACACAAAGGCATTCTTATCACACTAATAGTTTACACATTTTCATTAAGTTGGCTTTTAACCTGCCATCTCAATGGGTGAAGTTCACTTTAGAATCTTTTTAATGAGTAAATCGTGAAGCTCTATCTAGATAGCTCAATGATGGGTGGTAATTAACATTAGATGAACAGAATTCTCTTTGCTCAATGAATGAGTCTGTACTCTATAAATTTCTACCAATGATCCAATATAAGCAGATTAATTTAAGCCTACTTTCTAACAAGCAATTAACAAAACAAGCCATGACTCCTCAAATTCAAAGAGGGAAAATAATTATTTTTTTTTCAGAGATGAGAGTGAGATGAGATTAGAAAAAAGTACTTTACTAAAATCTGCGCTCTTTCAATATCAATCTGGTCATTATTATAATTTGGTCAAGAAATATTTAATCACATGCCTAATGTGTACACAAGTGCTGAGCACTGTGGGAAAAACACGATCAGTACAACATGGACCCTGCTCTTAACTACCTCACCATCAACTAGAGGCGACATGTACAACAAATAATTGCTTCCCATTGTTGTAATTGTGCTGGGCTGTAATTA
The DNA here is from genome assembly GCF_027574615.1 of Eptesicus fuscus. Classification (NCBI taxonomy): domain Eukaryota; kingdom Metazoa; phylum Chordata; class Mammalia; order Chiroptera; family Vespertilionidae; genus Eptesicus; species Eptesicus fuscus. Next base: position 30,713,564 of record NC_072485.1, on the reverse strand, counting down.
GAGAGCTGACAGCTCAGACAATGCTCCTCACTAAGGGGGACAGGGTATGACAGAGGAAATAGTACAGGGGAGAGAGAAGCAAGGTGAACAGAAGAATAAGAAACTCTAATGACTTCTGAACTGGGGTAGAGGTGGGAGGTAATACAGAGAAGTAGATTACAAACCAAACAAGGGAAAAGGTGTGCCCGACTCTCCCACACACACAAAACTCCATTTTCTCCCTTCTTTCCCCTATTAAGTGTCTAGGCAAAGCAGATGACTTCAAACTTATCTAGAGAGACAGAACATAGACAAGGATATACCCAGTTGCCACTGGGTCCTAGAAGGACCACAGATGATACCTCCACCTGAACTCTCAGAGAAAATGACAAGAGTCCAGGCTCCATGCCAGCTGGCCCATCACACAGGCCAATGGGGAAGCCAACTCAAAAAGACACCCTCTCTCTCGTAGCTTTAGATTGAATTCCCCCAGAAGTAGACCCTGAGAATAGGATTCACATACAAGTTGCTTATTAAAAAGTGTTCCTATAAAAAAATGATACAGCAGTAGAACAGTAGGACTTAAAGGAAAGAGGCCAAGCAAGGGTGCAGTGTTTAGCACAATCTGACAGAGGGTATCTCTACTTAAAATCTCAGGGCTCTGAAAACAGTACAGAAAACATGTAAGAAGTCCCTATAAGGGTCCCAGGGGGCTGGGGTATTTCTATTTCCACAAGCCTCAGTCACTGGTTAAGAGCTGCCCCTGGTGGGAGGGGGGAGCCAAAGGGAGGCATTTCCAGAAGCTGAGGGTGTTGCCCCACAGTCACAGGTGGTGGCTGCTGGGAACCAAATGACAGTGACAAAGGAGCACTGGCAGGACTACCACACTCCCTACTGTGAATGAGGACATCTGGGGTTTGTACAGACTGAGGAATGACAGTGTCTATCACTCAAACATACTAGTGCCAGTTTTCATATATATTTTCTGTTCGTTAAACTTAATGTTTTAATAAGGGCACTGATGAGAAGGTTGATGGTCTTTCAAAGGTTCCCAGGACAGTAGGGAGGTAGGACACTGGTCAGTAAAGGCAATTTTATTTATTCATTCACTCTCTCGAAAATACTTATTGAGCACCTACTAAATGCCACATTCTCTCCTCAAAGAGAAGAATTTAGCTTGAATAAAACAGATAATATCTCTATCTTCTTGAATCTTACATTCTATTGGTGAGAAAGATAATAGACATACAAATACATTAATATGCAGCACAATATCAGGCAATGATACAATTTTTTAAAGAAACAAGGTAAGAGTGATGCTGGGAGTGCTTTTTTAATCAGGTGGTCAGAGAAGGCTTCTCTGTGAGGTGGCAAGTCAGAGGATATCTGAAGGAAAAGTGTTCAAGGCAAGTGGAATAGCAAGTAAAAAAATCTTGAATCAGAAGAATACGTGGCATGTTCAAGGAGCAGGGTAGTTAGAAGTCAGTGAGCTGGGAGATGGTGTGAGGGCGGGGAATGGAGGGTAAGGGATTACTTCTAAGAAGCAGTGGGGTTGGAGGTGGGGATTGTTGATGCAGGTTATTCCATTCCATGGAACTCGTAGCAATTTCTACTGAGCTCATGTTATTACTCAATGTGCAAAATACAAAGTGATTATCATCATAGGAGTTTGTAAGTAAGAGAAATTATTTGTAGCAGGAGGTGAAAAAAGACCTCAGAGGGGAAATGGCATTAAATTGAGCTTTACAATAATAGAATTTATATAAAAACATATGGTAGAAGGAGCCCTGACAAGACAAGGAAGTAATAAGAACAGTGGACATAGAGGCATGAAACCATTTAGCGTCAAGAGGGAACTGGGTCAAATTTAGATTGCCTGGAGTGTGGAATAGCATAAAAAAGAATTTTGGACTCTATCTTAAATGCCAGAGTTTCCCAATCCAAACAATTCAGCATAATATAAAAATTTTATGTCATCAATATACTATCACTGCACCAACCTACCATAATAAATGCTTTCTTAGAGAACTTAATAAAAAGTGATTAATAAATACATTAATTAGAAGGAAATGTTGGTTGAATAAAACAACCACCATGGTTTTCATATTTACTTCATACTAATTGCTCTATATATATTCTGTGTTACAGCTGAGGAATGTGAGGTACAAAGAAGCACAATTTTAAAAATACCTGGTTGTCACACAGCTACTAAGTGGTAGAGCTTGAATTATCTGACTCAAGGTTATGTGATGCCACAGCTTGTTATACTAGTATATGCGGCCTTTATTAGATGGATGGAAATGTATAGCTAAACATATAAGGAGAGTTAATAGTCAACAAAGATTATTGGAAAAATCTGATTTTGCTTTTTCTTGCCTAAAAAATAATACTGATTGAAGAGATGAAACATCTGACTTAAGACTCTTAAGTTAAAGGAGATCTTCAGCCCAATCCACGAAAAACCATGACAACAACAGATAAAAAGGATCTTCACTTTAAGATTAAAAACATCCCCACCCTGCCAGGTACACCAGTATGGAGAAGACATCAAAGAGACCTGAGTAAAAATCCGTAAATTTTGTATAATTCTATGGTTTCCTGAGAGCCTCCATTCAACAGAGTTGCTCTTGACTCATTTAAATCTAAGCACTAGACAAATCCAATGATAAACAATACATGAGAGAATAAAATGTTATTAAAAAAGCTGTTAAAATCATAGCCCCAAGTCCAGGTATAGATTTATTGAAGACCAATAATATACCAGCTACTGTTCTGAGAGCTGGGGGTACAACAGAGAATAATATAGGCAACAAATCTCTCCCCTCATGAAACTAACATCATTGTCAGGATCAGGGACAAAGGACATGGATAATAAACACATAAAAATTTAAAATACATCAATGAGAGTTGGTGATACATGCTGAGAAGAAAAATCAAGAAAGGAAGGGATATGGGGGGTGTTGGAAAGAAAGAAAAAGTCTTTATAGACCATGATAAAAATGTGCGTTTTTACCCTATATGAGATGGGAAGCCATCTAATAGTAATGGATGAAGTACATTATTTCATTTTATCCTAAAACTATAGGCCTGGAGCACGAACTCATGCCTACGAGATCGGGCCAAAACCAGCTCTCCGACATCCCCCAAGGGGTCCCAGATTGCAAAAGGGAGCAGGCCACAGGTGCACAATCGGGGCCAGAGAGAGATGCGGGAGGTTGGCCAGCCAGGGAAGGACCGAACGTGGGAGTGCTCCAGGGTGTGTCTGGCCCATCTCACTCATTCCTGATAGGCTGGACCCCAGCAGCAAGCTAACCTACCGGTCAGAGCATCTGCCCCCTGGTGGTCAGTGCATGTCATAGCGACTGGTTGACCAGTCGACTGCCCCCTGGTGATCAGTGCTTGTCATAGTGAGCAGTTGAGCAGCCTTAGCACATCATTAGCATATTACGCTTTGATTGGTTGAACGACCAACTGGTCGACCGGACACTTAGCATATTAGGCTCTTATTATATAGGATAACATCCAGATGAAAAGAGCACATGATCTCACACTATACAACCTATGTCATACTTCTAGAAAGTCTATTTTATGAGAACCATTTGATAGAACTAAGAATGCTCCAGTTGAAGGAAGTAAGACTTGGGTGGGAAAAAATGATAGGACCTGAAGAGTTATCATGTGGGGGAAGCAAAAAGGCTTATACACTAGGTGTTCTCCAAAGCATGAGACTTAGAACAGGACAGATGTGTCAGCTGAACATGAGGAAAATAATCAGAGGCCCATTGTCTCCGTACTGAGCTCCTTCTCACAGAGCGTGAGAAGCAACAAGCATCCTCAGGCAGAGGATCCCGCACGAGACAGACAGCTTGGTTAGATGAGTAACGTCCCCTCCAACTCAAAGATCCTGTGATCTAATTTTTAACGCAATTTTCCAAAACTTCAGGAAACAAGAGTTTTAGAATAAAAGTGTGCGGTACAGCCTAGCAATGGAGAGTGTAGATGATAAACTCTGAAAAACTTCCATTCTGCCAAAAACAATTATACACTAGGAAGATAACTTTGAGTGAGTTGCGTTAACCTTTCTGAGCTTTCATTTCCTCATCCGTAAAATGGGGGTAGTATTAGGACCTAACTCACACAGTTGCTCTTAGGAGCAAATGACATTGTACATGGAAAGGGCTCGCTACAATGTCCTCCAAGCATTTAGTACACAGTAAGTGCTGGTATTAGTTGGGTCTTACCTTCCCTGCTATTCTCCCATGACACAGTCCATCCTCATGTCATGAGGCTTGTTTTTCCTTAGAATCATTCAGGGAGCACTGCCTCGTCTCTGAGCAATGCAGTCTTAACTGTTTGGTTCGGCCTGATCCTCCCTGCAGAACCTTATCCTTAAGATTCCTCTCCCACTACAGAGAGACTCCTGCCAAATTGCCTGCAGTTCTAAATCACCAGGCTGCTTCCCGCTTAGCTCCATTACTAACTTTACCTGAAATGCCCTCCCCTTCTCCCAGCTAAGAGTGACTCATCTTTCAAAATTCTCACCCGGGTTGCCTTCCTCAATCACATCTCGCCTGGTGCAGAGGAAGGACTGAACACAGAAACTGTCTTCGTACAAATGAGAAAACGGAAGCTCAGGTAGGTCGAGTAACTTTGCCAAGGTCACCCACTAGTAAATGACTGTGGTGAAAGTCACAGCAGTAACCGTCATAATACCTTACACACAAACAGTGTCTTATGGTCTCAAAAGTGCTTTCCCAGGGTATTCCCCTGTATTTTCCCAACTCTGTGGGAAAGGATTAATTTTCTTCTTTCTTGTGGATCAGGAAACTGAGGCACAGACAGTCTGAGTGACTTCTGCAAGGTCATACAACTTTTCTAGTTGAAGGAACAGTCATACCAGACCCCAGACCTCAGATCCTCTCACTATCCGTCCACTGGCTTTTCCTTACAGAACACTCCATTTAGTAAATAAATGAGGAAGTAAAAAACAAAAATGACTCCATTTATTTTGTTGATGCACAGGACCTCATTCAAAAACTTTGAGCCCTCGAGGACAAGAATACAGTTAGGAACAGCAGTTCTTAAAAGCAACGTTTTCTCTCTCTACAATCACTGAGCCAACTGCAAAGGTGTGGCTAATTGAAGGGACTAACGAAGAGCAGATTTTACAAAAGGCAGGGTCAGAAAGCTTATAGTCTCTGTCGCAGAAGATACGAAATTTCAGAGGTAACTAACCAAACCGAAACCTAAAACAATTAGCGCACAAAAGCACGTATAGTGGTTTCCAGAGCAGTGGCAGTTAGGAGTCCTTGGCAAGCGTGAAATTCCCCACCCACTTTAGAAATTTCAGAACATCTGAAGAACAAGTGAAACGATGATGGTACTCACTGGACTCAAAATGATGTATCAATTAAACACAATGTTCTAAGGAGAAGGAAAGCAGGGAATGTGGAGATGGCCTCTCTGAGTAATCTTCTGTACATTTCCCAGAAGTTTTCAGAGAGCTATTCTCCTATTAAGGAAACTGTCAACAGCTCAAAGAATAAAGGGGAATGGGAAGTCAGGGGCTTGAACAGATACAGGAAGGCTTTTAGAAAGACAAACAAGTCTCTAAAATTTATATGAGGGTGAAGATTTCCTCTGCCTGTGGGGACACTTCTGTGTTAAATACATTGAACGTTACTAAGAGACATTATTTGTGTGTGCCAGACAATACACAGACATCCATCTAGTTAAAATTAGCACTATGCCTGAAGTGTTTTAGATATTCAGTGTTTGCAGAATAAATTTTAAAAAATGGTTCAATCTACTCCAGAAGTTCATTACTAATGGTAATTGAGTTTCAAAAATATATATTTAACTACCTACTATGTACCAGACCCATTCTAGGATCCAGCCACTTGGAACAATTTTTATTTTTTTATTTATCTTAATTGTTAAGGGTATGTCCCCTTCTTTCCCCATTGACCCCTTCTACTCTACACCCCCCACCCCGACCCCAGGCATTCACCACACTATTATCTTGTCCATGGGTTATGCATATATGCATATAAATTCTTTGGTTAATCTTGTCCCATCCTCCCCTACCTTCCTGGAACAATTTTTAAGTGTTTTGGTATTTTAATACTTACAAGACATGAAAAATGTCCATTCATTTTTTCATATGATTGTCAGAATATAATAGTAATTGGAGATAAAGTCAGAGTCCCTATTGCCATGTAATGCAGGGAAATTATAGTTTGTATATTACAAAATGACAGCATTATTTCTCATATGATTTGTAGAATGATTGGTTCATAGGATTAAAATAAGGCTAGTCCCTCCTGATCTTCAACTAGAAGTCATGTTTCCTATTATTAATAAGAGATTTGCCATCAAACAGACATAATTGTATTAGCACTTGTTTCTGAGGACCAATAATATTTTATAGTTGAACTGAGTTATACCAAGGTTCTTTCATTTCTTCAGTAACAAGTACCTTGACTGAGTTCCAACTAAGCTGCTTTTTCCAAATTTTCCTTAACAGACATATATTATGATGAGATTCTGTTGTTGTTATTCTACTTATAGAAAAAAAAAATTACAAACTCCTCAACTTGTGGATGTCAGTATCAATATTGAAAAAGATGTCTTTCAGATGGTGCAGCAGATACTGTCAATGCCCTAACCATATCCCCAGGCCTCACCATTTTGGTGCAAGCCAGATCACAATGGCCTCGGGGCTTTTTCTGGAGCTGGAGCCCACTCTGCAGTGTGCAGGACAGGCTGGAAGCCAGAGCATCAACAAGCATCCACTAAGGAATAGCCCTTAGCCCTTAGCAACAGAGGTTGGCATACAGATACTCCAACTCCTTGGTTATTGGAGGTGACAGAGATTAGCAGGCTGGCTGATTCTACACTAACTCCCAGAGTTCTCTAGTGGGATTAAGTTACTAGTTGGATAATGCATCCTTTATTGGGTACCTTCCCTTCCCTGTCTTATTTCCTCATTGCTCTCCTGATGCTTTCTGGTTCATCCAACAGAAATATTAAAGCACTTTAATACCATGTAAACTTGAATTTGAGTCCTTGTCTTAGGGCCTCTTCCAGGGGAACATAAACTAGACAAAATTATTAGGCCCTTCAATAATGATATTTCATCCTACCTTTACAAATACCATTTCCATCACCAACTAACTTTTTTTCTGTTTCATCCATAGCTAAATGAAATATGACTTGTGTTTTTTCTTTGCAAATAAAAAAATAATTATTTAAAAGAATATTATTAACAAAACTAGAGGCCCAGTGCACAAATTCATGCACCAGTGGCGTCCCTTGGCCTGGCCTGTGGGATCAGGCTGAAATCGGCTCTCCGACATCCCCCGAGGGGTCCTGGATTGGGAGAGGGCAGAGACCAGGCTGAGGGACCCCACTGATGCATAATTAGGGCCGGGGAGGGACGCTGAAGGTTTGCCAGCTGGGGAGGGACCGCAGGAAGGCTCCAGGGCGTGTCTGGCCTGCTTCACTCAATCCCAATCAGCTGGACCCCAGCAGCAAGGTAACCTACAGGTTACAGCATCTTTCCCCTGGTGGTCAGTGCATGTCATAGCAACTGGTCGACCAGTCAACTGTCTGCCCCCTAGTGGTGAGTATATGTCATAGTGAGCGGTTTAGTGGCATTAGCATATCATTAGCATATTACGCTTTGATTGGTTGAATGGCTGACCCCGTCGACAGGGCACTTAGCATATTAGGTTTTTATTATATAGGATTATTATTCTATAACATTATTTGTCCAGACCCAAATAAAAATCTAAAGTCATGAGTTCAAATGGGCATCAGAAACAGAAGAAACCTAAGACAGAAATCCAACTTCAGTGAGTCAATGCCTTTATTAAATGGACAGCCTATTAAATGAATATGGCATAATTTAAAAACTAAGATTCTGTTGTTCAACATTCAAATTGTATTTAATATTTTACTATTATAAACAATGCTGAAATTAACATTCTTATGCATAAATCTTTGTCTTCATCTCAGATTTTTGGGGAATAAATTTCTAGGAAATTTGCTAGATAAGAGAGTTAGAGTATTTTATCTCATCAGAATAGCTGAATATATTTTCATTCCTACCAGAATGAAACAAATGTTTCTATTTTAACATATTGTCATCACTCTTGAGAACTACACAATCATTGTGAAACATGTATTTCCTGAACATTTTTTCAATCATTCATTAATAACTATATTTTTGTGAATTCCCACTTCATGACTTCACAATTATGGTTTTGTTTTTCTCTTTAAATTATTTCCACACTTTTTACAATAAACCACATGAAAATGGTTATCTTAAGACAGTGCTGATTCAACAGTCCTTTTACTAAATTTAATAGTAATACATTTCATGTTTTTAAAAATCCTTGAAGTATAATATAGACTGTGATTTTAGATGGATTTTTAAAAATATATTTTTATTGATTTCAGAGAGGAAAGGAGAGAGAGAGAGAGACAGAAATATCAAAGATGAGATAGAATTATTGATCAGTTGCCTCCTGCACGCCCACTACAGGGGATGGAGCCTACAACCTGGGCATGTGCCCTGACCGGTTCCTAGGCCAAAGCTCAATCACTGAGACACACTGGCCAGGCTAGATAGATTTTTAAAAATAATTTTAAGGAAGTAATCATTTAATTTCATTAAATATCATAGCTTTTTGGGTGCTTGGTTGGTTTTGCATTGCTTTCTTTTGTGTATTATAAGGAATGAATGTTCACATGTTTGGGAGGTAGCATAGCAACTGCTCTGAAAGCAGATGGACTAGATCCAAGTCCTAACTCACCACCTAGTAAGGGGATGATCTTGCGGAGTTTACTTAACCTTTCTCTATCTTACTTGTCTTATCTACAAAATGGGAATAATAGCAATAATATCTGCATCATATCATCATAGTGAGAATGAGTTAATTCAAAGTGCTGATAACTCTCTTATCTGGCACTTAGTAACAATTTGATAAATGTTAGATGATTATAGATATTATAGCATTATTATTGTTCTCTATTGGGAGGCAATCTAGCAGTGATTTAATATTATAAATTCTTCCTAAGTTCACATGTCATAGCTCTCACACATAATAATTGGGTGAATTTGAGCAAATTACTAAACATGACTATGTTTCTGTTTTTCTCATCTAAAATATGAAGATAAAAATATTATCTATCTCATGGAGTTTTTATATAAATTAGTATACATATATATTTATGAACATACATATATACTTGAACATACATATGTCTACAATAATAAAAGCATAATACACTAATTAAACTGGACGTCCTTCTGGATGACCTTCTGGATGAAGCCAGGGCTGCAAGGGAAGCCTGGGGCCCAGGTGCCTGCTGGCAGCTAGATGGAAGCCCGGGTCCTGGGTGCCTACCAACGGCTGGAGGGAAGCCTGAGTCCCGGGTGCCTGCTGGTGGCTGGAGGGAAACCCGGGTCCTGGGTGCCTGCTGGTGGCCGGAGGGAAGAATGGGTCCTGGGTGCCTACCAGCGGCTGGAAGGAAGCCGGTGCCTGCAGCTGGGGAAAGGAAGGCCTACTCTTGCACAAATTTCGTGCATTGGGCCTCTAGTATATATATAAAGTGCTTAAAAGAATATCTAAACATAGCTCACCCTAGGATTTTATTTATTTACTAGAGGCCCAGTGCACAGATTCGTACACCAGTGGGGTCCCTCGGCCTGGCCTGCTGGGAACGGGCCAAAACCGGCTCTCCAACATACCCTGAGGGGTCCCAGATTGCAAGAGTGTGCAGGCCAGGCCGAGGGACCCCACCGGTGTGCAATTGGTGTTGGGGTGTGACCATGGGAGGGCTCCAGGGCATGTCTGGCCTGTCTTGCCCAGTTCCAATCAGGCCGATCGGGCCCGGAGGTTGGCTGACCAGGGAGGGACCGTGGGAGGACTCCAGGGCATGTCCAACCTGTCTAGCTCAGTCCTGGTTGGCCAGACCCCAACAGCAAACTAACCTATCGGTTGGAGCATCTGCCCCCCTAGTGGTCAGTGCGCATCATAGCAACTGGTCAAATGGTCGAATAGTCAGACACTTAGCACATTAGGCTTTTATTATATAGGATTTTTTTTGAGAGAGAGAAATGTGAGCTAATCTTGATATCTATTGAAACTGTACATTTTATTTTCTTTGAGCTATTATTGATATGTTACATTAATCGATTTCCTAATTTGTAGAATATTGCATTTGTAGAATGCCACAACATTTAAAGACACCATTGATTCCTCTCTTCCTTGACATCTAACCCATCAACTAGTCCTCTGAAATATATCCCAAATATATCCCAAATCCAACCACTCTCACTGCCTTCACTACTCACCCTAACTACACACTATCATTATCTCTCACCTGGGACATTTTATTGACGTTTTGATAGATCTCCCATTTTTCTCCCCCATAAACTTCCAATATGCAGACTCTCTATACCTGAATCTGTTTCACATGGCCAATAATTTTTGAGCTGCTGCACTCACCAGTTGGCTGTCAATAAGAACCCCAATACTGGTGACAGGTAGAGTGCTGATAATAACTCCTGCTATCTTCCAATGGTGTAATTGTTAAAACTTTCACCTTGGTGAACCAGGATAAAAAACTGGTGGAGGGGGTGGGGGGACATCAACAGGTATAATATCTCAGTCATGCAAGAGGTTCAGAGAAAATAATAAGAACAAAAGGTTTGAATGAATGTTTGTGTGATCAAAGCTTTGGAGACAGATAATGAAAAACTAAGGGTGATTAATCATGAATTAAAGGCAAATTATAAAAGTCAGAAGAACTCATTAGCAGTATATACAGACATCTTCATCTCCTGCAGCCAAAGGGTAAAACTTGTTGAGGATCAGGTCTGGGATATAATTATAATGCCAGCAGAACTTCAGTGAAGGTTGAATCCACTGCTGAGGCGGAGAGAAAAGCACCCTGTAAGGGGAAGTCTCTTGGACACTTGGCAGTGAAAGGAAAGAAGGAAGCAATTGTAGAAATTAAGAGCCCAATAGAAACAAACAAGAAGCACAAGATCAGAAGCAGACTAACCCCACTCTCATCCAAACAAAGCCCCAAATATTTTTAAATGCACTTTACTACACCAATAAAGAGAACACTCAAACTAGAAAATCTAGCGAGCTACCCAAGCACCTCACTCAACCTACAAAGAATCTTCTGCTATTACTTGTCCATAAAATATAAAAAGTTTCTAAATGAAAAGAAAACCACAAGCAATAATCATACTTGAATAAGTAGAAAACAAAAATGTAATCATGGTATTCTGTCAGAGACGTTTCTTGTTCTTAGGAGATACACGCTAAAGCATTAGGGCATCATAAAATCTGCAATATAATTTCAAATTACATACACACACATATATATGTATATATATGTATATAGATGTATATATATGCATCTATATACATATATATATACAAAGAGAGCATTAAAAACATGGCAGAAAGTTAACACTTGAATACTGCAAAAATATATGGGTGTTTTCAATATAGTTATTTTAACTTCTTTGCAGGTTTTAATTTTTTAACTAAAGAGTTGGGGGTATCTGAACTTGAGGTGTAGAGTCTAAAAATTATTTGTGGATTTTACAGAAATCTCTGATGCAAGGAAGCATACAGGTCACTAGAGAATTATGAGGGATCACTGCAGTATGGGTATAGAAGGTAAACAATAAGACATGCAAGGTGAAACCTAAACCAGACCAGTAGAGTCATTTTTCTCAGCCAGACATAAAGATTTTCACCAATTTCTTAGTGATATATAACAGATTTCAAATACATATTATTTAGGACTTAGTGTATAATATAACTATGCTAAACTCTATAACAAACAATTTATTTGTCACACTCCACTGAGAGCGAGTTTTTCTTTTTTGGTTGGCTTTATAAATTCTAAGTTATTAAATATCCCAAAGATTTTTACAGAGAGAGTTCCAGATGGAAGTAGACTCTAACTGAAAATTGCGATCAAAAGTTATTGCCATCAGCAGGAAAGCCAGATAAACAGAAATCTGTCTAAACACCATCTCAGAACTTCCCAGTTCATATCACAGCTTCACCATTACTAGATGTGAGACCTTTAACAAGTTACTCAACTTCTCTGTTTCTTCATCTATAATATGGAAATAATAATAGCACTTACATTTCAAGGTTGTTAAAAGGATTAAATGTAAAATGTGTAGAATGCTGCATTGCGTAAACAGTCATCCCTCAGTATCTCCAGGGCATTGGTTCCAGGACCACCAGGAAGTACCAAAATCCGTGGATGCTCAAGTCCCTTATATAAAACTAGGGGCCTGGTGCACAAAATTTGTGCATGGGTAGGGTTCCTAGGCCTGGCCAGTGATCAAGACCGATCTGTGGGGCAACTGGCGGGTGATTGGGGCCCCTGCTCACACCTGTCTTGGCTGCCCCCGCCTCCCCCCCCCAGCCATCGCCACTGGTCAGGGCTGGCAGGCTGGGGGCAGCTCCTGGGTTGAGCATCTGCCCTCTGGTGGTCAGTGGGTGTCATAGCAGCCAGTTGTTCCGCCGGTCGTTCCACCTTTCAGTCGATTTGCATATTAGCATTTTATATAGATAGATGGTATAGTAGTGGATATAACCTATCTATAATAATAAAAGTGTAATATGCTAATTAAACTGGACGTCTTTCCGGACTACCTCCCGGACAAAGCCAGGGCTGCAAGGGAAGCCCGGGTTCCAGGTGCCAGAGGGAAGCCGGTGCCGGCAGCCGGAGGGTAGGAAGTCCTACTCTTGCACAAATTTCGTACATCGGGCCTCTAGTATTTGTATATAGGCTACTGCAGGGTATGCCTAAACATCACTTCATTCACGTGGATTCAGAGTAGTGCTCAGCACATGCCAAATTCAAGTTTTGCTTTTTGGAACTTTCCAGAATTTTCTTTCCAAATATTTTTTTATCTACAGTTGCTTGTAGATAAAAAAATTTTAAAAAGAGGGGCAATGGAGGGCTGACTATAGAAAACCTTTAATAACTGCAAATATTAAACATGGTTGTGCTGTGTCTTATTCACACTCTTAAAGTAATTAGCAACCCCAAAACACTCTCCTGACTGTTTTAAAGACTTCAAGGATATTTTAAGCCTGTTGAGCTGACAAGATCTCATTCAATCCCTTATAAAGATTTAAATTTTACACATCATTAACCAATATAAGTGTCCAGGTCTTCCTTTCACTTCATTTCCTTCCCATTTCTTTTATTTTCCCTTTGTTTCCTCTTAATGTCTCCTTTCTCCTCTTCTACTTTTATTTTTGTAAAAAAAAAAAAAAATACAGTTTGTTAAAGTGTTCCAGGGAACATTTTCTGCATTCACAAGTAAGGTCTTTTATCTAATTATAATGAGACTGAATAAAAACATCGTCATGCCTGACCAAACTGATCAAATACCACAGAAGAGTTACTTTATGACCTTGTAGAATATTCTAGGACAGGCAAAATACATATGACTTCCAGGAACTACCTCAACAACTTGTGAAAAGTTCAATACACATAGATTTTCTCTAATTAATAAGAAGTGATGATGTGACAATGTCTGGATTAGTAAAATTAAACCAAACACCCAAATCTAAAACTGCCTAGTTCAATCATAATTCTGAACAAAAGTTGTTATAGATGCAATCCCTGATCAGTGTGATTTTATTTTTTTCAATAGTTTTTAGTGCTCCTTTATAAGTGTATTGACACAAGGATTTCCTCCTTACACTGAGTCTAAAAGTCACTGATCTGATTATTTAATTCAATTTGAACAGTTCCAAGGACAACATAACTTGCATGCAGACATCTTATCGTGATTTTTTGACTATGCTCTTGAAAAGCAAAGATCATGATGGTTTGATTTGGACAGCACTTAGAATAATACAATTTTCATTTAGAAACTTAATAAAGACTTTAACTGTCCTCCCAGTTGACTCTTCCCAAAAATAATACATTTGGAAAATAAAGCACATGAGAAAGAGGAGTGCCAAATACAAGTAGATATTAAGAATAAAACTTTCCATTTGTATACACTTCAGTTTACAAAGCGCCGTTTATTACACAAATTCAATTCATTTCAATCCAGTATTTATGGAGCACATACTCAAGGCACTATACCAGACAGTCTGTGGAAAATAAAAATAAATATATACCCTCAGAGAGCTTACAATTTAGTGGAAGATATGATCTCTTCGACTCAAAGAAATAGAATACTATGGAGGTGTAAACTGCTGTAGGAATATAAGAGAGGAGAGATGTAAGCTAACTGGAGGAGTCAGGGAAGGCTTTACTGAGTAGGTGGCATTTAAATTTGGGTCTTGAAAAAATTAAATATTGTTTTATTATTACTAAACATTATGAGATAATCATAGCAGTCACTATTATGTCCTTTGACAGTTAAGGAAACTGGGGCTGACAGAGGATAAGAGGACTTCTCATATCCAAGGTCACACATCTGGTAAATGTCAAATGATTCATGAACCCATATGTAAGGATTTCTGATTCCCAAGTCCAATGCTTACCTCTATATTCCCCTACAATGTGTCTAAATTTTTAAGCAAGAGAGCACACGTTCTTTCAAGATAAGATTTGCTTTTTTAAAAGACTACTCATTTTCTGCTGTAATAAATTCGGCTGTCTTTTGTAGACCATATGAAAATCAATATTCTTATCCTCTAAGTATTAATGTTATTTCCTTCTGTAAGTACAGAGAATTCCTTGTAGTATTTTAAATATGACTACTGAAGAAATCAGATCTTTGCTTAAAGATTAAGAAACCTGTTAGAAAAGAGTGAGAACCAACTTCAGAATAAGTAGAGACTACAGTAAGACAGTGTAGGTGATGCCCTATTAGTCTTTGTGCCCCCAGAAGGTGGAACAAGAGGGGACAACAGGATTATGCTTCATTTGCTATAAGATAAAATGTTCCTAATGAAAATGAAACCCAAGGAAATAACACATGTGAGGATCACTATATGTCAGGCACTGTTCTAAGAACCTCATACTTACTTAATTCTCAACTCCATGCGATTGATATTATTATTATTACCACCATTTGTGGATGGTGAGTCTGAGCCACAGAAAACTTAGCCCAAGTCATGTAAATGGTAGAGCTGGAGTTTAAACTCTGTGTTGCTATACAATCCTTGTTCTTAACCCCACAGGCTCAACACCTGTCACAAATACATGTACGTATTCTCTTTTGGTAGAAGGCTTTAAGATACAAGCACAAATTACATCCATGAGCTATGGTATGAGTTCATGTTCCAGGAAGCAGCAGTTTAGCATGGCATCTAAGAACACAGACTTGGACATCAAGAAGACCATCACCTACCTTGCGCAAGTTGCTTAACCTCTTAGAGCTCTCATATCTTCCTTTCAAAAGAAGGTAGCTATTATTTTGAAATGGAAATGCAAGCAGCACAGGATGATAAGAAAAGCACTGATCTTGAATGTGAAAATATTCAGATTATAGCCTCAACTATTAGCCAAGTGAATTAGGGCAATCAACCCATCAATCAACAAACATTTCTTGAACCTTATGTATAAGGCTCTCCTGTAAGTACTCTGGTGATATAGCAGTAAAAAAAGATATCTTTCCTTACTCTCGGAGAACAAATTCATTCAAGTTGGTTTATTTTCCTTCTTTGCTAAGTGCAATTTACGTGTATGCTTTTGCTATATGAAGGGGATATATGCAGAAAATTCCTGCTTTTGCTAATTGAAGGGGATATGTGCAGAAAAAGGAAGAGAATGAACTTCCAAGCTAGTCACATTGTGCTCACAACCTACAGCTGCCATACCCAGCTGTTCCCACACATTCTCTCCACAAGGCACATTTCCCTGGAATGTAGATTAATACATGACACCACTATTGAGCCTCTGTAAAAGACAGCAGAATCAACGTGACTTATAGAAACTTCGTGGGAAATGTCTTTTCTTCTCTTCCTCTGAGATGAGCTCAGTGACAATTCCAAACAATTCATACAGAAATTGAAGAAACCAATTTCCATGTCTGGAATGTGTTTCTGTTCCTCTGGTTGACATAAACTAACTGACAATACTACTATGTTGTATTCATGGGATATGGTCTAATAATGATCAACAGCATCAGTTTTGGGTCAGGTTGACAAGCATATGGATAGATATAAACACAGAGAGAAATTATTCCTACCTCTAGCACTTACAAGCTGGGAGACTTTTACTGCTCAGATCCTCAATTTCCTCATATGTAAAATGAAAATGATCATACTTAAATAATCATCTCCTAAAGTTACCAAATGAGAAAAGACATATAAAATGCTTGGTATGTTACTTTATTTAATGGCGAGTCATTAATTAGTGATTAATAGTCTATTATATTTATTGTCCTGCTTAGCTATTAAAAATAACTACATATATGCTAGAAGAAAAAAATGAAGTACAAAGAAATTTTAGTACAAAGAAATATTAACTCATTTTAGTACAAGTAAAAGTAGGTGTGGTTGTTTTTTTCCGATTTACATCAAATGCCACAGGAAACGCCACTTAGGGAAAAAATAGACATTTTCTTCCAAGTTTATAAGTAGGCAGATCAATATTTAATACATACCATTAAGATATTTTGCAATCTAGTACTTAAATCACATAAAAGTGGCATACCTAATTACAAGTTTTTTCTCAATACTTACAAGGTTACATATAAGAGTTTGAATACATCTTTCCACATACTTACTAGTCAAACTACAGCAGAGGCACTCTGGCAGGAGAAATAGACAGATAACTTCTAAATAAAGCTCCAAGTTACTGGGCAATTCTGCAGCCCTTTGTCAGCATTTGAATCCCTGACTTTATCATTCTAAATGTAGGAATGACTTTAGTAGTACACAGAACAAGCAAAGCAAAGCAAACAATATATGATAGCTCCAAAATTCAGTATTTGTGAGCCAGTTATTAAGGAAATATTTCATCAGGCCACCAGTCCTGCCTCATTCTCCCTAAGTAGGCCAATAGGAAAGTAGATTAACTTACAGTGAACAAGAACTTCCTTGGACTCCATGACAATGCTCAGAATTGTGGGTGAACCTATACTTCTGAACAAAATGTCTGCTTCTCATAGGTAGAATTCCCAGCTCAGTCTCTCGCTCACCAAACATGACCACAGACACTCCCTTCCTAACAGCTGACTTTTAATCCTGCCTTTAGGTTTAAACAAGATCTTTTCAAAACTATGCAGCATGTGACACTGAAATCACCAAGAAGAAAATTATTTTTAAAAATCACCCCCTAGCTCTATTTCCCTACATGTTCCTCAAAAAAAAAGATTGGCTTAACTTGGGAGCTGAACTATATAATTTATTTTCACATCCATTGTTCCACTGAATATATTAAGACTACCCAATACAATTCTCTTCTTTGAGCTGGAAGATGTGCACTATGGGATGTAATATAAATGTCAAAGCCATTTGGATGCCACTGAGGATGAAGCATTAATGTTATAAAGGCAACTGATGCAATCAGGGTATATTACCTCTCGAAAATAAATATGATCTACTTCAGGCTTTCCCACAACACAAAAGCCTACAGCCAGTGGTCAGCAATGATATTACAGTATAGACATTCCAAAGATACCTCCTGACTGCAGTTCTCAGCAATATCAAATAAGACATGAAAAAAAGTTATCTTCCCCCCACTCCCTAAAATGCTGAGAATCCATGGCCACAGTGTCTATTCACAGAAAACAGTTTTAATTACAAAAAAATTACTAGTTCTTTCTTCTTTTTAATATGTAACAAAATATCAAGTTTCCTGCTTATTAGCTTTATCACTTATTAATTATACTTATGGAATATTTACATAAAAGTATGTGAACATTATTTCCTATGACTATCTATGTCATCAAAACATAAAAGTACTACATTTGCTTTTTCATAAAATTACTGCCCTGGGGTTCTTACACACATAAGAAATCCTCATCCAAATATTACCAAAAACTAATATTCATTCAATGCAAATTTAGTGAGCCTACTAAGTGCCAGGCAGTGTACTAGATTCTAGAGATTAAAAAAATAATAATAAGACACTCCTTTGTCAAAGTTTACAATATATATAGTGGTTCTTTCAGGGGTGTATCTAATGTTACTATATTGAAATTCTTCCTCGATTTTCCCTTTTCAGAAATCCCTGCATCCAACTGCATTCCATATTGTTTTATTTCATGAAGATAAATTCTGGTCAGCTATATTGAGTATAGAAATATTTAAATGTGAATAAGGAGGAAAGGGTGACAGAGAAACATCATAACTAACTACTTCAATTTGGGTTTTCACATCAAAGGCCAGTTTATTTCTACAGAAGCTGCTGAGCATTATCTAGGAATCTAGAATTCTTACTAAACTGATCTAAATTTACAAATCCTGCAGACCTCTAATCAGAATCAGAGAAGGTCCCTTAATGTAGCAACAACAAACTCAAAATTCTGACAAAAGACAGAGGAAAAAGAAAATGAATAATATAAGCTAGGAGTCAGGAAAATCACATGGTTTTCTTGGATTATCTTCCATTTTCCTAGAAAACATCTAGGTAAATATATAATTCTACAATAAGAAGAGGAATAGTGGGTGTAAATGCAGTCAATTTATACTCTGCATGCGAGAAATACTACTAGGCGTGCTGAGGACTGTAGTCTACTGAGGAGAGCATAGTCATCCACTCAAAGCAGGCAGTAATCACTGCCATGTGCAGAGGTGAGCCAAGTGCTCTCACTGTCAGATCTTTTTTTTTTTTTTAGAGTAGTCAGAAATTCCAATTTTTGTGTGAAACCTCCCAATTTTTGCATGTCAGCTCAAGGTTAAAAAAATGGTAAACAAACAAACAAAAATCAGTCTGTAAAGTAGATCCAGCCCCTTCAACCTCTATAAAGGGTATCCATGAAAAACTCACAGCTAACATCATACTTTGTGAAAGGGTAAGAGATTTCTCCTTAAGATCAGGGATAATACAATAATATGCACTCTCTCCACTTCTATTCAAAATTGTACTAGGGGTTCTAGCCATGGCAATTAGGCAAGAAACAGAAATAAAAGCAATCCAGATTGAAAAGGAGGATGTTAAATTATCTGTAGTCACAGGTGATATGATCTTGTATATAGAAAACCCTAAGGAATTCACACACACACACACACACACACACACACACACACACACACACACACGAAACTATCAGAACTAATAAACAACAAAATTCAGCAAAGTTGTAGGACGTAAGTCCAATATATAAAAATCAATTGTATTTCTATAAACTAGCAAAAAACAATATTAAAAATAAAGTTTTAAAAACAATTCCATTTGTAAAGAATTTTTTTTAAATACTTAGGGATAAATTTAACAAAATCAGAGCAAACATTGTTTAAAAACTAGAGGCCTGGTGCCCAAATTTATGCACTGGTGGGGTCCCTCGGCCGGGCCGGCGATGGGGCCAGCTGGCGGGACCAAGGGAGGTTGGCCGGCTGCAGGAGGTTGGCTGCAGGAGTGCACTGACTATCAGGGGCCAGCTCCTATGTTTAGCATCTGCCCCTGGGTGGTCAGTGCACGTCATAGCAACCAGTCGACTGGTTGTTCAGTCGACCAGTCACAATGGTCGCTTAGGCTTTTATATATATAGATAATGCATCAGGTAAAGGTCTATTACAAAAATACATAAAAACTATTACAACTCGCCCTAACCGGTTTGGCTCAGTGGATAGAGCGTCGGCCTGCAGACTCAAGGGTCCCAGGTTCAATTCCCGTCAAGGGCATGTACCTTGGTTGCAAGCACATCCCCAGTAGGGGGTGTGCAGGAGGCAGCTGATTTATATTTCTCTCTCATCGATGTTGCTAACTCTCTCTCCCTCTCCCTTCCTCTCTGTAAAAAATCAATAAAATATATTTTTTTAAAAACTATTACAACTCAATGACAGAAAGACAAAACAATTTAAAAACAGACTAAGTTTTGAGCAGACATTTTTCCAAAAAAGACAAATAAATGGCCAATAAGCACATGAAAAGATGTTCAACACCATTAGTCATTAGGGAAATGCAAATCAAAACCACATTGAGATACACTTCACACCAGAAAATGGTGAGTACAATGAAAGACAGGAAAATAACCAGTGTTGGTTAAAATATGGAGAAATTGGGATATGTGGCTATTATAAATGAAAATGGCCAGGTCTTTGGAAAAATTTGGCAGTTCCTCAAACTGTTAAACAGAGTTACCAGCATTTCTACTACCAGATATATATTTCAAGAAAATTGAAAACTTATGTCCACACACAAAGAAACCTTACACAAATGTTGATAGCATCATTATTCATAATAGCCAAAAAATGAACACGATCCAAATGTCCATCAACTGACAATGTGTACTATATCCATGCAATGGAATTTATTTGGCAATAAAAAGGAATGAAGTACTGATGCATACTACAACGTGAATGAACCTTGGAAACATTATTCTAAGTGAAAAAAGCCAGTCAACGAAGACCACATATTATACAATTCCATTTATCTGACTGTCCATAATAGGCAATTTTACAGAAAGTAAATAATAGTTGCCAAGGTGCTAGAGATGGGGAAGAGGATTTCTTTCTGGGCTGATAAAAATGTTCTGAAATTAGATAGTGTTGATGGCTGTACAACTCAGTTAATATAACTAAAAACCACTGAATTTTACACATTAAAGGATGAATTGTATGGCATATGAATTATATCTCAAGAAAACTTTTTTTAATAGACTCAGCTAACTCACTTTGCAATCTTTGCCTTAAAAAATTCTAAATCAAAATAGTTCTTACTAATAATTATAAAAGATTTTTTGCAAAAATTACCAGGCAGTAAGTAAAGTGTTCAATTTTCTAAATCAACCAGCATGCATATCTTATTTTATTCATATAAAATTTAGTACTTTAGTAATAATTAAATGTTTTAGAAAAAGAATAGTTCAAGACTAGAAATGGCTCCCCTCTGTCTACAAATAAAGCCCTGTCTCCTTTTATCCACAATCTAAAGTGAACTGATCTCCAACCTTACAGCTCATAAATTCTTTACAAGCTCCCCACATGAGCCAAGTTATGTTGCTGGAGAAGTGGATTTCTCCAAGTTAGTGGGAGTGAGGTTCTTACAATATCTTTAGAAAGTGAATTTTATAAGACTCACACAGGAGAATGAATGGGTTTTATTGGCGTGGGATTATATTTCCTGGGTTGCAAAGTCCCATTGTCCTTAAACAAGCCTGGAAAAATATGTATTTGGGGCTCCAGCAAAGCCAAAAGTAGGACAGTGTCCAGAATTTCTGTTGCGTGGTGGATGGAGTCCAATGAAGCAATAGGCTAGATTTAGTCCATCATCCATTTTGTGGGTCCTACATGTCTGCGAGCCATAAGGGTGAATTCAGGGGAATGTGCCCCTGCAACAGGAGTCCCAGGAGTGCAGGCAGGCAAGAGAGGAGAGGAAAAAGGAAGGGAGGGGAGGAGAGGAAAAAAGAAGGGAGGAGAGGGAAGGGAAGGGGAGGGAAGAGAGGGGAGGGGAAGCGAGGGAAGGGGAGGATTCCTTTTGATCAAGAGTTTAAATATAAAATTTTCCGGTGTTTGCAGTGGCCACACCTATTCTGGCCACTGACTTGTTCCCAGGTATGACTGAAAGGTTAAGCATCTCCCCACACCACCAGACCTTACTGGGCAAGCATCTCTATTGTCTGCTTTACCATCACTGTTAGACCATCTTTCTGCCTTAAAAAATACCTCACACTTTCTTAAATACGCTACTTCTACTTGGAATGCCTTTCTCACATAGAAACTGAATGAATCCTCCCCATCCTTCAGTATTTGAAATGCCACCTTCTCTATGAAGCCTTTCCTGATTCCTCCCTCCAATCAGGGTCAGGCTGAAGCAAACTTCCTCTTCATAATTATATCTATCTTAAGATACTTCTTATTAATGCTTCTCACAGTTATATGCACACTTGTCTTTTTTTTACCTTACTAAACAGTTAGTCCCATAATTATAATTTGTATGAAATTCCAACATGATGCCTAGCATATCAGTTTTAATCCTCACAACCACCCTAAAAGATAGGTATTATTATTCCTCTTTTAAAGATAAAGAAACTGAGGTTTAGAGAAGATAAATCCTATGTTCAAGGTCCACCAATAAGTAGAAGTTCTGGGATTTGATCCATTTTTTATAGCATCTTTGTTTCCCCACAGTACTTAATACAAGACATTGCCCATCGTAAGTCTTCAAAAATGGTGCATTGAACAATTAATTGGAACTAACATCAAAAATATTAATCACTTATCTTGAGTTTTACATTCAGACTTAATTTAGTTTACATTTATAAATGGAGCTGAGCTAAGTCATTGAATCTTAATCCCAATTTCTTCACTTACAAAAACTATAATGTTTAGGTAATTGAAGTATTGTGAGAATTAAATGACACAAGTAATGTTAAGTTCTTAGCACATAGAAGGGCTCAATGAATGTAGGTTTTCTTCTGTTTCATACTCTTGTCCCCTGTGCCCGGCACCCTACTTACAATGGTTTCATGAGTAGAACCTCTTCTTGGAGGCCAACACAATTGTTAATGGTTCCACAACTCTTCAGCTCTCTGACTTAATCATAAGTAACTTCCTGACCAAGTCTGAGTTTCAATTTTTGCTCTCTAAAAATAGGGACAACAAAACTGTCTTATATGGGGATTGTTAGAAGTAAGTTAACCTGAGTCAGTAAACAATATGTTAGCAGCAGAGCTTGATAGAGTTACTGTACAGAATTTCCAGATGTGCTTAAATTGAGGATAAAGGATAAGGGATGAGGGCTGTGCCCAGGCTGAAGCACATCATTGAGCTCCACAATCATTTCTTTCCTGGTCAATGAAGGTGCAGCTGAAAGAGTTTCAGACAAAGGAGGTGGGGGAGTTATTTCCTCTCAAATTTTACAGAGCTCTGTAAGGATGAATACATAAAAAGAACAGAGAATCAGAATGAAATGCACAAATAAATTCCTTTAAAGCAAACCTGCAGGTGGGGAACTCCTAATCTAATAGTGAACATCAGACATCCACCAGTGATCTGGATCTCTCACACAAGATCCGAGCAAGATGAAAACAAATAACAACAGTTTAACCTGTTCACACAGTTAGGCGTTTATTTCTAAAGACCCACTTAGGCAAGTCATGCAAAGGCTGCAAAACTGATGATTTTAAAGTTATCCTCATCATCACCCACCACTGAGGCCAGAGGGGACATTTAAAAGAGAGCCATAGAAACAGTGGGTGATCTGAACAGCTGGAAAGACAGAACTCAACTCCGCTTCAGGATGATCCTAAGAATTAGCAAATTTCAAAACCCTGTTGGAGAAGAGACACAAGTAACTCACCTCCAAGACCACAGTTCCTGTTTCCTCCACCCACAGTCCCTGAAAAGTGATATGCATCACTGTTTAATACTAATGTGCTCCGAGATGCCAGAGTTCACCCCCAAGGAAAAAGTCTTTTAAATGAGAGTCCTTTGAACATGTTTTTGTTTTTTTTTTTTTGAGAAACAAAGAGAAATTTAGTTGATTATTGACAATTCCACTTTTTAAATTTTGTGATCCATAGATGTGGATATGTCTTTGAAGCAATGTAGAATTGTAGAAGAAACACGGACTTTGGAATCTGAAAAATCTGCTTTACCATCTTCTGGTTGTGTGGTTTTAGGCATATTATATAATAACTGGTGACCCGAAATCTGTGCACATTAAAAGGGAATAAATTAGAAGAAATATTTTAATATTGCTATTTTCCCTTTCTCTATAATATAAGTGTCAGAGATGAAAGAAAATTAGTAAAATGTGTATGAAAATCTTCCTCCTGTCAGAGTCTGGGGCATGCCATGGGAACCAGAGTCAAGTCCCTGTCCACCCACATGCGCCTCGTAATCACGTGAGACCCAGACTAGGCTGGCCCCACCCCAATTGGGCTAGATCCAGACCTGGCCGGCTCCACCTCCACCAAGCCCTGCCAGGTGGGGGGGGCGCGGCCTGAGGTCCCCTGGCCTGGGCCAGGGGGCAAGGGCCTAAGGTCCCCCGTCAAGCCCCGCCAGGTGAGAGGCGCAGCCTCAGTTCCCCCAGCCCGGGGTGGGGTGCAAGGCCTGAGGTCCCCAGGCCCAGACCGGGGCAGGGGACACACCTTGAAGTCCCCATCAAGCCCCACCAGGAGGGGTCACGGCCTCAGGTCCCCCAGCCCGGGCCAAGGCCAGGGGAACGCCTTGAGGTTCCCTGTAAAGCCCTGCAGGCAGTGGGTGCTGCCTGAGGTCCCCCAGCCTGGTGCTGGAGCGGGGGGCGTGACCTGAGGTCCCCCATCTACCTCCACTGGGTGGCGGACATGGCCTGAGGTCCCCCAGCCAGGTGCCGGGGCAGGGTGGCATGGCCTGAGGTCCCCTGTCAAGCCCCACCAGGCAGGGAGCGCAGCCTCAGGTCCCTGCTGATTGCTCATTAAGGCTCTTCATGGGAACTCCGCCTCCACTGTGGATGCAGCCATTTTGACCATTACGGCGTGATGGTCAATTTGTATATTCCCTCTTTATTAGATAGGATGGTTAGTCTAACCTGTTATTCTAATCACTTTAATATGTTAACTTCTTCAATCTCATAATAACTCTTACCTTGGTATTATTATTGATCTTGTTTTAAACATGGGAAAACTGAAGTACAGAGAATTGAAGAAGCTTCATCAAACTCCACAACTAATAAGTAACAACTAGTATTTGAATGCAGGCACCCTGGTGCCAGAGACAACACTTTCAACTATCACACTGACTTCTGATGTGCTTTTACTGATAGTTTGTTTTTTCTTTATTTCTCTTTCTTTGAATTCATAGGGAATTTGTGAAAATTACATAAGATAATATATGCAAAGTACAGTTCCTGGCACATAGTAAGTACATGATAAGTAGATCCTATTTTGATAATTATTACCTAAATCATGCTTTAGGGTCTAAAATTAAAGCAGACATAATACTGTCTCTCCCAGAAACATACAGAAGTGTGTGTGTGTGTGTGTGTGTGTGTGTGTGTGTGTGTGTGTGTGTAGAAGGAGAGAGAACAAGAAAGAGAAAGAGAGGGAGAAAGAGAGAGAGTCAATGTCTGGATGATACACAATTTCATGATATTTTGGAGAGCAATGTAAAGGATTAAGAGAAATTCTAATATCAATTGTTCTGTAGTTTATGTATATGACTTAATGTTAACAAATATTACAACCACCTTGTGTTTTAACTTTTCTGAGTTCTGTAATAAAAGAAGAAATAAAATTATTAAGGGTCATTTAATCCAAATTTCAAACTACAGTAGAAATACAGTCTATAATATCCCTGGCCTACAATTTTCAAAATTCTAATTTCATAATTCCATCTTCTTCATTATGTTACTCATCCACTGTTACATAGTTTAGTTTCCAGAAAGTTATATCTTCTATTGAAATAAAATAAGCGTACCTTCATCTTAAAAAATAAAAGCAATGAAATTAAAGCAGCCCCTCTACACCACTGTTCCAGTTTGAAATACAGACGCACAACATTGTATCAACTGTCTTAGTTTAAAGCCGTTGTTCCAGTAAAGGAGTGTAAGGTGGCATTTAGTGCGGGGCCTGAGAAGGAACAGCCGGAGCTGAGAAGGGGGATAAGACAGCAGGTGGAAGCCGCCCCATCGTGGGCAGGGCGTCCAGTCTCCCAGCATAATGTTCACAGGCCCATAGCCAGGTATTTAGTCAAGTTTACCTCAAAACTTACCAGCTTGAAAATAAGGGTGATACTTTGGACTAAGGGGAGTTCTCAAGTTTTCTGAAAAATCAGTAAGTGTTAGGTTTAGGGTTCCCATTAAAATACAAGTACTACTAGTGAGCTCCCCATGTGTACTCAATGTGTAACATTTTCCAAAGCAAGTTTTAAGGAAGGGCCACTGTATGGATGGATCCATGTTTTGTCAGCTGCCAAGTAACTGTCTTATGTCTGGCAGCTGTGGACGGTGAACAATGCCGCTAATGTAGCTGTCAGGAAGCCGAGGATCTGTTTATGACCTCTATTATGAATCATGAATGCTGGCTAATTTCTGACCACCATGTGCAAAAGGGCATCCTCTGACTTTGTGTAAAGCCAGTAATATTAGAAAGGGGGCATATTACTCTGTGTTTCATAAATCTAGAATAATGTATATAAAATCTAATGACTGTAAAAAATGGAAATTCTAAAAACAATTCTAGGCCAGCCGGTGTTGCTAAGTGGTGAGCATTGACCTATGAACCAGGAGGTCTCGGTTCAATTCCCAGTCAGGGCACATGCCCAGATTGCAGGCCTGATCCCCAGTAGAGGGCATGCAGGAGGCAGCCAATCAATGATACTCTCCCATCATTGATGTTTCTATCTCTCCCTCCTCCTCCCTTCTTCTCTGAATCAATAAATATATTTTAAATAAATAAATAAATAAATAAATAACTAAATAAATAAATAAATAAATAAATAAAAATAATTGTACATATCAGCCTAAGACAGGTTGTTTACCCTGCCTTTTTTTCCTTTTATCTTTTGCTTACAAGTTCAGACAACTGAAAGATTTGTATACTTGAAGATAGTTTTCAAACAAATGAACAAAGTTCATTAAAAAGCATTAGTCCATCTAAAACCAATGAGCAGCCAATTTCAGATGAAAAGAATGAAGCTTTGGGAGCTAAAGCAGACACACACTGAAATGTGTGACCATCTCTGAGTTAGCACAAAAGATGATTAAAAATAATTAAGTTCTCAAAACACTGGGGGGGGGGGCGGGTAGCAACATTCAGTCATTATTAATTGAACAGACATTTTTGAGCTGTGAATCATGGAATAAGGTCCAGGCACTCAAAAATAGAATAAGACAAATTCCCTATTCTCCCAATCTAGTGTGAGATAGACACTCAAACATAAATGGTGTGGGGGCGGGGAGGAGGTTGTTAATAAAGAACAAGCTGCTAGGATATTTAGAAAAGACTTCACAGAGAATGTAACACTTAAGACAGGTAGAAAAAGCTAAGAAGTGCAAAACAGGCAAGTGGGTGAGCAAGGGTAGAGGCACAGAGCATGAAAGGACCTGGCTTTGGGGGAAGAGGGAAATTCAGTTTGACTGGACTCTAGACTTTGTGTCAGTGATATACGAAAACTACAGCTGGAGAAGGAGGTTAATATCAGGTTGTGAAAGTAGGGAGTGAAACCCTATAGAGATCTTTCAGCAGGATGATAGCATGAGCATGCCTGTTTTGGGGGAAAGATGCCTCAGGTAGCCATGTAAGACAGACTGCAGTGGGAAGAAGCTGGTGGCAAAAAGATCAAACGTGGTAAGCCATTGCAATATACCAGTCAAAAAAAGATAGAGGCCTGCTGGGCTCGTGTGGCTCAGTGGTTGAACATCAACCTATGAACCAGGAGGTCACGGTTCAATTCCCAGTCAGGGCACATGCCAAGAGGGCAGGCTAGGTCCCCAGTAGGGAGCATGCAGGAGGCAGCCAATCAATGATTCTCATCATTGATGTTTCCATCTCTCTATTCCTCTCCCTTCCTCTCTGAAATCAATAAAAACATATTTAAAAAGAAAAGAAAAAGATAGAGGCCTAAAACAAGACATTGGCAGTGAAAATAGAGAGCCAGAGGTAAATTCAAGACATCTTTTTAGGTATAAGTAACAGGACTTGATGAGTTATGGATGTGATGGGTGAGTGGGGAGAAGAATCATACAGAGCTTCAAGCCTCTCACTGGCATATTTTGAGCTGGAAGCGCTAATGGAAGCTTACACACTTGCAGGGAAGAAAGAAATGGAAGTACCGCTTGAACTGTTCTACAAAAGGGAAAGTTCTAAAAACGCTAACCTGGACTAGATTAGAGATGAAGCAGAAGCCAGCTACAGCTACTTAAAAGATTGAAATACAAGTTTGAGCTCAAGTGAGAGATCAGTATTAGAGACCAATATGTGGGAGTTGTTGGCACATATGGGCATAACAAAGAAGAAAACAGAGTGCACAGAGGTAAATTCAGAAGAAGACCAAAACGCAGGCCCTGGAAACACAACCACTGAATGTATTCAGAAAGCGTCACCAACAAAGGAGATTGAAAAGGAACAAGAATGTATTTATTCCAAATTGTCCAACTATTCCAATTATTCCATTATTATTGATCACCTATATGGACCAATCATTGTGCCAGAGAGTAGGGAGATAAAGATTGTGACAGAATTTCTGCACAAGGATTGTTGTCTAATGGGGTTTATAGGCAAATAGAGTCACTTGAAAAATTCTTGCACAGGGACCACAATAGAGAAAATCACAGGGTGTGAGGAGAACCAAGAGTTATAGCAATGAAACCAAGAGAGGAAAGATACTCAAGAGATAGAGAGCATAACAACAGGCAAATGTGATCTCACACAGACATTATTGGAATTTGAATGGTGATACTTAGAGTCTGTATCAAGTTGCTCTTTCCAGTAAAAGATGCTAACTGTTAATCCTCAAAATACCTTCAGTGGTCACTTTGTCCGAGAGTATCACACAGAGGCATGCCTAAGAGTCTTAGAAAAAGAAAACATTTCTTATTTCATAGGTTCTATACCCAGATTAACCATATTGAGACTGTAAAGAGATCCTCCAACTGAGGGTTCTAGAAAATGCTTTGAAATTCCATAGAAATTATATATTTTTCCCTGAGATGGAAGAGTGCTGGAGGAGGGAAAATAATGACTAATATGGTTTTTTGTAACTGCATAACGATATCCCATTTGATCAGCCCCTCAGCATTTGCTGAGTACCCAGCAAGATAGGCAATGTGGTTTGGCACTCCCAAGCATCACGAAACTTGTGTTCTGCCCCATCTCAGCCACTTGCATGCTGGATTTTAATTTTTCCTTTTGTAACATGGGTGATTTGAATAGAATGCCTTAACATGCTTTGGCTCCATGAGTCTCACTTATATAAAGAAGAGACACAGTCCCTAAGGAATCAGTAACTAATAAGTAAAAATGTACAGCATGGCCCAGAAGTCCTTATGTACCAGATTTTGTTCTCTGTGAATTATTTGTTTAATAAAAATTCCACCTAATAATAGCCAGAGACCTGTGAAAACAACTAAAGAACACGGGAAAAAATTAAAGTTTATATGGAGACTATAGGAGAGCATGCAGACCATTCCTAATCAGCATGGAACATGTATTTTGCGTGTATTTAAAAACAATTAATATGCATTGAATTCTTACCATCTGCCAGACACTATGCTAAGTATTTCAAATGCACGGTGTTACTAATCTTCATAACAGCTCCATGGAGTAGGAATTATTAGTATTCTCGTTTTTTAGATAAGGAAACTGAGACTCAGAGAGGTTAAATATGTTCTTCAAGGTTAGAGAGCTCATCGCTAACAGCGATGGGTTCAAACACAAATTATCTGAATCAGTGCAGGCCTTTCACCGCTTCACAATACTGGATCCATACATTAGGAAACTACAAATAGGAGCGAAGGAAAACACTGGGTCCAGAACTGTGCGGGCAGGTTGAAATGAAGTGAAGTCCATCAGAGGAAGCCTGGTGAAGGAGATGGATCTGAAGTGGTGATTTCAAGTTAGATTATCAAGAGGTACTACCACAAAAGTACTCTAAATGATCCAAATGGGTTTCGCTTTCATGACAAAAAAAGCTAAATTAAATATATTCATTTTAAGTCAACAGTTATCGAATCACCACATTCAATTGTACTTCGGAGGTCACAAGCCGAACCGAGTTTCCACACAATTTCTTCTTCAATTATAGAGTCGCACAATGCATATACAGAGGGGAGAATGATGAGTGTCAAAGAATGATAGGTTCTGAATGGGAAACTTATTCATGAGCCCACTAGACAATGACATCCAAATATTGGCGGCAGTTAGGGGATGAGAAACCAGACCGAAGTGTAATAAGTCCTCTCTGACAGAGACAGCAGGGGGAAAAGAAGGAACTCGAGTGTCTGTGCAAGTGAAGATAAACATCGCTGAGAAAACAGGCCTGGAGAGGGAATCTAAGAGTCAGCATTCTAGGAAAGTGGAAGAAGTTCTCAAAGGAATTCCTAAAACCGAAAACAAATTAGAATGCTGAAAGCACACTCCGCAGCGTTAAACAACCTATCAAAACAGAATTCTCTGAAGTCCAAGCAGCTGCTGTGATGTGTCATCCTGTCGCTGAGAGAGAAAACCCAATTACCACTTTAATGGTCAAACCATAAAGACACTATGACTGGTGAGGGCCAGCAAAAAATGCTGAGATTCAGAAACACCATTTGGTGGGAAATCACTTCTCCTCTGGCATTCGATAATAACACTAATCAGCATCAACCTTTTTCATTCATGATTTAACAAATATTGTTTGTTTGTTTGTTTGTTTGTTTGTTTGGAATACATTCTTACTAATTTCAGAGAGGAAGGGAGAGAGAGACAAGAATAGAAACATTGATGATGAAAGAGAATCATTGATTGGCTGCCTCTTGCACGCCTCCCACCGGGCATCGATCCCATAATCCAGGCATGTGCCCCAACCAGGAATCAAACTGTGACCTCCTGGTTCATAGGTTGATGCTTAACCACTGAGCCACAACGGCCTTAATAAGTATTGAGGTCAGTCTTCTGGACTTAAAAACACATTAAGGTGAATAATAATGCTCTTGTAGAGCTTATGTTCTGGCCTAATAAATAAATTTTAAGTGAAATATATAGCATATAAGATGATGCTAAGCGCTATGAAGAAAAATAAAGCAAGGAAGAGAAAATGAGGAACATGGCAGACAAGCACCAGGGAAATATAGTTTTAAATAGGACTGAGACACAAGGCCTCACTGAGCAGGTAACGTTTAAGCAGAAACCTTAAGGAGGAAGGGATGAGCCATGTATATAACAGGGAAAGAACAGAACAGTCAGCACAAAGGCCCTGAGGCAAGAATATTCTTAGCACCTTAAAGGAAAAGCCTAATCTTGGAGCAAAGCAAGAGAGCAAGAGCTCATGGGAAATTAGGTAAAAAGGTGGTAGAGCAAGAGAAAGGCTAAATCATGTGTGATTTTGCAAGTCATTATATGAACTCTAGCTCTTAGTATAAGTAAAAGGAAAAACTTTCACTAAAATTTTAGCAGAGAAGTAACAATACCTAGCCTACATGCTTGAAGGTGGCAAACCAAGAGTAGGAGAGGAACAGTTGGGAGACTGTTCTTTTGAGTATATTCCTGGACACATCAGAATTGCTATCTATTCTTAAAGAATAATGCTTAAAGCTCAGGAGTCAAACCTGTGGGTTTAATCCCTGGCTCAAATTCAAGCCTAAATGTCCTCCTATCTACACTAATAAAAGAGAAACATGCAAATTGACCATCCCTCCGCTATGCCCACCAGCCAATCAGGAGCAAGTATGCAAATTAACCCAACAAAGCTGGTGGTTAATTTGCATACACAGGTGAGGAGCGAAGGCTGAAGACAGCAGAGAAGGAAGCCAAGTGCTGCAGAAGGGAGCAAAGTGGCAGAGAAAGGAGCAAGGCAGCGGAGATGGAAGGGAGCGAGGCAGTAGAGAAGGGAGCGAAGCTCTCCCTTCTCTGCTTTGCTCCAGCCGCAGGAAACCCTATTCTTGCACGAATAGGCCCGAGGAAGCCCTATTCTTGCAGGAATCTTCCTGCAACGGGCCTCTAGTCTAAAATAAGAATCCAAAATAAGATATAATGAACACGTACTGTGCATCAGACCCTGTTCTACCATGTATAATTTTGGGTTTTCCTCAGAAAGCAGGCCAGAAGACAAGAATGTGAGTGCAGTTTACTAGGAAAGTACAGAAACCACATCGGAAAGGCAGCCTGTACAAAGTATGTTACCAAACCAGCTACTGCAGAGAACAGCTGGAGCTTAATCACATGGGGAAACGCTGGCAAACAGACTAGAACACAGATTCATCCCACCTAGGGAGCAAGGGAGATGGAATAATATTTATACTCCAAGTCGGGTCAGTCATGGTTCAAAGGCCGCTCCTCAGAGGTGTTCATTTCCAGGCACTTCCAAACTGTGCTTGCCTGTCTTGCATGAACAGAACAGCCCCTGTGGCTCTCAGAGAGCCCTCAGGCACAGAACAGCATGCACTGGCACACACTGGCAACCTTCCTGAGCAAAGTAAAACAGTCTGATCTGAGGGGCAAGGGCGGGGCACTGACAGCAACGGCTACATAGCCACAGGAGGAAAAAGACTCCCAGTACACACCACAAACATGTTAACAGTGATTCTTTCTGAAGGATAAAAATGACTTCTGTTTGTTACTTTCTTTTTGTGCACCTCTCATCTTTAAGATTCTGTAACAAATATGTTATTACGTGTATCATATCTGATACAGAATATAATGCCAGATATTTATTGAAATCTTTAACCGCATCTTATCTGGGGTGTTTTTTGTTTTTTATCAAGTTCTTATAACAATTTGTTAAACAGTGGGGATTGTTATTTCCATTTTACAGAAACACTGAATATTTGGGAAATTGAATGGACTGCTGAGAATTATTGGTCAAGCAGCTTGGGCTGCAGATGTCTGGTTTTCATGACTCTTCCTACCCATAGACTCATCATCTTGGATATAGGTATTACCTACATTAAACTCTTTATCTTACAGATGAGAAAACCAAGATATAAAATAATCAGCCCACAGTCACACAGCCAGATAAAAGACAAGACTCCAGTTCTTCAGACCTGGTTTACATGGGATCTGGTTCACACATAACACAAAGTTGAAGCACGTGGTATCCGCACCCAAACTACTTGTGCTCAGATGCATCCAGGACCACTGTAGCTGTGTGACCTTGAGCAGTTTGTCCTCTCTAAAATGGGGAATCTGACCACATCTAGATCAAGGTAGTTGCGAGCTAATTAATAATTAATATCAGAAAAGCCTTGTTAGGAGTATGTTTGTTAATTTTATTAGTCTAAGTATTACACTAACCAGAGAAAAAAATAAATGGATAGAGAACAGAAACCTCCTAGGAGTAAGGAGTTAGATGGGTCTTGGAAGGAAAAGGTTTTTAAGAATTGTAGTGTAGCCCTGTTTAAATGCTAAAGGATCCTGAAAGTGCTTTCCACATTTCTGATCAAGGTTGTCAAGGATAATTTTAGTGGGAGGCAGTATATTTTTGGAGAAAAATACAGGCTGCTGGGTTTGAACTATGGCTCTGCCACAGCTATCTGACTTTAAGCAAATTCTTTTAAACTCCATGCCAAGGTTTTCTCATCTACAAACGAGAAATAATAGACATACGTTTTCTAAAAACTCTTAGAACAGTGCCTACTACATAGGAAGTAACCAATAAATGCTTAAAAAATAAATGTTGTTCATTGTTATTATTGAATGTATAAAGCTGCTCAATTAAATGCATATTAAATTGGAAGGAGAAAACTGTGATAGAATACAACAGGATTCCATCTTGGAGACAAAAGGTACAATTTGATCCTGGGTAGAGATGTTTATGTGGATGGCTGTGGGTTTGGCTATACTACGGCATGGTGATACCATTTTACATTCCCAGAAGCATTAAGATGTATACCAGTGTGCTCAAACAAATTACTACTGCAATGTTGACTGACACTTAGACAGGAATAAGAAGTTGGCAAGTCAATGAAAATAAAGAAAGAACCATGTATGAAAAGGAACAAGACAGAAAAGGCATTTTTCTCCCAACATGAGAATCAGCACCTCATTTTTTATATTAAAGATTCATGGCAGCCCTGACCAGTTTGGCTCAGTGGATAGAGCATTGGCCTGCGGACTCAAGGGTCCCAGGTTCGATTCCAGTCAAGAGCATGTACCTTGGTGGCGGGCACATCCCCGGTAGGAGGGTTGCAGGAGGCAGCTGATTGATGTTTCTCTCTCATTGATGTTTCTGGCTCTCTCTCCCTCTCCCTTCCTGTCTGTAAAAAATCAATAATATATATACATATATATTTTTTTTTTAAATAAGATTCATGGCAGCCCAGACAGCATGGCTCAGTAGTTGAGGATCGACCTCTGAACCAGGAGGTCACAATTCGATTCCCAGTCAAGGCACATGCCTGGGTTGTGGTCTCAATCCCAGTATGGGGCATGCAGGAGGCAGCCAATCAATGATTCTCTCTCATCATTGTTGTTTCTTTCTCTCTCCTTCTCCCTTCTTCTCTGAAATCAATAAAAATATATATATTTTTTAAAGATACATGGCATTTCACTTTCTTCAAAGTGAAAGACCTGCCTTCAGCAGCAGAAACCAGATGAAATCCTCAGGAAATCAAATATTAATAAATACAGATTAAACATACATCAGGACTCCAGGAACACATAAGATATTTCTAAGCAAACTAGAAAAAGATGCCCCTTCCTCTCAAAAGTTTGCTTTCATCTGTTGGGAAACTGCCATAATATAATTATTTTCTTATAACTACACACTTTACTGCCATCAGCAGAATTGTGATGAATATACGAATGTAAAATGTGTGTGATATGAATGGTATCCCCTGGGACTGTGTGGTACATCAATGGTTCTGCTTGTGAGTTTAATAAATGAAATATTTGTCATAAAAATACATTGTGATTAATGCTGAAAACATAAATGTTTAAGAAATGATAGTCTCAGCCCTCGCAAAGCTCACAATCAAACACTCATACTATGGGGTAGTAAGTGCTAATTAATACAAGGTGTTAATGAAAGCACAGGGGAGGGATTCCTAATCCTGCCTAAAAGAGGTGTGTTAACAGATTATATTTCTTTTATTTAATTATTCATTTGCTCACTCATTCATTCATTTTATTTTATATTCATTATACTGATTACATGCCATAGAATAAAATCAATGTAATTACCAAAAGTAGAAGGAAATATGGAATTTGAAAATCACCATTTCAAACACTATACTGATAATTGTTTCAGGCAAGAATTACTAATGGATGCTAAAAGGGATAGGTAGAAGTTTGATCAGAAACAAGGTACCTGCATAGTCTCAAAGTATCTCCTCAAAAATGCTTATTAATTGCAAGACACCATTTTAATTATGTGATCAAACTTAACATCACCAGTGACAGCACAAATAGAGACCATGTGCCTCCTGATATGATGCTCTGAGAAGGAGACATTATTTTTGTTGTATTTCTGACAAAAAGGTACAACCTAAATTTAATCATGAGGAAAGATCAGACAAACCAAAATTGAAAGAATTCTTCAAAAAAATGTCAAGGTCATGAAAAACAAAGGACCACTACAGATTAAAGAAGAACAGAGAGATTAAGCAACTAAATGCGATATGTGATATATGTGATCATGAGTTGGATTTAACGCAAGATATTTTTCTTTTGACATAAAGAACACTAGTGGGATGATTAACAAAATTTGAATAAGATATATATTAGATAGTAGTACTATATCAACGTCAATTTTTAAATTTTGATACAGTGAATACATAAGAAAATGGCCTTGTTTTTAGGAAATACATACTTAAGAATTTAGGTGGAAAGAAGTTAAAAATAAAGTTTCTAAAAAGTTAAAAACAAAATAATAAATTAGAAAAAGACTAAAATTAAATACCATTGTCTCTTTCCTAAAATAGCTTATAGTTTCTAACTCTCTATCCTTCTCTCTTCCTCTCTATAAAAAAATCAATAAAATGTATTAAAAAAAAAAAAAAGAACCAATGAATACATAAATAAGTGGAACAACAAACTGTAAATCAAAACCACAACGAGATCAGCTCACACCTGTCAGAATGGCTGTCATCAAAAAGACAAAAAGAACAAGTGTTAGTGAGGATGTGGAGAAAGGGAAACCTTATACACTGCTGGTGGGAATGTAAATTGATACAGCCACCATGGAAAACAGTATGGAAGGTTCTTAAAAAATTAAAAATAGAATTACCATATGATCAGCAATTCCACTTCTGGGTACTAGCCAAAGAAAACAAAAATAATGAATCAAAGATAAACATACCCTATGTTCATTGCAGCAATATTTATAACAGTGAATATATGGAAACAACCCAAGGTCCATCAATGAATGAATGTATAAAAAGAAAGTGCATATATATACTAGAGGCCCAGTACGTGAAATTTGTGCACGGGGGGGAAGGGGAGTGTTCCTCAGCCCAGCCTGCACCCTCTCCAATCAGGGACCCCTCTCCAATCAGGGACCCCTTGAGGGATGTCTGACCGCCAGTTTAAATGGGCAGTTGGACATCCCTCTCACAATCCAGGACTGCTGGCTCCCAACCACTCACCTGCCTCTGACTGATTGCCCCTAACCACTTCTGCCTGCCAGCCTGATCACCCCTAACCACTCCCCTGACTAACTGCTCCGTGGCCGGCCCAATTGCCCCTAACTGCCCTCCCCTGCTGGCCTGGTCACCCCAAACTGCCCTTCCCTGCAGGCCTGCCGCCCCCCCAACTGCCCTCCTCTACAGACCTGGTCAACCCCAACTACCCTCCCCTGCTGGCCCGGTCACCCATAACTGCCCTCCCCTGTAGGCCTGATCACCCCTAACTGCCCTCCCTGCTGGCATGATTGCCTACAACTGCCCTCCCCTGCAGGCCTGGTCCCGCCCCCCCCCCAACTGCCCTCCACTGCAGGCCTGGTCCTCCCCAACTACCCTCCCCTGCTGACCTGATCCCCACCAACTGCCCACCCCTGCAGGCCTGGGTCCCCCATAACTGTCCTCCCCTGCAGGCCTGGTCCCCCCAACTGCCCTCTTCTGCTGGCCTGATCACCCACAACCGCCCTCCCCTGCAGGCCTGGTTCCCCACAACTGCCCGCCCCTGCAGGCCTGATTCCCCCCAACTACCCTTCCCTGCTGGCCTGATCTCCCCCAACTGCCCTCCCCTGCAGACCTGGTCTTTCCCAACTTCCCTCCTCTGCCAGCCTGGTCACCCCTAACTGCCCTCCCTGCTGGCCTAATTACCCACAACTGACCTCCCCTGCAGGCCTCGTCCCCCCCATCTGCCCTCCCCAGCTGGCCTGGTCCCCCCACCCAACTGCCCTCTCCTGCAGGCCTGGGTCCCCCCCCTAACTGTCCTCCCCTGCAGGCCTGGTCCCCCTCAACTGCACTCCCCTTCAGGCCTGTTCCCCCCCCAACTTCCCTCCACTGCAGGCCTGGTCCTCCCCAACTGTCCTCCCCTGCAGTCCTGGTCCCCCCCAACTGCATTCTCCCTCAACTGCCCTCCTCTGCCGGCCCGGTCACTCCTAACTGCCCTCCCTGCTTGCCTGATTGCCCACAACTGCCCTCCCCTGCAGGCTTGGGTTCCCCCCAACTGCCCTCCCTTGCCGGCCTGGTCACCCCTAACTGCCCACAATTGCCCTCCCCTGCAGGCCATCTTGTGGTGGCCATCTTTTGTCCATATGGGGGCAGCCATCTTTGACCACATGGGGGCAGCCATCTTGTGTCTTGGAGTGGTGGTCAATTTGCATATTAATCTTTTATTAGATAGGACACACACACACACACACACACACACACACACACACACACACACACTAGAGGCTGGGGCACCAAATTTGTGCACGAGGGAGTGTCCCTCAGCCCAGCCTGCATGCTCTCCAATCTGGAACCCCTCAGGGGATGTCCTAAACTGGCAGTCGGACATCCCTCTCAAAATCCGGGACTGCTGGCTACCAAACACTAGCCTGCCTGCCTGCCTGATTGCCCCTTAACCACTCTACCTGCCAGCCTAATCACCCCCTAACTGCTCCACTGCCAGCCTGATTGATACTTAACCACTCCCCACTGGCATGATTGACACCTAACTGCTCCCCTGCCTGCTCGATCACCCCCAACTGCCCTCCGCTGCAGGCCTGCTCCCCCCCACAACTGCCCTACCCTGCAGGCCTGATCGCCCCCCCAACTGTCCTCCCCTGCAGGCCTGGTTGCCCCCAACTGCCCTCCCCTGTCGGCCATCTTGTGACAATGTGGGGGCAGTCATCTTGTGATGACATGGGGGTGGCCATCTTGTGACAACATGTGGGTGGCCATCTTGTGATGACATGGGGGCAGCCATCTTGTGATGTCATGGGGCGGCCATCTTGTGACAAGGTGGGGCAGCCATCTTGTGATGATGTGGGGCGGCCATCTTGTGATGATGTGGGGCGGCCATCTTGTAGCTGCCATCTTGTGACAACATGGGGGTGGCCATCTTGTGATGCAAGGGCATGAGGGTCAATTTCCATATTATCTCTTTATTATATAAAAGATATATATATATATATATATATATATATATATATATATATATATATATATATTAGTACATCAAAAATAACCTAGAGCCGAAACCGGTTTGGCTCAGTGGATAGAGCGTCGGCCTGCGGACTCAAGGGTCCCGGGTTCGATTCCGGTCAAGGCATGTACCTTGGTTATGGGCACATCCCCAGTAGGGGGTGTGCAAGAGGCAGCTGATCGATGTTTCTCTCTCATCAATGTTTCTGGCTCTCTATCCCTCTCTCTTCCTCTCTGTAAAAAATCAATAAAATATATTTAAAAAAATAAAAATAACCTAGAGCCCTATCAGTTGAGCATTGACCTACGAACCAGGCAATCACAGTTCAATTCTAGGTTAGGGCACATACTCGGGTGGCAGGCGCGAACCCAATGGAGACGAGCAGGAGGCAGCCGATCAATGATTCTCTCTCATCATTGATGTTTCTATGCCTCTCTCCCTCTCCCTTCCTCTTTCTGAAATCAATAAAAACATACTTTTTTTAAAAAGCCTAGAGGTTCTAGCAATTAAATGAACAAGAAATTAGGTAGAAAATTTATTATAAAGAAAACACATATAATAAATAGTCAGTCTTTAATTATTAATATCTAATTTTAGGGAGGTTATGGTAAAATTAGTACATTCATACATACTGTTAACACTTTAACTTGAAAGGAATATTTTAGAATATAAGTTAGCAATACATGCAAGAGCCATAAAAATACATATGCTCTTTGACTTCATAATCCTACTTTCTAGAAATTATACCAAAGAAAACATTCAAAAGGAAAAATAACCCTATATAATTGAAAATGTTGATTATGGTGTTATTTTTCTAATAAGATAAAATTGGAAAAATCTATCCTATAGTAGCTTTTTAGTTATAAAAGTATTCTATATCTGTTGAACACAATATTCTAAATCTATTAAAAATCCAGTTTTAAAACCTAAACAATATGGGGAGATGTTCATGAGAATGAAGTACATTATTAAAAGCAAAATATAATAATTCTGGATATTCCATAGAGCTCCCAAAATACTTGCTTGGTAGTTCATATTTAACCTCATGTCACTGACTTTGGTTACAAATGAAACAAAACTGAAAAAGTACAATATTTGTTGCTAAAATGCTGTTTTCTGGCCATTTTTTACATATGTAACTGCGGCCAGCTTTTAAGGGGACTGAACTGAAATGCACAGCATTCAAGCAGCAAACATTCTGAAAATGATTCATGCATTTTTATAATAGAAAAGCTATTCATTCAAGAAAGAAAGTCTGTGTAAAACAACAAAAACTTTTTTGTTGTTTAGAATAATTGGGCTTATCTGTCCAATTTTCCCAACACCATTTATTGAAGAGACTGTCTTGACTCCATTGTACGTTCTTGCCTCCTTTGTCAAATGTTAATTGAGCATACTAGTTTGGGTCGATTTCTGGATTCTCTATTCTATTCCATTTGTCTATATGTCTGTTCTTTTGCCAGTACCAGGCAGTTTTGAGAACAGTGGCTTTGTAATACAGCTTGATATCTGGTATTAAGATCCCTCCTACTTTGTTCTTCTTTCTCAGAATTGCTGCAGCTATTCGGGGTCTTTTTTTATTCCAGATGAATTTTTGGAGAGTTTGTCCTAGGTCTGTGAAATATGCCGTTGGTATTTTAATGGGGAGTGCATTGAATCTATAGATGGCTTTGGGTAGTATGGACATTTGCAAAAAAATGAAACTAGACCACCAACTTACACCATACACAAAAATAAACCCAAAATGGATAAATGACTTAAGTGTAAGATGGGAAACCATAAAAATATTAGAGGATCCACAGGCAGCAAAATCTCAGACATATGCCAAAGCAGTATCTTCACCAATACCGCTCCTAGGGCAATGGAAACTAAAGAGAAAATAAACAAATGGGACTACATCAAAATAAAAAGCTTCTGTATGGCAAAAGAAACCATCAACAAAACAACAAGAAAGCCCACTGCATGGGAGAGCATATTTGCCAATGTTATCACCGATACGGGATTAATCTCCAACATTTACAGGGAACTCATACATCTTAACAAAAGAAAGATAAACAACTCAATCAAAAAATGGTCAATGGACCTAAATAGATACTTTCCTAAAGAAGACATAAGGAAGGCCAAGAGACATATGAAAACACTAGAGGTCCAGTGCATGATTGAATCATGCACGTGTAGGGTCCCCTACATGCTTTCGCTTTCGATCACGGGGGAGCTGGGTGCCTGTCTGCTGGTGCACCAGGCCTTTCAGAAGCCTCCAGTGCGGCGAAGGCTTCTGAAAGGCCTGGTGCCTGAGCAGACAGGCACCCAGCTCCCACACTTTTGCTTTTGATTGCTGGTGCACCAGGCCTTTCAGAAGCCTCCAGCACGGCAGAGGCTTCTGAAAGTCCTGGTGCCTGAGTGGACAGGCACCCAGCTTCCACGCTTTTGATGGTCCGCGGTGGGACGTGAGCTCGCTGCCCCAGAGGCCCCTTCTGTGCCGCAGCACAACCATGGCGCAGACGCTGAGCTCGAGCCACCGCTGGCGACGAGAGCTCAGCGTCCCACCGGCCCAATTGGCCACCCGGTCCACCCCGAGTCCCGCCCCCCCGCGCCTCCTGGCCAATCGCGGGCATAGCAAAGGTACGGTCAATTTGCATATTTGTCTATTATTAGGTAGGATGCTCAAAGTCACTAATCATCCAAGAGATGCAAATCAATATGACAATTCAGTACCATCTCACACCTGTCAGAATGGCTATCATCAACAAATTAACAAATGACAAGTGCTGGCGAGGATGCAGAGAAAAAGGAACCCTCGTGCACTGCT
The DNA here is from genome assembly GCF_027574615.1 of Eptesicus fuscus. NCBI lineage: Eukaryota > Metazoa > Chordata > Mammalia > Chiroptera > Vespertilionidae > Eptesicus > Eptesicus fuscus. The sequence continues at coordinate 30,672,453 of NC_072485.1, read as the reverse complement.
GGTGGGAATGCAGACTGGTGCAGCCACTGTGGAGAACAGTATGGAGTTTCCTCAAAAAACTAAAAATGGAACTGCCATTTGACCCAGTGATCCCACTTCTAGCAATATATCCCAAGAAACTAGAAACACCAGTCAGAAAAAATATATGCACCCCTATGTTCATAGCGGCACAATTTACCATAGCTAAGATTTGGAAACAGCCTAAGTGCCCATCAGCAGATGAGTGGATTAGAAAACTGTGGTACATCTACACAATGGAATACCACACTGCAGTAAAAAAGAAGGCGTTCTTACCATTTGCAACAGCATGGATGGAACTGGAGAGCATTATGTTAAGCGAAATAAGCCAGTCAGAGAAAGATAAATATCACATGATCTCACTCATTTGTGAAATATAATGAACAACATAAACTGATGAACAAAAACAGATCCAGAGACAGAGAAACATCGATCAGACCGTCAAACCTCAGCGGGAAGGTAGGGGAGGGTGGGGGTAAGAGGGAGAGATCAACCAAAGGACTTGTATGCATGCATATAGGCCTAACCAATGGACACAGACAACAGGGGGGTGAGGGCATGAGTGGGGGGGGTGGGGGTGGCTAATGGGGGCATGAGGACACGTATGTAATAACTGAATCAATAAAGAAATTTTTAAAAAAGAACAAGCCTCTGCCCTTTCTTTATGCCTCAAACTTTCTTTTTCTTTTTTAATAATACCTTAATCAATAAAGAAAAACAAGAATAATTGGGCTTAATAATTTATTTTAATTCCTAAAAGTCAAACATACATAAAAACCCAACTCTACTGGCTTAGATATTGAAAATGCATTAATTCATAATTGCTTATCTTAGTTTGTTACCTTACAGCTTTCTTTTTTTTAAAATACTAGAGGCCCAATGCACGTAATTTGTGCACGTAGGAGGGTGTGTCCCTCAGCCCAGCCTGCACCCTCTCCAATCTGGGACCCCTTGAGGGATGTCCAACGGCCCATTTAGGCCTGATCCCACCAGGATCGGGCCTAAACGGGCCGTCGGACATCCCTCTCACAATCCAGGACTGCTGGCTCCCAACCTCTCGCCTGCCTGCCTGCCTGCCTGATTGCCTCTAACCACTTCTGCCTGCCAGCCTGATCACTCCTTAACCACTCCCCTGCCAGCCTGATCGACGCCTAACTGCTCCCCTGCCGGCCCGATTGCCCCTAACTGTCCTCCCCGGCAGGCGTGGTTGCCCCCAACTGCCCTACCCTGCAGGCCTGGTTACCCCTAACTGCCCTCCCCTGCAGGCCTGGTCCCCCCCAACTGCCCTCCCCTGCTGGCCTGATCGCCCACAACTGCCCTCCCCTGCAGGCCATCTTGTGGCGGCCATCTTGTGTCCACATAGGGGCAGCCATCTTTGACTACATGGGGTGGCCATCTTGTGTGTTGGAGTGACGGTCAATTTGCATATTACTCTTTTATTATATAGGATTATTAGATAGGATATACATTTTTATTGATTTCAGAGAGGATGGGAGGGGGAGAGAGATAGAAACATCAATGATGAGAGAGAATCATTGATTGGCTGCCTCCTGCACACCTCCTATTGGGGATTGATCCTGCAACCAGGGCTTGTGCCCTTGACTGGAATTGAACCCGGGACCCTTCAGTCCGCAGGCCAACGCTCTATCCACTGAGCCAAAGCGGCTAAGATGCAGTTTTCTTTCTTTACTGAATAAAAGAACTACTTAGAATCTGCACTTTAGTTTTAACAAAAGATATCTTTCTCAAAGAGTGGCACACTTTAATATGTATAGTATTAATATATATACTCATTCGTTCATTGATCAACATTTTTGAGCATTATTCTAAGGCACTATGATAGGTATTTGAGATACAAAAAACAAGACATGATTTATGCCTTCTTAGTGTTCACATCTAAGGAGGAGTAAAAAATTTATACTAGCATTATCCACTGGGATAAATATGATAGTACAAGTTATGTAAAATGTGCTATGAGATATACCTGGAGGAAGGATTAATTCTACCTGGGGTAATCAGGAGCATATTATTTGGTAAGAAAGGTAACATTTGAACTGGATCTTAAATTACAGGTGGTTTATTATACAGATATAGAGCTAATACTTTTCTGAAATATTTTTAAATACATTTTTATTGATTTCAGAGAGGAAGGGAGAGGGAGAGAGAGATCGAAATATCAATGATGAGAGAGAATCATGGATCAGCTGCCTCCTGCACCACCCCCACACTGGGGATATGCTGGCAACCAGGGCATGTGCCTTGACGAGAATCAAACTGTGATCTCCTGGTTCATAGGTGGATGCTCAACCACTGAGACCCTCTGGCTGGGCTCCTGAAACATTTTTTTACCTAACTGTTGCACTCCTGGTTTGTCCTTGTTTTCTACAGGACTATTCATGACCCAACCATTTTAATGGAAATTTCAATCTCATAAATTTCAATTATGACAAATCTGTCATAATTATAGATTCATGTGCAGTTTTGAAAAATATAGAGAAATGACTTGCATACTACACCATTTCTCCAATGGTAACTAAAAAAACTATATGGTACAATATCACATAAATACAATGTCATACCAGGATATGACATTGAAACCACTCACTGACTTTATTCATATTTCCCCAGTTTTATTTATACTCATCTGTGTGTTTGTGCGCATGCATGCATATTTAATTCTATACCATTTTATCACATATCTACATTCAGTATCCAACACCAGAGTCAAGATACTGAATAATTTAATTACCGCAGGGTCCCTCTGGCCCTTTTATAACACCACTCACCTCACCCCATCCCCACCTACATCCCTAACTACTAGTAACCCTTAATTTGTTCTCCATTTCTAAGTAATTATCAGTTCAAATGTTATGTAAATAGAATAATACAGTAGGTAATCTTTTAAGATTGACTTTTTTCTCAGCATAATTCCCTGGGGATTCCTTCAAGTTATTGTTCTATCAATGGTTCATCCCTTTTTATTGCTGAGTAGAGTCTATTGTATGAATGGGCCAAAGATTGCTTACACATTTACCTCCCACGGAAGGACATTTGGGCTGATTCCAGATTTTGGCTCTTACAAATAAGACTGCTGTGAACATTCATGTATAGGATTATGCTGAACATATGGTAATTGCATACTTATTTTATAAGAAGGTGTTAAAGCCTTTCCCAGATTAGCTATGCCATTTTACATTCCCACCAAAAAATGTGTGATCCAAATCTAGTTTTGAGTTTTGAATCCGCTGCATGTTTACCATGTGCATCTATGCAACTTACTTTATTATTTTAAGCCTTTGTTTCCTCTGCTTTTAACATGAAGATGATAATAACTTTTCAGAGGTGTTGCTGGGATTAAAGAAAACATGTGAAACAAAAAGCCAACAAGTAGTAACAGAGTGTAGAGTAATGGTTCAGAAGACGAACTGCATATTAGGAAGACACATTTTATGAGTAAATGCTTAAAGAAGGGAAGAAACTGCCTGGAGACAAGACGTGAGGGCTGAACTTTAGAAGGAAAGCGAATAGGTTAGTGCCCTCTTTTTAAAATAAGATCATAAGTGATTAGCAAAGGTACTTAACTTAGTGGGTAAAATGCATAGGCTCGGAAATCACATTGTGTGGACTTATATTCCACTTACGTCTCTTACTTGAGAAAGTTACTTAGTTTATCCTATAGCCTCATCTATAAAATTGTGATACTACTATTGACTTCATCAATCTGTTATGAAAATTAAAAATGTTGATGCAGCCCAGCTGGTGTTGCTCAGTGGTTGAACGTCGACCTATGAGCCAGGAGGTCATGGTTTGATCCCCAGTCAGGGCACGTGTCCAGGTTGCAGGCTCAATCCCTAGTAGGGAGCGTGCAGGAGGCAGGCAATCAATAATTCTCTGTCATCGTTGATGTTTCTATCTCTCTCTCCCTCTCCCTTCCTCTCTGAAATCAATAAAAATACATTTTAAATTTTTAAACAAAAGTATTGATGCACATAATAGATTTAGAATTATGCCTGCCACAAAATAATTATTAGCCATTATTACTTTTAAATGTCTGCTTTTTCTCCCTTCTATGTATTAGCTGTGTGACCTTACATCAGTTTCCTTATCTATACACACACACACACAAAAAAAAAGAATAAAACTTATGAAGGTGGAAGAGGATATAGGGTGATAAATGGTAATAGGAAAAATAAAATAAAATGAAAAAACTTTATAAGACTGTGATAAGGATTGAATGAGATAACATACTTAAGATGATTGGCACATAGCAACGTGAGATAAATGTTAGTTTCCTTCCTTTCCTAAAATCACCAATTATTTTACTATTGAAAGCCAGGTTTTTTGTTTTATTTCCCCTATGAGTCAGGCTGTCAGCTGCCATTTTACTGGGAACATGCCTCTGTGCAGCTGTTTCATTTGCTACATAAAGTTTCAAGTGCAGAAGCTTTACAGCAAATCATATTTTATTAACCCAGAAATGTCTTTATGTTCAATTTTTGCTTATAAACTGTTTTTGAAAATTGAGTTCTGAAACCATGGGTCTCTAAATTAGAGTACAGTTCTAATGATGATAAATTCTTTTTTTTTAAGAGTGAATTAAATTGAGTAAACAAAATATATTCTCATCGTGTCTAACAATGTATTAGATGATCTTGGACTCTATGAGTGGGTATGAAAACACAGCAATAGAATGGGGATTCCTGGGGGAGTCTACAGACAATGGCATTTATAAAGTCTATGAGTTTAGGTGACTCCATGAAGTGGATAATTTGGTTCTGTAAACTCAAAACTAATAAGATCCCCAGTAGACCCCTCTGAGAAGCACAATGGCACCCTCACTTGTCCATTCCACTCAGAAGTTTTGATTAAGGGACATTTTGGTACTGGGACATTTTGATACCTCATTAAAGCAAATGATTTAAGTTTACAGCTTTAAGGATTACCGTGTACCATGTGCTACAACAGGCACATCATCCGTAGGTCTCAACCCTTTGAGATGAGGTTAAGGATGGAGTGAGCAAAAGGGGGTGGGGATGGAGCTTGGTTAAAACTCAGATTGGTTAAAAGATGGAGATAGAATGAGTGAAAGGGTTACATAAAGCTCAGTAAATGTGAGGCAATTAGATATGAAATGAGGGACAAGTAGAAGGATGAGGTGGGGGTACGGAACCATCTAATAAACAAGCCATAAATCAAAGAAAATCATGTTTACTCTCCTTGGACACTTCAGAAAGGGCCACCTGTCATTTAAAGCATCCCTGAATTTTATGTGTGTCTCAAACAATATGCATTTGCATTTCAAAATTCACTATTTCTCCTTTAAATCTGCAGTGGTCTTTTGTAGCTACTTCAATTTTTCTTTTAATCTGACTTCTTAGTAGTGGGATTTTTTTTCCATCTTCCATTTTAAAATCTGGATGATAAAATGAAAGTCTTCCTAATAGTTCAGTAGTCAGAAAGAAACACTGAACACAGAATATAATGAGTGCAATGAGGTTAAAAAAGAAAAGAGTTCAGATCTGGTTGGAGGACGATCAGAACAGGCATCATGGAGAAGGTGGCATTTGCAACAAACTTTGAATAATGCATTCTACCCTAGTCTCTGTCATGAATTAGCCCTTAACCACTCAAATGGAAGCGCCCTCATAAAGTCACCAAATGATATAAAATTATTTAAATCCATTGAAAACTTTCAATTCCTAGTTATTAAAACTTTCTGTATCATTTGATCCTGTTAACCACTTTTTAATTCTTGCCATGTCTCACTTGGCTTTTATGATACAGTCTCTTTCCCTTTATTCTTCTACCTCAGGTGTCAATTTAGTCTCCTTTGGGAACTTAAATTTCTGAGGAATTATGACCTTAACCCTCTTCTCAACTCTACACACTCACTATTCTCTGTCTGTATCAGTCAGCTTTTGCTATGTTATGCTGCAGCAACATATAATCACAAAATCTCAATGGCATATAGATCAACACTGCAACTGAGTTCTGACCTGCTCTGGAAAGGAGCAGCCTCTATCTGAAATATGCTGATCTCATGACAGAGAAAAATGGTGCACCACAAGATGGTTCCTAAAACTTTTTCTTGGAAGTTGCACATCGCTTCCCAGTTCACAGGCCAAGAAAAGTCACATGGCCAAACCTGCTGTCAGTAGGGTGGGAAGTTTGATTCTCCCCCAAAATGGGCCAGTAGGAATCATCTGAGAGATGCAAATCAAAACAACAATGAGGTACCATCTCACACCTGTCAGAATGGCTATCATCAACAAATCAACAAACAACAAATCAACAAAACAAGTGCTGGCTAGGATGTGGAGAAAAAGGAACCCTCGTGCACTGCTAGTGGGAATGCAGACTGGTGCAGCCACTGTGGAGAACAGTATGGAGTTTCCTCAAAAAATTAAACATGTAATTTCCATTTGACCCAGTAATCCCACTTCTAGGAATATATCCCAAGAAAACAGAAACACCAATTAGAAAAGACATATGCACCCCTATGTTCATAGCAGCACAATTTACCATAGCTAAGACTTGGAAACAGCCTAAGTGCCCATCAGCAGATGAGTGGATTAGAAAACTGTGGTACATCTACACAATAGAATAATATGCTGCTATAAAAAAGAAGGAATTCTTACCATTTGCAACAGCATGGATGGAACTGGAGAGCATTATGCTAAGCGAAATAAGCCAGTCAGAGAAAGATAAATATCACATGATTTCACTCATTTGTGGAATAAACTGAACAACATAATCTGAGGAACCAAAATAGAACCAGAGTCATAGAAGCATCAAACAGACTGTCCAACCTATGAGGGAAGGTGGGGGTTAAGGGCGTAACAGATCAACCAAAGGACTTGTGTGCATGCATATGAGCAAAACCAATGGACACAGACGGGGGCGGGGGGGAGGGGGGGCAGGTAATGAGGGCAAGCACTGGGGGGTGGGGGTGGCTGGGGAGAGGTCAATGCGGGGGGGGGGCGGAAAGGAGACTTATGTAATACTTTAAACAATAAAAAATTTAAAATAAAAAATAATAATAAATAAATTAGTTTAAAAAAAGGGGCCAGTAAAGGGACATATATAGTCTCACAATGAGATGATCTAACACAATTTTTTAATGCCTAAATACCACCTATATATCATCCTATATAATAGAAGGCTAATATGCAAAATGTCCCCCGCATTGAGAGTTCAACCAGGAGTTTGACCAGGGGATGGGTCTGGCCGGCCAACCACCTGTGGCCCCTCCCCCTGGCCGGCCAACCTCCCACATCCCCTCCCCCAAGTTGGCCCAGCCAGATTTGGCCCCGATCAGGGCAGGCGGACCGGACCCCCACCATGCACGAATTAGTACATATATAAAATCAGCATAGACATCTCTCCTGAGCACCAAAGTATATACCTTATTAAAATTTCTGCTAGATATCCCATAGTCATCACAAACTCAAGTCTAAATCTAAACTCACCACTTTTTTCCCTTACCTCAGTTCTTCCCCTTATCCCATTCTACTCCAAATCTGCTTTTCCTTCATTGTCATGGTACTGTCATCTACACTTTCTCCTAAACTTTGATCCCTTTCCCTTTTCATAACTAATCCTTTATAATAGACACTGAGTATTCTCTGGTCTATCCCATTGTATATTTCTTAAATCTCTTATCTCCTTTTCATCCCTTCTACCATTGGTTTTGTTGAGGCCCCCATTATCACTGAAGCGGTGTCCAAACTGTCCTCTTTGACTCCAGTCTCAATGAATTGATCATTTATTCATTCAGTCAACAAATATTAAGTTCCTATTATGTGCTAAGCCCTTAATATATAGTTGTGAGCAAGGCGTCCATAGTTCCCACTCTTCTAGAGTCTTCAGAGAAAGATAATTAAATTATTAATAGCATAGAGTGTGGCAAATGCTATGATTCACTCATCTAAAAAAATACTATTGAGCGCCTAATTATATGTGAGAGCCTTGTTCTGGTTCCTAAGAATATAGCAGTGAGTCATGAAAAAAACAGGCCCTAGACTGTTTAGTTCAATAGATAGAGCATCATCCCACAGACTGAAGGGTCATGAGTTTGATTCTGGTTCAAGGGCACATACCTCAGTTGCAGGCTCAATCATCCCCGGCCTGGTCGATCCACCACCCCTGTAGAAGGCAACCAATCAATATGTGTCTTTTACATCGATGTTCCCCTCTCTCTCTCTCTCTCTCTCTCTCTCTCTCTCTCTCTCTTTCTCTCTCTCTCTCTCTCTCTCTCTCTCTCTCTTTCTCTCTCTCTCCCCTCCCTTTTACTGTCCCTAAAATTTAATGGAAAAATATCCTCAGGTGAGGATTAACAAACAAACAAAAAAATAACAAATATAATTAAAAAATAATAATAATAAAATAACAAAGAACAGGTGGGAGATATGAAGAAACCTAGGTAGCCTAGGTCAAGCATGTCAAACTCAAAGGCTAACATGGGCCAAATAAACAAGGTTTATGTTTATGTGGGCTGCAAAAAACAAAAGTTTCAATTTTCATAGAAACATAGGTTTATTTTTATAGAAACATGCTGAATACAAAGGGCTGAAATAAAAGAGTAATTGTTAACATAAAATAGTAGAACATTTTAATAAAAATTAATATTTTTTTCTTGAATATTAACTTACCAGACAATGAATAACTGCACAAATTAATAAATGTAATGCAAATAAACCTATTTTTCTTTTTCTCTGAAAGCGAAATATTTCCTGTTGTGCACACCAAACAAGTCAGTCCAAGACTAATGACTTGGCAATTGGCTGCTAAAATATTCACTGCTAGTATTAGTGGAAATGGTGCGCCTGCTCGTAAGGCGCGCAAGGGAAATGAATGCAACAGGATTATAGTAATCAGTCATTAGCGAACATTGTAGTCCGTTATTAATAACTATGTATAACAGGATATTGTAAAAATTGAGTTATGAAATTTTTATTAAAACATTTCTTACATACCGTTATATTGGCTGGGCTGCAAAAATATTGATTGTGGGTCACATGCGGCCCGCTGGCCGTGAGTTTGACATGCTTGGCCTACGTGGTTAGAGGCTTTTCTGATTTGAGTTAATACCAGAATAATGAGAAGGAATCAGCCATACAAAAATAAAAATAAAAATAAATCCAGAGGCAGAGTATCCTATGCAGGAGAAAGAATCAATATAAAATCCCTCAGACAGGGGCCAGCAGAGGCATACTGTCTAACCCTTTTAGTGCCAGCCTCTTAGGCCTGGTATATGTGAAAAATGCCACGGCTTTTCTGACGAATTTGCAAGTTTGTACTAAGAAATTTATATTAAGCTTAATACTTATTTGTTGAAGCTAGTTTTTTTACATACACTCTTAATACTTTCAGGTATGATAAAAAAGTTCATTTATGTTGTTATCTCTTCTATAAATTTATGAAAAAAAGTAAATTTTAAAATTTATTATTAAAAAATTTAAACTTTTACATTCAGATTAGAAAATTTGTTCTTTAATATTTTTTGACAGTATTAATTTTGTTAGCATTAGTTTCTACTACTATTTATTAGCTCACCAACACATTTTTATGCTTTTGCCATTATTTTTTAAATAGTAACATTGAATTTACTAAAATGTCCCGCACAATTTAACACGCACACTTATGTTCAGGACAGCACGCACCATGAAGACCTTTCTCACATTCACCACACACTGTACGGCTTCTTCTTCGCTGCCCTCTCCCTGTTTCACACCTTTTGCTGCACACACACAGTCCTTCTCCTTTTTTCCAGGTAATGTTTTTAACGGCTTCTTGTCTTGTCTCACATGTTCCTCTGATTTCCCACATTTGTTATTTTTCTCTAGGAGCCATTCATTCCCAAGATCTTCAACAATACTAATAGTAAAATCCAAATGAGACATAGGGCTTTTCTCAGAGGGGAGGTCATCGGAAGTGTTTACGAAAAGAGGAACGAGCTTGATAGCAATACAAAGACGGATGATACAAAGTCAACTTAAGTAGATATGGCATCCGCTACGCAGTAAAAGCAGGTACGCTACAAAGCAGAAAATACCTTATGTTCTTCTAGCCAAAAAAAACGAACATATATTTAATTTTCACAATGAAAATTAGTCAATAATGATTAGGAAGCATGACAGGTACTAAAAATATGTCTACAAAACCTATGCGACGCACAGAAAAGAAAAGGCGTGAGCGTAAAAACACCTGGCCGATAGATCGGCCCGTGGCATTCTTCGCACATACCCCATGGGCCGATAGATCGGCCCGCTGGCACTAAAAGGGCTAAGGAAGAAGGTATTAAGAAGTTTTTAAGAGATAAAGTCAAAAGACTCAGTAAAGAATATATCACGCAACCCTGGTTGGTGTTGCTCAGTGAGTTGAGCATCTTCCCATGTACGTAGAGGTTGCTGGATTAATTCCCAGTCAGGGCACATGCCCAAGTTGTGGGCTTGACCCCCAGTAGGGGGCATGCAAAAGGCAGAGGATTGATATTTCCATCTCTCCCTCTCCCTTCGTCTCTAAAATCAATTTTTAAAAAACATACTTAAGCACTAGCCAGTTTGGCTCAGTGGATAGAGTGTCCCAGATTCGATTCTGGCCAAGAACACATGCTGGGTTGCAGGCTCGATCCCCAGTAGGGGGCATGCAGGACACAGCCAATCAATGATTCTCTCTCATCATTGATGTTTCTATCTCTCTATCCCTCTTCTTTCCTCTCTGAAATCAATAAAGAAATATATTTTTAAAAAACATACTTAAAATATCATGTAGAGCTTTGCAGAGCATTTAATTTGGATTTTATCTTCAGGCAATCGAAGTCCATTGGAAAGTTTTGAGCAAGAAAATAACATGATTAAATTTATATTTTTAAAGGAGATCTCTGGCTGCTGTGTGAAAAATGAATTCCAGGAGCAAAAGTAGAATTAGGTAGGCCACTAAGGCAACTATGAAATCCAAGCAAGAGATAATGATGGCTTTGCACAACAGTAGTAGCAACGGAATATGCAAGAAATGTAAATATGTATATTTAGAGGTATAGTCAGTGAAACTGGATGACAGATTAGATATGGGGTAAGAGGAAGAAGAATCAAAGATGATTCATCAGAGTTTAGCATGAGAAACAGGGTGCATAGTGGTGCCATTAACTGGGATGAGGAAGTTAGAAATAGGAAAAATATATAGCAAGAGATAAATCAAGAGGCGGGGGTTTTGGACAGGTTAAGCTGCTAGGCAAAGTACAGTGATATAACAGCATACAGTAAAAGCAAATAATATAAACTGGTGGTATCAGGAAAATTTTACTATGGGGGACAGAGGGCCTTAAATGATCTTAATAGAGAACAGCAAAAGGGGGGGAGGGGAGAGAAATCTCCATGATACTGTCCATAAATCTTTATAAAATACAAATTGGATTAGAAAAGTCCCCTGCTTAAGATCCACCATTGAGTTTTTGGGTGTTTTTTTTTTTTTAAGTTCTCTTTATTATTGAAAGTATTACAGATGTCCCCTTTTTTCCCCATTGTCCCCCTCCACTAACCCACTACCCCAAAACTCTTGAACAACTACAGCAATTTCTCTGAATACTCCTTAAGATGTCAATCTCCTCCATCAGACTATGAATACCCTGCAGGCAGGATTCATTGTTGTTCATTCAGAATTTAGCACAATAACTAGTACTTGTTATATAGTACTTGTTATATAGAACGTAGGATGTACCCACATGTTAAATGGGTGAACTAGCTGTCTAATAGTCAGGTTATATAGTCTCTCTGAGCCTAATTTTCCCAATTAAAATCATTTTCAACTTGAATAGTCTATGATTAAACTTTCTCTATGATATTAAGCCTGAAAGTCAGAAGCAATCAATTAGAATTCTAATCCAGACTTATGTGAGCCTTAAATGTGCTACCCAGCCAATACCTCTGTGTCTTCATGTGTGAAATGAAAATTAAAATATTGTTCTCCTTCATATAAAATCTCATTGATGATATAAACCATATTTAAATGTCAAATGATTAGAATAGTAAGCAAAATTCTGTAAATGAGGAATTATTTTTTCTAAAATGATGATTGGTGATAAAAGATGTGGCTAGTTACCTGCTAAATTATGCCTTACTGCATTCTGAAAGGATATGTTCATAACTAATGATTTCCCTTTGTTTCATCTTTTACCGAGCTGTTCTTTTGTGTGTGAATCATTAGAAGGACAATGTAGTATGCCCTGATTTTTTTCAAGGGTGTATTTATAAGATATAATTCATCTACAACCTCCTCTGGTTCATTATGCTTCTTTCACCAACCTACTCTATCTTTTAAATCATTGTATCAAATCTCCAGTTTTTAAATATCTACCATCAGTAAAGTGTGGTTTGCTTGGAAAGCAACCTTTCAAGGACTGACCTCCCATTACACAATATTCACCTTATGCTCATTGGTTCTATTTCATTCACCTTCTACCCCAACTTGTTTTTGGAGTAGAAACGTATTTTATCTCAATTTAAAACTTACCAATATAGAAAAATTCTTTTAAAAACAGAATGATGTAATGAAACATAATTGAAAATATGAAACAATTTAAACAATCTAAAAATATAATCTAGAAAAAAAAGACTGAAAGAATGTACAGGATTTGGGGTGCAAGCACTGGCAGGAAGTATGTTTGCCCAAACACCTGCAGCTATAACTACACAAGAAGAAAATTAATCCCAGTGCAACTCCTCTATACCTAAAAGCCAGTGTGTCAAGAGCCAAAAAAGATCAATTTCTTTCCAGGGTAATATGGCTTTTTAAGCCCTACATTTTGGCACAAATTGGCTACATGCTCACCAAACGTATTCTCTGAACACAGTTAGATCCCATTACCAAGTTCGATTCCAATGCCAAGCTTCCTTTGGAGTTAGATGCAGCCAGAGGACTGAATTGCCAGTAGAATATGTATGAAGCTTCCCCTCAAAAGCTGCCCCCACCTATTTTCCTCACTGTCAGACCAGTAACTAGGGTTAATTCCTAGCATAACCCAGCTGATGACTTGCTGAGCCTGGTAAGGAGGGAAGAGACCGTACATCTAAAGAATCATGAAGCCCTAACTGGTTTGGCTCAGTGGATAGAGCGTTGGCCTGCGGACTGAAGGGTCCCAGGTTCGATTCCGGTCAAGGGAATGTACCTTGGTTGCAGGCACTTCTCCAGTAGGGGGTGTGCAGGAGGCAGCTGATTGATTTTCTCTCTCATCGATGTTTCTAACTCTTTATCCCTCTCCCTTCCTCTCTGTAAAAAAAAAAAACAATAAAATGTATATAAAAAAATAAAAAAAAAATAAAAAAATAAAGAATTATGCGAACTAGCTGGCATTTGCTAATGGAAACCAAGGAAGCACACGCAGGACTCTAGTTTGAGGGTACTTAATAAGGGGGCTGGAATATCATAGCAGATAAGCAAGAATTCATTTACTTGGAGACTCTCAGGCATGGAATTTTATATCTCAACCAGGACCTACCTCCAAGGATGGGGCAAACCTTCTTTAGGATTGGCACTTAGAAGCCGAGAAAAATAGTAGTAACCTTCAGTAAGGTAGAGACGCCTGTGCTCCCCTGGAAGATGGCAGAGGCAGGAACAAGAGGTTAGGGGAAGCAGGCATGCTGGAATGACTATATTCCAAAAGGCCAGAAGATCCAGGATTATGTTCTAAAAAGAAGTCCAGAGGACACATCATTCACCAAGGCCATCGGGAAGGTACTAGTAACAGGGGCACCTGTATCACTACGAAATTCCAAAATTCTGTAGTGGCCTAAGATGTCTGCTGGCCTAAGATGATGAAAGGAGAGATGATCCCAGAATTGGCTAAGTGGAAGATTTCACTACCAGAAGCCCAGGCCACAATTACTGTAATAAGTGGCATTGTCAGAAAATTAGTGAGGGGCTTGACATATGGGGAGCTTTGAAGGTGGTTAACAGAGCATGGTACCCATAGGGCAAAAGAGAATGGCAGCCCATGAGGGTGCTGCTTAACATCCAAAAATCGCAAAATAACCCACCACATCAAGGCTTTTACAATCGCTGTTCTCTTTGGTGGGAATACTCTCCTTGACATTCACTTGCTCGCTGCCTCCTCTCTTTGGGTCTTTGCTCAAAGGTTACCTTTTTAGTGAGATTTTTCCCAACCATCTATTTTAAATTGCAATGTTCTTCTCATCCTGGCACTCTCTCTCTCCCCTTCCTGCTTTATTCTCTGTAGTGTTTACCAACATATGATACTTTATATACTTTAGCTGTTTACTGTATTGGCCCTTTTATCCACTAAAATGCAAGTTCTGTGAGAAATTTTGTGTGTGTATTGTTCACTGTGCCTAAAATAGCACCTGATCATTATGTAGAGAAGAGGTGCTCAAAAAAGTTTTGTTGAATAAGGAAATTCAGAGAAGAGGGTTGAGCACAAATAAAATATGAGGAATCATCAGTCTATGGACAGAATCTTAACTAATGAAAACATTTACAATCAGCTGAGTAAAGTGTAGAGAGAAGAGACCACCAAGACTCAAGGACCATGGTATTTGGAAAGAGTAGAAGAACAGGAATCTGTGAGAGTTGAGGAAATCCTAGACTATCTGTAATACTGGAAATCAAGAGAAGAAATTGAAGGAACAGGAAACTGTCAACGTTGTGAATGTTTCTGAGAACACAAGTTAGGTGAGGACCAAAAAAACATGCATTAGACTTGGCAACATGAAGCTCATCAATGAGTCTAACAAGTCCAGTTCTTGCTGAGAAGTGGGGTATCTTTCTAGTAAGTGTATTAGACACATCCTATATAATAAAACCCTAATATGCAAATCGACCAAACAGCAGAATGACCAGTAGCTATGACTTACACTGACCACCAGGGGGAAGACACTCAACTCAGGAGCTGCCCCCTAGTGGTCAGTGCGCTCCCACAGCAGGAGTGCCACTCAGCCAGAACTCGGGCTCACGGCTGAGGGGTCCCAGACTGCGAGAGGACACAGGCCAGGCTTAGGGACCCCCACCTCCTCCAATGCACGAATGTCCTGCACCAGGCCTCTAGTACTTACATAAAGACAAAGCCAGCAGCCTATAAAAGGTGGCTGCTGTGTCCCTTTCCAACAGCTTTCGCATGAAGGACAGACCAATGGAAAAAATATCCTCGGGTGAGGATTAACAAAAAAAAAAAAGACAAAACTTTTTAGAACATTTAAGGATCTTTTAACTTCTTAGGGCATTTCAAACCTGAAAGAGTTAACATACCTCCACAAAATGCACAAGCCACTCTAATCATGCTAACAGGTCAAATCCAAAATAAGCTCTATAAATTAGCACAAGAAATAATAGTGCTAATTGTAAACTTTGAAAAAGCTTGTTTTGGTATATATTTCTAAAGGAAATTGGTTAAATTTTATTTTAAAACTACAAAATGTTGCTCATAGTCTTTAAAAAGTTAATTCTTATAAGATAAAGATATACAGCTTTGAGATCCTCATGAAAATTAATTTCGTAAATAATAAGTTATAATAATAGCTTCCTTTTACTTAGTAAATATTATTGAGTACTTTATAAGCATCCTATTTCATCCTCACTCCAACTCTGAGATAGAATACTATTTTTCACATTGTACAGTTTCATAAGGCTTAAATAATGTAACCTAATCAGATAGCAAGCATAATACAACCACAGTGCAAATCCAGATGGATAATGCCCATGCTATTTCACCCTATCCTAATGGAGCCATTTAGAAAAGCTATTACTCCAGCTGGGAGGGGGGTGTTTTTGTTTAATTCAGAATTTATTCTTTTAAGAACAGTTTCATAATGAAAGTGAGGGAAAAATAGGTACAGGAATTTCCCATATACACTCCCTTGCCCCACATATGCATAACCCGCCCCTAATGTCAAGATTCCCCACCAGAGTGGTACATTTGGTACAAATAAGAACCTACACTGACACATCATAATCATGCAAAGGCCATAGTCTACATTATTATTTGTGCTTGGTGTTGAACCCACTATGGATTTGGACAAATGTGTAATGACATGTATTCGTCATATGATATGATACAGAGTATTTTCATTGTCCTAAATATATATTGTTTAACTTAAAATATAAATTTATTTTAAATGAAACACTGTTTTTTTTAAAAAAAACAAAAAACTTTTATATTAAAGAAATACATTCTGCCATTTTAACAAAACCTTTTAGTCCAGTGATTTTTTTTTTTAACCTTTTTCATCTCCTGGCACACATAAACTAATTACTAAAAGTCTGCAGCACACCAAAAAATATATTACACTTTTTGCCGATCTGACAAAAAAAAAAAAAGTAGGTATGATTTTGACTCACACTGGACAGCTATTATTGTATTGGCTGTTGTCACTGTTTTATTTGACAATCTAAAGGAAAGGAGAACAGTGCCCCTGGCTAAATAGTTAGGTATTGCATGTTTTAAAAATTCTTGTGACACACCAGTTGAAAATCATTGTCTTAGTCAAATGTATCATGGCAATTTCACATTATTTAGAAAGAGGAAAGACACAACAGAATATTCATTAATTTTATAAAAAGTCAAATTGTAGTGTAATTATCAGTAGGTAGCTGTTCCACTTAATATTTTATGTGTACTAAATTAGCTTCTAAATTTATTCATCTGAGAAATTTGCCCCTTTTTTTCTTAATTAAGGCAATTTGACTTAGCTGAGTAAAATGGCTACAATTTTGACTACACATTGGTTAGGTGAAGTAAAAGGTAAATGGCAGAAGTCAGAAATGGTTATCCCAAAAGTCTGAAGATCATCTAAATCTAGCAACCCTTTAGGGGAAAGAAGTCTTATTAACTGACTATATTGATCTGCTATCAAATCTTAAGTTTACTATGCCTTTGCCTCAAAAGTAACACTGGAAATTTATAACCATACTTTAATCAAAATGTTATTACTTGAATCAAGATGGCGGCGTTAGGTAAACTGTACTTGCCACCTCCCACAACCACATCAAAATTATAACTAAAATACAGAAAAATCATCATTCAGAACTACCTGAAAACTGGCTGAATAGAAGTCCTATAACTAGAGAAGTAAAGAAGAAAGCACACTGAGACTGGCTGGGGTGGAGGGAGTGAACAAGCTGGTCCAATACCCACAGGTGTCATTTTTTTAATCGGAAGGGAGATCATCTCTACATGGGCCTCCCATGAGGAGCAAGGGGTCTCAGTCCCACACAAGAACCCAAACCCAGGGTTCCAGAGCTTAGAAGAGAAGTCCCCAAAACTACGGGCTGTAAAAACCAGCAGGGATTGTGGCTAAGAGACATGGAGGCTGCTGGAGACCCAGCTGTTCCTTTTAAAGGGCTAGTACATGAACTTACTCAGACTCATACCTCTGAGCTCTAGCACCAGGTGACTCTGGGGAACTCAGACACATATGGGGAGGAACTGGATTGTCTGGCATCTGGGCAGGAACTCAGGGGTGGCCTTCTGCCAGAGAGAGGTGCTCACAGGGGTCATTGTTCCTGTGCTGGGACCTCCCCTGTTGCACGGCTGACTGGAAGCCATATCTAAGTCTCTATCAGCCTGGAGCACACTGTTTGCTCCCCCCTGGGGATTCCCCGATATCCCAACCAATCCAATTTTAAGCCCCGCCCAAGCTGTTTGCAGCAACTTTCCCATATGAATGGCCTGGCCTGTCTCAGGCTGCAGACTTTGCTAAAAATCTCTCAAACAAGCTGCAGCTGGTGACAGTGGGCCCAAAACTATTTTTTTTTTAAAAAAAGGCCCAAGACCTAGCACCAGCACCAGCCTGCCTTGCTTCACATCTGGGCCTCACCTCCTACACAGAGGCTCTCCCACTGTAGTCACAGCTGGTCCTCCAGGCCAACTCCTCCCAGAGAGGCCAACAGCAATCAAGGCTCAACTACAAAACTGTGCACACTGCCCACACAGTGGCCCACCTAGACTTGGGAGGCTGAGCCACTGGGCCCTACAAAACACCTACTACACAAGGCTACTCTACCAATTCCAGGAGACATAGTAGCTCTACCTAATACATAGAAACAAATACAGGGAAGCAGCCAAAATGCAGAGACAAAGAAACATGTTACAAATGAAAGAAATGGAAGCAAGCAAACTTCTGGATACAGAGTTCAAAACCATGGTTATAAGGTTACTCAAGGATCTTGATGAGACTTTTAATATTCTTAGTGAGAATGTCAAAGACATGAAAAAGGACCAGTCAGAAATTAAACATACACTAACTAAAATAAAGAACAATTTACAGGAATTCCACAGTACAGTAGAGGATTCTGAGAATCAAGTCAACAATTTGGAATATGAAGAAGCAAAAAAACACCCAATCAGAAAAGAAAAAAGAATCCAAAAATATGAATAAAATGTAAGGAGCCTCTGGGACAACTTCAAGCACACCAACATTCACATTTATGGGGGTGCCAGAAGGAGATGAAAGAGAGCACAATATTAAAACCTATTTGAAGAAATAATGACGGGCCCAGCCAGCATGGCTCAGTGGTTGAGCATCAACCCATGAACCAGGAGGTCATACTTCAATTCCTGGTCTCCATCCCCAGTAGGAGGAGTACAGAGGCAGCCCAATCAATGATTCTCTCTCATCATTGATGTTTCTCTCTCCTTTCCTCTCTGAAATCAATAAAAACATATTTTTTTAAAAAAAAAGAAAGAATGACAGAAAACTTCCCCTACCTGGTGAAAGAAGTAGACTTATAAGTCCAAGAAGCGCAGAGAACCCCAAACAAAAGGAATCCAAAGAGGGCCAAACCAAGACACATCATAATTAAAATGCCAAGAGCAAAAGACAAAGAGAGAAAAGCAGTTAGTTACCTACAAGAGAGCACCCATACAATTGTCAGCTGATTTCGCAACAGAAACTATGCAGGCCAGACAGGAGTGGCAAGATATATTGAAAGTGATGAATAGCAAGAAACTACAACCAAGATTACTCTACCCAGCAAAGCTATCATTCAGAATTGAAGGTCAAATAAAGAGCTTCACAGATAAGAAAAAGCTAAAGGAGTTCATCAACACCAAACCAGTATTATATGAAATGCTGAAAGGTATTCTCTAAGAAGAGGAAGAAGAAGAAAAAGGTAAAGATAAAAATTATGAACAACAAATACATATCTATCAACAAGTGAATCTAAAAATCAAGTGGCCGAGACCAATTTGGCTCAGTGGATAGAGCGTCGGCCTGCGGACTCAAGGGTCCCAGGTTCGATTCTGGTCAAGGGCATGTACCTTGGTTGCGGGCACATCCCTGGTGGGGGTTGTGCAAGAGGCAGCTGATCGATGTTTCTCTCTCATCGATGTTTCTAACTCTCTATCCCTCTATCTTCCTCTCTGTAAAAAATCAATAAAATATATATATATAAAAATAAAATAAAAATCAAGTGAATAAAAAAATCTGATGATGAACAGAATAAACTGGTGAATATAATAGAATCAGGGGCATAGAAAGGGAGCGGACTGACAATTCTCAGGGGGAAAGGGGTGTGGGGTTGCGGGAAGAGACTGGACAAAAATCGTACACCTATGGATGAAGACAGTGGGGGTGGGGGGGGCTAAAAGCAGAGGGTAGGGTGGGAACCAGGTGGAGGGGAGCTATGGGGGGAAAAAAAGAGGAACAACTGTAATAATCTGAACAATAAAGATTTATTGGAATGAATAAAAAAGGATTTTAAAAAATAAAAATAAAATAAAAATCAGTTAAATGAAGGAAGGTACAAATTTTTTAAATGTTATTATCTCATGCTTTTTCTTCTCATATCAAATTAGAAGTGCTGATATGCCACCCAATTGAATAGTTGCCTAAGTAACCCTACAACTCTCATATTTTAAGTCTTCAAACTTCTCCTATCCTGATAATTTAACTTTTGTTTATTTTTGTTTGTTTGTTTTGTTAATCCTCACCAGAGAATTTTTTTTCAATGATTTTTAAAGAGAGTGGAAGAAAGGGGGAGAGACAGAGAGAAACATCAATGTGAGAGATACATCAACTGGTTGTCTCCCACAGGCATCCTGACCAGGTCGGAGGATTGAGCCTGCAACGCAGGTACATGCTCTTAATTGGCATCAAACCCAGGATCCTTCAGTCTTCAGGATAATGCTCTAACCACTGAGAAAAACTGGCTAGGGTCCCTAGCTGGTTTGGCTCAGTGGATAGAGCATCGGTCTGAAGACTGAAGGGTCCCAGGTTCGATTCCAGTCAAGGGCACATGCCTGGGTTCTGGGCTCAATCCCAGTGGGGGGCATGCAGGAGGCAGCTGATCAATGATTCTCTCTCATCATTGATCTCTCTCTCTCTCTCTCTCTCTCTCTCTCTCTCTCTCCCTTCCTCTCTAAAATCAATAAAAATTTAATTTTTTTAAAAACTGACTAGGGCTCTTTATTTTTTAACTAGAGGCCCAGTGTACAAAATTCGTGCACAGGTAGAGTCCCTAGGTCTGGCCGGCAATCAGGGCTGATCAGGTTCCCCGCCTCCCTGCCTCTTCCTTCCCTCGCCACCCATGTGCCACCACCATGCGGTTCCCCACCTCCCCGCGTCCTCCTTCCCTCGCTACCTCAGCACCCCGCCACTGCCACTGGTCACCCGCCATGTCCCACACCGCCCCCTAGTGGTCAGCGCACGACATAGCAAGCAATTGGACTCACAAGGGGACACTTTGCATATTAGCCAGATAGATAGATGATAGATGATAGATAGATAGATAGATAGATAGATAGATAGATAGATAGATAGATAGATTCCACAAATACTAAATCCTAAAAATTATGATCGACTCCAGAAATACAGTGATGAACAATATTTTTGCTATGGGCTGAATTGTATCCCCCCTCCCAAATTCTTCTTTTGAAGTCCTTACTCTCAGTACTTCAAAACAGGAACTGTATTTGGAGATGAAGAGGTATTTAAGTTAAAGGAGGTCATTAGTTTGGGCCCTAATCCAATATGACTGTATCCTTAGAAGAACAGGAGATTAGGACACAGATGCACACAAAGGAAAGACTATGTGACAACAAAGAGAGAAAACAGCCATCTGCAAACCAATGAGGATGTTCAGAAGAAACAAACCCTGCCAACACCTTGATTTTGGACTTGCAGCCTCTGGATTTGTGAGAAAATTAATTTCCATAACTGAAGCTGCCCAGTCTGTACAATTTGTTACAGCAGCCCTAGAAATCTAATACATATTTCATTATTTATTTGTGTTCCCTCACTCATGCCCTAAACATTCCTGTGAAAATTGGATGCTTAAAATTTCCCAAACAAAACTATGAATATGGTTAAATCCCAAGGATTGGAGAAACCTTAGGAATTTTCATTTGGGGAGGGGAGAAGGATAATTTTGAAACAAATCAAACCTCCATCCTTGCCAATGTTTTCCCAAATGTCTAATAATTTCAGGAATTCTTTAAATTTGGAGGCAGCATGGAGCAATGAACAAACCAAAGGGTTTAAAGACAAATACATGTTCTATCACCCTGAGCAAGTAACTTAGCGCTTCTTGACTCAATTCCTAATATGAAAACTAAGAAGCACATAGTGAAAATCAAATCAGATAATCAAAATTAAAGCAATTTATACACTTAAAAGCACATTAACAAGGATGAGGTATAATTTTCTAGATCTACCAACTTGAAAAAAACAAACAACCCTATGAGAAAAGAATATCAATGAATTTCTAATCTAAGTTAGAATATTGGAGCAACATCAAGTCTACCAGTTTCTAGAAATGATTCTTTTTGAAAACATTATATTCAGCATTCTGGGATTTCCTCGATTCTCCTTGAAATTTCAAATGATAAAATGAGGCCCTGAGACCAGGTTTGAGGTAAGAGAGTAAAACAATATACTTGGGCACCACAAATTTGTCCTGTCATTCACCAGGCTGGAAAAAATAGACCCAGATAAAGGCAGCTGCAAACTTAATAGGAAACAGTATTTCTCCCAAGGACATGCCGCAGCTATAAAATGTCATAATAACTCCTCTCTTTGAATGACTACTGCTTTCTTATTCACTGAAACGCTCTGCTCTAAAATCCTAGATGATCAGAGACTGCTTCTGAAATTATATCCACAAGAATGAGATATCCCACTCCTTCCTGGAGGATCTGTCACTGTGACAGAGGAGAAGCCTCTCTTTAGGACCCAGGCGAATAGACACAATATTCCACATCTATCTTAACTTTATTGTTCTCAAGGAGACAGGACCATAAGTTCACCTCAGCATCTACACTTAAGCCGTTTACACAGAGCCTTGCTCTTTGCTTTGCTTTTAGCCCATCAAATACTGATGCACTTATAGTAGTTCTCATTTTTCATTCCTAATTGTGTTTCTAACTGTCACTTGCTCCCGTGCAACTGGCCAGAAGCTGATTTACCTTAATCTTCTGTTTATTCTGTTTGTTTTCTCTTTCAATATTTTTGCCACTTTATTATTTCCTTCTTCCCCACTTAAGTTTATTTTGTCTTTTTCTAAATTTTTAAATTGGATGCTTGGCCCATTAAATTCCCTGCTTTTGTCTTCTGTGATCATTTTTCTCAGTTGGGATTTTTTTTTTCCAAAACATTACACAATTTTTTAGTATTCAATAAGAAAATCTCATTTGTTGCTTTATCGCGTTGCGAGAAAAATGCTGCAGTGGTGAAGAAAGTCAATGCTGGATCATTGGTTGGGATTTTCTGCGCTTCCTGAAACAGAGTTAGATTTTCATAAATTCTGGAAAATTCTTACTCAGGTCTTACAAATTGCTTCTATCACATGATTTCTAGTATCTTCTTTTGGAATTCCAATGAGAATGCCATACCTTCTCATTATTATCTCCATGTCTCTTAACCTCTTTCATGTTTGTCATCTCTTTGTGATAATTTCTGCAAGTTCATCTTGTGCATTAATCTTGACTCACTTCTTTATTTCAATTATTATATTTTCATCTTAAGAATTTCCATTTTGTATTTTTTAGATCTTCTAACCTGTTCTCACCTTTTTTGTTTTAAATTGTATCTTGTTCCTTTCAGAGATTTAGAGAATCCATTCATTATTTAAACATTTTAAACAGCATTTGGGGAACTTGGAGGACATGTTCTGCTGAGCTTCACTCCTGGTGACATATATATATCATGTATTTTATAATGTGGATTCTTAATTCATGTTTTTATTGAAGTCTTTGCTGAGGGAACTCTGAGGTCTGGGTTGAAGAAGCTGCATTCGGGGAAGGGTGACAAGCTTTTGCTTCTGCCAGTCGCCCCAGAGTACAAGCAAACTGGAACTACTTGAAGGGGTGGTGGTGGTGTTGTTTTTTTCTTTTCACGGCTCTAGATTGCTCAGACCACAAAATGACATAAATTCTAACCTGAAATTTATATGAGGGTAAGCCTTTATAGTTATCAATTCTCAAGGCAGATATTTCTATTGTTTTCCCTCAGAGCCTAAGCTGAGACACAATTTGCCTTGTTATCTTTCCTAGTTGACAGGGAGACATCTGTTTTTCCAACTCTGCTCTTCCATCAATCATAGAGTTAAAGTCAGATTTATGTGGGTTCTCAGTGAGACCTTTCCACCTGAATGAGTGCAGGGATTTTTCTCTTTCGCCGCTGAGGTCACGGAAAGAGGATTACCAACATCAGCAAATGCCTCAGGGACAGCATCATATAGGCAGCCACCTACAGCTCTGACTTCCAACTCCTCTGTTTCAGCCCATCAGACAGTTCCCTTGCTTCTGAGCTGACTTGTGCATTTAAAATTGTTGTTGCTGTTCTAGCAAGGATTTGTAGGTGTTTTAAGTTATTTTACAGAATCATCCTTCACGGTTTAATGTTGATCAGCCTGCCTTGTCTCGGCTCCAATTTCTTCATAATTGTTCTCCGTTAGAAGATCCTAAAGAGAAGTTCCAGTTGCCTGCTCTTTATAGAGTCTTGCAATTTACATTCCTGCTTCTAAAAGCTAAGAATAGGATTAGCTGTGTTGTAGTTTATATTTATTTGTAAGGTTTGTTGCTGATGATGCTGGTGGTAAGTTTTTATTTGGGAGGGGGAGTTGGGATTTTATTGTTTCATTTGTTTTGTGTTTTGGTCATTTTGTTTGGCTCTGTTCTAATTTTTTAAATATATATATATATTTTTTTTATTTTTTTTATTTTTTTTTTTTTCAGAGAAGAAGGGAGAGGGCGAGAGCAATAGAAATGTCAATGATGAGAGAGAACCATTGATTGGCTGCCTCCTGCACACACCCCCACTGGGGATCAGACCAGCAACCCGGGCATTTGACCACCCATGACCTTCTTGTTCATAGGTTGACATTCAACCACTCAGGTAGGCCAGCCAGCATACTCTGTTTTAATTTTTGGTGGTGCCTCTACCAGAAAATGAAGAGTAGTTTTTCAAAGAACCACCCAAATGTATTTTTCTTTTAGCAGCTTCTTCTATTCCTAAACTTTACTATTCATACAGAAACGGCAGTTATTTTATTTGGACTCGGGTTCCTATGGAAGTTACACACACTAGAAAATCCAGCATACATGAAGATAGAAAGGCTATGGAATAGATAGATATTAAGGCCATTTCTCAAGCTGATCAGATACTCCATTTACATGTGTCAGGATGCTTGCCAAAATAAATAGAAGACAGAAAAGAATATAGTTGAGGGAGAAAACAGATTCTTCTTTTCTTTCGGGTGTATTGACAGTTGTGACAAAACTTGTTTTTATAAGGAAAGAGAAAACACTAAAACATTATATTGGGCAAGAAAGAGCCTAGCAGATTTCTGGGTGATGTCTATTGTGCTGAAGTCTGAGTCTGCCAGCCTTGCAATCCATGTCGCAGCACTGCTGTGGGAGTGGGGCAGGCCTTGAGCAGCTGGGATGGGGGAGGCCAGAGATGGGAGGGGCTTTGCCATTTTTTCATGGTTGTATTGTGTTTACTTAGACCAGAAAGACTATTCCCTGATAGTTACCTTCAATAACTACTGTCTTCACTTTTCCAAGCCATACTCAGCCACGGAAAGGAGGCCCTAGCTGGTTTCGCTCAGTGGATAGAGCATCAGCCTGCAGACTAAAGGGTCAAGGGCACATGTCAGGGTTGCAGGCTCAATCCCCAGTAGGGGGCGTGCAGGAGGCAGCAGATCAATGATTCTCTCT
The DNA here is from genome assembly GCF_027574615.1 of Eptesicus fuscus. NCBI lineage: Eukaryota > Metazoa > Chordata > Mammalia > Chiroptera > Vespertilionidae > Eptesicus > Eptesicus fuscus. Next base: position 30,647,270 of record NC_072485.1, on the reverse strand, counting down.
CATCATTGATGTTTCTATCCCTGTTTGCCTCTCCCTCTCTGAAATCAATAAAAATATCTTTTTTAAAGAAAAAGAAAAAACTACCAAGAGGAGAAGTTGGGCTAGTATGTGATAAACTCCCTGTTATGGACTGAATATTTGTGTCCTCTCAAGATCCATATGTTGAAGCCCTAACTCCCAAGTAGGGTTATATTTGAGATGGGGCTTCTAGGGAAGTAATGAAGGTTAAACAAAGTCATAAGGTGGGTCCCTGATTCAATATGATTGTTGTCCTTAGAAGAAGAGAGACCAAGGAGTTTGTTCTCTCCCTGAGCACAAAAGCAGAGGTCATGTGAGCACACAGCCAGAAGGTAGCTGTCAACCCCAGGGCAGAGCCTTCCCAGGCACCAACCCTGCTATACCTTGACCTTGGACTTCTGGGCTCTAGAACTGTAAGTAAATAAATTTCTGTTGCTGGAGCCACCCAGGCTATGGTATTTTGTTTATGGTATCCCTAGAAAACTAATACACTCCCAAAATAAAGAAATTTGTTTTATCCTTCTTTGCATCTCCAAGAGTATTTAAAGTATTCAATAACTGCTAGTTGAATTAAATTGAAGGCTGAGTTAGTCCCTCCCCTCCTCTCGTTGTGTTTCCATTACACCACATTTCAACTATTATCAATTTATCAATATTATTACACCTTTTCATAATAATTTCCTTCCATGTCTTTCTTCCTTATTAGACTGTTGAAAAAAGGAAGAATATTTGTTGTCCCAGTGTTAAGCACAACATAGGTGTGACAAATATAACCCCAAATCCATTTTTCTGGGTTTTGTTCCTGCTAAAATCATCACTTTCTTAGGCTGCCTTTCAGATAAAGGAGCAATTTGACTCTGACTCAGTTCTGAACACTATACCTAAGAAAAAAAATTTATTGTCCTTGTTTAATGCTGCCCATTATTTTTCTCCTTATTTATTGTACTTCACCTGCAATTTGCATGTGAGGCTAGAGTAGTGCTATATCTTGCTATCATGAGATGACAGGCATGAAGAAAAGACCACATGTTATGAAGTGTGAAATGGAAAGAGTAGAAAGCTGGGAAATTGATGAAATGGAGACACTGCACTAGTCCTGGCATGCTTCTCTCTGGACTTCTTGTTTTGAAGGGGGGGAAATAAAACCTATTTCATCAAGTACAATATTGAGGTCTTTGTTACCTGCAGGTGAATGAAATACAAAATGACACAGTAGGGGATCAATAATTGTTTTCTAATTGAACTGAGAAGATATGGACAGTTATTGTCAAAGTTGATGGGGAAACTATCCAAATTAAGTAAGTCTACCGTATGCAAAATTTTCAGCTCCAAGTGGGTCATGCTATAGAGCTCAGAATAAAAAGTAGATGACTTATGGACCAACTAAGATTAGATATATTATTTGTTTCAGGAGCCTCATACTAAATTAATCAGTCAATAACTGCAAACTGATCAAAGTAAATAAACAAAAATTCAGTCAGGGAAAAACTAGTCAATATTGTGTTTTTCTTGAATATCCCTCAGAATTTTGAAGTGTTATTAACAGATAATGTCTATGGAAATAGAAAGAATCAGTGGATACACAGTATAGTAATATACCATGTAAGGTTAAGGAGAGATAAAAGGAAAATAGTAGAAATGAGAAATGTGTGGGGAAGATCAAATATATACATATATATACATACATATACATATATACACATACATATATGTGTATACACACACACACACACACACACACACACACACACACATATATATATATATATATATATATATAGAGAGAGAGAGAGAGAGAGAGAGAGAGAGAGAGAGAGAGAGAGAGAGAGAGAGGAAGTCCCAGATATTGGTATTGAGTGCATGAGAGAAACAGCACCAGGATGACAATGGAGAGCACTTCAGCACATAATAATAGCAGGTACAATTATCTTCTTGGTACTTACTATAAGGCAAGCACCATACTATGTATTTAATATACCATCTTATTCAATTCTCACAATAAACCTTTGAGATTTTAGATTTGTACCTAAAGGAAATTGAGTCTCAGAGAGGTGAATAAAATAGCTTATTAAAGAATTCCATGACCAGCTGGCATGGTTCAGTAGTTGAGCGTAGACCTATAACCAGGAGGTCACAGTTCAATTCACATGCCCTGGTCAGGGCATATGCCCTGGATGTGGGCTCAATCCCCAGTGTGAGTCGTGCAGGAGGCAGACAATCAGTGATTCTTTCTCATCATTGATGTTTCTATCTCTCTCTCACTCTCCCTTACTCTCTGAAATAAATAAAATATTTTTAAAAGAATTCAAAGAATAGAATTCAAACCTCTGTCCTCTGTCCTCTGAAATCATCACCCTGAGTATGTCACAGCTCTCTGTGCCAATACAAAGTACTTAGTCTTAGACACTGATGCAACTACCACTGCTACAACAGGCTAAGAGGCAGAATTGTTTAGCTGAATAAGCTATAGACTCAATTTAAATCCTGGCATCACCACTTACTACATCTGTGAGCTAGGGCAAGTTATTTATTCTTCTTATCTCAGATCTTTCTTAGCAAAAATAATGATTAATAATGCCTACCCTGCCTACCTTGTACAATTGTGAATGTATTCGGATATGCTAAGCAATTTTTTTAAAAAAGGTAAAGGATTATTATCAGGAGGTCACAAAACCAGAGTGATAATTTGCAGTTCTTGCAGCATTTGCACAATAAAGTTCCTCTGGGTAAAAAAAGATTTGTTCTGCTGAATATCTAAAAATTAATCTCAATGAGTCATAATGTTGTGGTAAGCTCATAAGCACAAAGGGTAACTCTCCCTCAGTCCCAAAAAGTGATTTACACAGGCACCAAGTTACTGCGACCAGTATTCGTTGTAGCATTTCTGTGGCATGTCACATCCATCCATCACTTCATTCCTATAGTCATCATTTACTTAAAATACATACACACATACACATCATACATACACACATATACATCATATATACAGAGAAAGAGTGGGGGGGGGGGAGACAGGAAGACAGAAAAACTGAGATAAGCTGCATTATATATACAATGGTGAGCAAAACAGTATCTGCCTTCCTAGAGCTTATAATTTAGTTATTAAAGGCACATTGATGGTACAAGATCTTGTGTTTATGCACATTCTTTTAAAACCTTAGATTCACTTTTCCCTCATTACTTCACCCAACATACATTTACTGAGTATGCATACTCATCCCACATCAATTCTTCCAGTTGGGAACAACAACCACCATGAAATTACTAGAGGCCCAGTGCACGAAACTCATGCACTGGGGGGCGGTCCCTCAGCCTGGCCTGCACCCTCTCGCAATCTGGGAGCCCTTGGGGGATGTCCAACTGATGGCTTAGGCCTGCTCCCCACAGGAACTGGGCCTAAGCTGGCAGTTGGACACCCTTAGCGCTGTTGCAGAGGCAGGAGAGGCTCCCACCACAGCAGCCGTGCTCCCCAGACGTGAGCCCAGCTCAGAGCTTCTGGCTGAATGGTGCTCCCCCTGTGGGAGTGCACTGACCACCAGGGGGCAGCTCCTGCATTGATCATCTGCCCCCTGGTGGTCAGTGCACGTCATAGCAACTGGTCATTCTGCCGTTCTGTCGATTTGCATATTAGCCTTTTATTATGTAGGATTATAACTTCTCTTTTTCTCATGTTCAATCCATCAGCAAATTCTACCATTTTTCTACTATTCTTCTTCAAAATATAGCACAAGTCTGGTTACTTCTCACCACCTCTACCCCTCTGTCTTGGTCCAAGAAGCCATCATCTCTCACTTGGGTAATTTCAATAGCTACCTTATTGGTCTCCCTGATCCTACCCATACTCCACTCCTATGCTACCTTCCAGCCCTTGTCATGAAAATAAGAGCAAATAATCAGACACGGGCCTCCTGGGACAGGTTTTCTTCAGGGAATTTTTTAGTGAAAAGAGTGTGTGTGTGAGTTCCCCTTTGCTCAATTAAATTCTGAGATAATGAACAAGGATCTAACGGGGCTGGACATCAAACTCCAGCCTCTGGGTTATAGGGCTTTTAAGCTACCTAACTAGGGAAGCACCAGTCTCTACCTTGATAAGATCACAGAGAATGATAGCAATTATGTCATGGCAGAAACTTGGCTGTCGCTCCTCCTCCACCACATTGGTATTCTTCCGTTAGGAGCACATCAGTCTCTCCCCCAGGGCTTGGGGGTATAAGGCTTGTAGTTGTTATTATTTAATGTGGTAGATGAGTGATCTATTCTACCAGAGCTGATTGCCTTAAGTATTTGGTTTCCATAGAGCTGTAAAAGGAATCATTCATCTTCCCTCTGGGAGGCCAGGTTGAAGGGAGTTTTGAATTAAATCTTGAATTGAGCATGATAATCCGACCAGTTATTCATCTATACAACCCATTCTTAACACAACAGTGAAAGGGATCCATTTAAATCAAATGTCAGATCATGCCCCTCCTCTATAACAAGCTCTCCAGGGGTTTCCACATCACTTGGAGTAAAATCCAAAGCCCTTACTGTACCAGTGTTCGGCACACTCATTAGTCAACAGAGCGGTAAACCGCGGCTCACGAACCGCAGTTTGCCAACCACTGCTGTAGCCTATGAAGCTCCACAGGATGTGCCTACCCTCCCACTACTTCTCTAACGTCATTCTTGCCATCCCGCCCATCACTTACTCCCCCTCTAGCCACACAGTCACTCTAATACTCTCATTAAGTTTTGTATTTACTATTCCTTCTGCTCAAAATGTTCTCTCCCACGAGGTAACAAAAATGTCTTTGATGAGAAATCATAAAGGTATGAAAAATATATATATACTACCTGTTTTTTTATAGAAATCCCTAATCTAATAATTTAACATTAAAAAAAATATTCCTTGCCCAGTAATATCCCTGAGGCACTTGGAAGAAGCAAAAGCAAAACAATTTCAGGTAAAAATTCTTATAAGCAAGGCCACATGGGCTTCTCATGGGGGAGGGGGGGAGAAAAAGTTCCACTGAAGATGTTACCATCAGGAAATGAGTATTTTCATGTTTCTGCATGGTTAGGGCTTTCTAAATAAATTTTACTGAACACTGGGATGACATGCTGCCTTAGAAGTTAAATGATGACTGAATAGATAATGAGAGAACTCCTGAGAGATTCACCTTTCTAAAAGTACATGTTTAGATTTCAAAGGTGGATGAGACACAGAGGCATCCCAAGCATTGGAAACCCAGGGACAGTAAGCAGTCTTATCTTCTCCCTGCAGACATGTTATTTACATTCCAAAGGGTAAGAGCCCAGAAGCTTTCCCATTCTCTTCCCTTTCTTCTGGTTTACATTAGAGAGATTAGGTTTCTCTCCCTCTCTGGAGGGGCGGGTGACAGCTCTTTAAACCATTCTAGGGCTTCCGGTCAAGATGGTGATATAGGTAAATGCATTTACTCACATCCTCTCACAACCACATTAAAATTACAACTACTATAGAACCATCATTCAGAACTGCCTGAAATCTAGCTGAACAGAAGTCCTATACTAAAGATATAAAGAAGAAGCCAGGGGGAAGACTAGTAGGAAGGGTGAGAGAGAAACAAGCATGTGTATCAGATAAAAATCAGGAGGGAAACCTCAGCTGCAGGGGTCCCCCGGAGAAGGAAGGGATCACAGTCCCACACCAGCCCACCCACCTCAGTGTTCCAGTGCCAGGAAGAGAAATCCACATAACATCTGACTGTGAAAACCAGCAGGGAGTGCAGCTCAGTGAGATGGGAGGCAGCTGAAGTCCCAGGTGTTGTTATTAAAGGGCACGGACACAGACAGACTCAGTCTCACTCACTCTGACATCCAGTGCCAGGGTAGCAGTTTGAAAGGCACCAGGGACATATGGGGAGGAACTGAATTGTCTGGCATCAGAGCACGAGCTGTAGAGGCAGCTTTTTCTCAGACAAAAGTACTGGCAGAGGCCATTGATCTTTTTCTAAGCCCTCCACCTCACAGAGCCAGCAGGCAGTTGTCATATCTGAGTCTCCATCAACCTATCCATCACTGTTTCCCCTGCCCCAGTTATTCCTTGAGACCCCACTCCAACCAACTTGTGGGCCCACCCAAACAGTTTCTAGCGGCTTTTCCATAAAAACAGCCTGTCTTGGCTCATGCTTCAGACTTTCCTAAAATTTCTCAAACAAGCAACATCTGGCCTCAGTGTGCCCCAAACCTCTCACTAAGTGGTTTAGACCTGACACTAGCAACAGTTGACTTTGATTTGCAGCTTGGTCTCTCCTGAGCACCCTCAAACCAAGCACAAGCAGCAGCCATCTGAAGATCACTTTGTAGCTCATGCTGGGTGGCCATGAGCAGAACACCAGTAGAAGGTGACCTTGGCCTGCACCTCCCAAGAGGCTCCAGAGCCAATGCACCCAGTGGACAGCTTTATACCACATTGAAGTGTAACTGGACAAACAATGGATCCATGCTGCCTGTCACTACTTGAGCCAATTAAGCAGAGACAGGGTTGAATCATATATGAGTGCCAGATACTCATCCCAGAGGAGTCCTCGCTTACATCCCTTCATGGTTGCCAGAATATGTAACTGGACAAACAATGGGTCCATGCTGCCTATCACTACTTGAGCCAATTAAGCAGAGACAGGGGTGAAACATATATGAGCGTTTATTCCAATACTGCCGGCAATATGGGAGAGAAGCAGGTCATCCACAAAAATCTGTTCTGTACCCCACCATAAACCAGCTGCTTATATTGGGTAGAAGAACAAAGATTACGTAGGAAAGTAGGCAAAAGGGCAAATGGGCAGTTCACAAATATGCAAAAGGGCTGGGGTCTTCAAAGGGCTTAGTGATATGCAAGCACTGGGGTCTTTAACCCTTTGCACTCGCTTGCTTTTTTCTTGATTCCTTTATTCTACTCGGGATTTAATTTTTTAAATACCCCAGATTTTACAAAGCATGGCAGTAGAATAAAAAACTGGGGTTTCTTTTCATACAAACTTATTTATTTGGATTTTTTTATATTTCAAATTATTGATACATTCAAAGAGTATAAAAGGAGCCGAAACCGGTTTGGCTCAGTGGATAGAGCATCAGCCTGTGGACTTGGGGGTCCCAGGTTTGATTCCAGTCAAGGGCATGTGCCTTGGTTGCGGGCACATCCCCAGTGGGGGGGGTGCAGGAGGCAGCTGGTCGATGTTTCTCTCTCATCGATGTTTCTGACTCTCTGTCCCTCTCTCTTCCTCTCTGTAAAGAATCAATAAAATATATTTAAAAAAAAAAGAGTATAAAAGGAGCAGCTACTGATGTGCTCGACATCTGAGTGCAAAAGGTTAAAGGGCTGGTGGCTCTGGTTTCTGCAACAAAGTTGCAAATCTTTCCATGATAATAAGCATTTCCAAATGGGGAGGATGTACTGCATTTCCAGGTGAGTTCCCAGGTCCCACGGCAATTGCCAGCAAGGTTAGAATGTGCCTTCTTTAATCAGAATAAAACAATCACAGTTAACAGAGCATGATTAATATTTCTTACAATTCTAGCTGGTTCCCCAACATTCTATTTCTGCCCCTATCAGAGGCACCACCCAACAACTTCCACAAGCGACATACTTAAGGGGCAGACTCAGAAGACACCAGAGCCTCACTGAAGCAAGTTCTGCTCTGTTCCATGGTGGTTGCAGACAATCCTTGCAGCATATCAACCTGGGAGTCAATCCCTTCCAATCAAGGTTTCACTACAACTGGAGAGTATACACAGCCTACACGGGAGGTGGGTGGGGTATGGGGAGGTGGGAGGGGGACCTTCAGTGCCCAACTTGGAAGATCAGGGAAGCTGTGCCAATGGACCCAGGATACCTACTACATTAGGCCACTCTACCAAGCCTGGGAGACATAGCATCTCTACCTAATACATAGAAACAAACACAGGGAGGCTAACAAAATGAGGAGACAAAGAAACATGTCCCAAATGAAATAACAAAACTCCAGAAAAAGAACTAAACAAAAGGGAGACAGCTATCTACTCGATGCAGAGTTCAAAATACTGGTTATAAGGATGCTCAATGAACTTAGGGAAAAAATAGATTAACTTAGTGATAACTTCAACAAAAAGATAGGAAACATGAAAATGGAGATAGAAAACATGTTAAAAAAAAAAAACTCTCAGAAATGAGAAACACACGAACTGAAATGAAAAATATTATAGGGAATCAACAGTGGAGTAAATGAAGCATAGGATCACATCAGAGATTTGGAAGATAAGGAAGCAGAAAACACCCAATCAGAACAGCAAAAAAGAAAAAAGGATCCAAAAAAATAAGGATAGTATAAGGAGCTCTGGGACAACTTCCAGTATAATAACATTCACATCATGGGGGTGCCAGAAGGAGAAAAGCGAGAGCAAGAAATTGAAAACCTGTGTAAAAAGTAATGACAAAAAATGTCCCTACTCTGTTAAAGAAAATAGACTTATAAGTCCAGGAAGCATAGAGAGTCCCAAACAAGATGAACCCAAAGATTTCCACACTAAGACATCATAATTAAAATGCTAAAGGTTAAAGACATAGAGATAATCTTAAAAGCAGCAAGAGAAAGGCAGTTAGTTACCAAAAAGGGAGCTCTCATAAGTCTGTCAACTGATTTCTCAAAAGAAATACTGCAGGTCAGAAGGAATTGGTAAGAAATATTCAAAGTATTAAAGAGCAAGGACCTATGACCAAAAGTACTGTACCCAGCAAGGCTATCATTTAAAATTAAAGGAGATCCAACAGATGGTCCAATATCAGAGGGAAGGCAGGGGTGGGTGGGTGCATGGGAAGAGATTAACCAAATAACTTGTATGCATATATGCATAACCCATAGACACAGACAATGGGTGGTGAAGGCCTGGGATTGGAGGGGTGTAATCTAGAAGGTGTCAAATGGGGAAAAAAGGGGACTTCTGTAATACTTTAAATAATAAAGATTTTTTAAAAATTGAAGGAGAAATCAAGACCTTCCCAGGCAAGGAAAAACTAACGGAGTTTATAAACACCAAACCAGTAGTACAAGAAATGTTAAAGGGGCTTCATGAAGAAGAAAAAAAAAGATTAAAAATATGAATACTAAATGGAAATAAATACATACCTATTAACAACTGAATTTAAAAAACAAAATAAACAAATAAGCAGAACAGAAACTGACTAAAGAAAAAGTAGCTATTCTTACATCTTTAAAGTTTCTTTTCAACTGCACATAAGAATAAAAACATAATGAAGCTATAGTAAAGAATGCCACGTGCATATTTAAGTTAAACTTCTTTGAAACAGGTAAAACAGGATGGGATAGTAAAAAGAGATTTTAAATTTACTTTGATCTCCACTGAAATGCGGACTTTACCTCACTGGCTGTGTAGGCCTTTGCAAGTCATTCAGCCTACCTCAACCTCACTGTCTTCATCTGCAAAATCCTATAAATTTGTTTCCTCATTTATACAATTCCTACTGAATCATATTCTTAAAGATTTGTGTTTGTGTTTGATGTCTGACACATAGTAGGTGCTCAATAAATAGCAGTATCAGTTAAGTGGTGTCTGATCAACACAGCAGAAATTAAGATGAAAAATGCTGAGTAAGCTATTGATTAGGCAGCTTACCTACATTTTTATAACTACTAAATGAACCATCTAAATAGGTGAATATATTTAGACAAACTGTGGTGTTATGAACATACTGTAGTGTAGACTTTTATGTTCAAACTAGAGGCCTGGTGCACAAAATTCATGCACTGAAAGGGGGGTCCCTCAGCCCGGCCTGTGCCCTCTCGCAGCCTGGGACCCCTCACTCCTTACTGTCCGCCTGCTCGCTGCTCCTCAGTGCTGCTGTGGAGGCAGGAGAGGCTCCCGCCACTGTTGCTGCGCTCACCAGCCGTGAGCCCAGCTTCTGGCTGAGTGGCGCTCCCCCTGTGGGAGCGCACTGACCACCAGGGGGCAGCTCCTGTATTGAGCATCTGCCCCCTTGTGGTCAGTGTGCATAATAGTGACCAGTCATTCTGGTTGTTCCACTGTAAGGGTCGCTTAGGCTTTTATTATATAGATCAGGTAGTCAGACTGAAGTAACCCTCACTCAATAGTATTCCCATTTTCCTTTAATATTGATATTCTACTTATGTTTTTTAATTTTGTTTTGATTTTCATTGTCTCAAATTCCTTTTAGAAGAGTATAGGAAATAAATACATAAATAAAATTAAATTTCTGTTTGCTTTTTTTTCATGTCATGGAAAAGCAGTTAGGTGTATTTTTACTAAATTTGAAGGATATGTTTGGGATTCGGTGGTTTAAAATACAGACCATTTGGCACACTAGAAGTCAAGTGAGTGGTCCTGAGGAGGTACCTCACAAAAATAGTCACTTTCTTTTAACAGCTGGGCCTGAGGTACAATAAGTGACTCAAACAATGGTTGGTAGGAAGTAACATGCAGTACTGGTAAGGTATAGAAAGAAAAACAAGTGGTCCCAAATAAGTACCCAAAATTAAAAGTCTCAAGGTCAGGTATTCCAAACTGAAGATGTGGATTTTTGATGCAGTGGCTCCTCAAGAAGAAGATTCTAAGTATCATACCCAAGTTCAACAACAACAGGGAATGATTTCCATAGTCACACTGACAGGCCAACTATAAATAAAGGCAGCAATAAATAATCAAAAACAAGTAGTAAACAGGAGGCTTGTGAACAGAACAGGCTTCAGATGAGTTGGTAAAAGTACTTGAGAAAGATTACATGGGCAACAATATATAAGGTGCATCATATTGAATTAAAACCAGCAGATATAGAATTGGCTTTGAAAACATTTTCAATTATAACTAGAGCCTGAATAAATTCACAACTGCACTCCACTCCAGCCACACTACCTTTGCTCAATTCTATCTTAAGACATTTGAAGTTGCTGCTTCTTCTGCTTCTAATTCCCTTCTCCATGATCTTCTCAGGCCTCACTCCTCATTTTATTCAGTTTCTGCTTAAATATCACCTCCTCAGAGACACCTTCTTCAACCTCATCCAAAATAACCCTATCAGCCTCTTGTATCTTACCCTGATTTATTTCCCTTTATACATTTATGATTTTTTGATATATTATCCATACTTCAAATGAGAGGAAATACAAACTTTTTAAGAAGTAGTTTTTCTTGAAATAATAACTTTCAAAGCAAAACAGCTCACTGTGAACAAAACGGAAACACAATTTTTTATTTCATTCACTCATTGCTTTAGGTTAAAAAGCATATGAAACAAGAATATACACTAATAAAAGAGAAAATGCAAATTGACCATCACTCCACTACACTAACAGCCAATAGGAGTGGGTATGCAAATTAACCCAACAAAGATGGCCACGCCCATAGTGGCCAGGTGGCGCTGGGGCCGAATCGGAGACCCAAACCTGCAGGGAGGCCGGCCCCCCTCAGCCCCAAGCACTGCCATGTGGATCAGAGACCCAAACCCGCAGGGAGGCCAGCACCCCGCAGCCCCAAGGCCCAAGGCCAATGCACTGGGGCTGCTGGCAGGGTGGGAGGGCCAGTGGAGACACAAACCTGCAAGAAACCTGTGGAAAGGGAGATAAACTATCATAACTTTATCTCCCTTTCCACAAGATGAGAAAACTGCCCCTGGTTTATTTAGGGATGTGGCCCACACCTTTCTACAAGCACAGGGTATGTTATGACCACTCAGGAAGGTCTGGTCAGAATACTGACTTCAGGGAATAACCTACTGTAGCAAATCATCTAAGAGAGGAAACAAGCTTTTGTTGGGTTTATTCTGAAGGTCAGAGAACATGCCACCCCAACATATGCTGTGTTGTTATATTGATGATCTTGAGCTGCAGATGCTTGAAAAACAGCAAATGCATGCAGAGGCTTTCACTGAAGTCTCCTGATCTGCCTAAAATCAGACCCCCCCTAAAGGAGCTTAAATATCATAGATCCCCTTGATATGAGAATGTCATCAGGCAGAGAAGACTGACTCCTGTCACAGGACAGGAGAGTAGAAGTTGATATCACACCCAAACTTTGTTACTATTTCCTCCCACCCCCATTCATCTTTCCTAAAAATCATTTACCCTCCTCTAAGAGGCCTACATCTCCCATCCCCTTTCCCTAGGAAGAAGGTATTTAAATCTGCATTCTAAGCCACCTTGGGGAGTTACTCATTTTTCCCTGGGATCTCCCACATGTACATGAGGTACACATGTTAATGAACTTTTGTTTTTCTCTTGGTGATCTGTCTTTCATTACAAGGGTCTCCACTAAGAACTCAGAAAGGTAGAGGAAAACTATTTTTCCTCCTCCATAATTCTATCTCAGGAAATCAAGTCCCCAGCTGAACAATGAGATTGGCTCAAGTATCAAGCAGTCTTGGCTGACGGGAGGGAAGCTTCTAGGGAGAAATCAATAATATTGGCATCAAAGTGGGACAGAGGGCACACACATGGTTGCTGGTGTAAAGTGATTCAACATTTTTGGAGGATGATTTGGCAAATTCGATAGAAATGTTCAAGGTACATCCAAGAGTCTTCTACTAGGAATCACATCTGCTGAGATAAAGCACAAGCACATAAGCCCTGGTCAGAACCCAGGATGCTACTGCGGGCTCCCCTTCCATGATAGGAAAACCTGGAAACAACCTGCATTTTTAGGAGAAGGTGGCATCTATACTAATAAAAGTGTAATATGCTAATTAGACTGAATATCTTCCAGACGACCTTCTGGATGTCCTTCTGGACGGCCTTCCCGACAAAGCCATGTTGGTGGGGCCAAGGCAGAGGAGGTTAGAGGCGATCAGGCAGGTAAGGGAGAGCAGTTAGGGGAATCAGGCCAGCCAGGGAGAGCAGTTAGGGCAAACAGGCTGTCAGGGGAGAGCAGTTAGAGGGATCAGGCCAGGAGGGGAGAGCAGTTAGGGGGATCAGGCTGGCAGGCAGGTGAGTGGTTAGGAGCCAGAGGTCTTGAGGGTCCCAGATTGGAGAGAGTGCAGGCCAAGCTGAGGGGACCACCTTCCCATGCATGAATTTTGTGCACTGGGCCTCTAGTAAAAAATAAAAGTAAGCAGACTTTGAATTTAGAAGTTTGGTGTGTGTGTGTGGGGGGGGGGGGGTTGTTGTTTTTTTGTAATCTTAAAAATGAGACAACATCCTGGATTAGGCTGCTGACATACTTTTTCTATATTACATAACCTTATAATAAACTCTTAGAAAATATCTTCAATGTATTTTATCTTTAGAGAGTTCAAAGATTAATGAACCTCATAAAAATGATAAATTAGGTATTTCAGAAGCACATTTGCAAAATAAACCATTAACGAGTTTGAGCATAAGAAAAAGTCAAGGCTAAATGTAAAAGAACATTATGAAGCTCTCAATGATATATAGGAGAATATATTTATGACCATAGGTTGTAAAAGACCTTTTTTTTTTTAACAAAACACAAAAAACACCAACCATAAAGTAAAAGTGATACCATAAAAAGTGAAAAATATGCCAAAGAATAGGATACCTATATTGTGTATAAATAACAACAAAGAGCTTACTTGTGGATTTAAATAACCAACTCCTACAAATAAATGAGCAAAATACAGCTCTGTACAAAATAATCAAGATGCTTGAACAGGCACTTTACCCTCCCCCCAAAAACACAAACAACAACCATGAATATACAAATCAATTCTTATACTCATTAGTAATCAAACCAGTGCAAATGAGAACTATAACAAACAAACAAAATTGAAACAGATGCATAGACACAAAGAGAGAAGAGGTGGTTGCCAGAGGGGAAGGGTTGGAGGATGGTAAAAGAGGTGAAGGGATTAAGAAGTACAAATTAGTTGTTACAAAATAATCACAGGGATGTAAATAAAGCATAGGAAATATAGTCAACTAGAGGCCCAGTGCACAAAACTCGTACACAGGTAGGGTCCCTAGGCCTGGCCAGCGATCAGGGCCGATTTGTGGGGCAATTGGTGGGGCAATCACAGGTCACCTACCTTGGTTGGTCTGGCACCGCCTGCTCACCGGCCCTGCCCCCCACCGCCACCGCCAGTCACCTCCCTCTTCGGGGCGACTGGCAGGGCAATCAGGGGCCCCCGCTGGCACCTGCCTTGGCTGGCCTGGGGCCTACGGGCTGGGGGCAGCTCCTGTATTGAGCATCTGCCCTCTGGTGGTCAGTGCATGTCATAGCGACCGGTCGTTCAGCCATTTAGTCAATTTGCATATTAGGCTTTTATTATATAGGATAATATTGCAATAAGTATGTATGGTGTAAGTTGGGATGCTGGAAATATCAAAGGAAACACTATGTGAAGTATATGATTGTTTAACCACTAAGCTGTACACCCGAAACCAGGTGTACAAAATAAAATTGAAAGAAAAATAAAAGAGTTAAGTGAGGCTTTAGGCAGAACATTACTCTTCCATTTCTTAACCTGCATTGAGCATCTGCACCCTGGTGGTCAGTGCACATCATAGTAACCAGTCGTTCCGCAGTTTGGTCGATTTACATATTAGGGTTTTATTTTATAGGATATGCCATTCATACTCCTGTCTCAGGGCCTTTCCACTTGCTATTCTCTCTGCATGATCCATTCTAGAACCAGATATTTGCTCTGATTCTTTCAGCTCTCTGCCCCAATGTCACTTTTCATTCAGAAACATCTTCTCTTTCCACCCTATGTAACAGTCTTTATCTCCCTACTCTGCTTTATATATTTATGGTGCCATCAGCTGACATTTAATATTTTATTTGTTTATTTTATATCTCCCATCAGTAGGTTATAAACTCTACGAGAATAAAAATTTCATCTGTTTTGTGAATTGATCTACCTTCTGTCTTCTAGAATAATAAATAGCAAATAGTATGCACTCAATGTTTATTGAATTAATTAAAAATGAACACAAATGTACCAAGGCTTTAACAGTAGTTATATCTGAGTAGAGGATAAATACCTTTGTGTTTTCTGTATTTTCCAAATTTCTACTTTCTATTTGTATTGACTTTTAATCATAAAAATGAGTTATTGTTCTAAGACAGAAAAACTTAATAAACATTTAATTAACTTAACACTTAATTAACTTAATAATTAATCTGGACAAAAGAAGGTTAACAATAAGTTACTAACTTTGTTGATGATGAAACATATAAAAAGCATTATAGTTTATTTAAGGCCTTTGATTTGTATTTCCAATTATTTGCATTGTTTTCTCCTAAAACACCAAAAGGGGTGAAAGTGATTTTTTATTGTAAAATGCTGCCTAGGAAATGTTTACTCCATATCATGATTTTGAAGCTCCTGGTTTCACTTACACACATACAAAATAAAATTCACCTGATTTACAGAGATTACAAGGGTGGATTTCTTATACTTATGGTTCAAGGAATCCAATGCCAACCTGCACCTGAGTCCTAGGGAGAAACAAGTCTGACAGAAACCAAGAACTACAGCGTTTCTTCAAAAGACAACGTATATGGAAATTAAACTAACGCGTGTAAAGTGAACCAAAATCTAAAATATCACATTCAGAGACCAGCTCATCTCACAAAAGCTATTTCTAATTCTAATATGAATTTCTAAAACCTAAAGGCATTCTCACAATTTGGAAGCACTATTTTCAGAACTAGCTGCCTCAGTGCACAAAGCACCTACTATTGACCAACCTGAATGCATGCAGAAGACAGAAGGCAACCAGGATGGTGAAAGGCTCTGATTTGTCATAGGAAAGACACATTTAAGGACAGTTTATGTGTAACCTTTTCTTCCAAGACAAACATTCTGAAAATTTTTGCTTAGAAGTGAAATTTTCCTGTGTATCCAAAAGGCAGACCTATAATCATTTCATTCATTTCCTTCAAAAAAATATTTACTACACACCCACCATGTGTCAGGCTCTGTGTTAAGTGCTAATAATTAGCATGAACAAAATCACTGGGGGGAAGGGGTTAAAAAGACATTCATCTACTAATCATTGATTAGTTTACATCATAATTGTGATAGAAGCTACAAAGAACAGGTTTGGAGCACCATAAGTGCATATAACAGGAGAATTTGACCTAAATCAGGCAGGTCATGAAGAATTAACTTAAGGAATGATCATGATGGAATCTAAAAGATAAAGGTTAATTTGGTGAAAGATGAGCAGGAATTGGAAGGAGAACATTCTAGGCTGAAGTAACGAACAGCATATGCAAACTCCCTCTGGAATAATAACATGAAAAGAGAAAAATGAAAAGGTACGTGTGGCTGGAACTAATTGGTTAAGGAAAGAATCATACAATATGAAGCTTAAGATGCAGGCAGGGGAGTATTGAAAGCAACACAACAGGAGGAACCAAGATGGCGGCATAGTTAAACAACTAATCTGCTGCCTCACACAACAATTTCAAAAACACAACTAAAAGACAAAAACGTCTACCACCCAGAACCATGAGAAAGCTGGATGAGTGGAAGATTTACAACTAAGAAGAGAAAGGAGCACAAACGCTGAAAAGCTGAGGTACGGAGGCACGCGAATCGGGCCGGCGGCGGGCGGCTGGGTGCGCGGCTTTTCTTCAACCTGCAGGGAGACAAGCTCCCGATCACTCTGAAATCCAGTTTCTGGGGACACTCGGGGGACCCAGACCCCTACGGGGAGAAGCTGGACTCTCAGCCATCGGGTCGGAAAGTAAGAGTGACTTTTTTGCAGAGGTGCGCCCAGCAATCATTGTTTACTGCGCTGGAGCGCGGGGCGCAGGGACTTGGAAAAGTGGAAAGGCAGAGACGGCTGACGCCAGCCATCGCTGTTTGCCACGCCCTAGCCTAGTGACGCCCTGAGACCCCGCCCTGCCCTGAGACCCAACCCCGCACATTCTACAAACCCGCCCAGGCTCCACACAGCGGCTTTGCATATAAATGGCCTGTTCTGTGGCAGCTCAACCAAATTAACTGCAGCTCCAGTCAGACTGCTCCAAAACCGCCCAAGCAAAGGAGGAGAAAACTAGCCCTTGCTGTAGCTCCTGCTGGGGGACACACAGTACACAAGGGTACACCAAGAGTGTCCACCTCAAGTAACTGGGAGGCTGACCCGTTGAACCAATAGGACACCTAGTACACAAAGCTACCCTACCAACTCAGGGAAGCAGGGAAAATGAGGAGGCAAGGAAACAGATCACAAATCAAAGAAATGGAGGAGAACAAGCGACTAGACATAGAGTTCAAAACCACGGTTATAAGGTTTTTCAAGAATTTCATGGAAAAGGCCGATAAATTCAATGAGACCCTTGAGGATATGAAAAAGGACCAACTAGAAATTAAACATACACTGACTGAGATAAAAAATATTATACAGAGACCCAAAAGCAGACTAGAGGATTGCAAGAATCAACTCAAAGATTTGGAATACAAAGAGGCCAAGGACACTCCTCCAGAGAAGCATGAAGAGAAGAGAATTCAGAAAGTTGAAGATAGTGTAAGAAGCCTTTGGGACAACTTCAAGCGAACCAACATCAGAATTATGGGGGTACCAGAAGAAGAGAGAGAGCAAGATGCTGAAAACCTATTTGAAGAAATAATGAACAAAAACTTCCCCCACCTGATGAAAGAAATAGACTTACAAGTCCAGGAAGCGCACAGAACCCCAAACAAAAGGAATCCAAAGAGGACCACACCAAGACACATCATAATTAAAATGCCAAGAGCAAAAGACAAAGAGAGAATCTTACAAGCAGCAAGAGAAAAACAGTTCGTTACCTACAAGGGAGCTCCCATACAACTATCAGCTAATTTCTCAACAGAAACCATGCAGGCCAGATGGGAGTGGCAAGAAATATTCAAAGTGATGAATAGCAGGAACCTACAACCAAGACTACTCTACCCAGCAAAGTTATCATTCAGAATTGAAGGGCAGATAAAGAGCTTCACAGATAAGAAAAAGCTAAAGGAGTTCATCACCACCAAACCAGTATTATATGAAATGCTGAAAGGTATTCTTTAAAAAGAGGAAAAAGAAAAAGAAAGATAAAAATTATGAACAACAAATACATATCTATCAACAAGTGAATCTAAAAGTCAAGTGAATTAAAAATCTGAGGAACAGAATAAACTGGTGAACTTAATAGAATCAGAGGCATAGAATGGGAGTGGATTGATAATTCTCAGGGGAATAGGGGTGTCTGTGTGGGGAGTATGGGAAGAGACTGGACAAAAATCATACACCTATGGATAAGGACAGCGGGGGGGAGGTAAGGGCAGAGGGGGGGTGGGAACTGGGTGGTGGGGAGACATGTGGGGAAAAAGGAGAAACAATTGTAATCTGAACAATAAAGATTCATTAAAAAAAAAAAAGAAAGCAACACACACACACAAAAAAAAGATGCAGGCAGGGGCCAGACATGAAGGGCTAGTGGGCCATGATAAGGAACTTGTCTTTATTCTAAGAACAATAAGAAGCCAAGAGGTTGGAGTTACTAACTTCAATAATTCAAAGACACCTATTCTAAAAAAGAAGATTATAAGGATTTTGTTGGGAAGCATGAGAATTGGTTGGAAAGTTTATAAGGAGGCATTATGATAAAAGGGAAGTGTGTGGAATGCCGCCTGCCCTGTTTACCAGAATTCTGACTTAGGGGAGACTTAGGGGAATGCCAAAGGCGGCGCCCCTAATAATGAAAGGGAAATAAGACATTTGGGGGACTAGCTATCTGAATCTGTGCTAGTAACCTGCCTTCTGCCTTCTGACGCACACTCTTGCTTGCCGATAAACTCCATTCTTATCAAACTCCATTCTTATCTGTGATTTCTGTCCTGCCTTGCAGAACCTGTTTCCCGGAATACTCCCATTTTACAGAGGCCATAAACCATGAACCATATACAATTTCTGGAGGGGCTGGCACCAGTGCTGGCAGGCCTCTGTGTCTGGTCTCACTTCCCCCATCCCAATTCACAGGGGGCTGCAAAGCCCGTGAAGGGTCCGGAAGCCTGATCCATATTTGGGGGACAAAGGAACTAAAGGGTAAAAAGGGAAAGCTCCGTCCATATTCATCACTCAGGATTTGGAGACTGGCTCCCTTGAGTCATGGCACTAGTGCAATCTGCAATAAAGGCAACTTTTCTGAATATTCTCTGAGTACCCGGCAGTTTCATTCTCCCACGCCGCCTGGCAGCTTATCTGCAACAATTATTCCTTGACCTTTCCAAACAAGTCTGTGGATGTAGAGACCCCTGGGTGTTTACTGGAATCCTTATGCCTAATCCCTGGATGCCCTGGCCTAGAGGACAATGTAAACATGTGTCCTCCCAAGATTACTCACCCTACGGACTGTATCTAAAAGTAAAAATTCCAATAAAGGCCTAATGAGGCATGCAATAGATGCTGCTCTGGCTACTAAAGCCAGGGGCCCCTTAGCCCTCTCTTGCACAGTCAAACTGTGAGTAATCTGTTCATCCATTGTTCAGGGGCTGCTGGTCAGCCCCGGCAGAATTTAACCACTAAAGCCATCCAACAATAAAATGAGCTGTCTCCAAGACTGAGCATATCATTATAGCCGGTAATCAAGTAAAACCTACATGACCATCTTTCAAGAATGCCATGTAAGGGATTGTGCACATCTTGAAAAGTTATCCCTAAGGTTTCCTTCCTAAGATTCAATGATTAAATTATTTAAACACCAAGCAGGGATTTTGCAAAAACACTCTTTAAGTTGAAGTTGCAAAATGGAGTATCTATTGTTCATACCAACATGCAGAATTCAAATATGCAACTGATGTTTCCTGGTATTTTCTCAAAAAGGAGTATAATATTATGCAATGGTTGATCCCCTTTCAGTTTAGTTGCAGTCCGGGAGTGGCGCTGTCCATGGCCAATGCACAGACAGAGTAAGTCAGAGGGGAAAGTGCTCAAGTGAAAGAAAGGGATCAGAGAAACAGAGATAACGAAGAACTCCATCCTGGAGCAGAACAAAGATTATTCTCTTGGCCACACTGAAGGGTTCTCATCTCGTTCTTATAAAGTAAACAGGATGCACTGGGTAGGGATTTTAGTTGAAGTGATATGTATGATGAAGTCAAATATAAAATAAAATAGAGTTCTTATTCTAGAGCACAGGTTGAGATATTAAAAACGAATATTCTATTATCTTCAAGTACAGAATTAAATGCCTATGGATAGTATATCTAGAAACAATATAATCTGGCTTATTATTTGTAGGTAACATAAGAATATCTATAGACAACATACCTCAAATTAAACAGTGCCTGATTTACTATCATCTTCAAAAGTGGGCAAAATTATCACTTAATAAAGCACTATCTTCACCGGGCTCATTTTTGCTCAATGCTAGTACCAACTTCTCCATAGCATACCCTTTGAGTAGGCACATGATCACTGGTCTACTGTGCTAGTGGTGCTCCAATTGGAATATTGCCATCCCCCAGTCCCTTAGCCCTCAGCCTCTTTCCATTTCAATGTCTACATTTTTTTCTATCATATATCATAAAGTATCATACATATTCCATCAAAGTTTGAATTTATTCCTTTTTGCACTCTCTTTTCCATTTGGCCGGAATCATTTTGAATTCTAACCTGGTGTTTAAAATGACAACCTGGTGCCATCTGTAAGTTTGATGTTCATGGTCTCTGTTCCATCATATAATTCGTGGAGGAAAATTACAAAGAATCAGGCCTAGAAGCAGCTTCTTGCTGTAGAAGGCCATTTATGAAAGACTGAATCACTTACAAACATGAATCAATGCAATATCAGTGCCGTGAATATAATACATATGAGTCAGGAGTATTTGTTCTGCACATCCAAAGAAGTCACAGAAATGTGGCAGGAAATAAATACTCACTAGCTCAATTACAGGTTTTGCTCAGGAATAAGCTCATTTTTGTTATTGTCTATTCATGTGGATAATGTTAGATTTAATTTGATAAAAATGTATTTTGTTCTAAAACACCCACACACTACAACCACAGTGAACCTCTTGGCTTATAGATTTAACATGTCTACTAGTATAGAAAACCGTATTCAAATGCAATGTCTTCTTCCTCTTAAGTGCATCTAACATTTTATAGGAGCGTAACTAAAGACAGTGGCAGGGACATAGGTCAGTGGTCCTTGAAGTTAACAGGAAACAACTTTAAAAGCATAAAGTCTAAAACTTGCTGTGGGTAAAATGAAAATTACTATTTTGTTTTATCACTAACTATAGTACAACATGACCCCAAACCTCACATTCATTAAGAAATAATAATGACTCGCTTACAGAGTACTTTCTTCTTTCCCCATTTCATCTCCCTTTCCTTCCTCTTTGTCTATCCCAGAAGGAAAAATCCCATCAGGAGAAACAGTGGCCTAAGATAAAGAGCTGAACTTGATGCAACACTAGGCTGAGCTAGAATCAATATTGGGTACAAATCTACCCATCCACCAAGGCCTGCCTTTTCAAAGCTCTAAAATATACATTCCTTTTTTTCCCATCTCCCTCAACTCCTCACACATCCTCACATCAAATATATCCCATTGACAGAGCGATTTCAGCAAGGAATCCTCATCTTGTCCACTTCTCTGCACAACCACCAACTTAGAAAAAAAAAAAAAAAAAACACCTCACCATTAACTCTTCTTTGTGCTACTCCATAGCCTCATACTGGTTTCTATGATTCCTTTTAATCTTAGCTCACGGTAATTCATTGTACATATTTCAGCCAAACTAACTTTTAAAAAAATACACGTTTATGACATCTCTCCCTTGCTTTAAACCTAAGAACTTTATAATGTATTTAGAATAAAATTTAAACTACTTAACATTATAAGCAGAATCCTGCATGATCCTTCACTTGCATCCTTCTCCAACCATGTTCTAGGCCAGTGGTCGGCAAACCGAAAAAATGAAAACTCGCGAGCCACATGCGGCTCTTTGGCACCTTGAGTGTGGCTCTTCCACAAAATACCACGGCCTGGGCGAGTCTATTTTGAAGAAGTGGCGTTAGAAGAAGTTTAAGTTTAAAAAATGTGGCTCTCAAAAGAAATTTCGATCGTTGTACTGTTGATATTTGGCTCTGTTGACTAATGAGTTTGCCAACCACTGTTCTAGGCCACTATCCTTCATCATTTTCCTCCACTCTGGCCTTTAGTCACTTCCTAGAAAATTCACTATAAGCTGTCAACTGCAGGGCATGTGTATTTACTGTTCCCTCTGCCTGAAGCATGTTTACCCCTTTCACCTGGCTGCTTTTATGTTTTCCTTTTAATAGACCCAAAGTGGATTCACTATCATTTGGGGCCCATGTCATATTCGCACTATTGGTCCATACAAAGCCATCTTTACTCATTTGATTTTTAGTTTATTTGTCTATAATACAACAAATACCCATGAAAGCATCATTTAAAAATGGAAACTAGAAAACTGACAGTAACTTGCATCGGCCTGAATCCTGCCCCCTTCTACTCCCTGCCTGCTCCACTGAGAGATGACCACTCTTCTAACTCTCTTTTCATCGTTTCTTGCTTTTTAGGGTGTGTGTGTGGTGTCTGAGTATGTGTATGTATTATTACAAAGTATATTTTAACTTTAAATATACTTTTATTTAAAACTAGAGGCCCGATGCATGAAATTCGTGCAAGAGTAGGCCTGGCTGCCTTGGCCCTCACAGCCCCAGCTGCCTAGTGGCCCAGTGGCCCTGCTCCCCTCCCACTGGTCATTCTGGAAGGCCGTCCAGTCTAATTAGCATATTAGCTCTTTATTATATAGGATATACTTTTATTTATCATGCCGTATTATTTAAACTTTTTGATTCAAAGTTATATTGCGAAGATTCACCCATATTCATAAACACTAACATATAATTTTGTAGCTATAAGTAATTTTGAGTCCTGAATAATATTGCCTTGTGTGATTTGAACAAACTGTCCTTTTCTTATCAATATGTAAGAATTCTTTATAGCCCTAACCGGTTTGGCCCAGTGGATAGAGCGTTGACCTGCGGACTGAAAGGTCCCAGGTTCAATTACAGTCAAGGGCATGTACCATGGTTGCAGGCACATCCCCAGTGGGGAGTGTGCAGGAGGCAACTGATCGATGTTTCTCTCTCATCGATGTTTCTAACTCTCTATTCCTCTCCCTCTCCCTTCCTCTCTGTAAAAAATCAATAAAAAAATATTTTTTAAAAAAAGAATTCCTTATATATTATTGATGCTCATTCATTATTAGTTATATGTATCATAGATAACTTCTCCAAATTTATAACTTACATTTTCAACTTAAGATTTATTTTGATAAAAGGAAGGTTATAATTCAAAACTTTTTTTAATAAGCATTCCTTATAATTTGCTTAAGACAGCCTTTTACATTTTAAGCTTTAAACATCCCCCAGTATTGTATGCTAAATATTTTAAATCTTGAATTTGACATTTAAATCCTTGACAAATCTGAAGTCCATTTGTGGTGTAAGATAAATATTCAATTTTTTCCAGGTATTTTTCCTAGTTAGATTTATTGAATAGTCCTTTTTTCCCCATTAATTTGCCATACTATTTCCATTACACAGGTGGAAGAATTTGTTCTGGGCTCTCTATCTCATTGGTCATTTTGTCTATCTCTCCATTAGCACCACACTACCTTAATTATTTGTACTAGCTTCATAATAAATCATTATATTTATGAGAAAGAAGCAAATCTTCTTTCCTTACTCTTCTTCAGCAGTGACTTGGCTATTCTTAGCCCTATAATTTCCCACACATATTTTAAAATAAGCTAATCAAATTCAAATGAAAAACTCTTTTAGAATTTACATTGGAAATATGTTGAATCCATAGATAAATTTGGGATAACTGATGTTTTTAAGTTGGCTTTGTATAAATTAAAGCAATACAGATCTCCACTTAGTTTTTCTTTAATGACACTTATTTTAATTTTTTTTTTTAATTTCTTTATTGATTAAGGTGTCACATATTTGTCCTCATCCCCCCATTCCCATCCCACCCCTCTCCCCACGCATGCCCCAATCCCCTGTTGAACTTAACCGTTGGATAGGCTTATATGCATGCATACAGGTCCTTTGGTTGAACTCTCCCCCTCCCCCCCACCCTCCCCCTACCCTCCCCTATCCTCCCTCTGAGGCCCGATAGTCCGATCGATGCCTCCTTGCTTCTGGTTCTGTTCTTGTTCCTCAGTCTATGTTGTTCATCATTTCCCCTAGATGAGCGAGATCATATGTCACTAGATATATACTAATAAGCACTGAATGTGAGACGAGCAATAATAGTTATGCTGACAGGCAAATGAATCAGTCTGTAGCGAGCTTCCCCCTGGACCAACAGTTCTTTTGAGACTCAATTTCAATGTCCAGTAGTTCCTTATGTGTACATGTCAGCACTGACCCCCCAGCTCTGGATGGTGGACAAATGGCGGTAACGGAGGTCCGACTCCCTCTGGTTTGGTCTCGGCCGAACCCAGGGGCACGGCGTCACCCGGACTAAGGGGAACGTGGCCTCACCCATACCCAAGGGGCGCGTGGTCTCACCCGGGCCTGGGACCCAGCCTCACCCGGATGGATCCAGGGGCACACGGCCTCACCCGGACCCAGGCTCTGGTTTCACCCGGACCCAGGGACACTTGGCCTCTCCCAGACCCAGGGCCACTTGGGCTCACCCGGGCCTAGGTGCACGAGGCCTCATCTGGATCCAGGGACACATGGTCGCACCCGGACCCAGGGACGCTTGGCCTCTCCCAGACCCAGGGCCACTTGGGCTCACCCGGACCTAGGTGCACGAGGCCTCATCCGGATCCAGGGACACATGGTCGCACCCGGACCCAGGGACGCTTGGCCTCTCCCAGACCCAGGGCCACTTGGGCTCACCCGGGCCTAGGTGCACGAGGCCTCATCCGGATCCAGGAACACATGGTCTCACCCGGACCCAGGGACGCTTGGCCTCTCCCAGACCCAGGGCCACTTGGGCTCACCCGGACCTAGGTGCACGAGGCCTCATCTGGATCCAGGGACACATGGTCGCACCCGGACCCAGGGACGCTTGGCCTCTCCCAGACCCAGGGCCACTTGGGCTCACCCGGACCTAGGTGCACGAGGCCTCATCTGGATCCAGGGACGCCTGGTCTCACCCGGACCCAGGGACGCTTGGCCTCTCCCAGACCCAGGGCCACTTGGGCTCACCCGGGCCTAGGTGCACGAGGCCTCACCCGGATCCAGGGACACATGGTCTCACCCGGACCCAGGGACGCTTGGCCTCTCCCAGACCCAGGGCCACTTGGGCTCACCCGGGCCTAGGTGCACGAGGCCTCACCCGGATCCAGGGACACATGGTCTCACCTGGACCCAGGGGCGCTTGGTCTTTTCCAGACCCAGGGGCACGTGGCCTCACCCGGGCCTAGGTGCTCGAGGCCTCACCCGGATCCAGGGACACATGGTCTCACCCGGACCCAGGGACGCTTGGCCTCTCCCAGACCCAGGGCCACTTGGGCTCACCCGGGCCTAGGTGCACGAGGCCTCATCTGGATCCAGGGACACATGGTCTCACCCGGACCCAGGGACGATTGGCCTCTCCCAGACCCAGGGCCACTTGGGCTCACCCGGGCCTAGGTGCACGAGGCCTCACCCGTATCCAGGGACACATGGTCTCACCCGGACACAGGGACGATTGGCCTCTCCCAGACCCAGGGCCACTTGGGCTCACCCGGGCCTAGTTGCACGAGGCCTCACCCGGATCCAGGGACACATGGTCGCACCCGGACCCAGGGACGCTTGGCCTCTCCCAGACCCAGGGCCACTTGGGCTCACCCGGGCCTAGGTTCACGAGGCCTCACCCGATCCAGGGACACATGGTCTCACCTGGACCCAGGGATGTTTGGCCTCTCCCAGACCCAGGGCCACTTGGGCTCACCCGGGCCTAGATGCGCGAGGCCTCAACTGGATCTATTGACCCCTGGCCTCACTCGGACCCAGGGGAGCGCGGCCTCCCCCAGACCCAGGGGCGCTTGGCACCTCCGCAAGAGTCCCGCCTCTCCCCGCAGGCATCTGGGTCTCCCACGGGTCCCCAGAAGCTGGATTTCAGTGTGATGGAGAGCTAATCTCCCCTAGGTTTGGAACAAAAGCCCCTTTCCCCCGCCACCAACCAGACCCACGCGCCTCCACACCTCATCCCCTCCGATTTCGCTGGTTTCCTCTTCCCTCTTAGCTATAAATCTACCATTCAGCCATCTCTCCTGTAGTTCTGGATGGCAGAGGCTCTGTCCTCCATTCGTGCCCCTGAAATTGCTGTGCGCGGTGGAGTTCGCAGTTCCTTTGTTTAACTTAGCCACCTTCTTGATTCTCCTCTGTCAAAATGGCTTAAAGGGCTTGAATGTAAGATGAGAACTCCTAAGAATCCTCCAAATCGGTGTTGGCGGCCTCCGGGGCCTCGAGGATCTCACTGCGCAGTTCGGCCAGGTCGGTGGCGCGGATGCGCCCCTCCTGCAGAAAGATGGTCTCTTCCTTCACAGAGAGCCGCTGCGCCGAGTCCGCGGCCGCCGCCACAGCAGCTGCTGCGGCGCCCACGAGCCCATGGCCCCGGCTGCGGTGCTGACTGAGAGGAGCAGCCGCCCGGTCTGGGGAGACGCGAGCAGCAGTCGCCACCCTCACTAGTCCATGTTCCAGTTGTATTTCCGAAACTGCCATGTGAGGCAACACATCAGCCTTCACCTCCGCCGTCATCTTTTTCGAATTCCCCAATTTGTTCTTCTTAATCCCTTGAATTCAGTCAACTCTACTGAGGTCTAGTGGCGCCGGGAGGTGCACGGAGAGGGCGCCCGGGCCTCCGTCCGGTGTGCGGGGCGCGCGGCCCGCGGAACCAGGCGCGCGGGGGCCTCGCGGCGGGGATGGGCGCTGGGCGGCCGCCGGGCTCCGGGTGCCGCTGCCGCCGCGGCGTCCCCAGTGCCCCGGGCCGGGCGGCCTGAGGGGGCGGCGCAGTTGCGAAACTGAGTGAGTATCTACAGTTAAGTCTTGATTGTTGTTGGTGTCACTAGGAGGAATTGTCCTCCAGGCCAATTGTCCATGAGGACCCTCTTTGTCTATATAGGAAGAGTTGCTGTGCAGGAGACATGAGGCTCCTGTGTCTGTGTCCCTCTGTATTCCTTGCAAACACCTCTGAGAGAAACGCGCCCTGGAGTTTCGCCCGCTGCCTGGAACTGGGTTTCAATGTAGTTGGAACTGGGTCTCAGCGCAGTCTGGCGCCTTTGTCTCCTTCCCAGCAGGGCCATTCAGTGGCGCAGGCAACAGTCCCTCCTCTGCGCGCCCTCCTGTGTGCGCCTCTGGAGCCGCCGCTCCTCTGTGCCTCTGCCCCACAGGCCAAATTCATTCCCCCAGCATGTGCCTGGCTTCCCAGGGTTTCGCCCGGAACTGGGGTTCAGTGCAGTCAGAACTGGGGTTCAGCACGGTCCGGAGCCCTTGTCTCCTTCCCGCTAGGGCAGTTCAGTGGCGCAGGCAACAGTCCGTCCTTTGCGCCCCTTCCTGCGCGCGCCTCTGGAGCTCTGCCTTCCGCCGCTCCTCTGTGCCTCTGCCCCACAGCCCAGATTCATTCCCCCAGCCTGTGCCTGGCTTCCCAGGGTTTCGCCCGGAACGGGGTTCAGTGCAGTCGGAGCCGGCGCTCAGCGCAATCCGGAGCCTTTATCTCCTTCCTGCCAGTGAACGCCGGCCAGGCCGTCAGCCGCCCCTTCCTCTCCGGCTCCATCCTCCCCGCAGGCGCGCGTGCTTGTGTCTCCGTCCGTTTCTCCATACCTCAGGCTTTTGCGGCTCCCCCGACTGTCCCCGTGGCCTTCTCCTTCTCCCCAGCTGTGGGCATTTCAGTCCGCCAGCTTTCCTGTGGTTCTGGACGATGACCGTTCTGACCTCTAGTTGTATTTTTGAAATTGTTGTGCCCGGCTGCGGGTTAGGTGTTTAACCTATGGCGCCATCTTGGTTTCTTCTTATTTTAATTTTTATAATTTTCCCTGTAGAACTGTTATACACATTTTCTTATACTTATGCCCAGATACTTAATATCCTCTGGTACTACACAGCTTAAGACCTAACCCTAAAGGAATTAGTAAAATAGATGATAAATATGAGTACAATGAAGAATGCAATTCAAAGATTAAGGGGATAGAAAATATAAAAGCAGAGTTCTGGATTATGAAAAATAAAAGGAGAAACCTAACATGTCTAATTGGAGTTCAAAAACCATGAGAGAAAAGTAATACTTGAAGAATAGAAGGTGCTAACTTTCTAAAATTGATTAAAGACATGAGCTGATACATTAAAACTGCAAAGAATACATATGTTAATAACAATCAAAGAAAAAATCACCTAAATCTTCTCAACAACAAGTAAAATAAAATAAAAATCTAAATAGTTTTTAAAGTACTAAGAGAAAATAGCTGCCAAGCTAGAATTATACACTTAGGTAAACTATCATTCAAGATAGAGCAAAACATAAAAAAAATTTTTCAGACAGCAAAATTTGAGATAACTATGCAAGTTAGTCCCTCAATGAAAAAAAGTTAGAATTCCTCAAAAAGAAGGAATAAACACAAAAAGAAAACCTAAGATACAAGAAAAAAATATGATAAGGAAAGCTTGCACTCTGTGAATAAATCTACTAAATAAACACTAGCTGTATAAAATAACAACAATAATATCGATCACTCTGGTCCAAGATGGCAACATAGAGGCTCCTGAACACACCCCTCCCATGGACACACCAAATCTATAGCTACACAAAGAACAGTTCCCTCTGAATGCAATCCAGAGACTGAGTGACTCCTGCACATCAGGCAAAGAAGAAAACTCGGGGCAAAGGCGGCAGAGATGCCCATCTCCATCTCCCATCTCCCATTCTTTCCCTGAAAGGACTGTGTATATCTTAAAGCAGCAGTCTGAGGGGTCAGGCTCTGAAATTCAGAGCCTGCGACCTGCCCCAGAGTCTGAGGAGACTGGCAGGAAATATCTCCTCCTCCCAACTGTCTCCCATTGCCCAACTCCAGGTTGCCAGTATCTCCCTGAAAGCAGTTTGTGCACTTACTTGTCTGAAGCCCGTCTTTTACAGCTGTGGCACCGAGGATACACCCTTTGATCGCTTGGTCTGATGGCCAGTGGATCTTGCATTGGCAAGTTCAACATGACTCGACCAAATAAAGAAATAGGTCCTAACTGGCTATCCTCCTGCTCTTGGAGCAGACACAAATGAGGAACAATGATCTTCCAATCTTCCCAAGAAAGAGGGCAATTTGCATATCTTAAAAGCTTCAGCCTGAGGTAATTCTTCTCATTAACATCTAGGGGCTATGGGCTATGCTCTCCAGAGTCCCTGGAGGCCTGTAGTAACATCATCTCCTTGTTCTCCTGGCCACCTCCAGGTTCCCAGGGTCTCCCCAGAATGAGCGATACACATGTCTGGTGCCCCAGGTTTTGTGGCTGGCACCTACAACATGCGCACCTTGATGGCCTGGCTCTGATGGCCAGTGGGGCTTTTGCTTGCAGGTCCCAAACCAAAGAACATTTCTCAACCTGCCACTACTCTGAGGCTCAGCAAAGAGGGAACATGCAGAAATACCCAGCTCCCACTCTTTCCCTGAAAGGGATCTACTTCTGTATTTTAAAAGCTGTTGCCTAAGGGCATGGCTTCTAATCAGCCTGCATCTAGGTGCTGACTGAGACCCACCCCTTTGGAACACCCACAGGTTGTGGCACCCCAACTTCTCAAAGCCACTAAGAACAAAGAAGGCAGCTTGGACAGTCATAAAAGTTTGAGAGACAACAGAGAGTTAAGGCCAGGAAAAATGATAACGTTCATATCCTACTGGAGACCACTCCATCAAGACTGGGAGAGGTGACTCTTTTAATCTAATGCACCTAAAACAACAGAGTCAAAAAAAATGAAGAAAAAGAGGAATATGATCCAAAGAGAAGAACAGGATAAAACTCCATTGACAGAACTTAATGAAAGGAAGATAAGTGATATACCTAAAAAAGAGTTCAAATAAATCACTATAAAGATGCTCACCACGGTCAGGAAAACAAGTTATGAACAAAGTGAGAATTTAAACAAAAGGATAGAAAATGTTTGAGAAGTACCAAACAGAAATCACAGGGCTAAACACATAACAGAAATGAAATTTTCAATAGAACACTTCAACCTCACACTCGTTAAGGCATAAGAAAGGAAGAGCAAACTCAAAGAAAAGGGAATAGAATTCATCCAATCATAGGGGGAAAAAGAATGAAAAGGAATAAACAGGTAGCTTAAACAGATTGATTTTTGCATTATAGAGGTCCCAGAAAAAGAAAAGAGAGAAAAGGAGGCAGAAAGCTTATTCAGAATTAATGGATGAAAATTTTCTTATCCTACTCAAAGAAACAGACCAAGAAGCTCAGAGAGTTACAAATAAGATGAATGCAAAGAAACCTCCACTAAAACACAATATAATTAATTTGTCAGAAGTTAAAGACAAAGAGAGAATCTTAAAGATTCTTCTCAGCCAAAGAAAAGCAACTCGATAGATACAAAGGAACTCCCACAAGACTATTAGTATGTTTTTCAGTAGAAACTTTGCAAGCCAAATGGGAGAGGCATAATATATTCAAAGTGCTGAAAGAATACTCTACCCAGCAAAATGTCCTTCAGAATTAAAGAAAAAATAGAATTTTCCAGACAAGCAAAGCTGATGGAGTCCTTTGCCATTAGACTGGTATTATAAGAAATTTAAAGGGAATTCTTCAGGCTGAAAAACAAGGACATTAATTGGTATCAGGAAAACATATGAAAGCATAAATTAGACTGGTAAATGCAAGTATATAATTAAATTCAGAATACTCTAAAGCTCTAATGGTGCTGGTATATGACAAATTAAACACAAAGGTTAAAAACAAATATAAATAATGTACAGCCCAAAGACATGGGATATAGGGTAGTGAAGACTTGGGGAGGGGGAGCTTGGAGAAGGAGAGTAAAGGGAGGAGAAATGGGAGATATCTGTAATACTATCAACAACAACAAAATATATATATAACAAAATAAATATCAATATAATATTTCTTGATGGTTCCAAAGGTTAAAAGATGTAAATTATGACATTAAAAATATAAAAGCTAGAGTATAAAGTTTTAGTATGCATTTAAATATGGCATATAGAGCTTTAGTATGCATTTAAAAAGAAGACATTATTAGATTTCAATAAGACTGCTATAAATATAAGGTGTTGTATATAAGCCTCATGGTAACCACAAAGCAAAAACCTATAATAGATACACAAAAGACAAAAGAACAGAATCTAAGCATACCCCTACAGAAAATCATCCAATCACAAAGAAAGAGATAAAGAGCAAAACAGCCAGAAAAAAAATTAACAACATGGCAACAGTAAGCCCATGCCAATCAATAAATATTTTAAATGTAAATAGACTAAATTTTCCAATCAAAGCACATCCAGTGCCTGAATGGGTAAAAAACAAGACCCAACTATATGCTGTCTACTAGAAACTCACTTTAGATGTAAGGACACACCATACTGAAAGTGAAGGGATGGGGAAAAAATCCATGCAAATGGAAATCAAAAGAAAGCACAGGTAGCTATACTCAAATCAGTCTAATAGACTTTAAGCCAAAGACTGTAATAAGAAACAAAGAAGATCATTGTATAATAATAAAAAGGTCAATCCAACAAGAGTACATAACATTTACCCTAACTGGTTTGGCTCAGTGGATAGAGAGTCGGCCTGCGGACTGAAGGGTCCCAGGTTCAATTCCGGTCAAAGGCATGTACCTTGTTTGCAGGCACATCCCCAGTAGGGGGTGTGCAAGAGGCAGCTGATCGATGTTTCTCTCTCATCAATGTTTCCAACTCTCTATCCCTCTCCCTTCCTCTCTGTAAAAAAATCAATAAAATATATATATTTTTTAAAAAGAGTACATAACATTTATAAATAATTATACAAGCAACCTAGAAGGCACCTAAAAATATAAAGTAAATATCAAGAC
The DNA here is from genome assembly GCF_027574615.1 of Eptesicus fuscus. Lineage (NCBI taxonomy): Eukaryota > Metazoa > Chordata > Mammalia > Chiroptera > Vespertilionidae > Eptesicus > Eptesicus fuscus. Next base: position 30,615,251 of record NC_072485.1, on the reverse strand, counting down.
ATCTAAAGGAAGAAATAGACAGCAATACAATAATTGTAGGGGATTCCAATACCCCACTTTAAACAATGGTTAGATAATTCCAGACATAAAGTCAATGAGGAAAAACTGGACTTAAACTACACATTAGACCAGATGGACTTAAAGATGTACACAGAACACTCATCCAAAAGAAAAGCAGCATACATATTCTTCTCAAATGCGCAGGGAACATTCTACAGAACAAACCATGTGTTAGGCCACAATTCTAGTCTTGATAAATTTAACAAGACTCTACTCATATCAATTATCTTTGCTGAACACAATGGTATGAAAATAGAAATCAATTACAAGAAGAAAACTGAAGAATACACAAAAATGTGGAGATTAACCAATATGGTATGGAATAGCCAACAGGTTAAAGAAGAAAACATCATACTACACAGTGGAAAGCTGCATTTTCTTCTTCTAAATCAGGAACAACAGAAAATGCCCACTCTAACCATTTTTATTCAGCATAGTACTGGAACTCTTATCAGAGCAATTAGACAATCCTATATAATAAAGAGCTAATATGCAAATTAGACTGGACGGTGGAATAACCTTCTGGGACTACCTTCCAGATGACCAGTGGGCGTGGGGGGGGGGGGGGGGGGCAGGGCCGAGAGGCAGCCGGGCTGCTGTGAGGGCCCAGATGGCAGCTGGGGCTGTGAGGGCCGAGCCCCTTGCACCAATTTTGTGCATCGGGCCTCTAGTAAAAAAAAAAAAACACACACACACATCCATATAAGAAAGAAAAAAGTAAAAATGTAGCTATTTGCAAACTAAATATTTTTAATTGTATATTTTAATTAAATTTTACACTCAATATTATTTTGTATTAGTTTCAGGTATACAGTGTAGTAGTTAAATAATCATTTACTTTACAAAGTGAGGCCCCAATATTTCATGCACCATCTGGCACTATTCATAGTTATTACAATATTATTGACTATATTCCCTATGCTATACCATACAATCCCATGACTATTTTGCAACTACCAAACTGTACTTCTCAATCCCTTCACCTTTTTTACCTAGCCCCCAACCCACATCCCCTCTGGCAACCATCAGTCTGTCCTTTTTATCTATGAGTCTGCTTCAATTTTGTTTGTTCATTAATTTTGTTCTTTAGATTCTACATACAGTAGGTCCTCGGGTTACGTGGGAGATCTGTTCCTACGGAGTGCAACATAACGCAATTTTCGCCGTAAGGAGGAACCCAACCTACATAAGCACCTACGTCACTCACATGGAGCATATACACAGCAGTAATGAAGTGAAACAGTAAAAAAAACTTAAAAGAAAGATAACAATTCCTGACCTTTACTTGTGGTAAATAATAAAAAACATAAAGCACATATGTGCATACGTCAAAATGACAGAACTTTTTTTTTTTTATATAAATAAATGGGAGATGATGATGTAACCACGAAACAATGTATGTCGAGTCTGACGTAACCCGAGGACTGCCTGTATAAGTGAAACCATGTGGTATTTGTCTTTCTCTTGATTTATCTTACTGAGCATAATACTCTCTAGGTCTATCCACACTGTTGCAAATGATAAGATTTCATTCTTTTTTATGGACAAGTACTATTCATTGTGTATATATATACAAGTACTCATCTATTCATGGGCACTTGGTTGCTTCCAAATCTTGGCTCTTGTAAATAATGCTGCAATGAACATAGGGGTCCATATATTCATTCAAATTAGTACTTTGTGTTTCTTCAGATATATACCCAGAGTTGGAATTGTTGGGTCATAAGGCAGTTCCATTTTTAATTTTTTGAGGAACCTCCATTCTGTTTTCCAGGGTGGCTGCATCAATCTACATTCCCACCAACAGTGCACAAGGGTTCCCTTTGCTCCACATCCTCACCAACACTGTCATTTGTGAATTTATTGATGACAGCCATTCTGATGAGTGAGGTGACACCTCATTGTGGTTTTAATTTTCATCTCTCTAATGATTAGTGACATTGAGCATGCAGATGACATGATTTTATATATAGAAAATGATAAAGACTCACCAAAAGAGAAAATGATAAAGTTGAGTTGCTGGATACAAAATCAATATGCAAAAAAATCTGTTGCATTCCTCTACACTAGTAACAAACTATCAGAAAGAGAAAGTAATAAAACAATCCCATTTATGATAACATCAACAAATAAAATACCTAAGAATAAATTTAACCAAGGAGGAGAAAGACCTCTAGATTAACCTTTTGCACTCGGATGTCGAGTGTGACTAGACACAGTTAGCATCGGTAGCAGGAATCGAGAAAAAAGCAAGCGAGCGCAAAGGTTTAAAAACTGTAAGACAACTCTAAGAAACTGAAAACATAAATAAAAAGAAGATAGTCTATACTCATGGATTGGGAGAATCAATTTTTGTTAAAAATTTCCATACTATCTAAAGCAATCTTCAGATTTAATACAGTCTCTATCAAAATTCCAATGGCACTTTTCACAAAAATACAGCAAACAATCATAAAATTTGTATGGAGCCACAAAAGACCCCAAATAGCCAAAGAAACCTTGAGAAGAAAGAACAAAGCTGGAGGCAAAATGCTCCTTGATCACAAACTATATTACAAAGCTATAGTCATCAAAACAGTATGTTATTGGCATAAAAACAAACACATCCTATCTAATAAAGAGGGAATATGGTAATTGACCCTCATGCCCTCACAAAAATGGCAGCATCCACAGCCAATAAGGAGGGAATATGCTAATTGACTGCCCCGCCCTCAAAGATGGCAGCTCCCACAGCCAATAAGGAGGGAATATGCTAATTGACTGTCACGCCCTCAAAGATGGTGACACCCACAGCCACAAGATGGCAGTGCCCAATCCCCTCAGCCCCACCGGGGTGGCAGGCCCACCCTGCCTCCGGAGCCCTCCAGTCCCCCAAGCCCCACAGCCACCCAGGGCCAACCTGAGACACAGGCAAGCCTCAGATGGTGGCTACCCAGCCACCCAGGGCCGGCCCAAGTCTCAGGTAACCAGGGCCGGCCGAGGATTGCGCTGCCATCAGTGGCAGCAGCAGAAGTGTTACGGTGCATTGCCTTCCCCTGATCGCCAGGTCACCTCCCGCCCCTTTGGGCTCCCAGACTGTGAGAGGGGGCAGGCCAAGCTGAGGGACCCCCCCCCGCTCCAGTGCATGAATTTTCATGCACCGGGTCTCTAGTTAATCAATAAAACAGAGTAGAGACTCTAGGAATAGATCCACACATATATGGTCAATTAATTTATGACAAAGGAGCCAAGATTATACACCAGGGAAAGACTAGCCTCTTCAATAAATGTTGTTGGGAAAACTGAAACTCGATCACTATCTTACCCATATACAAATACCAACTCAAAATGTGTTAAAGACTTGAATGCAAGACCTGAAAGCATAAAACTCCTGGAAGAAAACATGTGGTAAGTTCCTTGACATCAGTCTTGGCAATATTTTTTTTTCATTTGATACCTAAAACAAGGGTAAGAAAAGTTAAAATAAGCAGGTGGGATTATATCAAACTAAAAAGGTTCTGCATAGCAAAGAAACCCATCAACAAAATGAAGAAGAAAACTACAAAATAGGAAAGGCCATATGTTTGATAAGGGGTTAACATCCAAAATATATAAATAATTCATACAATTCAACAACCAAGAAAATCCAATTTAAAGATGGGCAGAGAAACTGAACTGACATTTTTCCAAAGAAGACAGGGACATAAGAAGGTGCTCATCATCACTAATCATCAGGGAAATACAAATCAAAACCACAATAATCTACCACCTCACACCTGCTAAAATGGCTATCCTACCTAATAATAGACAAATATGCAAATTGACCATACCTCCGACACACCCACAAGCCACGCCCACCATCCAATCAGAGCAAGCATGCAAATTAACCCAAACCAAGATGGCTACAGCCACAGAGAGCAAGGTTTCCTAGGTAACAGAGGAAGCCAAGCTTTCCGCCTGCCCTTGCCAGGCCTAAGCCTCCACTCAAGCTACAAAGTTTCAATTACAGAAGGTAAACAAATTCAAACAAATGGCAGCAGAATGGAGCTTGAGAGAGCAGGCCAAGGTTGCCGCCGGCAACAGGGGAAGCAAAGCTTTCCGCACACCCTGGCCGGGCCCACCCGCTTAAGGCAACAAAGTTTCAATTATAACCCCAACAGAAATGGCTGCCGGCCTCGGAGGGAGCCCCAGGCTTGGCTCTGCTCCAGGCTACAAAGTTTCAATTGTAGAAGGAAAATAAATTCCAGATACCAGGGCCTCTGCTTGCGTTGCCAGGGGGCGTGGCCGGCCTGCAAACCACCACAGGCACCTCGCTCAGGCCGCCCCATGCCCCAAGGGAACCCCCACCTGATCCGGGACACCCTTCAGGGCAAACCAGCTGGCCCCCATCCCTGTACCAGGCCTCTACCCTATCTAATAAAAGAGTAATATGCAGATTGATCATCACTGCAACACACAATATAGCTGCCCCATGTGGTCAAAGATCCTGCCCCCATGTGGACCCAAGATGGCCACCACAAGATGGCCAGCAGAAGAGGGCAGTTGGGAGGCACCCGGCCTGCAAGGGAGAGCAGTTGAGAAGGACCAGGCCTGCAAGGGAGGGCAGTTGGAGGTGATCAACCCTGCAGGAGAGGGCAGTTAGGGGTGACCAGGCCAGCAGAGGAGGGAAGTTTGGGGCATACAGGCTGGCAGGGAAGTGGTTAGGGGGTGATCAGGCTGGCAGGCAGAAGCGGTTAGGGGCAATCAGGAAGGCAGGCAGGCAAGCATTTGGGAGCCAGCAGTCCTGGATTGTGAGAGGGATGTCTGACTGCCCGTTTCCGGGATCGGGCCTAAACGGGCAGTTGGACATCCCTTGAGGGGTCCCATATTGGAGAGGTTACAGGCTGGGCTGAGGGACAACCCCCCTCCGTCCACGAATTTCGTGCACCGGGCCTCTAGTCATTTATAAGACAAAAAAATAACAATTGTTGGTGAGGATGTGGAAAAAAGTGAACCCTTGTTGGTGAGAGTGAAAATTGGTATGCCACGCTGGAGAACAGCATGAAGATTCTTTAAAAATTAAAAACAGGACTACCATATGATCCAGCAAAGCCATGTCTAGGTATATGGCTGAAGGAAATGAAAACAGAATATCTAAGAGATATCTGCACTCTCATGTTCATAGCAATATTATTCAAAATAGCCAAGACATAGAAAACAATCTAAGTATCATCAATGGGTGATTGGATGAAGAAGATGTGGTATACATATACAATAGAATATTATTCAGCCATAAAAAGAAATCAGCCCTGGCCAGTGTGACTCAGTTGATTGGAGCATCATCCTGTACACCAAAAGGTAGAGGGTTCAAATCCCAGTCAGGACACATACCCAGGTTGCAGGTTCAATCCCCATTTGGGTGGCATGTGTGGGAGACAACCCATTGATGTTCCTCTTTCATATTGATGTCACTCTCTCTCCCTTCCTCTCTCTAAAGCCAATTTTTTAAAATATATTTTTATTGATTTCAGAAAGGAAGGGAGAGGGAGCAGGAGATAGAAATATCAATGATGAGAGAGAATAATTATCGGCTGCCTCCTGCACGCATCCAAACGGGGAATGGAGCCAGCAACTCGGCATGTGTCCTGACCAAAATCGAACCTCGATCTCTAACCATTGAACCATGCCAGCCAGGCTAAAATAAATTTTTTTAAAAGAAAGAAAAAAATCATGTCATTTTTAACAATATGAATGGATCATGAGTGCCTTATACTAAATGAAATATTCCAGACAAAGAAAGAAAAATAGTGCATGCTGTCATTTACATGTGCAATCTAACTTTTAAAAAAACCCTCAAACTCATAGAAACTGAGAATTAAAAAGTAGTTTCCAGGGCCTGGGAGGTAGGGGAACTAGGGAGAGGTTGGTAAAAGGTCTAAACTTTCAGCTCTAAAATGACTATAGTTGATAACTCTACCATAATTGAAATTTGCTGAGTGAAATATAAATGTTCTCACACAAAAATTTAAAAATCAATCAACCAATATATAGTGATTATATGTTCATTAACTGGATGAGATAAATCTTCTCACACTGTATATGAATATCAAATCATCACAATGTACACTTTAAATATCTTTCTTTTAATTTTATTTTTTAATTACAGTTTACATTTAATATTATTTTGTATTAATTTAAGGTGTACAGCATAGTGGTTAGACAATCATATGCTTTACAAAGTGATCCCCCCAATATTTCTAGTACCTACCTAACACCATACATAGTTATTACAATACTAGCATTCCCATTGCAGGAAAAATCCTGCAATAGGATTTCCTGCTGCACTCTACCCCGCCTCCGTTCCTCCCTTGTCGCCCGCCCCACCTCCTCCAGCCCGCCTGCATTTCCCTTCGCCCCCGGCCCCGCCTCTGCCCCGCCCTAGTCGCCCACCCCCGCCTTCTCCGCCAGCCCACCTGCGTTTCCCTTCGCCCCCGGCCCTGCCTCCCCTCCACCCTTGTCACCTGCCCCGCCTTCTCCGCCAGCCCGCCTGCGTTTCCCTTCGCCCCCGGCCCGCCTCCGCTCCGCCCTTGTCGCCCGCCCCACCTTCTCTGCCAGCCCGCCCGTGTTTCCCTTCGCCCCCAGCCCCGCCTCCGCTCTGCCCTTGTCGCCAGCCCCGCCTTCTCCTCCAGCCCACCTGCATTTCCCTTCGCCCCCGGCCCCGCCTCCCCTCCGCCCTTGTCGCCCGCCCCACCTTCTCCTCCAGCCTGCCTGCGTTTCCCTTCGCCCCCCGCCCTGACTTCGCTCCTCCCTTCTCCTCCCCCCCCGGCTTGCTTGCTTCTTCGAAGCTTTACTCCCTTCTGCAGCTCTTGGCTTCTTTCGACGCTGCCTTGATATGCAAATTAGCCACCATCTTTGTTGGGGTAATTTGTATACTCGTCCTGATTGGTTGGTGGGCGTGGCTTGGCTGGTGGGCGTGGCTTATGTGTGGCGAAGGTGTGGTCAATTTGCATATTTGTCTATTATTAGATTAGATTGGCTATATCCCCTTTGCCATGCTTTACATCCTATAACTATTTTGTAACTACCAATATGTTCTCCTTAATATTTTCACTTTTTCCACTCTTTCCCCCTTCCTTCTGGCAATTTTTCAATTATCCTATATAATAAAAGCCTAATATGCTAAGTGTCTGGTCATCCAGGCATCCGTTCAACCAATCAAAGCATAATATGCTAATTATATGCTAAGGCCACTCAACCGCTCACTATGACATGCACTAACCACCATGGGGCAGACAGTTGACCGGTTGACCATTCACTATGACGTGCACTGACCACCAGGGGGCAGACGCTCTGACCAGTAGGTTAATTGCTGCTGGGGTCCGGCTGATCGGGACTAAGTAAGACGGACTGGATGCTCCCTGGAGCCCTTCTGCAGTCCCTCCCTGGCTGGCCAACCTCCTGCATCCCTCCCCAGCCCTGATCGTGCACCAGTGGGGTCCCTCAGCCTGGCCTGCACCTTCTCGCAATCCGGGACCCCTTGGGGGATGTCGGAGAGCCGGTTTCAGCCCCATCCTGCAGGCCAGGCTGAGGGACCCCACTGGCCCACGAATTTGTGCATCTAGTACCTCAATAAAGCTGAAAAGAAAATAGAAGAAGTTACAAAAAGTTGTCTCATATATGTGGGTCTGGGATAAATACAGTATAAGATGAAATCAAAACTCAACAAAGTCCAAGCAATAAGGTTCCCAATGCTGGTAAAGTAATTCGGTGTTTTTTCAAAGCACAATTGTAAGACACTGACTGTTGTTTTTACTTTGCTCTGATTTTTTAAGTATGCATATATGGAAATATAGCAGGAAAGAAATGAGAATCAGATTTGCATTAAAAAGATACTTCTGACTGCACTCGTGAAAGATGGATTAGAAGAGCTCATGCCAAGAACTATTTATAAAATTTAAGTAAAAGATGGTAATGTATGTGAAAATAACCAGTAAATTGTCTTACATACAGTTTTTTCTCAGTTATAAAGTATACATGATTACCAAATCAACTCATCCGAAACAAAAGTATAGGGATAATACATTGAAACATTTTTGTTTCTTACATAAAATGCAATGTCACAGAAAGAAAAATAGCCAATATCTGTCATCCACCGATAAAATAAAACAGACATTAAGCCATGCATGTAAATTCTATTTAAGTGCCTACATTCATCTAACCCTGTTTTGCTATTGCTCGGTGATAACATTCTATATGAATCATCAACATTTTATCTATCAAATGTCCTCTTAAGCAGGAGTTTTAAGACCAATAATTATGATAAATACGAATTTACCTTCTACATACACTTGTTAGGAGCAAATTTTCCTTAGTTCATCTCCTCTGCACCCTCCACTTCCATAAGCACACCTGCCAAAAACTACATTCAACCTTCAGTATATGTGTCTTCACCATTCACTCCACTATTATTAATGTGAATAAACTAAAATTCTGGACCATAAGGTGCTTATAATGCTTAAAGTGCTTACAACTTTTGTCCAATTAAGATCTATTTTAAATTCAAAATAATACAAAAAGCTATACAGTGTAACCTGGATCTATAACATTCAAGAGACAGAAAAGGAGAATACTAAGTTTGGATAGGAGTAGGAAATCTGTGAGTGAATAAATTAACATTCTTCCCATGCCAGAATAGAAAGGAAGAATAACATATTTAGGCTTTCTTCCTTGATTAAGTAGCTTTTTATTTCCTTTTTAATGTTCTCTAAAAGCCCAAATTATATTAAGATTTAGTAGGGAGAGTCAATGTATTTGATTAGGATAACTAAATGGAAAATAGATTTCAATCAGTAAAATTATTGGGATTTCACCCTACAAATTACAGAAAATTTAATGCTATTTTAAAACAAATTACATAACCTTATTCTGCAATCAAGCTGAGTTGATTCTATTTCTTTCTTGTCATCTTCTGTTAGACTGGACTATATCTAGACTGTGATAATAATTTATTATCATGCTTTAACTCGTCACTAACCAGTGCTGGAAGCCAATTCCAGTATGTCATAATTGCAAGAGTTTCATCAAAAGGTTGATGGAACTTGGGGACTCAACAAGGGCTGAGTCACATATGTTATCGCCTGCTGGGAATGGCTGAAAGGCATTTCCCCAAACCTGAAAAGGATAACTGCTTGCTGCCAGAGCATCTTTATCTACATGTTATTGCCTCCTCCTGGCCAAACACCTGAACAGCCGGAGGTAATTCCCCAATCTGACAATGAATTCTGTACCTAATCCTACCCTTTGAAGTGTATATCTCCACCTTGCCTTAGGACAAATTGTGTTAATAAAAAGCAAGGGGTCCTGCCCAAACCTGGCTCAGTGGATAGAGTGTCGGCCTGCTGACTCAAGGGTCCCAGGTTCGATTCTGGTCAAGGGCATGTACCTTGGTTGCGGGCACATCCCCAGTAGGGTGTGTGCAAGAGGCAGCTGATGGATATTTCTCTCATCGATGTTTCTAACTCTCTCTCCCTCTCTCTTCCTCTCTGTAAAAAATCAATAAAATAAAAAAAGCAAGGGGTCCTGATACAAGGAGAACTTGGTTTCTTTAGCCAGGCTTCTCTGCCTCCCCCGCCTCCCCCCAAATGCGTTTCAAAATTATGTTTCATCTCTGGACTCTTATTTAATTTACGCACAGCCCTTCTCCAGATTCCTGAACCTTTCTAGATGCCGGATCAAGACCACCAGTGTTAAACCAGATTTCCCAAACCTAAATTCTTATTACCATTTGTGGACGGAAGACCCACAAAACCTCATGAACTTCCACTACATGAGTAACAGCTTAACAAACAGGGCAGCTGAGTTATCATCACACAAAAACAAAAGTAACAACATTACAAAGCAGGAGCAGCAAACTTAAATATTCCATGTTCCTTTTTTCTTTTTCTTCAGATATTCCCCTTACCTTACTTCACTAATAAAATGTATACCAAGTCCTAGGCGGTTCTAGTAATACCATGTTTCTCTTTCTCACTGAGGAGTCGACACATAACTAATACACAGTTCATTGATCATCATTATCATTTTCAGCACTTATATACTGAGGCACTATGAATTAAGCATTAACATAGATACTATTATTATCCCCACTTTACAGATAAGGAAACCAAGTCTTAGAGGCTAAGAAGTTCACAAAACTGAGGTGATTTACAAAACTGAGGTGATGGTTTAGGGACTGCTGAAACTTACACAGGTAGTAAGTAGTGAAATTGGTGTTCAATCGGGCCTAACTCCAGAGCCCAAGTTCTTTTTTTTTTTTTTTTTAGTATATTTTTACTGATTTCAGAGAGGAAGGGAGAGTAAGAGAGATAGAAACATCAATGAAGAGAATCATTGATCGGTTGCCTCCTGCATGCCCTCTACTGGGGATCAAGCCCGCAACCTGGACATGTGCCCTTGACCAGAATCAAACCCGGGACCTTTCAGTCTGCAGGCTGATGCTCTATCCACTGAGCCAAACCGGCTAGGGCAGAGCCCAAGTTCTTGGCCACATATTAATCATACCTGCCAGGTTCTTGTCACCATAAAATGTCTTGGTTCTCTGCCTACAGAATTCATATTTTGCTAGTTGACCACTTTTTTAACGGATGTTGCTTTATATCAGAATTATCTAGGCTTACCTGTAGAGAAAGTGACTCCTACCCAAAACTCAGCTACACTAAAACCAAGACGGGTGAAAATAAAGCAGAGCAACAGAAAGAGAGACTATCAAAGCTTTACACATATTTGACAACTCTATTTAAAATAAAACAACGAATACACAGGAAAAAATTAATGCATAGCTCTATAAGAGATAAAGAAAAAATAACCATCCACTGTGAAAAGTGCTACAAGAAGAATATGTACAGTGTTGGGGGGATTGGGAAGGGAACGGGGGGATGGGGTTGATGACAAATATGTGATACCTTAATCAATAAAGTAATTTTAAAAAAAAGAAAGAAAAAGAATATGTACAGCATCTATATCCAAAAGTAAAAAGTACTTCCCACAAGGAAATAAGGAAATGGCTTCAAAATATGAAAATGGAATTGTCTTGAAAAACAAGTAACAGAATTCTGGGCATTCAGAGCAGAGAAAGAGCAACCAGATGGATTTTTTAAAAAAAAATACATAACAAGGGAAAGGTCAAAATTAATAGATCTCTTAAAAAACTATAGGGCAACACAATGTATGAATAAAGAACACTGGTAAAATCAAGCTGGAAAGGCAGGTGCAGACCAGATCACAGAAGCTCAAAACACCACACTAAGAATTCTGCACTTATTTTTAAATTATATTTATTGAGGTGACATTGATTAATAATACTGTATAGGTTTCAGGTGTGCCTCTGTATATTGCATTATGTGCCCACCACCCAAAGTAAAATCTTTCATTACCATATATTTGACCCCCTTTACCCTTTACTATCCCCTACCTACCTCCCTTCTGATAACTACCATACTATTATTTATGTCTATGAGTTTTTGTTTGTTTTTCTTGTTTGTTCATTTGTTGCTTTCAGTTTTATATCTCCATATCAGTGAAATTATATGGTTCTTAACTTTGTATGTCTAACTTATCTCACTTAGAAAAATATTCTCAAGATCCATCCATATTGTCATAAATGACAGTATTTCATCTTTTTTTATGGCTGTGTAGAACATATTCCATTGTATATATGTACCACACCTTCTTTATCTAGCAAAGGATACTTTGGTTGTTTCCATGTCTTATAACCATGAATAATGCTGCAATGAGCATAGGGGTGAATATATCTTTGTGAATAAATGTTTTCAAACTTTTCAAGTAAATATCCAGAAGAAAGGTTGCTGGGTCATATTCTTAATTTTTTGAGGAGGCTCCATACTGTTTCCATAGTGGCTGTGCCAGTTTACATTCCCACCAGCAGTGAATAAGGGTTCCTTTTTCTCCACAACCTCTCCAACACTTGTCATTACTTGTCTGGTTGATAATAGCCATTATAACAGGTATGAGGTGATATCTCACTGTAATAGCTAGTGAAGTTGAGCATCTTGTCATATATCTGTTGGCCATTTGTATGTCTTCTTGGGAGAAGTGTCTGTTCAGGTCCTCTGCCCATTTCTTAATTGGATTGTTTGTTTAGTGGTGAGTTGTATGAGTTCTTGATATAGTTTCGATTTTTATCCCCTTGTTGGAGCTGTTGTTTGCAAATATCTTCTCCCATTTGGTTGGTTGCATTTTTGTCTTATAGGCAGTTTCCTTTGCTGTGCAGAAGCTTTTCAGTTTAATGAACTTAGTATAGACCTTGGTCTTAGAGAGGATTTTATGAATTTGACCCCAAGGGAATAGAAGGCAAAAATAAACAGGACTGGAGAAACCAAGATGGCGGCATAGGTTAAACACCTAACCTGCAGCCGGGCACAACAATTTCAAAAATACAACTAGAGGTCAGAACGGACATCGTCCAGAACCACAGAAAAGTTGGTGGACTGAAATGCCCACAGCTGGGGGGAAGGAGAAGGCCACGGGGACAGTCGGGGAAGCTGTAAAAGCCTGAGGTATGGAGAAACGGGCGGAGACACGAGCACACGCGCCTGCGGGGAGGATGGAACCGGAGAGGAGGGGGCGGCTGATGACCTGGCCGGAGTTCACTGGCAGGAAGGAGATAAAGGCTCCGGAGTGTGCTGAGCGCTGGCTCCGATTGCACTGAACCCCATTCCGGGCGAAACCCTGGGAAACTCACTCACTTTCGCAACTCCGCCGCCCCCGCAGGCCGCCCGGCCCGGGACACTGGGGACGCCGCCGCAGCGGTGGCGCCCGGAGCCCGGCGGCCTCCCAGCACCCGTCCCCGCCGCGCAGCCCCCGCGCGCCTGGTCCCGCGGGCCGCGCGCCCCACACACCGGACGGAGGCCCGGGCGCCCTCTCCGTGCACCTCCCGGCGGCGCTAGACTTCAGTAGAGTTGACTGAATTCAAGGGATTAAAAAGTATAAATTGGGGGGACGCCGCGGCGGCGACGTCCGGAACACGGTGATGGCGGTGCCTGGAGCTCGGCAGCCGCCCAGCGCCCGTCCCAGCCGCGCAGCCCCCGCGCGCCTGGTTCCGCGGGACGCGCGCACCGCGCACCGGACGGAGGCCGGGGCACCCTTTCCGTGCACCTCCCGGCGGCGCTAGACTTCAGTAGAGTTGACTGAATTCAAGGGATTAAAAAGTATAAATTGGGGGGACACCGCGGCGGCGACGTCCGGAACACGGTAATGGCGGTGCCTGGAGCTCGGAGGCCGCCCAGCGCCCGTCCCAGCCGCGCAGCCCTCGCGCGCCTGGTTCCGCGGGACGCGCGCACCGCGCACCGGACGGAGGCCCGGGCGCCCTTTCCGTGCACCTCCCGGTGGCGCTAGACTTCAGTAGAGTTGACTGAATTCAAGGGATTAAAAAGTATAAATTGGGGGGACGCCGCGGCGGCGACGTCCGGAACACGGTGATGGCGGTGCCTGGAGCTCGGTGGCCGCCCAGCGCCCGTCCCAGCCGCGCAGCCCTCGCGCGCCTGGTTCCGCGGGACGCGCGCACCGCGCACCGGACGGAGGCCCGGGCACCCTTTCCGTGCACCTCCCGGCGGCGCTAGACTTCAGTAGAGTTGACTGAAATGAAGGGATTAAGAAGTACAAATTGAGAAGTTTGAAAAAGATGGCGGCGGAGGTTAAAGGCTGTTCTGTTGCCTCGCACCCAGCGAAATCGGAGGGGATGAGGTGTGGAGGTGCGTGGGTCTGGCCGGTGGCGGGGGAAAGGGGCTTTTGTTCCAAACCTAAGGGAGATCAGCTCTCCATCACCCTGAAACCCATCTTCTGGCGAAACCCGGGAGACCCAGATGCCTGCGGGGAGAGGCGGGACTCTTGCAGAGGTGCGCCCAGCAATCAGTGTTTGCTGCGCTGGAGTGCGGAACGAGGGGACTTAGATACATGGAAGGCAGAAGGACCAGACTCACAGCCATCGAGGCTCGCCGCACCATGGCCTGTTGGCGCCCTGAGACCCCGCCCCGCCCTGGGACCCGCCCCGCATGTTTTGAAGACCTGCCCCGCAAGTCTTGCAGGCACACCTGCGCCCCAAGCAACGGCTTATGCATGTGGGTGGCCTGCCCTCTGGCAGCGGACCAGATGATCTGCTGTTCTAGTCAGACTGCTCCAGGGCCACTCAGACAGGAGGAAGAAACTACAGTTTTTGCTGTAATCCTTGCTGAGTGCCTAAGGCAGTAGCTGATCTACACCCCATTGGAGACCCAGAAACGAGGGCATCTAGTGGTCTGTGGGAGATGACACCAGATTTCAACCACGTGCATAAGGGACACATTCAACGGGAATATTCAGTGAGCGCCAAAGCTTTGCTGCACCAAGACCCGGCCCATAAACGTGTCTCCTGCACAGCAACTCTTCCTTTATAGACAAAGAGAGCCCCCCCAATGACACCAACAACAATCAAGACTTAACTATACAAAGGAGGACCAAGATGGAGGCATAGGGCGGAAGCCTGATTGTTGCCTACCACAACAACTTTGAGACTACGACAAGAGAGCAGAGCAGACACCATCCAAGACCACCATAGGGCTGGCTGAGTAGATGCTCTACAACTAGAATAAAAGAGGGGTATGTGGGATGATGCTGATGCCGGTGACCCAAAGACCACACTTTAAGAACTACAGCTCAGGCGACACAAAAGAACTATGGCTCAGGCGATACAACAGCGGCCTGGAACGTGCTCGGCGCAGTTCCCCCGGCGGTCTCCGGCTGAGGGGACGGCTCCACTGGCAGCCAAGCACGGACAGACGAGCCCCTATGAGACATGGGGTGGGAGACTCCGCGCTTGCTGACCTCTGAGTCCGTCAAGAATCTCAACGCCCCGGAAGCGGCCAGGTGCGCATGCTCGGCGACCGGCCACCGATGCAGACCCAAGGGCCGACGCAGCGACGCCAGACTGGCCCACCGCCATGCACCGGGTGCACCGGAGCCGCCGCCCGACGAGTTCTGCAGCAGCCATACTGGAGCTCTGGAAGGATGGCCAGGGGAATTGCTGAGGGGGGATTGACCGGCAGGAATTGGGATCGGGAAGACGGGGCCCCGCTGAGACCCGGGTGCGGGCGGGGTTGCGCGCCTCTGGACTCGGGTGTGGTCACACGCCTCTGGGTATAAGTGAGGCCTCATGTCCCTGGGTCTAGGAGAGGCCACATGCCCCTGGGTCCAGGTGAGGCCGGACTCCAGTCCGGGTGAGGCCAAGTGCCCCTGGACCCGGATGACGCTGGATCCCGTGCCCGGGCGAGGCCAAGCGCCCCTGGGTCTGGGAGAGCCCACACACCCCTGGGTCCAGGCGAGACCATGTGTCCCTGGATCCGGGTGAGGCTGCGCGCACATAGGCCCGGGTGAGCCCAAGTGGCCCTGGGTCGGGGAGAGGCCAAGCGTCCCTGGGTCCGGGTGAGACCATGTGTCCCTGGATCCGGGTGATGCCTTGTGCACCTAGGCCCGGGTGAGCCCAAGTGGCCCTGGGTCTGGGAGAGGCCAAGCGTCCCTGGGTCCGGGTGAGACCATGTGTCCCAGGATCTGGGTGAGGCCTCGTGCACCTAGGCCCGGGTGAGCCCAAGTGGCCCTGGGTCGGGGAGAGGCCAAGCGTCCCTGGGTCCGGGTGAGACCATGTGTCCCAGGATCTGGGTGAGGCCTCGTGCACCTAGGCCCGGGTGAGCCCAAGTGGCCCTGGGTCGGGGAGAGGCCAAGCGTCCCTGGGTCCGGGTGAGACCATGTGTCCCTGGATCTGGGTGAGGCCTCGTGCACCTAGGCCCGGGTGAGCCCAAGTGGCCCTGGGTCTGGGAGAGGCCAAGCATCCCTGGGTCCGGGTGAGACCATGTGTCCCAGGATCCGGGTGAGGCCTCGTGCACCTAGGCCCGGGTGAGCCCAAGTGGCCCTGGGTCTGGGAGAGGCCAAGCATCCCTGGGTCCGGGTGAGACCATGTGTCCCTGGATCCGGGTGAGGCATCGTGCACCTAGGCCCGGGTGAGCCCAAGTGGCCCTGGGTCGGGGAGAGGCCAAGCGTCCCTGGGTCCGGGTGAGACCATGTGTCCCTGGATCCGGGTGAGGCCTCGTTCACCTAGGCCCGGGTGAGCCCAAGTGGCCCTGGGTCTGGGAGAGGCCAAGCATCCCTGGGTCCGGGTGAGACCATGTGTCCCAGGATCCGGGTGAGGCCTCGTGCACCTAGGCCCGGGTGAGCTCAAGTGGCCCTGGGTCTGGGAGAGGCCAAGCGTCCCTGGGTCCGGGTGAGACCAAGCGTCCCTGGATCTGGGTGAGGCCTCGTGCACCTAGGCCCGGGTGAGCCCAAGTGGCCCTGGGTCTGGGAGTGGCCAAACGTTCCTGGGTCTGGGTGAGACCATGTGTCCCTGGATCCGGGTGAGGCCTCGTGCACCTAGGCCCGGGTGAGCCCAAGTGGCCCTGGGTCTGGGAGAGGCCAAGCGTCCCTGGGTCCGGGTGAGACCATGTGTCCCTGGATCCGGGTGAGGCCTCGCGCACCTAGGCCCGGGTGAGCCCAAGTGGCCCTGGGTCTGGGAGAGGCCAAGCGTCCCTGGGTCCGGGTGAGACCATGCGTCCCTGGATCTGGGTGAGGCCTCGTGCACCTAGGCCCGGGTGAGCCCAAGTGGCCCTGGGTCTGGGAGTGGCCAAACGTTCCTGGGTCTGGGTGAGACCATGTGTCCCTGGATCCGGGTGAGGCCTCGTGCACCTAGGCCCGGGTGAGCCCAAGTGGCCCTGGGTCTGGGAGAGGCCAAGCGTCCCTGGGTCCGGGTGAGACCATGTGTCCCTGGATCCGGGTGAGGCCTCGTGCACCTAGGCCCGGGTGAGCCCAAGTGGCCCTGGGTCTGGGAGAGGCCAAGCGTCCCTGGGTCCGGGTGAGACCATGTGTCCCTGGACCCGGGTGAGGCCTCGTGCCCCTAGGCCCGGGTGAGCCCAAGTGGCCCTGGGTCTGGGAGAGGCCAAACGTTCCTGGGTCTGGGTGAGACCATGTGTCCCTGGATCCGGGTGAGGCCTCGTACACCTAGGCCCGGGTGAGCCCAAGTGGCCCCGGGTCTGGGAGAGGCCAAGCGTCCCTGGGTCCGGGTGAGACCATGTGTCCCTGGTTCCGGGTGAGGCCTCGTGCACCTAGGCCCGGGTGAGCCCAAGTGGCCCTGGGTCTGGGAGAGGCCAAGCGTCCCTGGGTCCGGGTGAGACCAAGCGTCCCTGGATCTGGGTGAGGCCTCGTGCACCTAGGCCCGGGTGAGCCCAAGTGGCCCTGGGTCTGGGAGTGGCCAAACGTTCCTGGGTCTGGGTGAGACCATGTGTCCCTGGATCCGGGTGAGGCCTCGTGCACATAGGCCCGGGTGAGCCCAAGTGGCCCTGGGTCTGGGAGAGGCCAAGCGTCCCTGGGTCCGGGTGAGACCATGTGTCCCTGGATCCGGGTGAGGCCTCGCGCACCTAGGCCCGGGTGAGCCCAAGTGGCCCTGGGTCTGGGAGAGGCCAAGCGTCCCTGGGTCCGGGTGAGACCATGCGTCCCTGGATCTGGGTGAGGCCTCGTGCACCTAGGCCCGGGTGAGCCCAAGTGGCCCTGGGTCTGGGAGTGGCCAAACGTTCCTGGGTCTGGGTGAGACCATGTGTCCCTGGATCCGGGTGAGGCCTCGTGCACCTAGGCCCGGGTGAGCCCAAGTGGCCCTGGGTCTGGGAGAGGCCAAGCGTCCCTGGGTCCGGGTGAGACCATGTGTCCCTGGATCCGGGTGAGGCCTCGTGCACCTAGGCCCGGGTGAGCCCAAGTGGCCCTGGGTCTGGGAGAGGCCAAGCGTCCCTGGGTCCGGGTGAGACCATGTGTCCCTGGATCCGGGTGAGGCCTCGTGCCCCTAGGCCCGGGTGAGCCCAAGTGGCCCTGGGTCTGGGAGAGGCCAAACGTTCCTGGGTCTGGGTGAGACCATGTGTCCCTGGATCCGGGTGAGGCCTCGTACACCTAGGCCCGGGTGAGCCCAAGTGGCCCCGGGTCTGGGAGAGGCCAAGCGTCCCTGGGTCCGGGTGAGACCATGTGTCCCTGGTTCCGGGTGAGGCCTCGTGCACCTAGGCCCGGGTGAGCCCAAGTGGCCCTGGGTCTGGGAGAGGCCAAGCGTCCCTGGGTCCGGGTGAGACCATGCGTCCCTGGATCTGGGTGAGGCCTCGTGCACCTAGGCCCGGGTGAGCCCAAGTGGCCCTGGGTCTGGGAGTGGCCAAACGTTCCTGGGTCTGGGTGAGACCATGTGTCCCTGGATCCGGGTGAGGCCTCGTGCACATAGGCCCGGGTGAGCCCAAGAGGCCCTGGGTCTGGGAGAGGCCAAGCGTCCCTGGGTCCGGGTGAGACCATGTGTCCCTGGATCCGGGTGAGGCCTCGCGCACCTAGGCCCGGGTGAGCCCAAGTGGCCCTGGGTCTGGGAGAGGCCAAGCGTCCCTGGGTCCGGGTGAGACCATGCGTCCCTGTATCTGGGTGAGGCCTCGTGCACCTAGGCCCGGGTGAGCCCAAGTGGCCCTGGGTCTGGGAGAGGCCAAGCGTCCCTGGGTCCGGGTGAGACCATGTGTCCCTGGATCCGGGTGAGGCCTCGTGCACCTAGGCCCGGGTGAGCCCAAGTGGCCCTGGGTCTGGGAGAGGCCAAGCATCCCTGGGTCCGGGTGAGACCATGTGTCCCAGGAACCGGATGAGGCCTCGTGCACCTAGGACCGGGTGAGCCCAAGTGGCCCTGGGTCTGGGAGAGGCCAAGCGTCCCTGGGTCCGGGTGAGACCATGCGTCCCTGGATCCGGATGAGGCCTCGTGCACCTAGGCCCGGGTGAGCCCAAGTGGCCCTGGGTCTGGGAGAGGTCAAGCATCCCTGGGTCCGGGTGAGACCATGTGTCCCAGGAACCGGATGAGACCTCGTGCACCTAGGCCCGGGTGAGCCCAAGTGGCCCTGGGTCTGGGAGAGGCCAAGCGTCCCTGGGTCCGGGTGAGACCATGCGTCCCTGGATCTGGGTGAGGCCTCGTGCACCTAGGCCCGGGTGAGCCCAAGTGGCCCTGGGTCTGGGAGTGGCCAAACGTTCCTGGGTCTGGGTGAGACCATGTGTCCCTGGATCCGAGTGAGGCCTCGTGAACCCAGGCCCGGGTGAGGCCACGTGCCCCTGGGTCTGGGAGAGGCCAAGCGTCCCTGGGTCCAGGTGAGACCATGCGTCCCTGGATCCGGATGAGGCCTCGTGCACCTAGGCCCGGGTGAGCCCAAGTGGCCCTGGGTCTGGGAGAGGCCAAGCGTCCCTGGGTCCGGGAGAGACCATGTGTCCCTGGATCCAGGTGAGGCCTTGTGCAACTAAGCCCGGGTGAGGCCACGTGCCCCTGGCTCTGGGAGAGGCCAAGCGCCCTTCGGTACGGGTGAAGCCAGATCCTGGGTCCGGGTGAGGCCGTGCGCCCCTGGATCCATCCGGGTGAGGCTGGGTCCCAGGCCCGGGTGAGACCACGCGCCCCTTGGGTATGGGTGAGGCCACGTGCCCCTTAGTCCAGGTGACGCCGTGCCCCTGGGATCGGCCGAGACCAAACCAGAGGGAGTCAGACCTCCATTACCACCATTTGTCCACCATCCAGAGCTGAGGGGTCAGGGCTGACATGTACACATAAGGAACTACTGGACATCGAAATTGGGTCTCAAAAGAACTGTTGGTCCAGGGGGAAGCTCGCTACAGATTGATTCATTTGCCTGTCAGCATAAATATTATTGCTCGTCTCACATTCAGTTCTTATTAGTATATATCTAGTGACATTTGATCTCGTTCATCTAGAGGAAATGATGAACAACATAGACTGAGGAACAAGAACAGAACCAGAAGCAAGGAGGCATCGATCGGACTATCGGGCCTCAGAGGGAGGATAGGGGAGGGTAGGGGGAGGGTGGGGGGGAGGGGGAGAGTTCAACCAAAGGACCTGTATGCATGCATATAAGCCTATCCAACGGTTAAGTTCAACAGGGGATTGGGGCATGCGTGGGGAGAGGGGTGGGATGGGAATGGGGGGATGAGGACAAATATGTGACACCTTAATCAATAAAGAAATTAAAAAAAAAAAATAAAAAAAAAAAATAAAATAATAATAAGTACTAGGGCACAATTTTACTGAAATCTGTATTTATTGTATTAAACTCCATGCTGGATTTTGTTTGATAAATCAACATGTACTTTATTGAATTTGACTTTCCTTCTGATGATAGTAAATAATGTATGAGACATCCCTCTAAAAAAAAATAAATAAATAAACAGGACTAACATATATACTTCTGGCAAGGTTCTATTGGTACCGAGGATTTTTAAAATAAAGATTTTCCTTAAAATGATGAAAGGAGGAGGACAGTAAAGTTAATTTTTTAATAAGTTAAAATTTGGGCTGGAATGAGGTTGAGGTGGCTATAATTGTATTCAATGCATGTGAAACATTAAAAACTAAATGAGACTAATGTGTTTGCAAATCCAGTATGACACTCATTTTCCGTAGCAATTTAGAATTACACTGAATTAGACTCCACACTGAATACTTCAAAAATATGCTATTGAGATAATGCATCACTGGACAAGCCTACATATTTTTTAAAATGAATGTCTAAAATTACTTCATATTCCATTTGACACCAAAATTACAAAATAGTTCTTCAAACATATCCTCAGTGTTACAAATGACAAGGTTGTCTCTAAGTCTCCTGGCCTATCTGCATTATGGATGAACTATTTTGTAACACTTACAGCAATGTTTTTATACAAAAATCCCCCCATGTAAATTTTCTTCATGAACTATTGCCAGTTGACAAATTCCACAACTCTTTACCTGTTTCCTAGTGCTCACGGAAATAGTTAAGAAAATAATAATAGCTCACAGTTTCTGCACATCAATTACGTGCCCAACAATGTGCTAAGCATTTTACATGCACTATCTCATTTAGTCCTCAGAGCGACACCATAAAATAACTATAATTATTCTCCATTTTCTATTAAACCTTAGAAAGATAAGTGACTTGCAGAAGGTCACACATGGCAAGCAGTAAACCCAGAATCAGAACCCCAAAAGAGTAAATCCAGAGCCCATAATCTTAACCACTTGTTCCATGGATTTAAGTAATTTCAATCTACAAAATAGACTCTCGAGTACATTTCTATCAAACAGTCAATATGTAGACCCCAAGAGATCTTTAAAACACCCATGCACATCACTTGAAACCATCCATTCAACAATCATTTATTCAATAAGTATTTTGTGTGTATCTATTATATGTTAGACAGTATTCTAGGTACTAGAGAAAATGCAATGAACAGAACAGGCAAAATATTCACAGACAACATTCTAGTGGGAAATAAAAAAAAATGTACAGTACAAAACCAAATACGTTATGAATGTTTGAGCAAAATAAAGTATGCTCAGGATTGTCATGCAAGTATTTTTCTCACTATCAGAATGGTAAGTGTCAACTATATATATTCTTATAACTGTATGTACTATACTATGCTGTATTTATTGATTCACATCTCTTTCCTCTACTAGACTGTAAGCTTATTCATCTTGTTACCCCGAGCACCCAAAACAAACCTGGCCCTATTTCTAAGATGCACTCAATAAAGTTTTTATTTAAAAAAAAAAAAAAGACATGCTGCCCTAACCGGTTTGGCTCAGTGGATAGAGCGTCGGCCTGCAGACTCAAGGGTTCCAGGTTCGATTCCGGGCAAGGGCATGTACCTTGGTTGCGGGCACATCCCCAGTAGGGAGTGTGCAGGAGGCAGCTGATCAATGTTTCTCTCTCATCGATGTTTCTAGCTCTCTATCTCTCTCCCTTCCTCTCTGTAAAAAATCAATAAAATATATTTTTTAAAAATAAAAATAAAAATTTTTTTAAAAGACATGTTTAATATTGCTGTGTATGGCACAATAAAGAAAGTAGCAGAATTAGCAGAAGAGGCTGACAAGGTAGATAGAAATTTAATCATGAAAGTCCTCATATGCTCAGTCAAGGAGTAAATATTTTTATCCTGTAGGTAATAAACTGCATGGACAGAAGAAAAATAATTAATATATTTTATTGATTTTTTTTACAGAGAGGAAGAGAGAGGGATAGAGAGTTAGAAACATCGATGAGAGAGAAACATCAATCAGCTGCCTCCTGCACACATCCCACTGGGGATGTGCCAACAACCAAGGTACATGCCCTTGATCAGAATCGAATCTGGGACCCTTGAGTCGGCAGGCTGACGCTCTATCCACTGAGCAAAACCAGTCAGGGCCAGAAGAAAGTTTTAGATCCAGGGATACCTGAGCCCTATTTCACATCCACCAACCAGATGTAAAAAATTGGAAAGCTTATTTAACCACCAGGACCCTTAAATTTCTTCATCTGGTAACAGGGATAATAGTAACTATCTTACAGATTTGGTATGAGAATTAAAGACAATGCTTATAATGCATGTAGAACAGTGCCTGGTACACACAAAAAGACCCCCAATAAATGGTCTTTTTATCATCTCCATAAATGATATAAGGACAGGAAGAACATGAACAAATCTGTTTTAAACATATTCCTCTGTGAGGGTATGAAGGATATATTTCTAAGAAAAAGAAAGGGAGAGGGAGAGGTAGAAACATCAATGATGAGAGAGAATCATTGATCGGCTGCCTCTTGCACGGGCCCCATCGGGCAACCGGGGCATGTGCCCTTGACTGGAATTGAACCAAGGACCCTCCAGCCCACTGGCTGATGCTCTATCCACTGGGCCAAACCAGCTAGGCACAAGCATGTCAAACTCACAGCCGGTGGGCCACTTGCAGAGTTTAAATAAACATGCCGCCCGCCTGCCCTGAGTATGACATTGCTAGGGCAACAACGGGCTATTTTTAACTTCTCCAGAAGAAAACAGAAGATTCACCTCAACTAAGGAAGCAACAATGAGGATGGGACCAGAGAATAAACATGAGGGTATTTAGAAAAATAATCGATAGGGCTTGGTAACTAATCCGATAAGGGAGATTGTTAAATAACAATGAAGAATAGTTAGAAATATAAATAGGTTAGAGATCAGATGTGTCAAATAAATGGTGGTTTTTTAATAATAAAAAGATACTTCTAAGAGCATGACAGCAAGATCAGTAGGTTGAGAAAGGTGAATCGGGTGAGCCCGGACCAAGGTGTGACAGATCTAGTTAGAAAGCAAACCCTGGAAAGAGATGTTAGAAAGCAGGAGTTTGTACCTTATAGGAAATTAGATGAAAAGGCAAAAAGACTTACTCATGAAAGATATGTGCTCATTGAAGGCATTTCCATTAATAAAGAGCTTAGAGAACCAATCAGCTCTGAAAATCCAATTAAGTTTATGTGAAATACTATTGATTTGATCAAGTTTTGAGGTCTCAAACTTGACTTCTCAAGTAAAAAATATGGTCTGATTTTTTTTTAATCCATGTTTATCTTTTTTACTTTGGGTTCATATTCAAGACAACATTTCACACAATTCAAGCCACTTGGGTTTCATGTGGCATAGAAAGTAGATACACAAATAACATAAAGAAAGGAATAAATCTAAATCATGAGTGAATTTTTTTGCTTAAATTTTATTAGTTCAAGCGATTGCCTATCTTAGATAGAGTTGAAATAACTTATTTTATGTTAAGGAATCATAATGTTTTTTCAAGAAAAAAATAAAGGTCAAATGGAACTTGTAAAGAAATATGTAAAGGTGTACAAATGTATTTCACTCATTATTATTGGTCAAAAACTGGGGATCTATCCAAGGACTTAACACTATCTGTGCCTTAATAAAATTGAAAAACCATTATTATTATGTCTAACAATAGCATTAATTACATTGTTATCTGCTTCAGAATTAACGGCTACTGATATTCACTTCAAATTTTCAAAGAACAAGTGTGACAACTTCAATAAACCATTAAACAACCTTATAGTTTATCAACAAACAATAGAAAAACTATTTAATAGTGTATGACCTTGAACAAGTTATTTGACCTCTCTGTGCTTCAGTTTCCTCACCTGAAATTAAGGGAATTATTACTGTAGACATTTAAGATTCCTTACAACACTAACATTCTATGAATCTATAAAATAATAAATTATGACATTATAAGTACTTTCTCAACACACAGTTTTTGCTTACACAGAAACTACTACCTTATTAAAGTGACAGAAAGGTGCTCAGGTCATCCTATCTAATAAAAGAATAATATGCAAATTGACCACCACTCCAACACACAATATGGCTGCCCCCATGTAGACACAATATGGCCTCCACAAGATGGCCAGCAGGAGAGGGCAATTAGGGGCAACCAGGCTGGCAGAGGAGGGCAGTTGGGGGGGACCAAGCCAGCAGGGAAGGGCAGTTGTGGGTGATCAGGCCTGCAGGGGAAGGCAGTTAGGGGTGACCGGGACAGCAGAGGAAGACAGTTGGGAGCAACCAGGCCTGCAGGGGAGGGCAGTTTTTTGGGGGGACCAGGCCCACAGGGGAGGGCAGTTGGGGGTGACCCAGGCTGGCAAGGAAGAACAGTTAGGGGTTATCAGGCCAGCAGGGGAGGGCAGTTAGGGGTGACCAGGCTGGCAATGGAGGGCAGTTAGGGGCAATTGGGCTGGCAGAGGAGCAGTTAGGCATTGATCAGGCTGGCAGGGGAGTGGTTAGGGGGTGATCAGGCTGGTAGGCAGAAGCGGTTAGGGGCAATCAGGCAGGCGAGCGGTTGGGAGCCAACAGTCCTGGATTGTGAGAGGGATGTCCCAGATTAGAGAGGGTGCAGGGTGGGCTGAAGGATAGCACACACACACACACCCCTGCATGAATTTTGTGAACCGGGCCTCTAGTTGTGTGATAAAAGCTATAACTGAATACAAAGTATTATGGAAGCACATCAGGTTAGCCCTATAGGACAGGAACTAGGTTTCAATGAGTTCATGGGTCTCCTCATCAATTGGGAAAACACTTCTATCTAAGACTCAAAACACCTTCCACTCTTTGTTGACATGAGAATTTTATAAGTCCTTTTCTCAACCACTTTAGAACTGGCTTCTTCAGGGTCACACATACTAGTACAATGATGTATTGTATACAATACACAAAGGCATCCAGACAAGGAGATAGGTTGGTCTTTGTCTATTAGTCAAGTCATGTATCCTCCCATGAGGCTCTGGTAGAAGGATTTCGATCTATTTTCTTTACATGTTACCACCTTCTCTTCAAGCCAACTACCCTTAGGGATAGATTTGCCCAGAAAGGGTATTCTTCTCATGAATGCACTTATGCTAGGAGAGTGCTTGAGTTTTCCTCTTTAAAGGTATTATATACATCCGGTACTAATACACCAAAGTTTGCTTTGGTTCTACTTTGGTTCAACAACCATTCTTATATTTCTTTCGGGGCCCTGATAGTTCATCACCAAGATCACTTTCCTAAGTCTATTTGCCAGAGGCTGTATATTAGAAGCCAACTTGGACTATTTTGTCCCTATGTGCATTACTGCCACTCTCTCACACTACTACTTTTTTTAAAAAGTAAATCTTTATTGTTGAAAGAATTACATATGTCCCCTTTTTTCCCCATTGACCCCTTCTGGCCCGCCCCTGTCCCCCACCCCAGACCTTCACCACCCTATTGTCTGTGTCCAGGGGTTATGCATATATGCATACAAGTTCTTTGGTTGATCTCTTCCCACCCATCCACCTCCACCTTCCCTCTGAGGTTCCACAGTCTCTTCTAT
The DNA here is from genome assembly GCF_027574615.1 of Eptesicus fuscus. Taxonomy (NCBI): domain Eukaryota; kingdom Metazoa; phylum Chordata; class Mammalia; order Chiroptera; family Vespertilionidae; genus Eptesicus; species Eptesicus fuscus. Next base: position 30,589,459 of record NC_072485.1, on the reverse strand, counting down.
ACTTCTATGTCTCTGGATCTATTTTGTTCATCAGTTTATTTTGTTCATTAGATTCCACATATGAGTGAGATCATGTGATACTTGTCTTTCTCTGACAGGCTTATTTAGCTCAGCATAATACTCTCCAGGTCCCTCCATGATGTCTCAAAGGTAAGAGATCCTTCTTTCGTACTCTTGCATAGTATTCCATGGTGTAAATGTACCACACTACAACTTTTAAAGCCATTCACTTGGACTTAGTTGTATTATAATTTCCTGAATTTGATCCAAGTGGGAAAGGTTGGTAGACAACTCAGGACTTCTTTATTTTCAGAGACTTCCTGCCCTTTCCTTATTCCAATCATATGTAAAATGAACTTTAGAAATTAGACTGAGATTTTCAAAATAATGAGATGATTAAAATAAAAACTCTTAAAATAAGGTATTCTCTCCTTACTACTTATTAAAATCATTTGTAAAAAACTAATGCTGAAAATGTCTACATCCAAATCCTGATCCCACCACATGTAGTGACATGGACTTGGAAAAATTAAACTCTCGGCCAGTTTCTGTATTTGTAAACTCACGTAATAATTCCTCCTTTGAGGGACAGTTGTGAAGGTTAAGAGCACCTGGCACGCAGTAAACATTAGCTCAAAAGCCACTTTTCTCCTTTGTTAAGAAAGATATCAAAATAATTGGCTGTGTGGTCTTGCCAATAAACTATATATATATAAAAAGAAAATTTCCTTGGGGCATTACTTACATTTTTAGATTTTAGCTTTTTTATTGTTATTATGTTATTTTTTATCAATTAATGTAAATGAAAATCCTCCCCTTCATTTCATGTCATATAAATGAAATAAATAAAATACCTGTCTGTTTAAAAAAATAAAATGCCTGCCTCTCTTAAAAAAGAAAACACTGTCCTAACTGGTTTGACTCTGTGGATAGAGCATTGGCCTGTGGACTCAAGGGTCCCAGGTTCGATTTCGGTCAAGGGCATGTACCTTGGTTGCGGGCACATGCCCAGTAGGAGGTGTGCAGGAGGCAGCTGATTGATGTTTCTCTCTCATCAATGTTTCTAACTCTCTCTCCCTTTCCCTTCCTCTCTAAAAAAATCAATAAAATATATTTTTTACAAGAAAACACTAATGCAATTATTTTTAAATGCCAAGAATATAACTCATATTGCTGTTATAAATATAAGAAGTAATCCCAACTTTTGGCCCAAATTTTAAAACAAGAATTATAAGACGATGATGATGCTGTTACTCCATTATCCTGGATTCCACAACAGGCAGCACACTGCTGACCTGCTGGTGGAGAGGCTCTCTGAAGTGTCGTAGCAGGCAGGTCGTCCGCAGGCTCCTAGCCCCAGAGTGCAAGGCAATTCTGCATCAGACAAGGTGAACTGAGAACAATAGGAACTGTCGCCCCTGGTTTCTGTAACCCAAGCTCAGTACTTGACTTTTTATTTTTAATATCTGCCTTGTGCCAGCACTTCAGGGCATTCAAAAATGAATCACACCTGAAAAATTAGTCTCTCACCCAAGAGCTCACAATTCAATAGAGCAAAGAAAGTAGACTGTAGTGCTGTTACACACGAGGGGTTTTTAAAGAGCAATGAAAATACATGAGAAGGCCAGAAGACAAAGATCTGATGGGCGGAGGCAGCCTGGTATGAGGCTGTCTTTGACAGGAAGGGAAGTGGGAGTGGGCATCTGTGAAGGCTTGCAAGTACAATGAAGTCAGCCTGTGACTAAGTCAGGTCTCATGGAGGCAGAGCGGTGGGGTAAGATACTCAGTGAGAGATAAAATGGAAGAGGAAGACTTTTTAGCTAACCCTGGAGTAGATCACAATGACATACTAAACAATCCATGAATGGATTCTGTTAAATCTCACAACCACCCCCCCCTTTTTTTTAAATTGATTTCAGAGAGGAAGGGAGAGGGAGAGAGAGATAGAAACATCAATGATGAGAGAAAATCATCTATCGGCTGCCTCCTGCACGCCCCACACTGGGGATTGAGCCTGCAACCCAGGTATGTGCCCTTGACTGGAATTGAACCCAGGACCCTTCAGTCCATAGGCCAACACTCTATCCACTGAGCCAAATCAGCCAGGGCTCACAACAACCCCTTGAGGAAGATGCTAATACCTCTTTTATAGCCATATAAGTAGGATAAAAGCATAACTAATGTTTAGTATATCTTTTCATTATTATTATTCATTTAGAGATGAAAACTCCCAGAAAAGAAGACAGCAGAGGGGTAGAAGGGGCCAATGGGGAGGAAAGGGGGACATATGTAATACTTTCAACAATAAAGATTTAAAGATAAATAAATAAAATCAATAAATACATACTAAAAAATAAAACTAAAAAAAGAAGAAGAAAAAGGAGGAGGAGAAGACAGCAGCAAGCTAGAAGGAGCTAGCTTTACAGAGCTTCCTGGAAGATTTTTCAAGACTAGTTTTTCTGATCTTTCTTTCCCATTGGAAGCAGGATAGAGTTAGGCCTAATGATTCAGCCACAGATCACATGCTGCTATACCTGCTCTGTACATGCTCTGTACCTCCTTGTAGAAATTCTCACTCAGAAATACTATGCATTCATTTGCTTTTAAATCCCTTTCCTCCACTTTGAGCAGAAACAGTTATAGGCTTAATTTACAAGAGTGTCACAGAGAACACTAGCCATAAGGAATGCTCTCCAAAGAGAACAGATGAAATATTTCAGGGCACTAGTATTCATATAGGCATTGCTACCATACCTCCACCCCTTTCTTCTTAACCTGGTCTGTCAATACCACTTTTGGAAGAGAACACTTTCCTAATTTAGAGAGCAAAAACATAAGTATTCTTTTATTTACTAACAGCCCTATAAAGGAGGCCCTATATAGATAACTGGCCCCAGTTATTAATTTCTGTCAGAAAAGATTACAAATAAATAATCCTGAAGTCAAAGTCATCATCTTAATGTCCCACAAGACAAAAAATAAATTATTTTTTATTTATAATACTAGCTTTCCCGTTGCAGGAAAAATCCTGCAATAGGATTTCCTGCTGCACTCTACCCCACCTCCGTTCCTCCCTTGTTCGCCTGCCTCACCTTCTCCTCCAGCCCGCCCGCGTTTCCCTTTGCCCCCGGCCCCGCCTCCGCTCCGCCTTTATCACCCGCCTCACCTTCTCCTCCAGCCCGCCCGTGTTTCCCTTCGGCCCCGGCCCCACCTCCGCCCCGCCCTTGTCCCCCGCCCCGCCTTCTCCTCCAGCCCACCCGCGTTTCCCTTCGCCCCCGCCTCCGCCCCGCCCTTGTCCCCCGCCCCGCCTTCTCCTCCAGCCCGCCCGCGTTTCCCTTCGCCCCCCGCCCCGCCTCCGCCCCGCCCTTATCCTCCCCCCCTCCCCCAGCTTGCTTGCTTCTTCGAAGCTTTACTCCCTTCTGCAGCTCTTGACTTCTTTGGACGCTGTCTTGATATGCAAATTAGCCGCCATATTTGTTGGGGCAATTTGCATACTCGTCCTGATTGGTTAGTGGGCGTGGCTTGGCTGGTGGGCGTGGCTTAGGTGTAGCGAAGGTGCAGTCAATTTGCATATTTGTCTATTATTAGATTAGATACACTAGATGCCTGGTGTACGAATTCATGCATGGGTGGAATCCTGAGGGAGCGGGGCAGGGGGAGGCGGGATGTGATAGGCCCTCCAGGTGGGCAGTTGAACACCCCTGCCAGCCCAGGATCCGGATCCATCCGGCTGAGGTTCACGCCAGTTGTCGGGAGCCACCTGGTGGCCGCTTTTATATCCTTTCTCCCTTGCGAAGTGTCTGGGGAGCAGAAGTGGCCGTGGTGCCTGAGGCTGACTTCCAGGAGGCTGGTGGCACTGTCCAGATCGTGCTGGCGATGCTGGCCCATCGATGCCTCACCCGTTCTCTGGAGATTGGACCTGCAGGACTACTGAGGGAGGGAGTGGCTGCTGCCAAGCTGGTGGGCTGCCAGGACTGGTCGGTCAGCTGAGCAGCGCTCCTGCTGTGAGAGCACACTGACCACCAGGGGGCAGCTCCTGCATTGAGCATCTGCCCCCTGGTGGTCAGTGCGTGTCATAGCCACTGGTCAACCGGTCATTCTGGTCATTCCAGGCGTTTGGTCATACAGTCGCTTAAGCTTTTATATATATAGACTAGAGGCCCGGTGCACGAAATTCATGCACTGGAAGCGGGTGTCCCTCAGCCTTGCCTGCACCCTCTAGCAATCCGGGACCCCCATCGATCGCACGACAAAGGGTGATTGTGGGGCGATGGCAGGGCCCCCAGCCAATCACATCGCACCCGCCTTGGCTGGCCTGGCACCAGTGCATGTCATAGCGTGGTCGTCCAGAAGGTCGTCCGGATGGTCATTCTGCTGTTCAGTCATTCGGTTGATTTGCATATTACACTTTTATTATTATAGATAGGGTTATTTCACTCATTTGTAATGACCTCATGGGATTTAGAACTAAAAAGTGTATTAAAAATAATTTAGGCCAATTTCCTCATTCAACAGGTAAGAAGACTAGCCTAGAAAAGTAACTTACTTGCCCAGTGTCATACAGATAATGGGCATCACTGTTTATAAACATCTGTATTGTCTATACTGAATATCTATTACTAGAGACCCGGTGCATGAAAATTCATGCACTGGAGGGGGGGGTCCCTCAGCCTGGCCTGCCCCCTCTCACAGTCTGAGAGCCCTCAGGGGCAGGAGGTGACCCAGCAATCAGGGGAAGGCAATGCCCCAACACACCTCTGCTGCTGCCACTGCCGGCAGCACAAGCCTTGGCCGGCCTGGTTACCTGAGCCTCATGCAGCCCTGGGCAGCTGGGCAGCTGCCATCCGAGGCTTGCCTGTGCCTTGGGCTGGCCCTGGGTGGCTGTGGGGCTGAGGGGACTGGGGGACTCTGGAGGTGGGCGGGCCCAGCCTTGCTGCACGCCTGCCACCCTGGCAGGGCTGAGGGGACTGGGCACTGCCATCTTGTGGCTGTGGGCACTGCCATCTTTGAGGGCATGGCAGCAATTAGCATAGTCCCTCCTTATTGGCTGTGGGCGCCACCATCTTTGAGGGTGGGGCAGTCAATTAACATATTCCCTCCTTATTGGCTGTGGGTGCCACCATCTTTGAGGGCGGGCAGTCAATTAGCATATTCTCTCCTTATTGGCTGTGGGTGCTGCCATCTTTGCAATGGTGTGAGGGTCAATTAACATATTCCCTCCTTATTAGATAGGATTATAATACTAGAGGCCCGTGCACAAAATTCATACACAGGTTGGGTCCCTAGTGGCTGCTGGCTGCCGGCCAGGGCCTCCCTTCACACCTGCCTTGGCCTGGCACCGCCCGCTCACCTGCTCCACCATCCCACCGCAGTTCTGCTCTTGTCGGGCCCATCGGGACCAGCAGCACCTGCACTGCCACCAGCAGCACCTGCACAGCACCTGCACTGCCACCAGCACCCGCCATGTTCTACACCACCCCCTGGTGGTCAGTGCATGACTAACTCCCAGTCGGTAAAACTCCCACCCGTGGGGGTAATTTGCATATTAGCCTTTTATTATACAGGATACACTAATGGGCTATATAAAAATTGGATCAGTAAATGACTTAGAAAATGTCTCTCAAATCCCTTGAGATGGCTGACAAAACTACTACTGATTTGACATTTGCAAAGGAACAATTAGTAGAGAAAGTGTTAAAAAAAACATATTTGATGCCATGGAAAATTACTTTGAAAGATTAAAATTTGATCCACTGCCCTCTAATCACAGACAAAAAAAGTTACCACTTGGGCCAAATTCTGCATTATGAATTCAGTGCTCCTTTTCTTCTATCACTCCTAGTCTTCTGTAATTATTGCACATCTTGAGATTCTAGGCTTCTTGTTGAATTGCTAATAAAATCCAGGAAATGCCCAAGGAATTTAATTCAGATACAAATGGAATTATTTGGGTTGTTTCTGTCTGTGCTTTTAAAAAATCATAATATGAAACAGTGAGCTGTTACCGAAAGCCCCACAGACTTCTCAGCTTGACACCTGAAGTAATTTAGAGGAATAAGAAAAAAAAAATCTATGGCTGCCTTACAGCTAATTTATTGACAACAATTTCAGAGGCGAGAAAATCCACCCACACATGTATACAGCATACAGCAGCTTTATTTTTTTGTCCTGCTGGTGCAGTCTTCTCATTTCTTTTTTCTTGCAGTCCTTCTCACTTTAGGTCTTCAACAAGATTTTATTTACAACTAGAGGCCCGGTGCACAGGATTCGTGCACTGGTGGGGGCCGTGGCCTGTGGGGATCGGCCCGCTGTGGGAGCACTGCTCATCCAGGTCAGCCAAGCGGCTGTGGACCTGCCCTATGAGCGGCTGCTCCCTGGTCCGGCATCTTCCGTGGAGCCAGAGCACTCGCCTCTCCAGGGGACCAGGTCAGGGCCGGGCCCAGGGACAATAGTACTGAGAGGCGGCAGAGTAGGCCTCAGTCCCGCAGCGGCCACAAACCCACCTCCCAGCCTCTGGGGTCAGCTCTGAGAGCCTGGCGTCGGTTCTGCACAGCCTGCTGAAGTCCGGAGGAGGTGGCAGGGAGCGAGGAGGAGGAGCCTGAGATGAGAAGGCGAGGATCGCAGCCCGGTTTCCTGCCCTTAGGCCCGGGGTTCGCAGCAGGAGCAGCCACTCATCCCAATCAGCCCAGCAGCACCCCCACTGTGGTACCACACTGACCACCAGGGGGCAGCTACTGCGTTGAGCATCATTCTGGTTGTTCCGCCATGCAGTCTCTGGGTTTTTATTACATAGGATTCTAAATTTACTTCTGAGTTCAGCCTAACTAGGAATTACACCAAAAGAAATGGTGTACTGCCTTCATTGTTAAGTCATCTCCTGGAAGTACATTATGTTAAAAAACACTCCACATCCCTGGCCAGTGTTGCTCAGTGGTTGGAACATCAGCCCACACACCGAAGGGTCACGGGTTTGATTCCCAGTCAAGGGCAAGTACTGTCTTGCAGGTTCGATCCCTGGCCCCAGTGGGGGTGCATGTGGGAGACAACCAATTGATGTGTCTCTCTCACATTGATGTTTCTCTCTCTCTCTCTCTCTCCCCTTCCCTTCCTTACTCTCTCCCTTCCACTCTCTCTAAAAATCAGTGGAAGAAATATCCTCAACTGAGAATTAACAAACAAACAAAAAGAACACCCCCCACAGACCTGTACAAAATTGTATACAAACTGACTTGCAAACAAATGGAATGATACCTATGTATTTAACTAGTAGATGAACTGTGCAAGGCCCTTTAAAGCTAAAATTGGACAAAGTGAGAAATTTTAGTTTATGTGTGAAGGATATTTATGAGTGAAGCTTAATCTTTCAAGGCAAAGACTCATATCTTCAATATCAGCTTTATTTTTTCTTTGTAAAAACTTGCATAACATAAAATAACATGGACAGTGAAAGGAAAGCGGATCTGTCAGCTCTGGGTTTCAGAGGAGGATTTAAATTTCTCAGCAGTCTCTTTTAAATCTTAAATTCCATAATTCTATTATTCTTTAGTTTTCCTTTTTGTATCATAGCACAAATCATTTAGCATGACATTTCATAGCCAAAAATGTCAAAGTAAACAATTTCAACACTGAATTAATGTTTTAAAGAATGAATGTCAGTCCCAGCCTAAGGACATTTACAAAATAATGAAAATAGTCAAATGTATCAATCAGATACATATAATTTGTATGTGTACAGATATGTTTGTGTAACTTTAAATTTAAAATTGGAAGAATATCCATCAAAATGTTACTATCTCTAGGTGATATTATTATTAGGTGTAGCTATAGGTGACTAACTCTTATGCTTTTCTATGTTTGAATATCTCACAATAAAAATATAAATTTTATAAGTATGGAGAAAAAGCATTTCTATTCTAAAATATAAAAAGACGGCATAAAGGAGGTGGTACAGGGGGAAAAGGTGTGTCTTTGATGAGCATGTCCACCAACACCAAGATGCATCTTTATCATGAGACAGAGATGGTGGCTGAGGTTAATCTTGACAGAGTCTCATGGGTACTGGACAGGTTGGAGATAGAGGGCAAAAGCAATTGAGTATACCCTTTGACTTTCTAGCACTGCCATGTTGTCTGGCATGCTGCCAAATGCAGGAACAGCAGAAACCCCTGACAGTCACGTCTTGGGAGGAGCCACTCAATGGCTTATAGAGGTGGTATTGGATCAAAGCGGAAATATTTGCATGGAGGTTTTCCAGAAAAAGTGGCAACTGGCCCATTTGAGTAAGATAATTCTCATCCCTGCTATTCTGCATCATAACAGGCCTCCTCTGGGTAATTCCCAAGTTCAAGGTTGGTTCCTCTTAATTAAACCACTAAAAAAAAAACCTTTCCTTAGGCCCTGCCTCCCTGTCATATTTAAGACTGTAGCCTCTGACATGGTGGACATTAGGTTCTTGAAGGCCACGTATGTAAACTGAGAAGAAACAAGTTAAATCACCTGTATCCTGAGAAAAAACTTTTCAGAGACAATTGTATCTTATAGTCATGAAAAAAAAAATACAGAAATAGAATTGGCCTATGTTCATAGCAGCACAATTCACCATAGCTAAGATTTGGAAACAGCCTAAGTGCCCATCAGTAGACGAGTGGATTAAAAAACTGTGGTACATCTACACAATGGAATACTACGCTGTGGTAAAATAGAAGGAGTTCTTACCATTGGCAACAGTATTATGCTAAGTGAAATAAGCCAGTCAGAGAAAGATAAATATCACATGATCTCACTCATTTATGGAATATAATGAACACACACTGATGAACAAAAACAGATCCAGAGACAGAGAAACATCGATCAGACTGTCAAATCTCAGAGGGAAGGTAGGGGAGGGTGGGGGTGAGGGGAGAGATCAACCAAAGGACTTGTATGCATGCATATAGGCCTAACCAATGGACACAGACAACAAGGGGGTGAGGGCATGAGTGGAGGGATGAAGTGTGCTAATGGAGGGATGAGGACACATATGTAATAACTTAATCAATAAAGAAATTTAAAAAAGAAAAAAAGAAAAAGCACTTTAATGTTATAAATGTAACCAGAAGTCATTAAAGAAAATATTACATCTAAAAAAAAAAAAGAAATAGAATTGGTACACAATATTGCTTAAAGCTTTCAGAAGTTCCTTATTAGTTTCATGATAAAATCCTAAGAGCATTATCAGAATATCTGGGGGAGGTAAACTGTAACTGTGTTTTAAAAAACTTTCTCAAATGATTCCAATATATCAGTGCTCATTCCCTATGGAGTATCACTGAAGTGTGTAATATTTGTATATACTAGATATACTATGAATACCAGATACTGTATACCTTAACAATATATTTGCTTTAAATGAGGAATTATGAAGAGTAATGATGAAGCCATTATGTTACCCAAAAAGATGAACAAATATCTATAATAATAAAAGCATAATATGCAAATTGACCGAATGGCCAAACAGTGAATGACCGTCCAGATGACCTTCCGGATGACCTTCTGGACAAAGCTGGGGCTGCGAGGGCCTACCCTTGCACAAATTTTATGCATCGGGCCTCTAATGAATACATAAGCAGCAGGAAAAGTTATGAGAAAAACCTAAATTTAATGTAGTATAATCACTCTAAATATAATTTTTTCTAGTCATGATTAGGTCAGTGTATCTCAGAGTTGAGCTCTTTTAATGAAAAATAATTATAATGGACCCCCCAATGTTGCTTTAAATATTCATATTATAACTCAGTCTAAATACCAAAAGAATTGGATATAAGATATTATGCATAGTTTCTTTATAACTATAACATTAATACAAATATACAAATTACATACATAAAAATCTACAAAAATTAGTAACACTTTTACTGGTATATGAGTACTAGGGGCCCAGTGCACAAATTTGTGCACCTTGAAAGGAACTGTGGGCTGCGAGGCTGCAGTGGGCACAGAGGCGGGTCTCGGCCCAGCCTCTGTGCCCCCGCCCAGCCCCTCCCACTGTGGCCCCCAGTCCCGTCTGCTGGCAGCCCCGCTCCTGCCACCACCATTCCCATGCGCTGATGGCACTGGCCCCGCTCGCACCCGCTGATGATGTGGAGCCATTGGGGCCGACACCAGCAGTGGGTGCAAGCAGGGCCAGCGCTGTCAGCAGGTGCAAGCGGTGGCTGCTGCCCCAATCACCCTTCAGGAGCAGGGGAGGTGGAGAAGCCCTGAGAGGCGATTGGGGCTGGCAGCCACCGCTCGCACCCGCTGACAGCACCGACTGGTCGGGACTGGCGCCGGGAAGCGGCGGCTCTGGCGCTGGCTGCAGGTGCGAGCAGGGCCGGCACTGGAAGCAGGTGCGAGCGCCAGATGGGACCATGGCACATGGGAGCAAAGAATTTTCAGTAATCACCAGAGGCTTGCCCTGATGACAGCGACCAGCAGTCCACCTTGGTCTGGCACTCCCGCTCACCTGCTCCACCATCCCGCCACGGCCAACACCCACCATGTTCCGCATTCTGCCACCTGCTGCCGCCTGCCATGCTCCGCGCGTGCCCCCTGGTGGTCAGCGCACGTCATAGCAACTGATTGTTCAGTTGTTCTGCCATTCGGTCTATTTGCATATTAGGTTTTTATATAGAGAGAATTTTTTGAAACAGGTGATACTGCTTTGCTGAAACTAATGTGTTGATGTTGCATATAATAGGAGATTCAGATTTTTATTTAATTTCTTTCTGAATTTTTATATTAATAATAGAGTATTCCTATTAAGACTTCCAGTGTAACAACATACCAGATTGAGCATTGGAGAACATTATGTTAAGTGAAATAAGTCAGTCAATGAAAGAAAAATATCACATGATCTCACTCATTTATGGGTAATAAGAACATTATAAACTTGAACAAAAAGATAGATACAGAGACAGTAAAGCATCAAACAGACTGTCAAATTACAGGGGGAAAGTTAGGGAGAGGTGGGGGAGATAAGAGATCAATCAAAGGACTTGTATGCATGCATATAAGCATAACCAATGGATGCAAAACTCTGGGGGGTGAGGGCATATATGGGAGTGGGGTGGGGGATGGCAATGGTAAAATATGTACACATATAATACCTTAATAAAAAAAATTGGAAAAAAAAAAAAAAGATCTTATCACTACAAACATACATAGAATTCTGCATAAAATATAGCCCCCCAAATATTAAGTTCATATCAATGCTAAAAAGAAAGAATAGGGAATCCCCGGGAATGAGAAAAACAGAGGGAACTCAAGTCATATCAGTTGAGACTGCAGTGGTCATAGGGAGTACTGGACCCAGTTCTGTGGAATCCTAATGCCTTGGGATCACAATTATAGTGCCTAGACAAGGACTAATGCAGGATCTAGAAATAAAACTCTCTTTACTAGAAACTGAAAGTGTCCTCTTCATGAAATAGGGCTTTAAAAAAAAAGCCCCCACCTTCTAGAACAAGGTAATGCCAAGAACAAGAATGCTCATCACTGCTGAGTGCTGTAAGTGGAGGGGAAAAGTGGGACTCCTGCAATGCCCAGCAAAAGTAAATGCAAAACTAACCCATGGACACAGACAATGGTGCGGTGAAGGCCTAAAGAGGGGGTGGGAGTGGGGGATGTGTCAAAGGGGGACATCTGTAATACTGTCAACAATAAAGATCAATTTTTTAAAAAAGTAAACACAAAACTCTTCTTCAGGGATACTTCTACAACATATATGACTCTCGTGGGGGGAAAAAGAAACGCCTGATAAAGGTTAACTCAATAGAGTTTACAAATCACATGAGGATATGATTCACCAAAATGGATTGTCAGTAGACATAACAAATGGGTAAAATAACACCCTCTCCCCAAAGATTTAAAAAATAAAATAAAACAATCTGAGATTTTAAAAATAAATGTCCTTGGAATTATTCTAAAGGTAAAAGAAGAATTAGAAACATATGAGAAAAGAAACATCATGGAAGTGATGTTTTAAAAATAGAACTTACAGAAATAAAAAATATTGTCAGCCCCGGCCTGTTTGGCTCAGTTGGTTGAGCGTGGTCCCATGCACCAAATGTCACCAGTTTGATTCCTGGTCAGGGCACAGGCCTGGGTTGCAGGCTCACTCCCCAATAGGGGGCATGCAGGAGGCAGCTGATGGCTGTTTCTCTCTCTCTCCTTCTCCCTCCCCATCTCTCTAAAAATCAATAAAAACATATTAAAATATATTGTCAAAAATTTAAATTGCAATGTATGTATTAATTAACAGATTAGGAATAGTTTAAGAAAAAATATTATATGGGAAGATGAACTTGAGAAAATTCCCCAGAATGCAACATAACAAAGAAATAGAAAATACAAATAAAAGGATGAGAGGCATGAAGAATAACATAAGAAAGGCATTAATGTCTATTTAAGTAGGTGTTCCAAGAGAGAATAAGAAAGAAAAAATATTGAAAAAGCTGACAGCTAAGAATTTGCTGTAATTGATTTAAAAGAAAAAAAGATCAGATTCAGGAAGCAAATGAATCCCATGCAAAAATTTATAAAATAGAAATTGAGAATATATTGAGAAACTGCAGATATCAAAGACAGAAAGAAAATGCTAAAAGCAACTTCAGAGAAAATACACATTGAATGCAACATAAAAACAATTAGAAGGAGAGTAGCCTAACTATTATTTTATTTATTCACAAATATTTACTGAATGCCAGGCACTGTTCCAGGACTTGGTGATACAGCAGTGAACAAAACCAACAAAATATTCTTGCCTTTTTGGAGCTTACATCCTGGTGATAAGAATAGAATAATGTCTACAAAGTATAAACATAAAATAAATATAAACCTAGAATTCTAAACTTACTTTTTCTTTTATCCATTAAACTACTGGATCAGTGCACAAATTCGTGCACATTGAAAGAAAATTAATTAGAAGAGGGGTGGGAACCAAGATGGCGGCATAGTTAAACAACTAATCTGCTGCCTCACACAACAATTTCAAAAATACAACTAAAAGACAAAAACGTCTACCACCCAGAACCACGGGAAAGCTGGCTGAGTGGAAGATTTACAACTAAGAAGAGAAAGAAGCACAATCGCTGAAAAGCTGAGGTACGGAGGCACGCGAATCGGACTGGCGGCGGGCGGCTGGGTGCGCAGCTTTTCTTCAACCCGCAGGGAGACAAGCTCCCGATCACTCTGAAATCCAGTTTCTGGGGACACTCGGGGGACCCAGGCACCTACGGGGAGAAGCTGGACTCTCGGCCATCGGGTCGGAAAGTGAGAGTGACTTTTGCAGTGGTGCGCCCAGCAATCATTGTTTACTGCACTGGAGCGCAGGGCGCAGGGACTTGGAAACGTGGAAAGGCAGAGACGGCTGACGGCAGCCATCGCCGTTGGCCACGCCCCAGCCTAGTGATGCCCTGAGACCCCACCCTGCCCTGAGGCCCCGCCCCGCACATTCTACAAACCTGCCCCGGCTCCACACAGCGGCTTTTGCATATAAATGGCCTGTTCTGGAGCAGCTTAACCAACTGCAGCTCCAGTCAGACTGCTCCAAAACCGCCCAAGCAAAGGAGGAGAAAACTAGCCCTTGTTGTAGCTCCTGCTGGGGGACACACAGTACACAAGGGTACACCAAGAGTGTCCACCTCAAGTAACTGGGAGGCTGACCCGTTGAACCAATAGGACACCTAGTACACAAAACTACCCTACCAACTTAGGGAAGCAGAGAATATGAGAAGGCAAGGAAACAGATCACAAACCAAAGAAATGGAGGAGAACAAGCGACTGGACATAGAGTTCAAAACCACGGTTATAAGGTTTTTCAAGAATTTCATGGAAAAGGCCGATAAATTCAATGAGGTCCAACTAGAAATTAAACATACACTGACTGAGATAAAAAATATTATACAGAGACCCAAAAGCAGACTAGAGGATTGCAAGAATCAACTCAAAGATTTGGAATACAAAGAGGCCAAGGACACTCTTCCAGAGAAGCATGAAGAGAAGAGAATTCAGAAAGTTGAAGATAGTGTAAGAAGCCTCTGGGACAACTTCAAGCGAACCAACATCAGAATTATGGGGGTACCAGAAGAAGAGAGAGAGCAAGATGCTGAAAACCTATTTGAAGAAATAATGAACGAAAACTTCCCCCACCTGATGAAAGAAATAGACTTACAAGTCCAGGAAGCACACAGAACCCCAAACAAAAGGAATCCAAAGAGGACCACACCAAGACACATCATAATTAAAATGCCAAGAGCAAAAGACAAAGAGAGAATCTTACAAGCAGCAAGAGAAAAACAGTTAGTTACCTACAAGGGAGCTTCCATACGATTATCAGCTAATTTCTCAACAGAAACCATGCAGGCCAGACGGGAGTGGCAAGAAATATTCAAAGTGATGAATAGCAGGAACCTACAACCAAGACTACTCTACCCAGCAAAGTTATCATTCAGAATTGAAGGGCAGATAAAGAGCTTCACAGATAAGAAAAAGCTAAAGGAGTTTATCACCACCAAACCAGCATTATATGAAATGCTGAAAGGTATTCTTTAAAAAGAGGAAAAAGAAGAAGAAAGATAAAAATTATGAACAACAAATACATATCTATCAACAAGTGAATCTAAAAGTCAAGTGAATTAAAAATCTGAGGAACAGAATAAACTGGTGAACTTAATAGAATCAGGCATAGAATGGGAGTGGATTGATAATTCTCAGGGGGAAAGGGGTGTATGTGTGGGGAGTATGGGAAGAGACTGGACAAAAATCATACACCTATGGATAAGGACAGCGAGGGGGGAGGTAAAGGAAGAGGGGGGGGTAGGAACTGGGTGGTGGGGAGATATATGGGGAAAAAGGAGAAACAATTGTAATCTGAACAATAAAGATTCATTAAAAAAAATAAAAATAAATAAATAAAAAAAATTAAAAAATAAAAAAATAAAAAATAAATAAAATCCTCAAAAAAAAAAGAAAGAAAGAAAATTAATTAGAAGAAATATTTTAATATCACTATTCGCCCTTTCTCTATAATAGAAGTGTCAGAGATGAAAGAAAATTAGTAAAATGTACATGAAAATAATATATAAAATGATTAATAAAAAACAATAACAACATGATATAATAAAAAATATTTTACATGAAATTTTTACTGTCAGAATCTTCGTTTACCATTAATTTTTTAAAATATGCTGGGTATTCTGGAACATTTATATCATTTGGACAAACTTTGCCTTTGCTACAACATCAAGTAAATTTTCCATCAGAGGGTTTTTCATCGGAGAAATTTAGGGATAGGCAAAAATGACATGTAATAGTCATTCCACCACAACTGTGTTTGATAATTGCATCCTCATTTACCTCATTTTCACTATGAAGGCAGATCCTACCAGTATTGGTAGTACTTGTCAATGACTGTTCTTCAGACATATTCTGTCGACAATGTCTCTTTCTTTCGGCTTCAGAGGTACACTGTGCCAATAGTTGTTCTTCAGACATATTCTGTCAATGACACCACTTTCTTTCGGCTTCAGAGGTACATTGTGCCAATAGTTGGTCTTCAGATACATCCTGTTGACAACTTCAACTTCACAATGTCAACAAAAATGTGACATCATTACCCAGTGCCCACAGCCACCGTTTGCAGGCTGGGCTGGGCTGGGCCACATTTTGTGCCATAGCAGTGCTGGCTGCGATTTGGTGGGCTGTCACTCCAGGGTGGTGGCAGGGCCTGTGTCCCACTTGGGGGAAGCCGAGGATTGTTTTGTTGGTGCCAGGTCCACAGTGCCATTTCTCTGTGTGCATCACATGAAGTGCATTTTCGACTTATGATGGACTTATCAGGATGTAACCTCACCATAAGTCAAGGAGAATCTATACTATTAAATGTACAGATCAATGGTATTAATAACTTCACCTTTTTCCTGTTACTTATTTGTATACTTTAATAAAAATTCCAGCAAGCAATGCTTTAAACGATGAGTTGTCACATAGTAATTTTGTAAAAACTTTGTTGATCACTTATGTGAAATGGGCATTCTATGGATACCTAATACAATGTTCTAGGAATCAAATACAAAAGTATCTCCACTATGTGCTTACTATTGCATTTACATGCAATCTCATTAAGTAAAATCTTGCAAATCTCTTCCAGCTGAAATTCGGACGGAGAACCAAGCACCTCACTGGTTTAGATCCTCCCCACATTCTGTCCACTCTCACCCACTGATTCCAGGACACTGCAAAATTCACTTTGAAAGCCACTGTAATTGATAAAAATTACTTTTAAACAAGATATTGTGGTTTCTTCATAATTTATAACTTTCCCTAACATAACCAGGACTATCATAAAAGCATATTATATCAGTTGTCATTCTTTTCAAAGTCAGGTTGGTTATTATTTTGCATGTGTTTGCAAATTAATTTTATTTAATTTTATAAATTTATCATAAAGCCATTTGATCTTAAAGCATTTCTTCAGACTAATAGGCATTTGCTACTTTTTGTATAACTAATGTTCTTACTAAGATGGAATCATTTCTCTAAAATCCAAAAGCCTAAGGGAATCTGGAGCACAGATGTGATAGCAGATGTGATGAGTAGGACAACTGATCAGATTTAGCAACTCAGGAAATATAAATTCACCCATGAGCACCAGGTAATCAGAATGATGGAAAAGTAGCAGAAAAACCCTCACAATATCACAGTAAAACCTTCAGAATGTTTCTTAAATGACTAACTTCAATCAAAACTTCACTGAAAAGTTCATTCTCTCTTGTAATCTCAGCACGGACACACTAGTAAAGAAAATACATTTTATTAGATGATTAAATTTGTGTGGTATCTGACCTCTGGAAAGGAAGTTTGATATGATTGAAATTCAAAACTTGGGCAAACTGTTTAAAATAGTTAAATAACATATGAAATGTTTCTTAATCACTGAAGTTTCTGTTTGGGTAGAAAACCAACATGAATAAAAAAGAAAGAAAAGAGCTAGCTTTCTCAAATTTCAAAATCTCAAATCTTCCCAAAAAATGTGTGCTGTGGTTGTGGGGAAAAGTAATTCTTAATCAGCCCAAAAACCTAATATTAAAAGTAGAATGAACCAGAACATGTTTAAGAAACAAAAAAATAAAATTATAGGTAAGGTACTACAAGTGAGTAGTAACATAAGCAATGAAAGAACCAATGTATAAGAAATAGTGATGAAAGGAGACTTGGCTTTGGGTGGTGAAAACACAATACGATATACAGATGATGTATATAGAATTGTACACCTGAAACCTTTATAATTTTATTGACCAATGTCACCCCAATAAGTTCAATAAAAAATAAAAAATAAATTTTTTAAAAATTTAAAGAAATAAATGGACCTGCTCTCATAAATGTAGCACATGGTGTCTCAAGTTTACAGATCAGAAACTAAATCTAAAAAAGTACACATAGAAGTTATTGTCTACCTGAAAGGCAAACAACCATGTCAAGTGGATGTATATATATTCATGCAGTAATACTACTCCTAACCACAAATGAATTATTCCTTTGAGTAAATATTATTAGGTTTGCTTTTAAACAGAATCTTTTTAATACAGGGTTTTTAGAGCCTAGTTTCTTGTTACTAAGTCAAAAAATAGAACTATTATTTCCAAATAGTTAACAAAATTAATTTAAATACTCATATGATTGCTATTTTCTGCAGTATATTTCCTAGAGACACCATAATTTGGATTGTGAAAGACTGATTTTCTTGGAAATGGAAATGCTTTTGAATTTTAAATTGCAGAATTATTTGTCAAGGTCTAGAAGACTATAAAATATTCTTATTCTTCAAGGTATTAAAATAGTTGTCTAGTCCACAAGATTCCAAGACAATTCAATATGGAAAGGATAGTCCTTTTAACAGATGGGCTGAGACTATTGGAAATCCATAAGCAAAAAAAAAAAAAGAAAAGGCCTTATCTCCTTACTTCACACAATACACAAAACTTAACTCAAAACTGATCTAAATATAAAAGCTAACAAAGTAAGTATAAAATGTCTCAAACAAAGCAGGTTACCATATAGCCTATCAATTCTACAACTAGGAATCTACCCAAGAGAAATTAATACATATGTCAACATCACGACATTTATACAAATGTTCACAGTAACATGATTTATAATAGCCAAAACTCAAAATTTTCCGAATGTCCATTAAATGGTGAATGAATTTTTAAAAATGTGATATATCCATATTGGGGAATATGGGCTGCTGATACAACATGGATGAACCTCAAAAAATATATGCTAAAAAAATATTATGCTACATGAGATACTACATGTGAAAGATTATATGTTGTAAGATTGAATTTATATGAAATGTCCAGAAAAGGCTAATTTATAAAAGACAGAAAGCAGACCACTTGTACCCTGTGGTTGGGAGTAAGGAACTTTTTATGGTGACAGGACTGTTCTAAAACTGGATTGTGCTGATGGTTTCACGTCTCTATAAATGTACTAAAAATTGAATTGTATAACTATGATGGGTAAATTGAAGGTATATAAATTAAATCTCCATAAAGCTGCTTTTTAAAAAATCTGTGCAAGTTTCCAACTTTTCCTTTACTTTTTCTGACAGTGAGTAACCAAAACCCTGAAATTCCTGTCAATATTACAATAGCAAAACCATACATATGATTTTCAAATTCAGGCTTAAGCCACTGTTCAGCACTTTTCAACATTTCCCTTGCCTTTGGCAGTCAGAAATCTAAAGGAACAGCATAATGAAGGCAAGAAGTCCCTATAGAGACCAGGCTTAAGACTGATGTTCAATTTAGAGCTAAGAATTCCTGAATACCAATGAGAAGAGAAAAATGAGAGAAATAACTGTTTACCATTTATATTGACCATCTGGTTTTTGCCAAAGAATATGCTACATTTTTCATATATGTTATTTCATATATCCTTAAACCAACTCCATAAGTATTATTGTCTTCAATTTGCAGATTAAAACTATAGAAGTCTGAGAGGTCAAGTGACTTGCCCCTAAATCACACAATAAGTGGCAAAGCCAGGATCTAATCTAAAAGGCTGCATTATTTTCACTATGTCCCGCTCAAAGCCTTTGCCTTCCCCACACCCTTGTCGGCCCACCTGCATTTGTTGTAGCCTGGCTTTTCATTGCAGTAGTGGCTGGTTGGCATAAAGTTCCTCCCAAGGCAAATACAGATCTTCTGTGACCTCTAGGTCCTCACTCTCACTATCTTCTTCCCATGGGTTCCAGGTGTTGGCATTCCATCCTGGCTTCATGACTACTGCCCTTAACCTATGCAGCTGTAGCTTTTCCCTCCAATTTTTACAAAGCAGCAAGCTATGGTTTCTATTTTGGTATCGTGTTCCTCAACCGTCTAGGCCAGTGGTCGGCAAACTCATTAGCCAACGGAGCCAAATATCGACAGTACAATGATTGAAATTTCTTTTGAGAGCCAAATTTTTTAAACTTAAACTTCTTCTAACACCACATCTTCAAAATAGACTCGCCCAGGCCGTGGTATTTTGTGGAAGAGCCACACTCAAGGGGCCAAAGAGCCGCATGTGGCTCGCGAGCTGCAGTTTGCCGACCACGGTTCTAGGCTTAGTAGTCAAGAGGGAGACAGATAAACATTTTTTCCAGTTGGAGTTCCCCTTCTACTTCCAAACTTTTTTTTTTAATATATTTTATTGATTTTTTACAGAGAGGAAGAGAGAGGGATAGAGAGTTAGAAACATCGATGATAGCGAAACATCGATCTCCTGCACACCCCCCACTGGGGATGTGCCCGCAACCAAGGTACATGCCCTTGACCGTAATCGAACCTGGGACCTTTCAATCCAAGCCGACGCTCTATCCACTGAGCCAAACCGGTTTCGGCTACTTCCAAACTTTCGCCAGAGACTTTAAAAGGGTGTCAGTGGCCAACTAAACTGCCCATAAAAGTGGCCAATCCACTGTAGCAGCCATTTACCACCCTTCCTTACCACCCACCTGGGCAAGAAGACACTGAGCAAACAAATGCTCCAGTCCACCCGGTATTTCAGGGCATCCTGTACTCACGAGGTGGGCTACCAGCATCCAACTTTCAGACCGCCTCGCCCCACAGAGAGGTTGATGGCCCGCCTAGGACTTCCCGAGGAAACTTCTGCCCCCTTTCCCATTTCTCCAGCCTGTGAACACTTCCTGGGGCCAAGAGACCAAAGAAAGAGGCTGACAACTCCAGAATTACGTCCGAATTGCACCTTGGACAGTCACAAGACAGTGGATTTCCACACCTCAAAGGGGTTGGGGCTTGTTATATACAAGTGGCAAGTGCTTGTTAAAAGCTGTAAAATCTAAAGCAGTAAACAACTCAATGGGCCCACTTACCTCGCAAGAATATTTCCTTCAGGTGAGAGACATTCCCGGGGTGAGCCGGAGGTCAGCCTGCTTCCTAAGATGATATTGGTCACATTAAGTCCCAGGAATCATTGCACCTAACTAACCATCTACCTGGGAGACTGGGGCTGTGGCAGAACAGCTGCAATCGATCAAAGATGCAGGAGCCGTCAACAAGAAGGAAGACCGCCTGCCCGGGGGGGCCCTGGGTCTGGCGGGCTCCGGGGTCGGTCCATGCGCCCGCCGATGGAGCTGCACATCCTCCAGCACCAGGTGCACTACCCCCACCCACCCATCAAGCTGCTCTTCCGGCCCCGCCGAAGCCGGTGCAAGTTCTTCAGCCCGAGGGAGACTCCCGAGGCTTGCACGCTCATGCTGGACCAGGAGGGCTTCAAAGAGCTGCCCCTATCGGAGCTCCTGCGAGCGGCTGAGGCCACCTGGCTGGTGCTGAACGGGCCATCCCGCAGCCGGACACGCTGCTGGGGTCATGAAGATTGCCCCCTCGGTCATCGCACCGCCGGCCGAGCCCCACGTGTCTGCGCTGATGCTGTCCACTTACCAGACGGACTTCATCCTGGTGCCGAGCGGGACCTGTCCCTGGTGATCCGCACTCTGGCCCAGGAGTTCGACATTCACCGAGAGGTGGGCGGGGAGCCCGTGCCTGTGGCCGGGGATGATTCCAGCAATGGCTTTCCCCGCGCTCAGCATGGGCCCAACCCCACGGTGCATCCTCTCCAGGGAGTCCTTATGCTGGACCCTGAGACACTGCCAGCCGTCGCCACCACCCGCAGCGACGCCCTCCTCTACTCCCACGGTGTCCCCACAGAGGCCGCCCCGGGCCACCCTGGGCCCGGCTCCGTCACGTTCTTTGCCTTCTCCCTCATCGAGGGCTACGTCTCCATCATCATGGATGCGGAGACTCAGAAGAAGTTCCCCAGGGACCTCCTGCTGACCAGCTGCTCCAGAGAGCTGCGGAGGGTGGTGCGCATCGGAGGACAGCCCCTGGGTTTTGATGAATGCGGGATCGCGGCCAGATCGCGGGTCCCCTGGCTGCAGCAGACGTTTCTGCCTACTGACCACGCCCTGGTGCCTGAGGACGCCATTGACAGCTCCATCGAAGGCCTCCAGCGGCCTCAGGAGGACCTGGGCTCCTGAGGCCAGAGGGTAGCAGCAGCCTCTGTGCTCGCCCCTCACCCCCAGGCTTCCAGAGACTTCTCTAAGCTATTTCCTTAACTCGGGATGAGCCCACTTCCCTCTCCTTCCTCCCCCATTCATGCAGGGGGACACCCCTTTCCCCCTCTCTATATAAGCTGACTGCAGGAACCGGCTCTGACATGGACACGCCCTGTCTGCCCACACAGGGGAACAGGGTGCTCCGGGCTTCCACAGGGAAACCCTCAATCCGTCACTCCCTGCCCAGCCTCGGCGTTTGCATATTCCATCCCTGTCTCTGCACCCAGGGCCAGCTGCTCCCTGGACCGGCCCTAAGCTCCGTGCTGCCTCTGGTTGGGTTGCCTTCCCTGGTCAGGTGAGTTCTGACGGTGCCCACCCCTCATGGCGTCTCCAAGAAAAGTACTTTACATCTCTCTGGTGTTTTTTGTTATCAACTTGATAATAAAGGGCTTGTAGTGACAAAAACTAAATAAATAAGAAGGAAGATCATCCCTCCACAGGCAGAGAACAGCTCCATTCAACTTGGGGACTAATTTCACCTAAAAGCAATAACCCCTAGCCTCATTAAACACTCATTGAAATACATTAGCATACTAAACAACACACCCGGAGCTGCCACGATTGGAAAGGGAAGCATATAAAAGGTCACAAAATGGTGACTGGGGCTCTACTGAGAAGTCTCCACTCCTTTCCCTGGAAAAATCCTCCCCCTTATTGAATGCCCTACCCCTCAAATGAGCCTGAATAAAAGAAATAAATCCCACAGGGAGGGGCTGCTCTGTAGAGTAGCCCATTCTCTTTCACTGCTTCACTAATACTAGCAAACTCACTTTCACTTCAAACTCTAATCTGGCTGGCATTTGAATTCTTTCCTGGGCAAAGCCAAGAATCTACAGTGGGTCATGGACCCTTGGGTCCCCGGATCCCACCAACCCATGCATCACCTGGAGTTAGCATCAGAACCCACAGGTTAAGGGCTCAGTCCCACAACACTGCCCATCACCCCGCTCCTTGGGTTCAATAATTTGACTGTGATAGAATCATGAGTGAAGACACAGTGAAAAGTGTTAAGGATCCAGAGTCTAGCAGTGTGGTGACTAATAGCTAGAGGTAATGGCAAAACAGCCAGTCTCCTTAGAACACTCTTTCTGTAGGGTAACCTTGACTGTGCTTTGTATTTCTTGGTTCTTGACTATTTTTTGAGTCCGATCTAGCCTTCCTGCAGTTTCTGTAAGGTATCTTATACCCTTCCAATAAATTCCTTTCCTACTTAAATCATACACTACTGGTCTGTTATTTTCAATCAAGAACTCTAAAAGTCATCTGTTGCTAGCCTTAATCTCTGTCACATTAGAAGTGATCTTGATTAATCAATTCCAGAAGGTTTAAAAGTTAAATTCATGTATGTTAATAAATCAGGTAGATTCTTAAAATGCTTAAATAAGCATGACCTCTTTTAAATTTGAAGTTGAATCCCATAATGCTACTATTTATGTAAATTAGAACTCAGGTTGGTTAGAATAAATTTTTCATCTAGTAATCAACACTTTCCAGAAGTTAAGAGATAATATTTTTAATTTAAAAAAGGTAAAGGCTAACAAAAAGCTGTACCATATCTAGCTAACTAGTTTCTATATAAAATTTTAATGAATATTTTGCATAAAATTTGGCAAGAAAATTTAACACCTCAATTATGAACATTATCTGCTTCAGAGAATTTAATAAAAATTTTCATACTATTGTACATGTCATGACCTCTCACTTCTCCCTTCAGTCTCATGGTTTTATAAAAAACACCAGTGCCTCGGTGCAGGGATTCCTGCACATTGAAAGGAAATTAATTAGGAGGTGGCCGGCGGTGCAGGACTGGGCAAGATGGGCCAGACTCGCCCTGGAGCCAACCTGGGGCAGTGCCATGGCTCGAAGGGCATCTGCAGAGTGAGCAGGGTCCCTCCGGCAGGTGGGGTACCTCAGCCTGGCCTGCAGGGATGGGGCAGAAACCAGCTCTCTGACATCCCCCGAGGGGTCCTAGATTGCGAGAGGGCGGTTCTCCGGTGACACACCCCAGAATCAGGCTCCCTCCTCTATGGTTCTGGGATGTGTCACTTGAGAACTGCCCACTGCCAAGTAACCACAGCTCGGCAGCTCCTGCATTGAGCGTCTGCCCCCTGGTGGTCAGTGCATGTCATACCTACTGGCTGGTAGGATGGTTGGATAGTCACTTAGCCTCTAATATATATAGATTAATATTCTGACCTCCCAAATTTAAACTTCAATCCTCATGTCTTCCTGATACCCCAGATTTCTGTAGCCATTTGTATATTTAATATATCTACATGAGTGCCTCAAACTTCATACCTCCAAAACCGAACTCCTAATCTTCTACTCCACCCCCTAAATATTCTGTCTTCCTAGACTTCTCCAGCTTTGAAAATGGGAATGCCATACTTCCAGAGCCTCAGGCAAAAGAAAAAAAAAAAGAGTCCGCCTTAACTCCTCTAGTTTTCCCATCCCTGACACCAAATCTATTTACAAAACCCAGGACTCTACCTTCAAAATCTAGACTCTGCCACTTCTCACCACTCTCACTGCTACCACACCCTAACCTAAGGCACGATCATGTTTACTTGGAATAGTATAATAAACTCTGAACTCATCTCCTCCATGTCTTTCCTTGCTTCCTTTCAGTATATTCTCAACATGCAACACAGAGTTGATCCTTTTAAACATATGACAGATCAGATCACTCTTCTCAAAACCTTCCAACAGATTCCTAGCTCATTCACAATAAAAATCAAAATCTTTATAATAGCTAAAAATTCTATATAACCTGTTGTCCTACCACAACCAAGCTCATTTCCTACTATCTCTCAATCTAGAGTGATTGAGTCCATAACAAACCTACTATTCCTGGAATCTCTAAGTATGCTTCTACCTAAAAGCCTTTCCTTGAAAGTCAAGTGCTTTTCCCCTTGCAAATAGCCATATGACTCAGTCCCTTAGCTCTAAGGCTTAACTCAAATATTTCCTTAGATAGGACTTTACTAACTACTTTATTTAAAACTACAGGCCTGGTACACGAATTCAGGCACTGGGGTGGGGGGGGTCCCTTGGCCTGGCCTGCGGGGATCGGGCCAAAACTGATTTCTGGGTCCGGGGTACGGGAGAAGCAGATTTGGGGCCAACAGCACCCCAGGAGCAACCTAACCCATGACAGATTCTGTGAGGAATTGGGCTCCCTCCTCTACTGGATGGAGTGTCTGTCCCCTGGTGGTCATTTGGTGTCATAGCTACTGGGCAAATGGGTGAACAAACGGATGGTCGCTTAGGCTTTTATATATATAAAAGCAGGAACCGGCTCTGACATGGACACGGGACATGCCCTGTCTGCCCACACAGGGGAACAGGGTGCTCCAGGCTTAGATAGATAGATAGATAGATAGATAGATAGATAGATAGATAGATAGATAGATAGATAGATAGACTAGAGGCCCAGTGTACAAAATTCATACACAGAAGGGTTCCTCAGCCCGGCCTGCACACTCTTGCAATCCAGGACCCCTCGGGGGATGTCCGACTGCCAGTTTAGGCCCGATCCCACAGAGATAGGGCCTAAATCAGCAATCAGACATCCCTCTCACAATCTGGGACCACTGGCTCCTAACAACTGGCCTGCCTGCCTGCCTAATCTCCCCTAACCACTCTGCCTGCCTGCCTCATCACCCCTAATCACTCTGCCTGTCTGCCTGATTGCCCCTAACCACTCTGCCTGCCTGCCTGATCACCCCTAACCACTCGCCTGCCTGATTGTCCCTAACCCCTCTGCCTGCCTGCCTGATCGCCCCTAACTGTCTCTACCTTGGCCCCTGCCACTGTGGCTTCATCTGGAAGGATGTCTGGAATAAGGTCTGGAAGGTCATTTGGCTGTCCAATATAAAATATTAAGCTTTTATTATTATAGATATCAGCCTTGCCCTAGCTGGTTTGGCTCAGCAGATAGAATGTCGGCCTGAAGACCAAAGGGTCCCAGGTTTGATTCCGGTCAAGAGCACCTACCTCAGTTACAGGCTCCTCCCGGGACCAGGCCCAGTCCCCAGGAGGCAACCAATTGATGTATCTCTCTAACATCGATATTTTTCTTTGTCTTTCCTTCTCTCTTCCACTCTCTCTAAAAGTCAATGGAAAAATATCCTCGGGTGAGGATTAATAAAAAATAAAATAGCAGCCTTTCTCCCTGCTCCATAGTACTGTCTGTTCTACTTCCCTGCCCCATACTCTAAGTATGAATATTGCTGATATCCACCAATTAACTATGAATTCCATGAGCATAGGATTATCTGTCTTGTTCACTGATATATACATCTATATCACTTTTTCACACATGGGAGCTCCATAAATATTTGTTCAGATAACAAATAAATTAATGAAAAGCTTAGGTAAATACATCATAAGGAATAACTGTGTCAACATGAATATATTTTTAAGTGGTATTTTTAAATTTCTCAAAACAGCTGAGATGCAATGAAGAATTCTAAGAGAAAAGTTCAACTATGTAAAAGAAGAAAGGTATCTGAGAAGTCCTCTACATGAAATACTAGAAGCTAAGTTATATTATTAATAGAGATTCATATTTTAACATGTTAATTTTTCATAGTGTTGCAAATATCATAAATTTGTCATATTATCAGTAGTAACCTCCAAAAGGAGCAGGACATGTAAACAAGTAAAATTTGCATGTTTTAATAGGTCTAGCAATTTTTAAATGATGCTGTTTTGATTGCTGCATACCAGCAAACTCCAAGAAAGTGCCTGGCAATGCAGTAGCATAATTAACCTAATGTACTCTCCTGACCTCAAAAATCACAAACTTCGATGCCCTGAGTTCTTGGCACAAAGACCCTGAAAACAAACACAAAATTCCCACTGTGCTGACAATAAGGTATTGCAAACATGGGAATCCTTTTTAAATTAATATTTTTTCAACACAGTACTTTTCATCTAAAAACCTAATTCAAATTTTTAAGAAAAAGAAAATGTTAATGCAGTTATACTGCCAAAATTTTAAAGTTAACCATCAGTAGTAAATTAGCTTTTCCCTCCTTCACCAAATTATATTAGCTTCTATTATATTCAATGGACTCTACTAAACACTAGGATTAGAGGAGTAAACAAGGCAACCAAGTCCCTGCCCTCAAGATGACATTATGGTTGGGAGGAAAAGACCACAGATAAATATATTACATTATAATAGAGTAACATGCAAATTGACCGCACCTCCGCTATGCCCATGATTGGACCTGCGAGAGGCAGGGGGCGGGACTCTGGGTGCCTATATGGCCGTTGAGAAAACCAAGATGGCGGCCGCCAAATCCTCTTAGTTCCCAGGGTCCTGGGGAGCGATGGCAACCCTAGAGGGGCGTGGTAGGGAAAAGCCAGAAGCCTCCCTGGGTCCCCGGCTGGATTGAGATGGGGGGGTGTGGCCGGGCACGGCCAGCAGCCTCCCCGGGGTCCAGGGCAGCATCGCCACCCGGGGGGGCGTGGCCGGGCACGCCAAGCAGCCTCCCCGGGGTCCAGGGCAGCATCGCGACCCGGGGGGGCGTGGCCGGGCACGGCCAGCAGCCTCCCCGGGGTCCCGGGACCCATCGCGACCCGGGGGGGGCGTGGTCGGGCACGGCCAACAGCCTCCCCGGGCACGGCCAGCAGCCTCCCGCGGGTCCTGGGCTGCATCGAGACCCGGGGGGCGTGGCCGGGCACGGCGAGCAGCCTCCCCGGGGTCCCGGGACCCATCGCGACCCGGGGGGGCATGGCCGGGCACGGCCAACAGCCTCCCCGCGGTCCAGGGCTGCATCCCGACCCGGGGGGGCGTGGCCGGGCAAGGCCAGCAGCTTCCCGGGGGTCCCGGGACCCATCCCGACCTGGGGGGGCGTGGCCGGGCACGCCCAGCAGCCTCCCGCGGGTCCTGGGCTGCATCGAGACCCAGGGGGGCGTGGCCGGGCACGGCCAGCAGCCTCCCCGGGGTCCCGGGACCCATCGCGACCCGGGGGGGCGTGGTCGGGCACGGCCAACAGCCTCCCCGGGCACGGCCAGCAGCCTCCCGGGGGTCCCGGGACCCATCGCGACCCGGGGGGGCGTGGCCGGGCACGGCCAGCAGCCTCCCCGGGGTCCCGGGACCCATCGCGACCCGGGGGGGCATGGCCGGGCACGGCCAACAGCCTGCCCGGGGTCCAGGGCTGCATCGCGACCCGGGGGGGCGTGGCCGGGCACGGCCAGCAGCCTCCCGGGGGTCCCGGGACCCATCGCGACCCGGGGGGGCATGGCCGAGCACGGCCAACAGCCTCCCCGGGGTCCAGGGCTGCATCGCGACCCGGGGGGGGCGTGGCCGGGCACGGGCAGCAGCCTCCCCGGGGTCCAGGGGTGCATCGAGACCGGGGGGGCGTGGCCGGGCACGGCCAGCAGCCTCCCGCGGGTCCTGGGCTGCATCTAGACCCGGGGGGGCGTGGCCGGGCACGGCCAGCAGCCTCCCCGGGGTCCAGGGCTGCATCGCGACCCAGGGTGGCGTGGCCAGGCAAGGCCAGCAGCCTCTCGCGGGTCCTGGGCTGCATCTAGACCCGGGGGGTCGTGGCCGGGCACGGCCAGCAGCCTCCCTGGGGTCCCGGGACCCATCGCGACCCGGGGGGGCGTGGCCGGGCACGGCCAGCAGCCTCCCCGGGGTGCAGGGCTGCATCACGACCCGGGGGGGCGTGGCCGGGCACGGCCAGCAGCCTCCCGCGGGTCCTGGGCTGCATCGCGACCCGGGGGGGCGTGGCCGGGCACGGCCAGCAGCCTCCCCGGGGTCCCGGGACCCATCGCGACCCGGGGGGGCATGGCCGGGCACGGCCAGCAGCCTCCCCGGGGTCCAGGGCTGCATCGCGACCCGGGGGGGCGTGGCCGGGCACGGCCAGCAGCCTCCCTGGGGTCCCGGGACCCATCGCGACCCGGGGGGGCATGGCCGGGCACGGCCAGCAGCCTCCCCGGGGTCCAGGGCTGCATCGAGACCCGGGGGGGCGTGGCCGGGCACGGCCAGCAGCCTCCCTGGGGTCCCGGGACCCATCGCGACCCGGGGGGGCGTGGCTGGGCACGGCCAGCAGCCTCCCCGGGGTCCAGGGCTGCATCGCGACCTGGGGGGGCTTGGCCGGGCACGGCCAGCAGCCTCCCGGGGGGGGGTCCCCGGCGATCTCCACCCTCGCCTAAATGGCTGGTGCTGAGAGGGATCAATGGGGCCAATGGAAGGAGCAGGTGGTAGTTGACCACAGAGGCCATCTGCAGCAGCCGGATGCAGAGTTGGGGTCCACGTTCTCCAGGTTGGCCTCCATGGGGCCCGTGTCACACCCATTGTAGCCGAGTGGGCATGCTGGCATAGTAGCCCCAGCATGAGGCCAGCTTCCCAAGCCAGGCTGCGGAGGGAGGGAGGGCCTCTGGGCTGGGAGCACTCCCCGACCCCAGTGGACAGGGCACAGAGCAAGCAGCAGAGAGCTACTAGGGTTGGTGGGTGTGGTGGCCTGGCTTCCAAGAGGCTGGCTTCAGCTGCTGTGGCCTGCGCTGAGGTGGCTGGTGGTGGGGGCAACTGCGTGGGCGCATCCGTGGCTGGGGCACTGGGAGACGTGGGACTGCAGCCCAGAAAGCGAGGCTCCGGAGGACCTGGTCACCGACCCCGGGCATTGAAGCCGCCTCCTACAAGATGGATCCTAGCCTAGGTGTGTGGGAAGCAGGTTCAGGAACCTCTCCCTTTGCGGCGCCAGAGCCCAGGCCTGCCAGCGCCCCAGAGGAGACCCCCACCAGGATCGGGGGCTTAACCGGTCTCTAAACCAGGGTGGCCATTAGCCCAGGCCTGCCAGCACCCCAGAGGAGACCCCCAACAGGATCGGGGGCGTGACCGGCCTCCAAACCGCCAGTGACCCTAACCCAGGCCTGCCAGCGCCCCAGAGGAGATCCCCACCAGGATCGGGGGCATGACCAGCCTCTAAACCGCCCTCAGCCCTAGACCAGGCCTGCCAGCACCCCAGAGGAGACCCCTGCCAGGATTGGGGTCATGGCCAGCCTTCAAACTGTGGCGGCCCCTAGCCCAAGGAGGCCTCCTGGCCGAGGACGCCTGAGTCTGTTCTTGACCTAGGGCCGGGCTCTCCCCGCAAGGGACTCAGAAGCCACCAGAGTCTAACTGCCAGTCTCTGGGAGTGCATCCACTGTCCACCAAAAAGTAGGGCCATCAAACCATTCAGTCGCAGTGCAGGCACAGGTCCGTGGCTGACGGGGTGGAGGCCAGACCAAAACAAAACAGCAGAAACACCCTGCCCACCTGGGCAGGTACTGCTGTAGTCCACGTGGCCTGGGCAGTGTAGAAAGCGCTACCTTCTCCCAGGTCCTGTGCTGGCACTGCCGCCTCGCTCACCCTCAAGCCCCCCTGAGTCCTGACAGCAAAGTGTGTGGGGCATTCTGCAGGAGTTGTACCGTTCTGAGTGCTTTTGCCCAAAGACACACTTTGGGATGAATTCAGAGCCACATCTCATTTCCCATGAGATTGGAAGAACCATGTGAAAGGATTTTGACAAAAGCTTTCCACATCTCTGTTTATTCTTTTGAATCCATAAAATGACCTTAAAAAAAGCATCCGGGCCACCTAAGAAAGAATGCACTTTCTGGCCAGAGCATGCAGGATTCTTTTGCCCAACAGGTTAAAGGGAGCAGAGCTGGCCCAGTGGGAATGGCCCTGGTGCCCTATGAGGAGACCGGGGGAATGGGGTTGCCGAAATTCCATAAGCCTCTTGCCACCTTCTCCTTTGCAAACCACACCATCCAGATCCACCAGGAGTGGAGGCAACTGGGAATCACAGCCGTGATTTGGGACATGGTGAGCAAATCTTGAGGGGCCTCTGAAAACATCTGCAACTGATTATAAGACTGGTCTTTATTTAAAAAGAAATAAAAGAACAGCTTTGTTGAGATATAACCCATATACTGTACATGTCACCTAAAGTGTACAATGAACTGGTTTTTTAAAGTAAATTCAGAGTGGTACAACCATCACCATGCTCAATTTTTAAATATCTTCATGACCCATCCCCTCCAAAAAAAACTTCTACCCATTGGAATCACTTTCCTGATGATCTTCCCCAAAATAGATTGCACTTTAAAGGTGGGTAAAGGAAAGTTGAGGGAAGTTAAAACACTGCACAAAGGATATTGTAAGATGACAAAGCCCAAAGTGAAGATGATGTGTTTTCTTTAAAAAAATATATATTTTTAAAATTTCAGAAAGGGAGAGGGAGAGAGAGATAGAAACATCAATGATAAGAATCACTGATCAACCGAAACCGGTTTGGCTCAGTGGATAGAGCGTCGGTCTGCAGACTGGAAGGTCCCAGGTTCGATTCCAGTTAAGGGCATGTACATTGGTTGCTGGCACATATCCCGGTGGGGGGTGTGCAGGAAGCAGCTGGTCGATGTTTCTCTCTCATCGATGTTTCTAGCTCTCTATCCCTCTCCCTTCCTCTCTGTGAAAAATCAATAAAATATATTTTTTTTAAAAAAAGAATCACTGATCAGCTGCCGCCCCAGGCCCCCTACTGGGGATTGAGCCCAAAACCCAGGCATGTGTGCCCCTGATCAGAATCAAACCTGGACTCTTCAGTCCACAGGCCGATGCTCTCTCCATTAAGCCAAACTGACCAGGGCCATGTGTTTTCTTCAAGTTCTGCGTGGTTGTAATGGTCCCCAAATCTATACTAATAAAAGGGTAATATGCTAATTAGAGTGGTTGTCTTCCGGACATCTTTCCAGACAAAGCCGCAGTGGCTACAAAGGCCAAGGCTCAGGCAGCCATAACCAACTGCAGTGGCAGCAGCATTGGGGTTATGGGGGTGGTGCCTCCAGAGGGAGGCCAGACAGGGGGCCAAGGCACAGGCAGTTTGGGGTGATCAGGCTGATAGGGGAGTGCAAGGTAGGAGCAATCAGGCTGGCAGGAGATCAAGGTAGGGGCGAGCAGGCAGGCAGGCAGTGGGGTTAGGGACAATCAGGCAGGCAGGCAGGTGAGTGGTTAGGAGCCAGTGGTTCCGGATTGTGAGAGGGATGTCCAACTGCTGGAAGTTGGACATCCCCTGAGGGGTCCCAGATTGAAGAGGGTGCAGATTGGGCTGAGGGGCACATCCCCTCACCCCCCCAGTGCACGAATTTCGTGCACCGGGCCTCTAGTATGTTGATAAGTACAATAAAGAAAAATAGAGTAGGGGGTGGGGGAGAGTAACAGGAGAAGGGTGGCTATTTTAGACCGAGTGGTCAGAAAGGCATGAAAAGATGGCAATTGAAGGGAAACAGCAAGTACAAATTACTGCCCTGAAGTAGAAAGCTTGTCCAGGAAAGCTCAAGGCCAGCATGATTGGAAAGAAACTGGCAATGCTAGAATGTTAGCAGAAGAGGTGGGAGAAGTAGGCAGGGGTCAGATTATATAAGGCCTTACACTCAGGACAAAGGCTTTGAATTTTGTTTGGATAGTGACAGAAAGCCAATGGAGAGTGTTTTAAATGGTGAGATAAATTACCTTTTGATTCAAAAGATCACTCTGGATGCTGTCCAGAGAATAGATTGGGGCAAGATTGAAAACAAAGGGTTATCAGTTAGGAAGCTCTATTGCAGTAGACCAGATAAGAGAGTATGGTGACTTAGACGGGGATGATATGATATAGATGGTAAGAAGTGGTAAGATTCTGAACTTAATTAGATGATTTGGCAACAGGACTCGCAAATGGATTAGATTAGGACGTGAAAGAAAGAGAAGAGTCAATGATGACTTCTGGCCTAGGTAAATGATGATGGCATTTACTGAGATGGTGAAGACTAAGAGAGGGACAAGGGATGGAGGAGTCAAAACTCCATTCCATGTAAAGTTTTAAAATGCTTGATAGATATCCAAGTGGGAGATACTTACATAGGTGATAAGATATATAGGATAGAAGTCAGACATAAATTTGGGAGTCATCAGCCTGTCGATAATATTTAAAACCATAGGACTGAATAAGCCTATCTAGGTATCAAGTATAGATAGAAAATAGAAATTTAAAAAAAAATAAAGAGGCCTGAGGACTTCGCCTAGGGTACTTCAACATTTAAGTCAGAAAAGAAGATTTAAAAAAATGCAGTACAAGAAGACAGAAGTGACTGTGTCAAATGTTGCTGAGGGATAAATCCTGATAATTAACCAATGAAATTGCCAACATGGCAGTTTCTGTAACTATTTGGGGTTCTTGGGGATAGGGGGTTCCTCACATAACACCAAGCAACTCTTGGACACCCCAGGGTGTTGAAAAATCCATTTCAATCCTTACACTATCTACCAAGAGACAGTGTCAGAATCCACAGGTTGAGGGCTCACTCTTATTAACACTGCATACCCCCATCCCCAACTTAGAGGCCAGTAGCAAGCCCAGGCTGTTGGCTGTGCTTCTGATCAACTAGCTACAAATTGGAGGTTCCAGCAACCCCCTCCAACTCAGGATGCCAATTTCAAGTCCAGATATTACCTGTACTTCTGGCTATAAATGAGAGGTCCCCTGTACTCCTTCTCCGGTTTGATTAATTTGCTAGAGAGTCTTATAGAACACAGAGAAACATTTTACCCATGGGAATACCAGTTTATTTAAAAAAAGGACTTAATGCAGGAAAGACCATATAGAAGAGATGCTCAGGGCAAGATATGGGGGAAGGGTGTGGAGCTCCCATGCCCTCTCTAGGGGTACTTCTCTCCTCAAATCTCAGCGTGTTTGCCAACCAGAAGCTCCCCGAACCCCCCTTTAGGGTTGTTATGGAGGCTTCATTACATAGACATAATTGATTAAAACATTAGCCATTGGCAAGTGAACTCAATCTCCAACCCCTCTGCCCTCCTCAGAGGTGGAGGGGTGGGGATGGGTACTGAAGTTTCTACCTCTAATTACATGGTTAGTTGCCCTGACAACAAGCCCCTCGTGTGTAGGTTACCTAAAGGTTTTCCAAAAGTTATGTCATTAACATAAAAAAGAATCTATTGCTCTCATCACAAGAAATCCCAAGGGTTTTAGGAATTGTAAGTCAGGAACAGGAACAAAACCAAATATATGTGAGAAATATATTTTCATCATCTGAATAACCAAACGTATATTTCTTACAGATCACAATACACTTGACAAGTACAATCTCATTAGGATGGAGAAGATGAGAGTCTAATTTGGAGTAGCTTCAAGAGAAAATGGGAGATGAAGAAGCATAAACTGGGAGTATAAACAACTCCTGTGATAATTTTTGCTCTAAAGGGAAAGGGGAAATGGAAGAGGGGCTACAGGGCAGGAACCATGGCCTTAAGTAGAAGAACACAGGCATTGCTAAATCATGGACTGGCAGAAAGGGGGGCAGAGGTTAAATGTCCCAACCTCTCTTTCCTCCTCATCTTCTGATCTGTTAATACCTTCCACTGGCCAACTCAGACAGAAGCCAGAAGAGGAGGGCAGACAAAGTGAAGGGAGATAACAGATTAAGAGATGTTTGTTTGCTAATAAGACTAATTGAATACAAAGGTAAATTAACTCCAAAGAGAAAAAGAATAATTATAGACTATTCTTTGAGTAAATGAGGAAGGATGGGGACATAACCTGTCATGGATCTTCTACATCTGCCCTTCCAGATCCTCTTTCCTTGATTATCACCCTGCTCTGTGCCCTGGGAAGACTATGTCACCCAGCTCCCTGTCCTCTGGTTTTCAATTGGGGTCCACTATTGGGAAGCAATAGCAGATTAGGGAAGGGAGGAAAGAGGGTTTGGAATGTTTATTCCCCCAGCTCTCTCCTTTCTGGGCCATGGTTTGGCAGTGACTGTGTTCCTCTTCCTAAAGCCATAGTTTCTGTCAGGCAGCCCCTCCAAGGGTTACAGCTCTCTCTGTCTTACAGTAACAGCTCACTCAGAATCCTCACTATTCCTAGTCCCCAAGTGCTTTGATCCCTGGTCAGTCCCCGTACTAGTAACTCTGCCCTTACCTTTGTAAACAGGTCCTCATTAAACTCTCTTTGAGAAGGCCTTCTCTTACCTTCCAGGACCCTGACTATCTCCAAGAAGAGGATGTGGCCTTAGATAAGAGGAGAGACAGTTTATCCACTTTAATAAAAGGGAAGGCAGAGTATATGGATACAGATGTAGGTAGGTTGGTAGATTAAGTGGTAAAAAGATGAGAAAGTTCTCTTTTGATTGTTTTTATTGTCTCAATAGAATAATAAGAAAGGTCATCAGTTGATGCTGAAAAAGGTGAGGTGTATTGAATTTGAGAAGAAAGAGAGTATGAAACGTTCCCTGTGAGAACAAGAAAGTGAATTGTCCAAGGAAATAGAATAGGCTTTTTGTTCCTAGGTTTAAAGTAAAACCAGTTAACAAGGTTGTGCGTATTTCTCCAGCTACATTTGGCTCTATTGGTGCATGAAATAGAGATGGGTTTAACCAGAGGTTGTTTTTTGCCAGCAGATGGAGGGAACAACAATGAAATTGCAGATGTATGCAAATGAGTAATTATAGCAATGAATCATGTATTCTAAGCTGGGTAAGGAGGGATGTGAAGATTTATGGTAGCTAACAGATCACAAAAATGTATAGGGCTGATAAGTTAGCAGTGCTTATGGGATCAAAGAATGATTGGACATGGGAAATATATGAATAAACTGGATAAATAGGTGATAAGTGGTAATCAGAGTGGAATTTTAAAAAGGTATGGTTTTTAATAATGATAACTTATAGAGTAAAATATAAGACTAGGTACATGAGTCCTAGCCTGTTTGGCTTAGTGGATAGAGCATTGGCCTGTGGACTGAAGGGTCCCAGGTTCGATTCTGGTCAAGGGCACATGCCCGGGTTGGGGGCTTGATCCCCATTGTGGGGCATGCAGGAGGCAGCCCATCAATGATTCTCTCTCATCATTGATGTTTCTATCTCTCTCTCCCTCTCCCTTCCTCTCTGAAATCAATAAAAATATTTTTTTAAAAAAGAGTAGGTACATGAGATATGGTAAAGAAAGAGATTATTTTTAATAATCTTAATCTAGAAAGCAGATCAAGAAACTGATCCAGCCCTAGCTGGTTTGGCGCAATGGATAGAGCATCAGCCTGCAGACTGAAGGGTCCCCGGTTCAATACCGGCCAAGGGCACATGCCTGGGTTGCGGGCTCAGTCCCTAGTAGGGGGCGTGCTGGAGGCAGCCAATCAATGATTCTCTCTTATCATTGATGTTTCTATCTCTCTCTCCCTCTCTCTTTCTCTCTCTAATCAATAAAATATATATTTTTTAAAAATAAACTGATCCAGTGAATAAATTGTCCACAAAGCCAAAATAACAATAATTCAAATTTGAGAGTATAAAATTATCATGTAGAACATTACTGTGCATTTTCCCATAACTTATGCTCCATATGCAGTCACCATTCCTCTCCACAGTCTTTCATGTTTAAAGAAAGTCATTGCATCAGCTCTTCACATCTTCCATGTTACAAGTAGAAATACTCAAATTCGGAAAGTGGAAGTATCCTGCACCAAAATTTGTTTAATATTTGCAGAGAGCCCTGTTAAATATGATAATTTTTCTGTATCTCAAGGAGCTCCATTTCTAGAAAAAGATACAGTTAGGAAATTAACCCTGGCCGGGGTGGCTCAGTTGGTTGGGTATTGTCCCATGCACCTAAAGGGTTGCCAATTCAATTCCCAGTCAAGGCACATGCCCAATTCTGACCTAGATCCCCGGCAGGGGGCATGTAGGAGGCAGGCAATGCTTCACTCTCACATCAATGTTTCTCTCTCTCTCTCTCTCCTCTCTCTTCCTCTCCCTCTAAAAATCCATGGCAAAAAAAATATATATTTTTTTTAAATAAATTAGATTTTATGAGAAAACTGGCAAAAAGAATGTGAACATGTATCCTGAAAAAAAAAATGTAGCCCTGTACCTAAAATAAACAGGCTTTGTTAATAATATTATCTCAATTCGTGAAATTTTAAACTCACCTTCATAACCATTGTCTTATTTTGATCAATTCAAGAGCTCTTAAACTTTTCTTCAGAAAACATTTGCAGGTTCTATTTCTAAAGCACAAGGCTTACTTTTGAAGTAATTGTTTATTTTCAAAACTTGAGATTTTTCTGAAAGAATTATTTAATATTCAGTATAATTTGTGCCTGTGAGTTTAAAAATACCTTAAATTTGTGGGGATTCACAATTAAGGCATTTATTGAGAGCCGGCATGCGGAATTTTGTGACTTTGGGTACATTTGATGACTCATTTGCATACATATAGTCCTGCAAAGAAAATTCTAATCTTATGGTTTCAGAAAGGTTTACTGTTTTGACAGCAACCTGGAAACTGAATGTAAGGTAGAATCCAGGGACTCAGAAACTAGAAATCAGGGAAATTTATTCTACCTGGTATATCTGTGTGCTATTATTAGTATGTTTGCAATTCCTAGCATAATCTAAGAAGTTCCATAGCTTCTGAGCAACAAATAAGGTGGAGGATAAATGTTTTCTTAGGCAACTCTTAGAACCGGCTCATGTAAACAAACTAAGGTAGACCAATGCCTCTCATTCTCGCCCACTTCTATCTTCTACCAAGAGCCAGAGCTAACAGAGTGAAGGGAAGCCTTTCCTATGAGATATTTGTGGGGTACTTCTTTTTTCATCGATCCATTTTGTGGTGAATTCTTTTCAATACTCCATATCAAATTTGAAAGGAGTATGATGAGGTAAGAGTCAACATTGAGATCCATGCTTCAGTACAGTGGGCTCACACAACTTACACCACACCATGAATCTGCACACAAACTGTCGAGCTCTTTACTGTGCCTGCGCTTTATCCAGCTTCTTCAGAAGCCCTCAAGCCCTGGGTAATGGGGAAAAGTGGCCACCCAATCCAGTTTAAAGTATAGTCTAATTCAATAACTTAACGAGTCTCTCTCAGCTAAAACTGCTCATTCATATAGCTTCCCCCCTCTCCTGCTTATTTCTCTCTCTGAAATAATGCCCAGTTGTATAGGAGTAGACAACTTGGGGAGGGATGGTGGGTAATGTTTATCCATCATCACAGTCTTGGGGGTAGAAACAGGTTGGGTTTATTGGCTCTCCATGCTGTCCTTTAGCTCCTCTGGTCAATGTTCCTGTCCATCTGTTCACTGAACCTACTGCTGGCCTCCGATGCAGAAGTCTATTTGAGAAGATCTGGTGTCCTTTCTTTTCCCTCAAGCAAAACTCCCAGGTGCTCGGCCTGGCTGACAACACTTGCCTTGGGCCCCACTGATACTATAGCCCCACATTCCTCCCTGAAGTCATGTTCTCATTCCCACGGAGCAAAGACATTGACCAGAACTTCCCTGAGATGATGCCTTTAAGGCCAGCAACTGCCTACCCTCAGACTTCTCCTTACGTAGTAAAACACTAGTTGCATAAGCTTTCTGCTCCTTTCAAATTAGCAGGTTTCTAACTACAACTAGACTCTAACACAGTCCCAGGCATGCAGCAACACTCATTCATCCATTTATTTAACAAATAGTTCTTTGGTAGCTATTAAGTGCTAGACACTACGCTAATATAAAAGATACAGCCATGAAGAAGACTGGCAAAATAGCTGTTCTTATGGAATTTACATTCTAGTGGAGAAAGTCATGCGAAACACACATACACAAAATTTCTCGTAGTGATACAAACAGTGACAAAATAAAACAAGTGGTGTGATAGTAGGGTGTAGGTGGGGAGTAAAGTGGAAAGGGGAATAAAGGCACTTGACAGGCACTGAGACCTAAATGATGAGATAAGCCAATAAGGCAAATATCTTGGTAGAAGGGTCCTCCAGACAAACAAAAAAGCAAGTGAAAATGTCCTGGGCAACATTTTGGAGGACCGCATTTTGGAAGGCTAGTGTGGCTGGAATATAGTGAGTAGGGAAGAGTGGTAAGAGATGAGATGAGAGGTAGGCAGAGGTGATGGGGAATCTTACGATGAGAAATCTGAATTTTATTCCAAAATAATGATTACTAGAAGGTTTCAATTAATCAATACTATCTAAACAAACACAATACAATGATATGAATTTGACCGGTTCAAATAAATGTTATGATTTTACTGTTTAACCCACATAACTATTTCAAAGTACATATCACAATTGTATTTATTTGTTTAATGTCTGTCTCCCCTGATAGGCCATGAGCTCCATGAAAATAAGGTCCATGTCTCTCCTCTCATGAAATCCCAGAGCCTAACACAGTGGCTCCTAGACAGTAGGGGTTCAAAATATATTTTGTCCAACAAAACACATTTAATGATGGAATGAGTGTTCTCTGGTAGACACTGTGCCCATACCAATTAGAACCAGTCCTGCATTCAAAATGTTCACAGTCTACTGAAGGGGACCAAAATGTAATCCATTACCAATAATACAAAATAAATGCTGCACCAGAAATATGCACAAATATTATGGGAACACTAGAGGCCGGGTGCACAAAATTTGTGCATGGGGATCAGGCCTAAACGGGCAGTCAGACATCCCTCTCACAATCCAGGACTGCTGGCTCCCACCACTCGCCTGCCTGCCTGCCTGCCTGATTACCCCTAACCGCTTCTGCCTATGGCCTGATCACCCCCTAACCACTCCCCTGCCAGCCTGATCAACGCCTAACTGCTCCACAGCTGGCCCGATTGCCCCTAACTGCCCTCCCCTGCTGGCCTGGTCACCCCTAACTGTCCTCCCCTGCAGGCTTGGTCACCCCCAACTGACCTCCCCTGCAGGCCTGGTCACCCCCAACTGCCCTTTCCTGCTGGCCCGGTCACCCCTAACTGCCCGCCCTTGCCAGCCTGGTAGCCCCTAACTGCCCTCCCCTGCAGACCTGGTCCCACCCAACTGCCCTCCCCTGCAGGCCTGGTCACCCCCAACTGCCCTCCCTTGCAGGCCTGGTCACCCCTAACTGCCCTCCCCTGATGACCTGGTCACCCCCAACTGCCCTCCCCTGCAGGCCTGGTCCCCCCCAACTGCCCTCCCCTGCAGGCCCAATCATCCCCAACTGTCCTCCCCTGCAGGCCTGGTCACCTCCAACTGCCCTCCCCTGCCGGCCATCTTGTTGTGGCCATCTTGTGTCCACATGGGGGTGGACATCTTTGACCACATGGGGGTGGCCATCTTGTGTGTTGGAGTGATGGTCAATTTGCATATTACCTCTTTATTATATAGGATGAGGGATAAAGTGACTAATTCCACCTAAAGGTAGAGAAAGAGTTAAGGAAGTTTTTAACCAAGAAATAATAAATATTCATTTTGGGGGGATGAATGTCTATGTTAAGAAAAAACATCTATATCATGTTCTATTAATTTTATTAGCTCTACAGTTCAATACAACATATACTCTCTTGACAAAGAAATTAACACATCATGACCATAATATTTCAAGACATCTTGAAAGGATTTACTCCTAAAATCTTTTAGAATCTTCTATTTTTATTATGTACATCAATCCCTCCACCTAAGAGTTAAATCAAGACTAAAATAGTCATAATATTACTATGCTAGCGGTAGGAAAACCTAGATGAAAAAACCTAGTATATGCTGCTTTCTTGCCAGATACCATATACAGGAGTGGGCAAAAGTAGGATTACAGTTGTTCATGTGGAAAATAATACAATAATTAATAAGTAATAATAGAGGAAAAAATTCTGTTTTGCATACTCACAACTTTAACCTACTGTTGTCAACTCTGTGTTAGTGATAGAAATAACCACTAAATTTTCATTTATTATGTACTTAGCAGAAATCACCAGATCCTTTCCTGCTCTCAACAAACTTTTGGGGTTTCATTACTTTATTCTGTATAGAGGTCTCGTATGCCATCAAAATAAATTAATTCTTCCTATTTCAGGAACTGCACAGATAAAAGCATCCTCCATTGAAAAACAACCAGCCTTAAACATAAAGTACATAAATTTAGTTAAATGGTGCCATCTGGTGACATAAATCCTGCAGCAAATAAAGTCCAGAGCCAAGAATGACAATTTATCCTCTTCATGGCATCCAATCTAAAGTGTCAAATTTAAATGTAAGAAATACTAGATCCCTCCTGACATGAAAAACACAACTAATCACACTCAGTATATGACAGTCTAACATCGGAAATAGCAAGGATTGCTCGGGTCACTCTTGTTTCTCAAGTTTACCCTCAAACTTTGAAAGAGACCTAAGTGTAAGGTGATGCCTTAACCAACTCTTAGAGGACATTTTAAAAACATTTTGAACCCCTGTTGCAGTCAAATCCATTTCTTCACTTTCTTTCTGACCTCTATGAATCTGTATAATGTCTTTACCTCAAATACCACTTCCCTGAGAAAGCCCCTGATTCCACTGCTAAGGTTAAGCCTCTTGCTCAGAGCACCCTATACTTCTCCTCTATCGCATTTATCACAATTGTATATACTATTTATACAATTTTGTTTAATGCCCGTGTTCCCAGTGACTATATCAATAAATATTCTTTGGATGGATGGATGGATGATGGATGGATGGGATGGACAAACACACAGACAGATGGGGAAAATGTCCTTCTCTATCCTTTCTTCTTACCCAAATCCTATCAGTTACAAGACCCAGCTTAAGTTCACATTTTATATAAAAGCTTCCCTAGAAACACGAATTACAATGATCCCTACTTCTCTCAACTCCTGCAGCATTTTGGTCTAGCCTCCAGAGATTAGTCCTTAATTATATCCTGTCTTGTACTTGTCTGTATATCTATATATATAAAACCCTAAGTGACCGGAATGACCAGAAACAACCAGTTGCTATGACGTGCACTGTGAGGGGTGGGGCCGGCCAGCCAACCTCCCACGGCCCCTCCCTCCGGTCAGCCCCGCCCCCAGTCAGTTCCCCCACCCTGACTGGGGCATGGCCTGCCAGCCAACCTTCTGCCATCCCTCCCCCTGGCCAGCCAGCCCCGATCAACCCCAATCGGAGCGGGGCCAGTCGGACCCCACCTATGCACAAATTCATGCACCGGGCCTCTAGTATATAAATATTACCTTCCCAATTGACCTTAACCTCCTTAAGGTAAGGATTTGGTCTTTAATAACATCTATCTGCACATTCCATGTAAATAGGTAAACACTTCACAATAACTAGAATACCAGCACTCTTTTTACTTAAAGGAAATATTGTAAACAAATAAATAGGAACGTAGTAGACCTTGGTATTTAAGAATTTAACATTCACCACTTTGGCCAGTCAAGACTTATTTGAAGGTCCATGACATGTAGTCATTTATTTGTTTCACTAGAGCACATGCTCCCAGGTGTGAGCGGCAGCAGGCACTTACCTAAGTGAGTCAGCCTCATACAATGTAGATTTGCTGTTCTCTAGCCGCAGGTAGAAACTACCATTAGGTATCCAAAGGGGAAAAAAAGTCACTTAAATGTTCCAGATACACTATTGTATTTTTAAATTAGATTTCATAATGATATCATTAATTTATAGATTCTTGAAGTACCTGAAATATACCCCAGAATTTGATCTTGTTAAAGATTAAATCGGATCTTTATAAATCCCAAGAATGAAGACATGCCACTGTTATAGTTTCCCAAGCTTATTAATAATATTCACCTGCTATATTACTTTCTTTGAGAGACCAAATATCAAACCACGAAGAACACGTGTTCTCAAACGTTAGCACGCCTCAGAATCACGGGGAAGGCTTCTTAAAACACTATTTGCTGACCCTACTTCCAGAGTTTCTGACTCAGCACGTCTGGGGTGAGGCCCAAATTTGCAACGTTAACCACCTTCCCAGGTGCTGCTGGTGCCGCAGCTCCAAGATCCACACTTTGAGAACCTCTGCTTCGGAGGATTAAAGCCAAGTTACTCCAAATGGACATAACTGTGTGGGCCTTCACACCCACTATCATCTATAAAAAACCCTTCGACTTTCTTAGGATCAAGTGGCAAAATTATACATTATGATGAATAATTAAGACCAAACTAGCCATGATGTTTTCAAGTAGTTGTTATTTTGAAATGAAAATATGATGTTAGCATGACTACATTGGGAAAATATGTAGTGGTTTCATTTTAACTAAAATGCAATACAACTGTTATAAGATTGATTTTGTAGCACTTGCCGCCATTATATTTAAATACCTACCCGAATATCTAATGTCTCTTTCCCCCCACTTGATTGCTCTCACCCCTGAAGGCAAGGACTATCCTTTCCTCTGTAGTTTACTATTGTATCTCTGTGGTCCACCACAATTTCTAATACATAACAGGCCTCTTAAAAAATAACTGTTGACATATGTAAAACTTTAGACAATAAAAATAAAAAAAAGTCCAACCTGCATCTGCTTACCTACCAAAAAATAAAAAAGAAATAACTGTTGAGTAAATGAATAAACAAAGTTTATTGGCAATCTATTGTTATTTAAGGTACACATACTGGTGGTACAAACGTAAATCAGATATAACTTCAACTCTCAAGCTACTCACAGTCTATTGAGGAGCAGCAATATATTCAGTTTATCAGAAGGCAATGTAATAAGTGCTTTACAGTAATATGCACAAAATGCTGAGAGGGACATCATAAAAGAGCTGCTTAAAGCTGCTAGCAAGTAGGGACATGGTAGAAGGCTTCCACAAGGAAGTGATAAATCCCAATATGTGGTATACTTAATGTCTCATCCACCTTGCTAGCAATCTCAAGTATCCACAGGGTTCTATGCTAAGCTTTATGGAACTAGAAAACTATTCTAACACAAAATTGAACGTGCAAGTCTCCGTAGAACAGGATAGCACTTTTCTAAGATGTTGCTACTAGTAGGGTATTAAGAAAAGTATCACTTTACTGTCCAAATATTTCCCCCAAAAATCTCCCTCAAACATTCTACAGTGAAATTTAAAATTTCAAAGTATCTGGAAGAGAAGTCTAAAAAGGATTTTAAAAAACAATCTCGCTCCTTTAGCACCTAAATGAAAAATAAATAACCTGAGTGCCTTGAAAATTGAAAAGTTTTAGCAATACTAAACAAAAGAATTACTAAGTTAATTGGTAAAATGTTATGGAATTTCAATTCACTTCTATTCAAATTCTGTAAGGTATTATTAATGCAATCATCATAGAACTGTAATTATCCATTGGACAAAACTTTTTCCTTAGTTTTACCACAAGATGGCACCCTAAGCTTAACATCTAAATGTGCAGCTTCTAGCACATGGCTGTTTTAGGCATTTTTCTTTATATATTAATAAACACTAGTGACTACCTTTTAAGAGCTTAAAGTGTCTTTTTACACTGTTAATTATTAGTGAATTGAAAATTAAAAGAAAATACAGGAACTCTAGAAGCAAAGAGGAAGAAAATTAAACAGTTCATCATCCTCCACATGTATCATATATCCAGCTATTTACCCTAAGAGCAATGTATCTCACCACCAGATTTCATTTTCTTCTTTTACTTTATTTAAAAATTTTTCCAGAATAAGCATACATTGCTTTTATAATCAGATAAAATTATACTTTTTAAAAAAGCAATACTTTTGCTATCACCTTCTACTCTATTAACAGAGAACCCATTTATAAAATGTTTTTATGCACTACAATACTATCAAAGTTATAGAAACAGAATTCCCTCCTCAAAGATTTATACCATCTTAGACATACTAGCTTTTGTTGTGGTTTTTAAAGCATATAATGAAGGACCACAAAAGAAAGACCGAATTCATTTTCAAAGTGATAGTTTTCATCTGTAGAGAGGCTTGGTTTCCTGGTCCCTTCTAAGGGTTACAGCACATTCTTCAATAACAGTATTTCCCTTTACTATTCATTTGTGTTGGGTTTTGTGCATTATGATTCTCTTCTACTTCTTCAGTTAATTAAGATTCGTGCAAGTTATTATTTCAATGTACTGACTATTTAAGTATTAGAATAATGGATGAAGCCACTGTTTTCCCTACTTGTAACAAGAACCACAAGAGAGTGGGGGCAGAAGTTGGTTCAAACAGAAAGCAGGTTATAGGCCATAAACAATGCTCTATTTGTCAGTGGCACCCCACTTATCCTTTTACAAAGCTTTAATTCCCTTCAGGATGCACAGGGCTACAGGATTTTTCTGCTTTTGTGTCCTTAAAGAGGATACACAGTAA
Source organism: Eptesicus fuscus (assembly GCF_027574615.1). Lineage (NCBI taxonomy): Eukaryota > Metazoa > Chordata > Mammalia > Chiroptera > Vespertilionidae > Eptesicus > Eptesicus fuscus. The sequence continues at coordinate 30,544,698 of NC_072485.1, read as the reverse complement.
GACCACTCAAACATTCAATAGCAAAAAAAAATTGTAATCAGTATTTAGCAATCCACACAGAATGGAATAGAAAGTTATATTTTGTTGTATAATGTTGCTCCATTTATTTTTTTTTTCAATCTAGTTTATCCCAAAATGAATTTTTAAAAAACCAGCCAAAGCAAATCTATCCACTCAAAGCTAGACACCAGGATTACTTACATAACAGCTTTTTACAGATTATTGTTGTCTCTCATTTTTTAGATACATTCAAACTACACTGTAGGCTTTTTGCCAAGATATTTATCACTCACTCAAAACAATTACAAAATGCGATTCTTTGTCATGAATTTGTCCTTTTATTACCCACATAATAAGGTTTCGATACCAAATGGTTACATTGCCAAAGTATAATTGAATTATCTAACGCATCCAACAATAGTCTTCCTAAATCAAGTTAAAAAACTGAAACTCACAAAAGACTTAGCTAGTCTTAACTAAACATATCATACAAATCTATTTCAAGATATTGCCATTCACAGTTAATGGCCTTTATTAATGATCAATTAGATGAAACTATTAATTTTTAACTGAGAAATGTGTGGCCTAAAAATGTTCTCAACTACTATTCTCTAATGACAGGATTTATTTAAATTCTGCAAGAGTCCATTTAGAGTTGTTTTTATTTAATTCCAGCTAAGATGATTACAGTTATTTGCGTCATTAATTCTTACCAGCCGCAAGAGAATATTTTAAAGAACTTGAACCACAGGCCAAATAATCTTATAAAGATTTTTCTCCTGTTTTTATTCACTAGACTGATTCTCAAATTTTCAAAATATAATAGCTTTTACAATTATATTCAGAACAAGTTGGAGTTTTTGCCTGTAAGTGTACACATATATGATAGAAACAGATAAAATATTTTCAAGATTAATTCTCATAATCCTATTTTTAGATTATGTTTCAATAACTCCTAGACTTTAAAAAGTAATAATAATTTCCAGGAGACTAAGTTATTTCTTTAAAATGTACTAAAGCCCCAGCTGGTTTGGCTCAGTGGATAGAGTGTTAGTCTGCAGACTGAAGGGTCCCAGGTTTGATTCCAGTCAAGGGCACATGCCTGGGTTTCGGGCTCCATCCCCAGGGTGGGGCGTGCAGGAGAGAGCCAATCAGTGATTCTCTCTCATCAATGATGTTTCTACCTCTTACTCCCTCTCCCTTCCTCTCTGACATCAATAAAAATATATTTAAAAAATATATAATACAGAATTTTAATACATACCTAGCAGAGCTTGAAATAAGCTGCTCCTAAAGATGCCCATCACCTTTTTAACAGCGTTTTTCAGTTGCTGCTCCTCTGGCTTCCTTAATTTTTTGCAGTATTCTTCCAGCAACGATAAAGCTCGGTCAGTATCTGAAAAACATGGTTTAAAAATTCTATCTTATGGTCTTAGAAAAATAATAAATTACACAATTCTATAGTTGTATTCTTAATTTCATGACACAGACTACTTTAATAAAATAATCACAAATTCCATAAACTACCACATGAAATTGAGAATTACACTCAACTCCTAATTTTAAGAACCCACTTTTATTTCTATAGTCCTGTCTTCCAAAAGGATCTGTAACCATGAAACAACACAACACAAAGGGCCTGAATGCCATGCGGGCCAGTAGATGTTCGCACAGCAGATGTGATTCTCTTGCCAGAAAAATGATCTCAAAATTGATGACTTCCTACAAAACAACACCCAGATTCCTTCGTTCAAGGCCCCCTCTCATGATCTTGATACAACGTATATTTTCAGCTATTATTTCTTACTACACATTCCACCCTCTTTTATACACACACACAATGCCCAAGCCACACTGGATTTCTCTTTCTCTCTCTCTCTCTCTCTCTCTTTCTCCCCCACTTCTTCCCTCTCTGTTTTTCTCCTTTTTCTTACCTTTGTACTTTTCTTTGCTCCTACTGCTCCCTGTTTTAGAATATGCTCTCCTATTCCACTATCTCTCCCTAAAATCTGTGCTCTAGTGAAAGGGATTTGTTGTCAGCTAGATCTGGGTCTAAACTCTACTTACTAGCTGTGTGTGCTCTTTAACAAGTTACTTAACCTCTCTGACCTTAAGTTTCCTCACAGGTAGTAGGATTAAATGACACAATACTTAGTACAGTGTCTAGTATATATAAAGCAATCAACAAATCAACTGAAAGTCTACTGTTAGTAATTTACACCTAACTCAAATGCTCTCTCTTCCATAAAAATGCATCTGACAGTTAAAATTAATCACTATCACACAAATACTATAGGCATTCTTAATACATACTGCCATATTATGGCTTCCTGAATACATGTCTTTACCCCCCACAGACAAAATATCCTTGAAATTTTCACCAGAGTGACAGTGCCTTTATGTGCAGTAAGTGACAATTCTTTTCCTTTTTTTTTTTTTTTTTTTTTTTGGGGGGGGGGAGACAGGGGAGGAGGAAATGAGAAGATTCAACTGTATTGTTCCAACATGAAGATCTCCATTTGGAGACTGCCAAGTCACATATTTTTAACTAAACAATACTTATGTATCACAAAGAATATAAAATACAGTAACTGATTTACTCACTCAAAATGCATTATGAGGGAGGCCAAGACTCACCTTAACCAGTAAACAACTGTTTTTATCACCATAGTTTTATAAAACTACTAGGAGCCCAGCGTGCAAAATCGCGCGGCCCCACCCTGCCTTGACACCCGAACCTCTCCAAGCAGAGCTCCAGCGCGCCTGTCCCAGCCCCCGACCCCTCTGGCCTTCTCTGGCCACTTCAAGCCCCGCCCTCAGTCCCTGGAGTCACCTTGGGCTGGTCCTGCCTTCTCTGGGCACCTCCCCGCTTCCGCCCCATCTCCAGAGCAACTCGGCGACTCCGCCCCATCATGGCTCCCACCGGTTGCGCTGTTCTCCTTCCCCTGGCAGGTGCGTGGCGGGGCGCTCTGAGTGCAAGCGGTAGGTGGCGAAGGACTGGTGAGGGGGGTGCTACGGGCTCTCACCCCCTCCCTCCCCACCACGGGATAGTCCTGCCTCCTCCAGGCACCTCTCTGCTTCCACTGGGTCTCCAGAGCCCCACTGCACACGCTTAGGCAGCCTCCCATGATTGGTCATGATGTTACAGAGTAACGGACAATTTGCATATTCCTCTATTATTATATAGGATGTTTAGAACACTTATGAGGAAAATGGCAACAGCCAAAGTGACCAGAGTTTTAAATATTACATTGGTAATTTTCCTAGTTTTATGATTTATATATATTTTTTGTTTTTTTTTTTTTCTCTTCTTGAGGAGTTCCTGTGTGAGGAATTAATGTATGCAGACTTTTAATATACAAGGCACATATCTGAAAATTGTCACTTACTACACATAAAGGCACTGTTGCTCTGGTGACATTTTCAAGCATATTTTGTCTGTGGGGGAAAAAAACATGTATTCAAGAAGCCATAATATGGCGGTATGTATTAAGAATGCCTACAGTATTTGTGTGATTATGATTAATTTTAACTCTCAGATATAGCTTTGTGGAAGAGAGAGCATTTGAGTTAGGTGTAAATTAAGGAAAGGTAGGGTCTCACCTGGGTTGAAAGTCAACTGGAGTTATCATTGGTTTTCCCCGATTTCACCCTTTGCTCAGACTCCATCACCAGTAAGAGCTTTACTTGGATTAAATGTCACTTCCCTTCAAATGTCTCTCTTGGTAATCCTGTCACTTCTCCACCTGACCAGAGCTCTTCTCTCATTACCTTCAAATCATATCATGGGTCTTCATTATTGCCCTGCTTTGGGGTTCATTTTTTTCTTCCAGCTTTATTGGTGTAGAATTGACAAATAAAATTGCATGTACTTAAGGTGAATAACATGAATTTTTAATATATGTGCACATTGTGAAATGATTGCCACAATCATTACCACAAAGACAACTAATTGTCTTTGAATTTTAAAAGTCCTCTCCCCCTTCCAATCTAACCCTTTCAGACTAAAAGCCAATCATGACAACAGTTCATATTCATTGAGTATTTTATTTCACATCTCCTTTCTCCTACCCTTTCCAACACTTCTCCCCCACAGCCATTCTCAGCTGATAATGTTGCTTCCTATTTCATGGAAAATCAGAAGAGAATGTCCACAAGCTCCTGACCAAACAACTACTGACTTACCTGTAACTGTACCCGTATACTCTGCCTTCCCTTCTGTTACTATGGATAAAATATTTGTGCTTCTCTCTAAGGCCAACTCCTCTAGTTAAGCACCTGAACCTCTCCCCTCTTGCCTACCTAAGGACATTGCTCCATCATAAATTGTTATTCTCTCCATTCAATCATTCCCATCATCATACAAAGAACTGTAATATCAGTGATTTTTAAATTTTTCCTTTGCCCTTCATTTCTCTCCACCTAACTATGGTCCCCATTTCTCTGTTCCCCTCTATAGCATAATTACACAATTACATAGCTTTACCACCATACAGATAAACAGATGTACATAAAAGCATACATGGTATCAAAATGTAAAAAAAAAAGCTGCAGAACATATATTCTTCTCAAGTACACATACACATGGATCATTCACAAAGATAGACCACATGTTAGGAGACAAAACAAATCTCTACAAGTTCAAGAAGACTGGAATCATATAAAGCATCTTCTCAGATCATAATGAAATGAAATTAGAAGTCAACTACAGTAAAACACACACACACACAACACACACACACACACACACTCAAAAACATCCAAACAAATAGAGGCTAAATAACATGTTACTAAACAATGAATGAGTTACCAATGAGATCAAGAAAGAAATAAAAAAAACTTTCTGAAAACAAATGAAAATGAACACACAACAACCCAAAACCTCTGGGACATAGCAAAACCAATCCTGAGAGAGAAGTTCATAGCACTATAGGTCTACCTCAAAAAACAAGAAAAATTAATAATAAACTATTTAACCCTACAATTTAAAGAATTAGAAAGAGAACAACAAGAAAAACCCAGAGTAAGTAGAAGGAAGGAAATAATAAAGATTGGAGCAGAAATAAATGACATAGAGATTTAAAAAACACACACACAAAAAAAAAAATCAATGAAACCAAGAGCTGGTTCTTTGAAAAGATAAACAAGATTGATGAACCTTTACCCAGACTCATCAAGAAACAAAGAAAGAGACCCAAATAATTAAAATCAGAAATGAAAGCAGTGAAGTAACAACTGATACGAAAGAAATACAAAGGATTGTAAGAACATACTATTAACAACTACATGCCAACAACCTGGATAATGTGGAGGAAATGGGCAAATTCCTAGAAAAGTACAATCTTTCAAAACTGAATCAGAAAGGATCAGAAAACCTGAATAGGCCAATAACAACTGATGAAATTGAAGCACTAATAAAAAATAAAAAAACTCCCAGCAAACAAAAGCCCTGACCCGGATGGCTTCAGAGAAGAGTTTTACCAAATATTCAAAGAAGAACTAAAACCTATCCTCCTCAAACTATTTCAAAAAATCCAAGAGGAAGGAATACTGCCAAACTCTTTTTATGAGGCCAACATTACCCTAATTCCAAAACTAGATAAAGATACTACAAAGAAAGATAATTACAGGACAATATCCCTGATGAACTTAGATGCTAAAATCCTCAACAAAATATTAGCAAATCACACCCAGCAATACATTAAAAATATCATACATTGTGACCAAGTGGAATTTACTCCAGGGATGCAAGGCTGGTACAATATTCACAAATCAATAAATGTGCTACATCACATAAACAAATTAAAAGACAAAAATCAAATGATTATATCAATAGACATAGCAAAAGCATTCAACAAAATACAACACCTGTTTTTGATAAAAACTCTCAGCAAAATGGGAAGAGAGGGACCATATCTCAATATAATAAAGGCTATATATGACAAACCTATATCCAACATCATACTCAATGGGCAAAAACTAAAACCATTTCCCCTAAGAACAGGAATAAGACAGGGATGTCTGCTTTCACCACTCTTATTCAGCATAGTACTGAAATTCCTAGCCACAGTGTATGACAAGAAGAAAACATAAAAGACATCCAAACTGTCATTATTTGCAGATGACATGATATTGTACAAAGAAAATCCTAAAGACTCCACCAAAAAAACCTACTAGATTTAATAAAAGAATTAGACAATGTAGCAGGATACAAAAATAACACCCAGAAATCCATGATATTTTTATACACCAATAATGAATTCTCAGAAAGAGAAACTAAACAAACAATCCCATTTACCATGGCAACAAAAAAAATAAGATACTTAGGAATAAACTTAAACAAGGAGGTAAAAGACTTGTACTCAGAAAACTACAGAACAATGAAAAAAGAGATAGAGGAAAATATACACAAGTAAAAGAATATACCGTGTTCATGGACTGGTAGAATTAATATCATTAAAATGTCCATACTACTCAAAGCAATCTATAGATTCCATGCAATCCCTATCAAATTACCAACAGCATATTTCACAGATCTAGAACAAGTACTCCAAAAATTTATATGGAAACAAAAACTACCCTGAATTGCAAATCAACAAATGACAAGTGCTGGTGAGGATGTGGAGAAAAGGGGACCCCTAGTACACTGTTGGTGGGAAAGCAGACTGGTGCAGCCATTATGGAAAACAGTATTGAGTTTCCTCAGAAAATTAAATATGGAACTGCCATTTGACCCAGTGATCCCAATTCTAGGAATATATCCTAAGAAACCCAAAACACCAACCCGAAAGAATGTATGCACCCCTATGTTCATGGCAGCACAATTTACAATAGCTAAGATCTGGAAACAGGCCAAGTGCCCATCAGTAGATGAGTGGATAAAAAAGCTGTGGTACATTTACACCATGGAATACTATGCAGCAGTAAAAAAGAAGGATCTCCTACCTTTTGAGACAACATGGAGGCTACCTGGAGACGATTATGCTAAGTGAAATAAACCAGTCAGAGAAAGACAAATATCACATGATCTCACTCATATGTGGAATCTAATTAACAAAATAAATTATTGAACAAAATAGATCCAGAGACACAGAAGCATGGAACAGACTGTAGAATCTCAGAGGGAAGGCAGGGGTGGGTGGGTGGGAAAGAAGAGATCAAGTAAAGGACTTGTATGCATATATACATAACCCATGGACACAGACAATAGGGTGTTGAAGGCTTGGGGAGGGGGGGTGTTCTAGAAGGGGTCAATGGGGGGGAAGGGGGACATATGTAATACTGTACTTTTGACAATAAAGATCTAAAAATTTTTTCTAAAATATTTTTTAAAAAAACACCTAGGATGTGATGAGTTTAGAATACTGTTTTTACTATAATTTATTTAATGTAAACGTATATAATTTAATTTTTTTTTTATAGAGAGGGATAGAGAGTTAGAAACATCGATGAGAGAGAAACATTGATCAGCTGTCTCTTGCACACCCCCTACTGGGGATGTGCCTGCAACCAACGTACATGCCCTTGACCGGAATCGAACCTGGGACCTTTCAGTCCGCAGGTCGACACTCTATCCACTGAGCCAAACCGGTTTCAGCATATAATTTAATTTTTAAATGGCTGTGCTTAAAAGCAGCTTGAAAATTTGTTGAAAATGTAACAATAGGCTCTTGTAAGCTGATATGAGCCCAATCTAGCACAGCAGGGCATCACTGCCTTCTAGGTTCCCTCCCTATATCACAGATGCCCCTTCTCAATCACTTGTACTAGTTCTCCTCCATCCTCAAGCCTCTAAACTTCTGGAGACTTTCTATTCTTACTCCTTAGGTAACCTATCCAGTCTCCTGGCTTCAAATACTGTCAGTACTCTCAAGACTCCCACATTTATATCTACACTAGAGGCCCAGTGCACTAAATTCGTGCACAGGTAGGGTCCCTCGCAGCTGCCGGCTGCTGGCCAGGGCCTTCCTTCAATCCGTGCTGCCCCTTGGTGGTCAGCGCATGTCATAGTGAGTGATCGAACTCCTGGTCGGTTGAACTCCCAGGGGACACTTTGCATATTAGGTTTTATATATAGAGAGAGAGAGCTTAGACCTTTCCCCTGAATTACAGATTCATCTAACTGTATATTCAACATTTCCATTTTGATGTCTAATAGGCATCTCAAACTCACCCTGTCAAAATTGAACCTCAGGTCTTATTCACCACACCCAACCTACTTCTCCAGCAATGTTCTCTATCTCCAAGCCTTTTGATTGTTCAAGCCAATATCACTGGAGTCATCATTCATTCTTCTTCTCTAATTCTCTACACCTAATCCATCAGTAAATCTTGTTGGCTCTAACATCAAATTATATACAGAATCATATCATTTCTCACCACCTCCAGTGCTACCAGCTTAGTCCAGGCCACTGTCTTCTATCCCCTGCATTATTGCAATAACCTCCTACTCGTCTACTTGCTGTTACATTTGCCTCCTACAGTCATTTCTTTTTTTTCCCCTACAGCCATTTCTAAACACAGCAACCAGAAAGATCATAAGTCAGATAATGTCATCCCTCAACTTAAACCCTCCAGTGACTCCCCATCTCACTCAGCAAAAGCCCACCTCTCTGATGTCAGCTCTTACACTTCTCCTCTTCCTCAGTCTACTCCAACCATAGTGATCTCTGCTTTTTCTCAGTTTACCAAGAACTCTCCTACTTGAGGGATATTCTTGCTCTTCTACCTAAACATCCTTTCTTCAAATGTCGATAAAGCTTGCTCCTTGACTTCTTTCATATCTCTGCTCATATGTCACCTTGTCAAGGAGGTCTTCCTTACTACTCCTATATGACATAGCAAACCTCAAGCTTACTCCCTTGAAAGAAGGTGCCTGAAGCTAATTCCAGCATGTCAGCAGGGCTGAATCATCTGGAAAGGCGGAGGGCATTTCCCCAAACCTGAAAAGGATGCATAAATGATTGCTTGCTGCCAGACAGCTGAGGGCATTTCAATCTACATGTTATTGCCTCCTGCTAGCCAAACACCTGAACAGCCATGCGCAGTTTCTCCAATCTGACAATGGATTCTGTACACTAAACCTTGCCTTTGATCTGTATATCTACTTTGCCTTAGGTCAATTTGTGTTAATAAAAAGCAAGGGGTCCAGAGAGACAGGAGAACTTGATTCCTTTAGCTAAGTCTTCTCTGGCCCCCCAAAATGACTTCCAAAATTATGTTTCATCTCTGGACTCTTTAATAATTTACATAGTCCCCTTTTCCAGATTCCTGAACCCTTCAAGATGCTGGATTAAGACTCCTGGCCGAAGGGAGAATTTCAATAAGCAGTAATAAACGGAAAACATTGTGTAATTATTCTTTTTTACCTAAGAAGGTTAGAAATACAAAAATGACATGGATACACAGGAAGCCCTCTCCAATTTTAAAATAAGAGATATTCAAAGTTGCCTTTGAATCAAGGACAAATATTTGAATCCTCATTTTGTCGATAATTAAACAATCAGCAGTTTCCCTAAATGACAGTGGCTCACTTTCTAACCCATTCCTTACCATTAATGTAAGTAATCGACAATATAATAATTATGCTGACAATATAATAATTATGCTATGCCTCCCCCAAGTTCTTATATGTGTCTTTGGACTCTAATTATCTGATTATCTCTAGTGCCTCAAGCTTTAGTATTATTTTATTCTTCATTTGTTCATTTCAGAAATTTTACTAAGTATAAGGAATCTTTTTCTCTTACAATATAATTTTGTTTACTTCTGTAGCATTTTTGTAAGTATTCACTTATTCTGATCGCTTCTTCAAGTGAGCAACAATTCTCAAAAATGTATCAATTGCATTCCCATAATCACGGCCGAAAATATAATTTGCTAGGTAAGGGGACATTCACTAATCCATTCAGCACATATTGAGTAACTACTCAGGCAAGACAAAGTATTGATTTAAGCAGTTCAATGACCTCTAAACCAACAGAGCTTATTATGCCTCTCATCTCTGTATGAGAAAAAAATCTGATACTAAAACAAATAGCTAGAATATATATTCATCACACAAATGGTCAAATATAGTCAACTTAGACAACTTAGGCTTTTGCATGCCAGCATCCAGTGCTGGAATTGTGGCTGCCCTTTATCACCACCTGAGGTCAATTCCATTATGCCCTTTACCTCTCTTCACTTAAATCTTTGTTTCTGATTAATAAAAGGTTGAGTTCCCATGTAATCTAAAATGAAATAGTTATGCAAATTTTATAAATCAAGCAAAAAAAATTGAAGCTATACAAATGACAAGGATCCTGTTGTACAAGTTAAACATCCCTAGCCAGATGTTGACAGTTAACAAGTCGAATAAAGTGGAAAGTTCAAAATTATCCAAGTAAGTCAAGACTAAGATTTTATTTGATGTTCAAATAACCAGGTACTCTAAGTGCAGAATTTTTCATATGAATTGCCAATATAATAGCGTCAATTCTCCTATTTTCTTTATTAAAAGAAATCTGAGAGGAACCAAGATGGCGGCATAGTTAAACAACTAATCTGCTGCCTCACACAACAATTTCAAAAATACAACTAAAAGACAAAAACGTCTACCACCCAGAATCACGGGAAAGCTGGCTGAGTGGAAGATTTACAACTAAGAAGAGAAAGAAGCACAATCGCTGAAAAGCTGAGGTACGGAGGCACGCGAATCGGGCCGGCGGCGGGCAGCTGGGTGCGCGGCTTTTCTTCAACCCGCAAGGAGACAAGCTCCCGATCACTCTGAAATCCAGTTTCTGGGGACACTCGGGGGACCCAGGCACCTACGGGGAGAAGCTGGACTCTCGGCCATCGGGTCGGAAAGTGAGAGTGACTTTTGCAGAGGTGCGCCCAGCAATCTTTGTTTACTGCGCTGGAGCGTGGGGCGCAGGGACTTGGAAACGTGGAAAGGCAGAGACGGCTGACGGCAGCCATCGCCGTTGGCCACGCCCCAGCCTAGTGACGCCCTGAGACCCCACCCCGCCCAGAGGCCCCGCCCTGAGGCCCCGCCCCGCACATTCTACAAACCCGCCCCGGCTCCACACAGTGGCTTTTGCATATAAATGGCCTGTTCTGGAGCAGCTTAACCAACTGCAGCTCCAGTCAGACTGCTCCAAAACCGCCCAAGCAAAGGAGGAGAAAACTAGCCCTTGCTGTAGCTCCTGCTGGGGGACACACAGTACACAAGGGTACACCAAGAGTGTCCACCTCAAGTAACTGGGAGGCTGACCCGTTGAACCAATAGGACACCTAGTACACAAAACTACCCTACCAACTTAGGGAAGCAGAGAATATGAGAAGGCAAGGAAACAGATCACAAACCAAAGAAATGGAGGAGAACAAGCGACTGGACATAGAGTTCAAAACCACGGTTATAAGGTTTTTCAAGAATTTCATGGAAAAGGCCGATAAATTCCATGAGGACCAACTAGAAATTAAACATACACTGACTGAGATAAAAAATATTATACAGAGATCCAAAAGCAGACTAGAGGATTGCAAGAATCAACTCAAAGATTTGGAATACAAAGAGGCCAAGGACACTCCTCCAGAGAAGCATGAAGAGAAGAGAATTCAGAAAGTTGAAGATAGTGTAAGAAGCCTCTGGGACAACTTCAAGCGAACCAACATCAGAATTATGGGGGTACCAGAAGAAGAGAGAGAGCAAGATGCTGAAAACCTATTTGAAGAAATAATGAACGAAAACTTCCCCCACCTGATGAAAGAAATAGACTTACAAGTCCAGGAAGCGCACAGAACCCCAAACAAAAGGAATCCAAAGAGGACCACACCAAGACACATCATAATTAAAATGCCAAGAGCAAAAGACAAAGAGAGAATCTTACAAGCAGCAAGAGAAAAACAGTTAGTTACCTACAAGGGAGCTCCCATACGATTATCAGCTAATTTCTCAACAGAAACCATGCAGGCCAGACGGGAGTGGCAAGAAATATTCAAAGTGATGAATAGCAGGAACCTACAACCAAGACTACTCTACCCAGCAAAGTTATCATTCAGAATTGAAGGGCAGATAAAGAGCTTCACAGATAAGAAAAAGCTAAAGGAGTTCATCACCACCAAACCAGCATTATATGAAATGCTGAAAGGTATTCTTTAAAAAGAGGAAAAAGAAGAAGAAAGATAAAAATTATGAACAACAAATACATATCTATCAACAAGTGAATCTAAAAGTCAAGTGAATTAAAAATCTGAGGAACAGAATAAACTGGTGAACTTAATAGAATCAGGCATAGAATGGGAGTGGATTGATAATTCTCAGGGGGAAAGGGGTGTCTGTGTGGGGAGTATGGGAAGAGACTGGACAAAAATCATACACCTATGGATAAGGACAGCGGGGGGGGGAGGTAAGGGAAGAGGGGGGGATAGGAACTGGGTGGTGGGGAGATATGTGGGGAAAAAGGAGAAACAATTGTAATCTGAACAATAAAGATTCATTAAAAAATTAAAAAAAAAAAAAGAAATCTATCTTCTAATGAGTCCTGAATCTACTGAAAGAAGGAAACTAAATTTGGATTACCTAAAGGCAGGCACAGGAGGAAATGGGAGAGGGAATCATTTTTTTTTAAATAATTTTTTTGCATGAAATATGCAATCCAAAAGATATAATGAATATTACATAATTGAAATTGTAGGTAATCATGTGTCTGTTAATTAAGGTTCAACTCCTTTTGGTTTAAAAATAGATTGCCCAAAGTTATAAATAACTTGGGACAGGTAATTTAAATTTGAAACAGCTAATGGCAATACTGCTAACAAATTAACTTTTAGAAAGAAGAAAAGGATGACACAAAATTATTTGCCACAACTTAAGAAAAAGAATTCTAGAATATATAATATATATTAGGAAAATGAAGATTGAATTATAGTACAGAAAGGGGTGAAATTAATACACAAATCTTGGAGAGCAAAGCATTTAGAATAATGAAATTATTTGCATAAATTTATGCAATATTTTTTAAAGTTTAGAAGGAACTCTTACATGCATTATCTTATCTGATTCTGACCACTAAGAAGTCATATTATGCCTATTATACATGAAACTGAAAGTCATAGTGGCTTGTCCAAGATCACAGAGCTACTAAATAACAGAGCTTAATCCTAAAGCTTTTGATTCCATGTATAGTGTTCTCTCCACAATACCATCCTTAATCCCCCAGAAAGAATTCAGCATATTTCTATAAAAAATAAAATAAAATAAAACTTGAACAATAAGACATAAATTATATCACTGAATTTCAGAATCTAGGATTAAATGTTAAATCACTATTTCTTATGTGTTTATATCATAGATATAAAAATGGTATTTGTAACAGAAAAATTAAATTATCCTACCTTAAAAAGTCTGGTAGAGAGAGAAACCAAGATGGCAGCATAGGTAAACATCTGAAATTGCTGCCTCGCACAACCACTTCAAAACTACAACTAACAGACAAAACGGACATCATCCAGAACCACAGGAAGGCTGGCTGAGTGGAAATTCTACAACTAGAAGGAAAGAGGAAAGCACACTGAGACTTAGAGGAGGTGCAGAAGTAAAGTGCAGAGGTACGGAGGCGCATGCGAAATGGGCTAGCAACTGAGTACACTGCTGTCTTTTTCAATTGGGAGGGAGACACAAGCTCTCAACTGCTCTGAACTCCAGTTCTGGGCGAGACTCTGGGGACTCAGACTCATATGGGGAGAAACTGGACTGTCTAGCATCGGGTAGAACTCAAGGGAGGCTTTCTCTCAGAGGTGCTTGCAGTGATTACCGTGGGACACTGAGACCCGGGGGCCTCTTAGGGCAGGGCTGAGAATCAGCCATAGTTGTTTGCTCCACCCTGTTGATTCCCTGGGACCACACCCCACCCAACTGTGCGCAGAGGCTTTTGCATATGAATGGCCTGGTCCTTTGCAATCTAAAATTACCTAACAAACTGCAGCTGGGTCAGAGAGACCCAGAACATCCAAAAGAAGGCCCAAGGCCCCACAGCAGCTTGCATTGCTTTACAGCTGGGCCTCATCTGGGCACCTCCAAACCCCAAACAAAGAGGAATCTGCAGATCTCTCCATAGCTCTTGCTGGGTGGCCTCAGGCAGAGGCTAAATTAGCACCTCCTTGGAGATCCAAGAGCCAGTGTACCCAGTGGTCAGAGTGGGACCATCCAGATTACAACTCCTCAGACCCATAAAGGACACACTCAGGGTCAGACTCAGTGAGCACCAAAGCCCCACTGAAGCAAATCTTGCCCCATAAGGGTGTCTCCTGCACAGCAGCTCTCCCATTATAGTCACAGCTGGTCCCCACAGCCAATTGGCCTGGAGGTCAATTCCTCCCAGCGACACCAACAGCAATCAAGGCTCAACTACAACAAGACTGTGCACACAGCCCACAAAGGGGTGCACCAAGAGTGTCCACCTCAGGTAACTGGGGAGGCTGAGCCACTGGCCCATATAGGACACCTAGCACACAAAGCCACTCTATCAACACAGGGAAGCAGCCAAAATGCGGAGACAAAGAAACAGGTCACAAACAACAGAAATGGAGGAAAGCAAATGACTGGATATAGAGTTCAAAACCATGGTTATAAGGTTACTCAAGAATTTTCTAGAAAAGGCCAATAAATTTAGTGAGACCCTCGAGGATATAAAAAAGGACCAACTAGAAATTAAGCATACACTGACTGAAATAAAGAATAATATACAGAGATCTAACAGCAGACTAGAGAATAGCAAGAATCAAGTCAAAGATTTGAAATACAAAGAAGCAAAAAACATCCAACTGGAAAAGCAAAAAGAATCCAAAAATATGAAGATAGTGTAAGGAGCCTCTGGGACAACTTCAAGCATACCAACATCAGAATTATGGGGGTGCCAGAAGAAGAGAGAGAGCAAGATACTGAAAACCTATTTGAAGAAATAGTGACAGAAAACTTCCCCCACCTGGTGAAAGGAATAGACTTACAAGTCCAGGAAGCTCAGAGAACCCCAAACAAAAGGAATCCAAAGAGGACCAAACCAAGACACATCATAATTAAAATGCCCAGAGCAAAAGACAAAGAGAGAATATTAAAAGCAGCAAGAGAAAAACAGTTAGTTACCTACAAGGGAGCACCCATACGACTGTCAGCTGATTTCTCAACAGAAACTATGCAGGCCAGAAGGGAGTGGCAAGAAATATTCAAAGTGATGAATAGCAAGAACCTACAACCAAGATTACTCTATCCAGCAAAGCTATCATTCAGAATTGAAGGTCAAATAAAGAGCTTCATAGATAAGAAAAAGCTAAAGGAGTTCATCGCCACCAAAGCAGTATTATATGAAATGCTGAAAGGTATTCTCTAAGAAGAGGAGGAAGAAGAAAAAGGTAAAGATAAAAATTATGAACAACAAATACACATCTATCAACAAGTGAATCTAAAAATCAAGTGAATAAAAAAATCTGATGAACAGAGTAAACTGGTGAATATAATAGAATCAGGGGGCATAGAAAGGGAGTGGACTGACAATTCTCGGGGAAAGGGGTGTGGGGGCGTGTGGGAAGAGACTGGACAAAAATCGTACACCTATGGATGAGGACAGTGGGTAGGGAGTAAGGGCAGAGGGTGGGGTGGGAACTGGGTAGAGGGGAGCTATGGGGGGAAAAAAGAGGAACAACTGTAATAATCTGAACAATAAAGATTTATTTAAAAAAAAGAAAAGATTAGCCAAAGAACATATATGCATAACCCATAGACACAGACAACAGTGTAGTGATAGCCATCTTTAATACTGTCAAAAATAATAATAAAGTAAATAAATAAATAATTAAAATGTGATAAAATATAAAAAAATAAAAAATCTGGTAGATAGAAATAATAAGTTCTTTCATTCATTCATTAAATATTTATTAAGTATCTTACTACGTTTCAGGTATCAGAAAGTTGATAGTAAACAAGGCAGGCAATATTCCACCCTCTCAGAGATTTTGGTCTGAAAGTAAAAGTAAATAAATAAGAAATTTCAACAACAAAGTAAAAAATTAAAATAGAGTGCAATAGTGCTATGTGGAGGTATCAGGTGCCATGGGAGCAGGGAAGTAAGTTGATGCCATATAAACCATGTTGAGTTTGGCCTTATGTCCAAAGAGGAGTAAAAAGCCATGGAAGATTTTTAAATGAATAGAACCATGACCATTTTTTAAAGTTTTAGAAATATCACTTTTAAAAATATATTGATTTTTTATTGTTTTCAGAGAGGAAGGGAGAGGGAGAGAGAGATAGACACATCAATGATGCCCAGCTGGCATCTCTCTCTCCCTCTCCCTTTCTCTCTGAAATCAATAAAAAAGTATTTTTAAAAGAGAGAGAGAGAAGAGAGAGAGAGAGAGAGAAACATCCATGATAAGAGAGAATCATTGATCGGCTACTAGGAATCAAACCCATAACCTGGGCATGTGCCCTGACTGGGAATCAAACCATGGCCTCCTGGTTCATAGGTCAGTGCTCAACCATTGAGCAACACTGGCTGGGCTAGAAATATTACTTTAGCTACAATGTGATATATAGCAATTGAAACAAGTAAGAACAATTAAGTTTTTCTTTCTTACCATTTTAAGTGAATATATGCAAAACTGAACACAATTTTGATCATATTTATATGATATTGTAACTAGGAAATAAAAATATTTTAATAGCAAGTACTTATATATGCTGAATTCTTATTATTGGTGTTATTTTTGTTATTTTATAAATTAAGGATATTTGAAAATAATAAAATGATGAATACCAATAGAAAAGTTACTCTTGTATCTGGTCTTTAGAAAAGAAGCTTTTTAATGTTAAAAAGTGATACAGTTCAAGGTGATACACCAAAGGTATCGTTTTACTACTAATAAGCTTAGCTAGCATCTGATGAGCAATTCTAAGCATTCTGCATAGATCACCTGATTCAATTTTTACAAGAACCCTAAGAAATACTATTTTGCAAATGAGAAAACAAGCTGAGAGAAGTAACTTGCCCAAGACTACACAATCATTAAGTGTTGGATGCAGGATTCAAACCCAGGTCTAGCTGTCACCAAAGCCCATACTTGTAAGTGTTATGCCACACTGAGAAAGGATCACAGTGTTTCTTTTTTCTGTAATTGTCCTTAGCAATTATACTTTACTGCCTTGTCGGACCCCCCAAAAGAATTTTCAATATACTTCAATAAATACCTCCTTATATCCAAGGAGGAGTAAAAAGCCATGGAGGATTTTTAAATGAAGAGAGGCATGTTGATCAGGATATGTCCCCTCTTGAAATAAAAAGATCTATATATATAAAATCCTAAGCGACTGTCTGACCATTAGACTGGCCAGTACCTATGATGTGAACTGACCATCAGGGGGCAGATGCTCAATGCAGGAGCTGCCAAGCTGCAGTGACTTGGCAGCTGAGGTTCTCGGGTGATGCACCAGGAACCAGAGAGGAGAGAGCCTGATTCGGGGGTGCGTCACCCGAGAACCGCCCTCTTGCAATCTGGAACCCCTCAGGGAATGTCGGGGAGCCGGTTTCAGCCCGATCCCTGCAGGCCAGGCAGAGGGACCCCACTGGTGCACGAATCTGTGCACTGGGCCTCTACTATTAGTATAAAATGATGAATTTATATTACTGCCTTTCAAATATACCATGTTTTCAGATTTTCTATAAAAATGTTGAAGAGAACAGTGGGAAAAGTTCAAAGTTAAGTAGCAATAAATAAAAAGGAACACGAGAGCAAATTACGTCTTCAACTGAATATTGAAATGTATGTTATTCTAGTTGTAACAAACTAGAAAATGAAAATGAAAAAAAAATACAGATAAAACTTTGAAAAAAACGGTATAATTTAAATTGTGGGAAAATGTCTGGCCAGGCTTAAAGCAGATCTAAAGATTGCACTTGCTTTGTAAATATTGGATGGCTTACAAATTACTTTAGTATATAAAAAAAGAAAAATGCTCAAAAGAAATGTCATCATAATCTATAAAAAAAGCACAGGATATGAAAGTAGGATTGTCCTTGTGATATCTGCATGGACTTTTATGACTCTGAACACAACTAACCTTCTTGAACCAGTTTTTTTTTTTTTTTTAAGTATTCTGATGACAAGGGTTTGTGTAGAGCTTTCCTATGGTGTTCTTATTTGATAAGACACAATAACCTCAAGAGGTGACTATTAAGAGGGTAGTCAGTTACTGACCATCCTAATAATACTGAATTTGAAGCTCAATCTGTTGATTTTCTTTAGATAAGACAGCCAGCTGATGTAGACTGGATTCCATCGCTGGGCTCTCCATTGCGCCAGGATGCCATTCACCTGTTCAAAGAACACCATACCCATAAAGTGGAAAGTGTTGGTCCTATCACTAACTTCAAAAGTGAAGTTCAGACATATTATCTTCTTAGAAGTGAAAATAAACCATATACAGTGAGAGGAAATAGTATTAACCCTTTCAGAAAATGAAACGGAAGTTCAGAAAGACATGATTTTTCACAAAGTCACCTGGTGGCTTCATCATAAGAAGGCACATAAACTTGACTGCACGTGTAGGAGACTGGCACTTTGAGAAAATCATTTTTTTTCTCTCCCTACATTTTCCCATTTTCTTTCTTCATATTCAAGTTAGTAACTGGCTTTGTACCTCAGTGCATCAGGGAGGTATGTGCTAGGACAGAAAATGGAGGGATTTTTAAGTTATTCTACTTCTGCTTTCCTAAAACCTAACCCCTCAGAATAAAAGCAGAGTTTGTTACAGAGATAAAAGAGAGATTCTCAGGTACATGCAGAGAGAGAGAGACAATATCCCCAATCTAGACCAAGATTTTTGCAGCTGAAGGAAAGAGAGAGGTCTTTGGATCCCAACGGAGCACCACTGTCTGTTTCCTGGCACCACTGTCTGGACGGCAGGATGACCCTAGGGAGGAATGGCATCATGATGCATCTAAGTAAACAGAAACAAAGGAATTCTAGGGGGGAAATCCATGTCTTGGAAGTAACAAATCTCTGCCAGGCCAGAAAGAACTATCTAGACACAACTCATGTCTCAGAGGTAAGCTATTATAAACAGACTAGAGGCCCGATGCACGAAAATTCATGCAAGAGTAAGACTTCCTTCCCCCGGCTGCCGGCACCGGCTTCCCTCTGGCACCTGGGATCTGGGCTTCCCTCCTCCGGCCGCCTGCAGGCACCCAGGACTGGGCTGGCTTCCCTCTGGCCCCGGCTTCATCAGGAAGGACGTCTGGTCTAATTAGCATATTACTCTTTTATTATTATAGATTATTATTATAGATTATCAGTGACCAGAATATACTCCCATTCTAGGAACTCTACCATAACCCGGGGAAGTAGAGAAAACCTTACACAGAACGGAGTGATTTTGTCCACCACTCAGTGACTAAGGATCAGAAATAAAGTTGAACTACAGAAGATGAATGGATATTTCTTACATTGGTAAATTTATAGACTCAGAATCTATAATGATTGTAGGATCTTGTCTCTTCTAAAAGACTGGTCTTCTGACTACTAGTCTAAGGTTTTTTCCCACATTATCACTGATGATGATGATGATGATGATGATGACAACAGAGGTCATAGTGATATAGTTCAAGGCAAAGAAAATAAATAATGATCTGAAACAGTTTCTTATCATTCCTCACATTGTTTGGTAACCTTCTACTTGTCTTGTATGTCTCATCCTAAATGTCATATCTCCCATAAAGAACTCCCTGATTCCCCTAGATGTGGCTGGGTGCTTCTCCTTTGTTTCCATGACAGTGTGTTAATGTCAACCACACAACATTGAAATTGTTTCCACATCTGCCCTCCTAATATATTTTAAGCATCATAAAGGCAGAGACAATCTTATTTCTCACAGTGCCTGGTACATAGTAGGCACTAAATAAATATTTGTTGAGTGAATAAATTATTGAATAAATAAATGGAAAGCCATTCCTTAAATACACATATAATTTTACCTTTTAAAAATGTACATTTTAGCCCTAACTGATTTGGCTCAGTGGATAGAGCATCAGCCTGCGGACTGAAAGGTTCCAGGTTCGATTCCGGCCAAGGGCATATGCCTGGGTTGCGGGCTTGGTCCCCAGTAGGGGGCGTGCAGGAGGCAGCTGATCGATGATTCTTTCTCATCATTGATGTTTCTATCTCTCTCTCTCTCCTTCTCCCTTCCTCTCTGAAATCAATAAAGAAATATATTTTAAAAAAATGTACATTTTAGCCCTAACTGATTTGGCTCAGTGGATAGAGCATCGGCCTGTGGACTGAAAGGTTCCAGGTTCGAATCCGGTCAAGGGCATGCACCTTGGTTGTGGGCACATCCCCAGTGGGAGGCATGCAAGAGGCAGCTGATTGATGTTTCTCTCTCATTGATGTTTCTAGCACTCTATCCCTCGCCCTTCCTCTCTGTAAAAAAATCAATAAAATATATATTTTTAAAATGTACATTTTATTACCTCTAAGGAATTTTAAATAAACAGAACCTAACAGGTTTATTCCACATCTTATCACACTTTCAATACTAAAGATGTCACAGTGCTCCAAAATGATAGACCACCTATAGATTTAGGGCCTCAGTGGGCTAGCAAGATGGTGTCATTAGAAGACATGGGCTACATAATCTTACCCATAATCTTTGAAAGTTTTAGCACAGTAATTCATTTTCACAGGACTTTCTACTTTATAATATCATTCCTCTTGGTCTTAAATTTTTTAAAAATGGGGTCAAGAGAATTGTTTCATAATGGAGGTGATTTGGCCATAATTTTTGAAATAGCTTTGAGAAACTTACTAAAAAATGAACTTGTGCAGAAAGCTTACTAGTTGGAATTCAGAATGACTGACTGGACAGAAGAAACTGGGTAAAACTCATGACCCTTTGCTGACAAAGCAACCTACATTAAGGATACAGAGCCCTCATGCCTTGACTGCTACAAATTCCTGAGCAGGAAGTATAGCTGGGAACAGGTTCTCCTCCCCCAGTAAGAAAAAGATTTTATACGTCTCAGCCTTATACTAAAAATATTTTAAAATCACTGATAAGGTAAAATGTTAAGAGTATATAATTAAGAAAGAAGAGCGAGCATTCTTGTAGTTTAGTGAATATATTGTTATAGGATGGATTGATTAATTGAATGATTGGCAAAGACATAGAATGTTTTAAAGTCAATGTTTTAAAAATGCAATATTTTATGCACATCTTCTCACTGACTAGACTCTCCTATCCAAAGGAGAAACCATTTTTGGTATCAAAATATCATTTGCACACTTTACCAAAACATAATAACTATAAAAGAAATCTAATTAACATCATTTTAGTGCCATGCCTATTGTTTGCTCCATAACATACTAGCACTCCTAATCAGTAACTGAATACAGAAGTATTCTTCTGTTTCTCTCTCCAGATGCTCTCTCTGTGTGCCTTCTGAATTCATGAGTATTTTCCAACATCAAGAGTCTTGCAGCTTTATGATTTGCAGTAACCTTTTCAACCAAGGTCAAGATGACCCTTTTGAGAGATTTTTAAATCTAAAAATTCTTTAATAAAAATTATTTAGCCCTAACTGGTTTGGCTCAGTGGATAGAGAGTCAGCCTGCGGACTGAAGGGTCCCAGGTTCGGTTCCAGTCAGGGGCACATGCCTGGGTTGCAGGCTTGGTCCCCAGTAGAGGACATGCAGGAGGCAGCCAATCAATTATTCTCTCTCATCATTGATGTTTCTATCTCTTTCCTTCTCCCTTCCTCTCTGAAATATATATATAAATATATATATATATGAATTATCTATTTTACTGTGACTTACAGAAATTGAAAAAGTTTGAAAACTATCTTTTTTCACCACTCTCTGGAAAGATTCAGTATGTAACTATTTTTTATTGGCTGGGGGGGGGGGAGGGAAACTATGAAGTTTTGTGAAGTAGAAAAAGCATCTGGATATAAAACTAATATAACAAACATGAAAGTTTAAACACAAATTTGCAAAAGGTGCAGTCAATAAATTCAGGTACATATTTTGCCCTTTAGAGAATCTGGGAAAAAAAAAGTTATTTTAAGAAGTTAAGAAAAACTAAAGATAGAAAGAGACTATACCCAGATAATGAAAGACAAATATAAATTAGTAAGATACTACAAAATGGAAATTAAGCCACAAAGAGCAGAAAACAGATAATGAATTTAAAAAAGCTTTAAATGAGGAAGGAATAAACAGAAGAGTTCTAAGGGGTTCCCTCCCCAGGTAGAGGAAGAAAAAAAGAAAAATAGAAGTGGCAGGAAAGACCGTGAATCCAGAAACAATCTCAATTTCAAAGATGCCCATGAGATATATGACAACAGCATCTCTTTGAATTCTAATTACACATATTTGTTAAATATTTGTTTTAATCATATTTTAGCTTTTTTAAAAAGAACAATGCCAATGAATTGTGAAAATTATAGTATTTAACTTTCAGTACTTGGCGAAAATAAGTTTACACATACTCCATTATATAACTGAGAACAGTTTCAAAAAAAAAAAAAAAAGACTTCAAAGGAAATTAGTGTCAGAAAAATGAAAAATGTCAGGTACTTTTTTACCAATTTAAAAGTTCAGAAGATAATAGGACAATATTTTTAAAACAGAAAGGAAATGAGTGCCAACCTCAAAGTATTAAAAGCATAGTTTTCTCTTACATAGTTAATAAAAAGAGAATAAAAATTGTTCAAAAAAGAAACTGCAATGTACTAAAAAAAATTCTGGTGAAGCATATTTTATCATTAAAATAGCAACTTTCCATTGAAAACACAGGTAAGGACACAACTATCATTAACCTTTATTTCTTACATTAATCCATCTTGAAAATAGATAGAAGTTTCATTGAAATAGCACTTTACCATGATCTTGCATCATATCAGATAATGCTAATATAACTGATCTTGGATTAGCCCTGAATTTTCAAATTAAAATAGGTCAAAATGTGCTACAGGTTCAGTTGGGAACAAATCAAGTTATTACTGTAGAAAAGAGAATCCTGAATGAAAAGCAACTCTCAGAGAAAAAAATCTCTAATAAAGAAATGAAAAGTTGGTAAAACTTAGATCTATAAAAATATGAAGAGAGTGGGGGTGGTAGAGGTAGGAAGTAATGTCATAAAGCAAAAAGCAGTGAATACAGGAATTGGAGGTACACCAATTTTAGCTTATCTAAGAACAGTTAAGAATAGTACCTAAAAATGGACTCAGATGTCACACATCTATTCCCACTTCCCAATCATAGAATCTCCTCTCTACTTTTACAATAACATAAAATAGACACCAAATAAAAATTTCTTATTTTAATAAGAATATATTAAATAATGAGTAAACACTTGGCTCAATGAAGATAGTTATTGCTAAAATTACATTAATCTAGCTCTCCTGTCATATCCACCAGATGTAACAATGAAAGAAAAAAACAAACCGACCTAAGAGGACAGTACTCCCTACAGAATAAAAATCCAGGTTATACTTTAAAATATTTGTTTTACTCATATTTTAGAAATTATACAAAAGTAAGCTTAGCCAATTAAAAAATATAATGCACATGTCATAATTTGTTTGGCTAGTTGTCTATAAGATTAAAAAATATAACTTAATATTAATAGTTTTAAGAGATTAAAAACAAGATACATTTTTCTAACTAGATCAATTCACAAAGTAAATTAAATAATGCATATACTTTAGTATAACTCAAATATATACAGTTTTTGCTAATTAGAACTTGATTCCTTAAAATCTGATCCATTACAATCAATCCATTGTTAATGAAGGAAGGAGGTGGGGGGGGGGGAGAGGAAGAAGGAAAGAGGGAAAGAAGGAGAAAGGAAGAAAGAGGGGGAAAAGGAAATAAAATTTAAATTATTTCTCATTAAGTATGACTTTTAATCATGTATAAGCAATTCTTGTAACTTCCTTTCAAGTTAGGAACTCTTAAGAGGCTCAGCTCACTGGGTTAGAAACCTGAAAATCACCCTGCTAGAACCTTTTCTCCTCCTTCCCAGTTATCTTTTCTCCCTGGAGAACAATAAGTGGTAGAAAGAATAAAAACACACTACAAGTTAAATAAGTGAAGCAGCTATATCCTTTATTGGCTACATTACTAAAACCATTTTTGTTCCAGATAAGCCCATTGTGTCATGTATGGACAGGTGTGGCTCCAAAATCTCAGAGACAGTTTACTTCTCTCAGTGATATTATGGGGAAGAGAGGGAGAAGGGAATAATCCCAGTCTTAAATCCTTGTGTGCAAAGGGGTGTTTCTAGGTGTTTCAAATGTCCATCTCCACGGAGACTGGTTGGGTAAAGCATCACACTGTTTCCTCAGAGCACCTTCCAAATCGACAGGTAGAAGGATCAATCATCCTGCACAGGCAGGTTCACTTTAACCTTCACCCCCAAACTTCAGTTTCCGATCGTAGCAACTCACACAACTGGTCAGCATTTAGATCTACGATAGCCCAGTATAATAGAGTTCAAGGGTGTTCATATAAATTTTGATTCAAAACCCTTGAGAAAACCTTGTAGTTGATCTGACCTTCCATACCATGTCATTCATATATATATCTGGTTTCACTACGATCCTTAACAACAAAGATAATGTGCAGCAAAGCTACGCTGAAATGAATCTCCCAAGGACTAAGCTATAATAAACTACACTTTAGGAAACCACTGATCTTGATCAGTTTAAGGGAGGGATAAGAGGTGGGGGTTCGGGTGTTTGATTCATTTGGGGAACTTGCCAATCATGTTATCGGATGAGGCATACATCTCGAAGAGCACAGCAGTTACTAAACTCGTACTTTAGCACAAAAGTGAAGATTCACACTAACGTAAGCCCAAATATGAAACATATTTGTAATCAAAAGATAAATACTAAATCCATAATTTTGTTCAGTGCAAACAACTTTGCTGTTTTTTTACAATATGTAATTCACTTGATAAATATTAAATCTATGAGAAAGAACTCGACTGTACACGTTTCTTTTTTAAAGATTGCTTAAAACTGACCTTTAAAATGCTAAAGTAGATCCCAAATCTATGCCGATTATGGTGATTTAGACCTCCTGCTTTATGAAATCATCCATGTCTGCAATTAAATACGATCGTCCTACTTCATTTCACTTTAGCAAAATAATATTACTGAATGATGTGCCACAGAAAAGATGTTATTGTAATCAATATTTGCCCAAGCCAAATTTTACTTTCAACAGGAATACAATTTAAATTACAACTACCAGAACCAAGAAATATATATTACATAGGAAGCTTCATAGCCCACCTTTCTTCTTGACTGGCATTCTTGGTCTTTCCACTGCCACAGGATTCAAGATCTCTTTTCAGGTCTCAACTTTATCCAGCTGGATTGAGGCCAAGAGTCAGGTAACTGTTGCAAACCACTCCACCTATTTGGTTTTGAAATCCAGGCTGTCTTCTCTTTCAGATAAAGAAAAAATAATGTATTTTTTCCACAGTTAAACTTTTGAAACTGCCCACAGAAGTTTAGAGAAATATAACTTCGATTTTTTATAAAATAGCACTGGTTTTTTAAAAAGCTGAGGAAATTATTGTAAGCTTAAAAAACGTTATTAAAACTCCTCTTCAGGCAGCAACATTTTTGGAGTTCAATGACTAACTCAATTAAGGCACACACCAAATTTACAAAGCTGTTTCATTCCTCAACACATGATCGAATTCAAAGATGATCTGGTTGATGGATGATAAAGATCCTCCATCCTTTAGAGAAAAATTTAAATGCCCTCCATCCTCCCCCCCAAAAAAAAAAAATACTTTTGAAAACCTCTTGGACTCTGATCTCTAAAGAGGTGGGTGAGTTTGAACAGTTTTCCGGAGCAGAACACAGACTGAAAGGCCCCTTCCTGCTTCCTGGACCAGAAGTTCCAGATCTCACCCCTCAGTAAGGCAGGATCCAGCTTGCTGTCACTTTCATTTTTCTTCTTCTGTGCTCTCCGAGCCCCTCAGGCTTGATCCTTCATGCCCCCTCTGATTCTGATCCTCCCATGTATTAACCGAGAGGACTGAAAAGAAGGAGAGCCATCCCCTGGCGTGGAGACATTAAAGTGACAGTGCTACTCAATGGGCACTTGATGCAGGATGAGTTGGCGAAGCAGATCTCTCCACACTGGAGTCATTCACATCGTGCCATTCCTTCGCCTCCAAGCAGCTGCCTACCCAGCGAGGAAAAAAACATCGAAGACTGTTCCAGAGCAGTCAAACCTTCCCGCAAAGGTGTTTTCGGAGACGCTGTCGTACGGTATTAGGCATGTGAGCACCAGCTGTGCAAAGGGTGGGCGATCTCCTAAATGAGAGCGTTCGGCCGCTGGGCTTCCACCTCCACCCTTTCTCTCAACCTCTCTCCAAACTGCCCACCTTCCTTCTGCAGAAAAAGGCAAGCGATGTCGGCCACCGCTGGCCACCCCTGCCCACACCCCGCTCTCATAGAGAAGAGCACAGAAAGGTCCTGCACCCTCCACGCGGTGAAGTGTCTGCTCAGGCAGGAGAAACAGCAGCGCTGGAAATTATATAACTCTCGAATTTGGCTCCTCTAAGACATGGAGACTGGAGGGTCGGGGGTTGCTGGTCTGGGAGACAACTGCTGGGCACAGAACGCGCTGCAGCAAAAGGGCGCCAGGCCTCCTCGCTGCGACCCCCGCCCCGAAACACTGGCTGGCAAGGGGGGGGGGGTCTTCTCGGGAAGTGGGGTGCAACTGTCTCTCGGGTCCCTTTCTAAGCGGAGTGAAAGGATGGAATATGAGGGCACTAGAGACTGGGGAGAGGAGTCAGACCGCTGCGAGGGGAGGAGGCCCGTCGGAGATGCCCTGGCGGCCGGTTGGGGGCTCGGGGGAGGAAGTGCCCGAGAAGCGGGAGCCTTAATACACGGTCCAGGCCAGAGGGGCGAGCTCCTTCCAGGAATGACAGGGGCGGGCAGCTCGCCCCAGCTGAGGCGCCCAGAAGCGAGGGAAACGCGCAGCTACCTCCCCGTGTTCGCGACGCCCCACGTTCCCCTCCAGGTGGGAGAGAGGGAGCTGGGCTGACAAATAGCCGGGCTGGGGAAGGCGGGGCTGGCGGGGGGGCGGGCCTACGGGCGTCTGGGCCTCCCCGAGGCCAATGAGCAGCCGTCATTTCGGGACGCCGCGCCCAATCACAGCCAGGATGGAGGGCGCGGCTTTTGACTGGGTCGGGGCGGGCCGGGACCGCCAGAGAGAGAGAGGCGTGAGCCAGCGACACCGCCCACCCCGGCGCCGGGGGCCCCGCCCACCCGCCAGTCACGTGAGCGCCAAGATGGCGGCGCTCGGGCGTGAGGCGGGGGCTGACCCCGGAGCGAAAGGTGTGGTGCCGGTGGGAGCTGGGGAAATGCCCAAGGTAGGCGGGAAACCCGTGGAGGGGTTGGGACCGTGATTTCTGCAGCCTCGCGGTGTTGGCGGACTCTTCTGAAATGATGCAAGTACAAAGGATTTGAAAATCTCAAAGAGAACAGCTCCCAAGTGCAAGGGTCTTTCAATTACGTCCCAGTTGCCATGGAAAGAGGCGGAGAGAAAGTAGGAGACCTCAAGTCCAGTCTTGATTGCTTGCCGCTTGTCTTCTCTTGCCCCTGAGCCTTTGCACTGGCCTCACCTTCAACTTGAAATAACTCCCAAGCACCTCTTCCTCCCCACGCCCGCGCCTGTCAAATTCTCCGCTTTCGGCTATCTTGTTTTGATTGATTCTGTTGTAGGCAGCGGCACTGCGGGGGTCAGGTCACACCAAAACCAGGGTTCAGCAACCTCGGTACTTGGGTTCTGGCTAGGAAAGAATTCAGAGCAAGACCCAAATAACGGTAAGAACGTGTATTTGGTGAATCACAGAGGGAGGAGAAGTAACTCCTGGAAGAAACGGGCTTAGGAAACAAGTTATGGAAGTAAAGGAAGGGCCCTTGGAGGCTGGGCGGGAGGAAGCTGAAGGTAACCAGCCTGGGTGGGGAAGGGAAGGGAAAAGGCACTGCGGCTCCCTGGAGGGAGAGCCGGCTGGGGCCTGTCCCCAGGGTTTTAAGGGTGGAGATTTCAGGGGCGGTCCCAGGAGAAGATCTCCATAGAAGATTCAGCAGCTTTCCAGGTGTGTCCTCTCAGGGTTGTGGACTCTACTGATGGATTGGCGGGCACCAGGATAGGGGGGTCATTATTCAATGCAGCTGGTCCCAGCTTCAGCCTGGGCTGGTTTTTGTAGTTGATCTGGGCCTGGAGCTGAAATACAAGCATAGATGTTATCTATAGGGAGGAAAGGTCAGGGCGTCCAAGCCACGTGACCAACCTGCTAGGGGAAGAAAAGTCACCCTGGGGCGAGGTCCCACCCTACAGTTGATTGTCCCTTGCTACCCCCTAGGGCAGTGATGGGCAACCTTTTGAGCTTGGTGTGTCAAACTTCGCCAAAAAACTGAGCATAACTCGGGTAGTGTGTCACTTTGAGGAAAAAACATTATTTCGCAAATGTTTCATCCTCAGGAGCAGCAAATGTTTCATCCTCGGCTGCCCTCAGCAGCCGCGTGTCAGCACTGTGTCATAGGTTCTCCATCACTGCCCTAGGGCCTTCTGTACCTGGCCCATCATCCTTGCTCTGCTCTTGTCTAACCACCTACAATTTTAGAGAGAGAATGGGGGAGAGAGAGAAACATGGATTTGTTCCACTTATTTATGCATCTATTGGTTGATTTTTGTATGTGCCCTGACCAGGATTGAACTGTAACCTTGGCTATAGGACCACACTCTAACCAACGGAGCTACCCTGCTGGGGCTCAGTATTTGTTTAAATGTCACTTACTACGGAAAACCTTCCCCACACTTTCCTAGCTAGGTTAAATTTGGCCTTATGTTTTTTGTTTTGTTTTGTCTTGTCTTTCTGACACACTAGAGGCCTAGTGCACAAAATCTGTGCACTTGGGGGGGTTCCCTCAGATCGGCCTGCACCTTCTTGCAGTCTGGGAGCCCTCAGGGGATGTCCAGCTGACAGGGAGTGGGCCTAAGCCGGCAGTCGGACATCCTTAGCACTGCCGCATAGGCGGGAGAGGCTTCCGCCACCACCACTGCGCTTGCCAGCCGTGAGCCTGGCTTCTGGTTGAGTGGCGCTCTCCCTGTGGGAGTGCACTGACCACCAGGGGCCAGCTCCTGCGTTGAGCATCTGCCCCCTGGTGGTCAGTGCGCGTCATAGTGACTGGTCGTTCTACCCTTCGGTCAGTTTGCATATTAGCCTTTTATTATATAGGTTCATTCTGTTTAAGTTACCTGCCTGTTTGTCCTGACCACCCTCTGGGTTGTGGATTCCTGAGGACATGACTACATCTCGTCATTATCTCAGGGGCTATCAAATGAGGAATGAATGTGGTATAAAACTGAAAGTCAGGTGACACAGTACAATAAAAGCACTACATAACCTAAGCTACTTTGCAAACTATAAACCTTCATAAATTCACTTTCTAGTATATTGAGTGGCCTTGGACTAATTTTGACATAAAATGTTGGTTATAGCAAAATCGTTACATTTCAATACCTGTTAAAAGTCTATCAGAAAGTTACCCACCTATTTTTGCTTTAATAACAGTGCCTTCCAAAGACTAGGCAGGCACTCAAATATTTGCTGAACTGTTTGAGTATTTTAGGATTATAATCCTGGGTGTCCGTGTTCCCTATATATTAAGAATGCAGACAAGGTAGAAGGTTGATACAGGTCATTGCCTGAAAGTTTTCTTTGTGGGGAGTAAGGAATTTCAGTGACTTAGATGATAGCAAAACAAATTTATCCAAGGTCTCTGATTATCATGTTACTGACTTCTGCCTTCCTAGAACATTATAGAGCCTCCCTCGGATATTACTATCTCTTCTCTTCTATTTCCCATTTAGATGTCAGAGAGAGGCAAAAGATTAAGTCTAGTCCTGAGAAATTGTAATTTGTAATTTTTTCCCTGTCCTCCCCAGATATTATAAAAAAGAAAATAGAACTACCCAAGTACAGTCTGTAATGATGCAGGGAAGGAAACTGGCCCATTATTATTGTGTAATACCATATACCAAGTTTCAAAGGAGCCCTTATCTTCAGGATACTGATACCAGAGATGAATTGGCCTGGCCTTTCATTAGTTAGGCTTAGTACTGCTGCATATCATTTATTCAGTAAGTGAATATTACAGTGATGTTCAACATGTGTCCATTGACTACCAGCATAAAAAGAATCACTGGGTCCTTGCTGGTTTGGCCCGTGGACTGAAAGGTCCCAGGTTCGATTCTGGTCAAGGGCATGTACCTCAGTTTCAGGCTCCTCCCCAGCCCTGGTTGGGGCGTGTGTGGGAGGCAACCAATCGGTGTGTCTCTCTCACATCAGTGTTTTTCTCTGTCTCTCCCCCTCCCTTCCACTCTCTCTAAAAGTCAATGGAAGAATATCCTCAGGTGAGGATTAACAACAACAATAAAGAATCACTGGTGCTACTAAAATGAAGATTTCTAGGATTCACTCTACTCCTACTGAATCCAGATATCTCAGGAGGAAGTTCAAGAGACTGCATTTGAAATAAATTTCCACTGTGATTCTTGTGCACACTAAATGTTGAGAATCACTGACTTATTAAGTATCTTCTGTGTTATTATACTTAATCCACTCTAATTCTCTTGCCCTGTACTCCTGAAATATGAGATTTAGTCTGTGCCCTTGACTAAATTTAATGTTGCTAATGTGGAGGTTGGTATAAATTGTGAAGGGCCATAGATTTTTAATATCTATTCATTGGCAAACCTGGAGTCTCATAATGCTTGTGTGCCAAAAGATTTAATGACTGTTTTTATTAAAAATTTTCATGGAGATCTGAGAGTCTTACCCAGAACACAACATTCAGAAAGGAACCTTTCTGAGAATCTAGTTTTTTGTTTTATTCTGTTTTCCCACTGGTTTTTGTTAAGATGCTATTGACCAAATACTCGTGGTCCCTTGACATTGACAGCCATCTCTTCATACATCACACTTGGGACACAGGAACCTTCCAGCCCTAGTGCCAGTGCCATGGGTCCTGGCTCACTGGTGTACCACACGGCAGTTTCCAGTAAAGTCCCTGCTTCGCCCTGGGCACTACTAAGAAGTTGGACATATAACTTATATAATCGGGAGCCATGATCCACTGTCTCTTCCTAGCCTGGAACACTGTCCCTCTTTCTGAAGTTCACTCTCACTGTTCTCCAAGGCAGTCCCTGCTCTCTCCCATCTCTCGAGGAAACTCAACATAATCTCCAAAATGAGTGCAGGCTTTCAGTCTCTTTCATAGGATAGAGATTGTTGTCAAGAAGTAGCTACTGTTTTCTTCCAGCTCTGATAAAGCTAGAGCAAGGAGAACTGCAAAGGGCCTGGCTACCTTGGGGAAAACTAGAAGGAAAACAAAAATATTTCAGTAAGTTATCCTTCTACACTATGTCCTGAAGCAAGTCAACCTTTCTGAACCTTATGTTTCTCATCTGTAAAATTGGAGATGATTATTGTCCTACCAACTTTTCAAAATTATTGTGTGAATCAAAAAAGCCATTGTCTAGCAGATAATAAGAGCTCACTAAATGTTGATTGACTCACTAACGAAGTAGGTAAAAGCAGATGACAATATTTGACACATTACTAGAGCCTAAATGTTTTTAATCGGAATCTGTAGAATTTATAAGGTCTAATATTAATATCATTAGCTATTATGGTTCTCTAATTTTGTGTTTTCCAGGACATCAAGATGGCAACATACACACGTGGTCAACCCAACCCCTCTCTAGGAGATAACAAACTCGGATCAATGGTCATTGAAATCATAGAAAAAAAAATTGAGTATCTTAGAAAAGAAAAGTAAGAGACACACACAGACTGAAAATCAATTACTTTTTTCTGCAGATCTGTATTTCTGTTGTTTCTGAATATCTAAGATTCTCTTAACTTTATTGAGTTGGTTATGAAGAAAGCTTATTTTAAAAAAAAATGGAGAAAAACATGGGTAGATGAAAATAGTGGTCTATTAGAATATTGGAACTGTGGATAATTACTTTTGCTTCTTAAAAAATGGCCAAAATTGTTATTGAAATGTTATTTGTGCAATAAACATTTTTAAATTAAAAGTAATTAGGAAAGCCCGGCCAGTGTGGCTCAGTTGGTTGGAGAGTTGTCCTGTACACCAAAAGATTGGGGTTTGATTTCCGATCTGAGCACATACCGAGGTTGCAAGTTCGATCTCTGTTTGGGCACGTACAGGAGGCAATTGACCGATGTTTCTCTTTCTCTCCCTTTCTCTCTCTTTAAAATCAATTAAACACACACACACACACACACACACACATATCCTCAAATGAGGATTTAAAAAACTTTTTTTTTTTAGTAATTAGGAGAGTACCATTTGGAGGCTACTTATATTTAATTGATGATCAGTTGTAATTCAGTTTAGAATTGATTACCTTAACCACAGTGCTGAGTTCAACAAACAGGAATATAGATTCCATGATGTACATATAGTTTCACATTACCATTTTGACTTTTTAGATTTTTAGAGCTCAAAAATAAAATCAAAGATGTTGACTTTATACCTTATACATTTCTGGATTTGGGTATGGGTCAGAATAAGTAAAACTAGATCTAGCAAATCTCTTTGGATGAAGTTTTGGAAATCCTTGACAAGTTACTTTAAATGTATCTGGACTAATTAAAAAATAGTTATTTTCTAGAAGACCTAACCAAATGTAAACAACTTTTTTTTCGAATGACCTTAAGAGCAGTATTCTTGGATTTAGATATAAAATTTGGCTACATTGTAACACAGTCATATTTCTTTGTGGCCAAAATGTATTCTCTCTTTAAAAGAGCTCCATTTTAGAACCACTGTAAATATTCTCAGAAAGAGAATTATATCCTCTGATTAGAATGAAAGTTCCATGAGGAGTAGGATTTTTTTCTTTATTCACTGCCCTATCCTCAGCATGTACATTTCATATAGTAAGTGCTCAGAAATATTTGATGCTGAGTAAATATCTGATAACAAATGACTACCTGGGAAAAGATGTATCCATTAGAAAAATGTTAACCTTGATTATTGTTTTTCCATCAGTACTTTAAATATACGTGGGACACTGCTCATTGGAACAACAGCTGGTTTCTCTGGAATATTGGCAAACTTCCTTTTCAGACACTGCTTCAAGGTTAAACATGATGTTTTGAAGACATATGCATCATTGACTACACTTCCGTTTTTGTCTACCTTAGTTACTTATAAGCTCCTTGTTACCGATGCTTTGTATTCAGGTAAATTTAAATTCATTAAAGTATAATATGTTCATGTCTAAGTAAAATTACTCATTAACATATACTGTTGCTACTGCTAATAATAATCCCTTACAGCCGAAACCGGTTTGGCTCAGTGGATAGAGCGTCGGTCTGCGGACTGAAGGGTCCCAGGTTCGGTTCCGGTCAAGGGCATGTACATTGGTTGCGGGCACGTCCCCGGTGGGGGGTGTGCAGGAGGCAGCTGGTCGATGTATCTCTCTCATCGATGTTTCTAGCTCTCTGTCCCTCTCCCTTTCTCTCTGTGAAAAATCAATAAAATATATTTAAAAAAATAATAATAATAATCCCTTACATTTGTGTATTGCTTTACCACTTACAAAGTACCTTCACATATATTGTCCTATTTCATCCCACAATAGCCCTCCTAATGAGACAGGGCAAGTCTTTTTTACAAATAAGCAGCAAAAACAGAGACATGTTCAAATCTAAGCAGCAGCATAATATGCTGAGAAAAAAGCAGGCTTTGGCAGATTACACACGATTTCAGATCCTAACTCCTATTTGAATTTTGTGACATCGGGCAAGTCATTTAATCTGAGACTCAACTGAGTCTTATCTATGAATTAGGACTAAATACTTACCTCACAGGATTGTGAGAATTAAGATTGTGTATGTTAAATGCCTAACATAGTATCTGGTATATTATGGGCTTCTAATGTTGTTTCCTGCCTCCTCCCATTATGTTAAGTTTCACATCTAGTAACTGATGGAGCCTCTCATCCCTGTTCATTAGATCCCTGCTTAAATCTCTCTTCCAAGCCAGGGAAACCTTCTCTGACTCCCTCAAGGTTTCTAGATACATTCTCTATACATTTTACCTTCAAAGCATTGTGTACCCTTAAAATTATTTATAAATATTTGTCTAATGTCTTTCTTTCCTGATTGACTAGCCTGAAGGTTAGATATTGGGTCTCTTTTATGCAACACTGTACCCTTAGCACTTAGCTTATGCCTGACACATAGACAATAAAAATGGATTAACCTAGAATCCAGAGGTCTGGTAAGCTAGTTTAATTATTTATTATAAAGTTTCTGCAGCAACCATATATGTAAGAGATAATTTTCCTAATGTAAAGTGTAATAAAAGCACTTTTAAGACTGCATTTAGTCAGTCATATGCTGTAGACTGAATTTCTAATATTCCTACTGTTTCACTGTGGTTGAGGACAGTGCAGATAACTACTCTTTGAGGGCACATGACTTTCCTAATGTTTATCCTAAGTTTTAAAGGGAGATCAAATTTACTTGTGTTTTCCAGGTAATATAAGCATGGAAGAATATGCTCTGAGAAGTTCACTGGTTAGCATAGTATGTGGTGTTTTATATCCAACTGGTTTGGCTTTTTCTAAAAATGGACGTCTGGCAGTAAAGTAAGTCTGTCTATTCCTTCTCTTCCTTACTTGTTTAAAAAAAAAAATATATAATATATATATATAAAATCTCCTTATTCTTTAGCTACCATTGACACATTTTAATCAAAATATAGTAGTTTGATATTTCAGATAGCTAACTTTTAACATTTTTTGCTAGCTACATGAAAGACCTAGAATAGAAATTATCAGTGTAGGAAAAATCAAATTCTTCATGGAATATGCATCCAGAAGTACTTACCTATTTTTCCTTTTTAGGTACCATACTGTTCCACTGCCACCAAAAGGAAGGGTTTTACATCATTGGCTGATGCTTTGTCAAACAGATATAAAAGGAATGTTGGTTCCTCTAGCCTTTCAGATAGTCTTTGGAACGTATATAGGTATACAACATTATGAAAAATTTCAGAGTACATTAGAGAAAACTGTACATGAAGATTAACCAAATAGTGAATGGATTTTTTTATGGTGAGGACTCAGGTATTGCTGAAAGAGTTCAAAGTAACTCTGGACAATTTGTTTCTATTCTTTTGCCTAGTGTATAGCAGGTTCTCAATAAATATTCAGGAACTCAATAAATAAATATAAGTTCTTTCTTTCTTCCTCATTGTATGTGGAAATGGTTTTAGGCCTCAAGTTGTGATCTATACATTTACATACTGTCACTCATCAAACATTTATTGAGCAACAACTGCCCCTCAGGCACTGTGTTACAAGTAATAAGAAATGGTCCTTATCCAGAAGGAACTCACAATTAGAAGATAAATTAAAGATATGAACACACAGCATGAGAGAGTTTGAGAGGTATACACATAATTCTGTGGGCACATTGAGGATGTGGATCTTAACTATTTGGGCAGAAGGGAAAACTATAGAGAAAAAGTGACATTTGACCTAAATTTTTAAGAAGATGAAAGTTCATAAGAAAGCAAAATATAGAAATAGCATACAGCCCATTCCTTCACTCTAAACTCTGATTCAGCTAGCTTCTTATAGTTAACAAATTCTTTTCACTGTGCTGTTTAAAGAACATATATTGAGTGCCTACTGGCTATGCATTTATATAGGCACCAGGGGTACAAAGATTCAGTCCCTACCTTCATCAAGTTTAAAACCTAAAGGAAGAAATCAAAGCATGCATCTTTAAGTCTGCTAGGGCATTCCTGAGTTACACATTTATCTTAGTTTAGGAATAAACACTTTCTGATGAAAAGAAAAGATACAGAATGGAACCCCACAGCCCATTCTCCTTGTCTTAACCATATTCATAGTGATATTAAAGATTTGATCATCTGAGGTCCCAAGCAACCCAAAGCAGAAATGGAAGTCTTAATACGGTGTTTATGGCATCATATATAACGAAGTAAAATACGTGTACTCTTGCTAATGAAAAAAAAAAAAAAAGACTAGCCATCTAGCTTTGTATTCTCAGAACAATTTATGATACTTGAAACTCTAAGGAAAGGGCAAGTAATTGGGGGTGGGGCGAAGGAGGTGCAGGGGGAATCAAGTCAAATAGATAACTAGATCAGTGGTATTCATATTTTAACTCTTAAATTAGTATATGAATACATGAATACTTTCTCATTGTGAGATACTCAAATGACCCAGAATATATATACAAGGTGGGGCAAAAGTGGGTTTACAGTTGTGAGTATGTGAACACAGAGACTACTTGTATTATTATTTATTAATCGTATTATTTTCCATATGAGCAACTGTAAACCTACTTTTGCCCCACCCTGTGTATAAATATTTGCTAAATAGAACAAGACTTGAAAAGTTCTCCAAGCCTAACCGGTTTGGCTCAGTGGATAGAGCGTTGACCTGCGGACTGAAGGGTCCCAGGGTTCAATTCCGGTCAAGGGCATGTACTTTGGTTGCTGGGCACATCCCCAGTGGGGAGTGTGCAGGAGGCAGCTGATCGATGTTTCTCTCTCATCTTGTTTCTAACTCTCCCTTCCTCTCTGTAAAATATCAATAAAATATATTTTTTAAAAAAGTCCTCCTCTCCCACTTCATCCTATTTCTACTCTATTCTCAGGGGTAACCACTATCACATTAGCATGCCTCTTGCAGTTTTCTTTTGTTACATATTTTTAAAATAAACTGTATTATCCATACATATTATGCTGAAAATTTTCACTTAACCATATGTCTTGGAGATCTTTCTAACTCATTACATATACCAACACATTCTTTTTAGTGGCAGTACATTCTTGATGATTCCAGTATTCACGTAGATGATCCTTCCAGCACCCTGGTCTCTCTACCACTTATTCCCATGGTCATACTTTAGACCTGTCTGAAATAATAGTCAGTAGCCACTATTCAGTATTTGAAGTGTGAATATTCTAAATTGAAATGTGTAAAATACACATCAAGTTTTAAAGACTTTACTATGTAAAAAAAGAATATAAAATATCTTATAAATAATCTATTGATTACATGTTGAAAGATTACTCAGTAGTATTGGGTTAAATAAAAGAAAATTTTGTTTTTTCAATGTGTCTACTAGGAAATTTCAAATTACATACATAACTCACATTATATTTTCATTTCTACTATGTTGCTCTAGACCTTGTCATTATCAAATTCAAATTATTCACATTCTCAATTTTAAAATCCAATTTTATCACTATCTCCTGTCCTTCAAGTTCATTTCATTCTCCGGCCACAACTCCAGCATTACTTCAGCCTCACCAGAACCTATAATCCATCAGTCCCACTAACTTTTCACCGTCCCTCATCCCCTCACATCCTTATTGCCCTTCTCCACTTTCAGACACATCAATCTTTTGAAAGTTTCCCAATCTTGAGGCAAAAAGATAAAAAACAAAAATGAATCTAGCTAAAGAAAACCAAGAGGTTTTTTTGAATTTTCTGTTCATGTCTTTTGATCATTTGAATTGTAGAAGCTCTATAAATTGTTTTATGTCCTCATATGCTTACGTAGTAATCTGGGACATACAGCAAAGTTGACTTATGTTCATCCTCCCTGCCATATGAAAGCAGAAGAGACTTATATTTCACTCCATGATTTCAATTTGCCTTTTCTACAATAGAAAAAGCTAGGAATTCTTGCCAAAGTGGTTGTAATACTATAGGTCTGAAAGAGGAAATTAAGGAAACCTTCATTTGGGTGAACCACAATGAAGAAAAGCAGCAAGAGGTGTCAGATACAGCCTGGTTCAAATCCTAGCTTCACTAATTACCAACAAGTTATTTCACCTCTCTGCATCTCAGTTCCCTCATCTGTAAAACGAGGAATAAAGATTGTATTAAGTCGGGATTAAATTAGTTCATATACATGAATAAAACAAGAAGTCTCTATGTGTTGCAGCCATTTTTGTCATTGTTATTACTGCATACATAGCCTGTAGTTACAAGTTTAGCATTTTCCTAGGAAACATTATAAAGAAGCACAACAAAGAAAATTCACAAGATATATTTCATTTGAATAAATATGTATTCATTTATTCAGATGATACTGATTTTGACAACTAGTGTATGAAACACATTGTATACCACACATTGGGCAAGCCTCCTAACCTTTCTATGTTTCCTCTGAAAACATACTAACAACTGCTTTGAAGCGAGGTTATAAAGATGACCTGGTATATAGGAGGTGCCCAATAAATGTGTTCACGTTGTCTATTTTCCTTATTGGGTGTATAACAATGCCTAAGATGTTGTCCCTGCTATGAGAACTTCCTTTCTCTTTTGTCTTTTCCCCCCTTTTCCTCCAACTGTGTTAACCATGTGATTTTCCCCTGCTTTTGCATGGTATTCCATCACACTGCATAGCTTGCAATGTATTATATTGATTTTTCTCCCAGCTTTTATACAATTGTATTGTCTTTTGTAAACTATCCAATATATGAATTTCCAAGTTTAAGCAGAAATATAATGAAAAAATGGCTTTCTACAGATGTGGCTGAATTTAA
Organism: Eptesicus fuscus; assembly: GCF_027574615.1. Taxonomy (NCBI): domain Eukaryota; kingdom Metazoa; phylum Chordata; class Mammalia; order Chiroptera; family Vespertilionidae; genus Eptesicus; species Eptesicus fuscus. Next base: position 30,505,993 of record NC_072485.1, on the reverse strand, counting down.
TAGAATTTGTTACCTTCCTAAGGTGCCCATCTGGTGTGGCTCAGTGGTTGAGTGCCAACCTACGAACCAGGAGGTCACGGTTCCATCCCCTGTCAGGGCACATGCCTGGGTTGCAGGCTTGGTCCCCAGTAGGGGGCGTGCAGGAGGCAGCTGATCAATGATTCTCATATTGATGTTTCTATACCTCCTCTCTCTATAACCAATAAAAACATTTAAAAAAACCCACATTTCTCCAAAGATATATATAACCCATATTTTTCTACTTTTATCATTCTATCCCTACAAAGACAGTCACACTAACATAAATAATTGAATCTTAGTCCCTACCAGGTTCACTAAAGTAACAAAGCCCCCCTAAAGTCACCCCAAGATTAGGCATAGCAAAAGAAAAGATTAGTGAACTTGAAGAAACAGCAATATAAACTTCAAAATGAAACTGATAAAATAGATCTCACTCATTTATGGAATATAATGAATATAAACTGATGAACAAAAACATCCAGAGACAGAGAAGCATCAATCAGATGCTCAAACCTCAGAGGGAAGGTAGGGGAGGGTGGGGATAAGGGGGAGAGATCAACCAAAGGACTTGTATGCATGCATATAAGCCTAACCAATGGATACGGACACCAGGAGAATGAGAGCATGAGTGGGGAAGGGGGGTACGGGGGGCAGGGGGACAATGGGAGGATAAGGACACATATGTAATAAGAAAAAAACCTGATGAAAATTAAAATAGTATTAGTGAATAACCTTACATACCTGTAATTGAAGGCATCTAAGGAGGAAATGAGCAGAAAAAGTTTTTGAAATATTAATGGCTGAAAAATTTCCAAACTTGATGAGAATTATAAAACCACATATTCAAGGTGTTCTGGTCCAAGGTGGTGACATAGGATGCTCCTAAACTCACCTTCCAAAGACACACTGAATCTACAGCTACACACAGAGCAGTGGCCTCTGACAGAAACCTAGAAACTAGCTGGGTGACACCTACACATCAGGCAAGTGAGAAAATACACCAAGTGGGCAGGGAAGGATTGAAACACACTCTCACCCTAAGCCCCATCCCAATACAGCAGCATACAGTCAGGGTGGAATTTAAAAATCTCAGCTTCTCCCTGGGACACCTAGTGCCTCCAAATTTAAGACTTCCACCTGATTGCCGAAACCGGTTTGGCTCAGTGGATAGAGCGTCAGCCTGCGGACTGAAAGGTCCCAGGTTCGATTCCGGTCAAGGGCATGTACCTTGGTTGTGGGCACATCCCCAGTGGGGAGTGTGCAGGAGGCAGCTGATCGATGTTTCTCTCTCATCGATGTTTCTAACTCTCTCTCTCCCTCTCTGTAAAAAAATCAATAAAATATATTTTTTTAAAAAAAAAAGACTTCCACCTGAGGGAAGGGCCCCCAAAATACCTAGCTCTGAAAGCCAACAGTTTTGTTGTCCATGAGACTCACAAGACTACAGCAAACAAAAAAGCAGTTGTTAACGGGCAGACACACTCCCTGCAGGTATCTCCCCAGTGCAGAGGGAGCGGGCAAAAAATGTCCATCTCCCCGTTTTCCCTGAAAAATGTCCATCTTCCATTTTTCCCTGAAAAATGTCCATCTCCCAGTTTTGCACAGTTTAAAGGATACTGCCTACGGTCAGAATTCTAATTTAACACGTCTAGGAGCCAACTGCAAGCCTTCCTGGAGACTAAGGAAGCTGGCCGACACCCTCTCTACCTTCTTTCCTGAGGCTACTCCAAGTCACCAGTATTTCCCTGGAAGGAGCTAATACACACATTAACAACAGCTTTTGTGCTGCCACCCAAGGGACATGTCCCCAGATCTGGCTCTGATAACCAATAGTGAGCTTCCACTCACTAGTCGCACAGGACCATAGCAAACAAAGAACCAGTTCTTTTTTTTTATTAAAAAAATTTTTTTTTCCAGAGAGGAAAGGAGAGGGAGAGAGAGAAACATCAATGATGACATAGAATCATTGGCTGGCTGCCTCCTGCACTCCTCCCACGGGGGTTCAAGCCCACAACCAAGGCCCAGGCATGTGCCCTGACCGGGAATCAAACTGAATGGAACCATGGACTCCTGGTTCATAGGTTGATGCTCAACCATTGAGACACCACAGCTGGGCAAGAACCAGTTCCTATCCCAGCTAGTATATCCCCAGGGCTCAGCAAGGAGGGAATAGGAAAAAAAAAATAAAAATTCCCAATCTTTCTGTAAAAGGGGCCTATTCACGTATTTTAAAAGATACTGTCTGATCAGGTTTCTAACATAGCAAGCATCTAGGGGCTAACTGCAATCTGCCCCAGAGAGCAGGGAAGCCTGCGGACACCCTTACCCTCTTCCTCCAGCCTGCTCCAAGTCCCGGTATCTCCCTGGAAGAACTTTTCAGTTAGATGTAGTCCCACTTGTTCATTTTTGCTTTTGTTGCCTTGGCCTTTGTGTCAGATCTAAAAAATCATTGTTAAGACCAATGTCGAGGAAACAATGCATTCTTAAACAACCAATAGGTAAAAAAAAAAACACCAAAAAACATGTAAGGGAACTTAGAAAATATCTGGAAACAAAAATAAAAGTACAACATCAAAACTTATGAAAGCAGTACTAAGAGAGAAGTTTGTAGTAATAAACACATTAAAAAAGAAGGATCTCTTGCCCTGGCTGGTTTGGCTCAGTGGATAGAGCGTCGGCTTGTGGACTGAAGGTTCCTGGGTTCGATTCCCGTCAAGGGCACATGCCCGGGCTGCGGGCTTGGTCCCTAGTGGGGAGCGTGCAGGAGGCAGCCAATCGGTGATTCTCTCTCATCATTGATGTTTCTATCTCTCTTTCCCTCTCCCTTTCTCTCTGAAATCAATTAAAAATATATATATAAAAAAAAGAAGGATCACAACTAAAAAATCTAAACCTACACCTCAAGGAACTAAAAAAAGAACAAACTCTACCCTAAGTTAGCAGACAGAAAGACATAATAAAGATTAGAGCAGAAATAATTGAAATAGAGAATAGAAAATCATATAAAATATAAATGGAACTCTTAGTCGTTTTTTTCTAACAGATTTACAAATTTGACAAACCCTTAGCTAGACTAAATAAGAAAGAAGACTCAAATAAATAAAACGAGAACTGAAGGGAGTTTACAACGGATGTCACAGAAATAAAAAGAATTATAAGAGAATCCATGAACAATTATATGCCAACAAATTCCTAGAAACATGTAACCCACCAAGACTGAAACATGAAGAAATAAATTTGAACAGACCTATAATTAGCAAGGAGACTGAAGCAGTAATTAAGACACTCCCAACAAAGAAAAGCCCAGGACCAGAAGAAGAATTAACACCAATTCTCTCCAAACTCTTCTTAAGAATTGAAGAGGGGAAAAAAATGGAAGAGTTGGGGACATTCCCAAACTCAATTCTATGAGGCCAACATTACTCTGATCCCAAAACCAAATAAAGACATAAGAAAAGAAATATTAATTAATGTTCTTTTTTAAAATATATATATTTTATTGATTTTTTTACAGAGAGGAAGGGAGAGGGATAGAGTTAGAAACATCGATGAGAGAGAAACATCGATCAGCCACCTTCTGCACACCCCCCACTGGGGATGTGCCTGCAACCAAGGTACATGCCCTTGACGGGAATCGAACCTGGGACCCTTGAGTCTGCAGGCTGACGCTCTATCCACTGAGCCAAACCAGTCAGGGCTTAATTAATGTTCTTGATTAATATTAATATAAAAATCCTAAACAAAATACCAGCAAACTGAATTCAACAGCACATTAAGAGGATCACACACCACGACCAAGTGGGATTTATACTTGGAATGCAAGAATAATTCAATATGCAAAAATAATCAATGTCATACACCACATTAACATAATCAAGGACAGCATGAGTATCGCAATCAATGCAGAAAAACTCAACGCTGTTTTATGATAGTGGATACTCAACAAACTAGGAATATCTAGAAAGAAACTACACCACAGAATATAAGCCTCATATGAAAAGCCCGCAGCTAATATCATACTCAATGGTGGAAGACTGAAAGCTTATCCTCTATGATGAAGAACAAGGCAATAACCACTCTTGCCAATACTATTCTACACGGCACTGAAAATTCTAGCAAAAGTAATCAGACAAGAAAAAGCAATTAAAAAAAAAAGTAAAATTATCTCTACTCACAAATCACATGATATATATATATATATATATATAAAAAAAAAATCCAGGAAACTTACACCTAAAAACAATTTCATCAAAGTTGCAGAATGCTAAATCAACACACAAAAATTGTGTTTCACTGAACAATGACAAACCAAAAAGGGAAATTAAGAAAACAATCTCATTTACTATAGCATTAAAAAGGATGAAATACTTAGGAATGGATTCCCTGTCAGGGCATGCCCAGGTTGTGGACTCCATCCCTAATAGGGGCCGTGCAGGAATCAGCCAATCAATGATTCTCTCTCATCACTGATGTTGATGTATTTCCCTCTCTGAAATTAATAAAAAATATATATTTAAAAAATAAAGATGTTTTTATTTTCTGATTCATTGACTAGAGAATATTTGACATCTGATAAATCCTTCTTAGCCAAGGAGTTCTGGGGACTCTTCTCACCCTGCCTTATGAAGTTTTTCTTTATCTGGAATACCACTTTCTCCTTTGATAGAGCTCAATTATTTTCAAAGCAACCTTAGTAAGCACTTTCATTGAACGCTCACGTATTTACAAAGTAATCAGCGAAAATGTTGCTTCCCCTGTTTTACAGATGAGAAAGAGGCTGCTAGGATGAGAACTGGGACTATTCAGAGGCTTGGCCCAAGACTTTCCTTCTCAATTGTCGACGAATGGAGCCCGCAGGCTCCCTCGCTCTCCACACAGTTTTTCCTTAGCCACATTCACCCACTCCTGCTTTTATAAGCCGTATGAGGCAGGGCACCAGGGAATCCTCAGAAAAACAAGCTCCTTCTCTGCTCGGAGCTGCTGATTATCTTGAGGTAGGTCAACCAACCAGACTGCAACATGGCACAGGGAGCTAAAGCTCCAAGGGCAAAGAAAATCGAGTGCAAAGAAATCTCAGCTCCTTTTTATTTATTTATTTTTATTTCAGAGAGGAAGGGAGCGGGAGAGAGAAACATCAATGATGAGAGAATCATTGATCGGCTGCCTCCTGCATGCCCCCCACTGGGAATCGAACTCACAACCTGGGCATGTGCCCCTAGCCAGCGGTTCTCCACCTGTGGGTCGTGACCCCTTTGGGGGGGGGGGGGGTTGAACGACCCTTTCACAGGGGCCGCCTAAGACATCCTGCATATCAGGTATTTACATTACGATTCGTAACAGTAGCAAAATTACAGTTATGAAGTAGCAACGAAAATAATGTTATGGTTGGGGGGGGGGGGGGGTCACCACAACATGAGGAACTGTATTAAAGGGTCCTGTCATTAGTGTGAACGAAAGAAGCCACCTGCTAACCTGACAAGCTCAGGGGAGGCCTGTGTGGCAGTCTTGAAAACTCAGAGACCTAAAATAACCACAAAAGATGGTCTGAAAATTAAATATTTAACTACAAACAGGTTATAGTGGGCAGTCATTCCTAAGCTGATATCTTCCCTGACAAAGATCAACTTAGATCTTCTTTACTGAGCCCATTTGCCTTTTTGCCTCTAAGATAACATATCTGTGAGATGTCTGGGTAACTTGTAACTTCCTTTTTACCCCGGACCCCTCAGGGCACAACAAATGGCACCGGGACATTCCCTCATTGTTATTGTTATCAAGTTAATTGTCAACTGTTAATTAAGTTAAAGTATCCTGTATCCATCTCTGTAAGAGAAGCACATGTCCATCATTTCGCTTTTCACCCTATCCCAGAGGTTTCCCCGCTTTGCTTTGTCCCACCTCCCTAACCTATCACCAATGGATTTCATGTAACTCACCTACGTCCCTTTTCCTTTGATTTCAATGTATAAAAATAGATGTAACCCTGCATCCTCCGGAGCATTATCTCAATTCATTGAGGTTCTGCTTCCCGGCATAGGTCGACAGTTTGGCTCAAATAAACTCAGTAAAATTCTTTACAGGTTTCAATGGTTTTTTTCGTTAACATTAGGAAGGTTGAGAACCACGGCAGCGGGAATCGAACCCGGGACCCTTCAATGGCAGGCCAGTGCTCTACCCACTGAGCCAACCCAGCTAGGGCTCAGCTCTTTTTTAGTATCTTTTTAACCTGGTATCCACCGTATGCCAAGAGCTATGCTGTTTCCTTCTACCCCAGGTCCACATCAGGAGATGTGTTCTGTCCGTCAGGGAGTTAAGTAACGTGCCCAAGACAGGCGGTCAGTGAAAAGGGCAGGTTTGGGGGTCACTCGACTTTCCTCTGGAAACTTCACGGTCTACAGGCTCTGCCCTCGGGGGCAGGGGTAAGTGGGACAAATACTCCCCACGTTGCTCCGACTCTCACCGCTCACGCGCCCGGCACGCCTCTCGCTGGGAGCCCCTCGGCAGGAAGTCGCTAAGCGTGCGGCCTGCGTCCCGGGAGCCCACTCCGCCGGCGAGGCCCCGCCCCCTCCGAGTCACGTGGCTCCAAAGATGGCGGCGCCCGCGCGAGCAGGGTGAAGGTTGCGGTGAGCCTTAGGGCCGAGGAAGGCCGGAGCTAGCACCGAGGGCGGCAGGGGGAGCATAAGGTACTGCACCCCGGGGCAGAGGGGCAGGAAGTGCCTGGGTGTCAGGAGCACGGCGGCGGGAATGCGATCCCGAGACTGGGTCAGAGGGGAGGAGAGGAGTCGGCCCGGCGGCGCCTGCCCGTCTCTTCACTTGACACCTTAGAAGAAAAGAACTAATGTTTAAAGTGAGCCAGTAGGAAAAAACAAACAAACAAAAAAAACCTGCACTTGAATTTAACCCCGGGTTTACTGCCAATGCATAGGGTATCCTGGGCCCAATTTAATTTTCCGAGGCCCTACTTTCCTCATTGCCTATCTCAGAGCTGTCCTGAGTGACGTGCGATGGCTGAAGATTCGGGGGAAAAAGGGGATCATTCGCCATTGCCCTGCTCCGACATGCACCCCAACTAGTGCCTGGATCAACAAGCTCCTGGCCTGTGGGCCAGATGAAGCCTGTAGTGTCTGTATGGCCAGCCAGCTCAGAATGATTTCTTATGTTTTTAAAAAGTACTCAGCAAAGACTATAGGTCACCTGCAAAGCCTAAAATACTATTTTGACCTCTGCTGTAGAGAAATTGTTGGGTATGTGCCTTCTGCTTACTAAATAACACCAAATTCCCTTCCAAAGTGGTTTTCCCCAAACTGGATATAATTTACGCTTCCACCTGCAACACGATTTACCCTACATTCTTGCCAGTAATTGAAATGGTCGGGTGTGTGTGTGTGTGTGTGTGTGTGTGTGCGCATTAACTTAAGTCCGCATATTCATATCACTGGTTTTAATTTCTATTTCCGTGTGTGTGTGTTAGCTAACTTAAGTCCGCATATTCGTATCACTCTGATTTTAATTTCTATTTCCCTGATTATGAGGTTAAGCACATTTTATGTTCATTGGCTCTTTAGCTTTCCTTTCAGCAAAGTGCTTGTTCAAACCTGTTTTCAATTTTTCTGTTGGGTTGCTTGCCCTTTTTTTTTGTTGATTTGTACTTTACACATCCTGAGTGCTACTCTTTTGTCAATTATATTGCAAACATTACTTTCACACTAGCTTATCTTTATGGTGTCTATAGATGAACACAAGTTCTTAATATTAGTTTAGTATTAATTTTATGGTTTTTGGTGCTATTTGCAAATTAAGAATATTTTTAAGGGTTATAAAAATAGTCTGTATTCCTAGAAGCTCTATCCACTGATTTTCATGTTCTGATTCTATTTCACTTAGAATTCATTTTGGGAAGGGGAAAGTTATGGTGTGCTGCAGATTATGAATTCAATCTACATATCTAATTCTCTTGAAATTATTAATGGTCTTCAAAAGGCTTTTTATAAGCTCTTTTGTTTTTTTCTCTAGATATACATTATTGAAAAATGATACTTTTAATTTTTTTAAGGTTCAAGATGGAAAATCATGAATCAGATGATACTTTCAAGAAAGAACACATTTTGGACATCATACACAGAAAAATTAACCAACTTCCAGAAGCCGAAAGGTAGGATCCCATCTTAATTTAAAACATATCTTTTACTAGGTGAATATTTATTATCTCAAATTTACTTGGTTTCTGTGTAAATAACATAGAATATCAGAAGGAAACTGAACGTTTTCTTGCCTTGAGAAAACTAAGGCCCAGCACCATTAACCATTTAGCTTCAAGTCAAGGCTAGAATTCATATCTTTGGACATATCTAATTATATGATGGTTCTCATTTTTCCTATTTGGCTTAGAGTATAGTCAAATGTACATTTGTGGACTCATTAAAATATCAAAACTTTAAAATAGCTTTTAATGTCTTTAATTCATATTATCATTATGCTGACCATAATCATAGAGAAGGCTGTTGAACACACATAGCTAGACAAGGAACCTCAAGAGAATAGGATCATGGTTAAAAAAATCCTTAAGGTGTTATAAACAGAAAAAGGCTATGTAGGAAATGTACTGGTCTGTGAAGACAACAGAGTGAACTACAGTAGTTTCTTTTTGGAAAACAGATTTAAGGTAGAAAAGACCAAAAGGAAAACACATAGTAATCCTGGTGCATGGTGATGGTAGCAGTTGAGATAAAAATTGGATGGGTTTGAAGTACAAAGTAATTTTACACACCATATATTTGTTGCCACTTGTTAAATTTGTTCTTGTATATTATGTGTCTAGTTCATATGTCTAGTTATTTTGTGTATCTTATAAAATATCATGAGTGGCTAGTTTTATAGGCACTTTTTTGGAAAATTAACTGGTAAAGGGTCTACCAGATAATTTTGTACTTACTAATTTATTAACTAAAAAATGTAACTTAAAGGTATAGTAAATTAAAACCTGTTTGGGAGATAACAAACTTTGCTATTCACTGTCCAGTTGTACTTGTATTATTTACATATTTATTTTTATTATATTTTAGAGTAATATATAATTTATAATATTAAAATATTTGGGCAAATTATTTACTTCTGAGCATTCACTCCTATGATTAAAATAGAGATAAATATTGAACAGGATTGTTATGTAGATAAAATAACAGTATTTTAGAGGAAGTGTTGCAATTTCTCCCTCAAAAACATTCGTGTTTTTTGTTGTTTGGTGGGTTCTTCTCTAGGCTCTCATCACTCTTTAAAAATTATCTTATGTGCTCTAAGTTACGAAACTGCCTCTCTGCTACTGCTATTACCATTTATTAAGACGTGTTTTATCTTAAGTTTACATGTCTTTCATCCTCTAATAATAAAACTGAAAACAGTGAAGGTTAATGGTAAATGTTTTTGCCTTGAGCAGCATGTCTACCTATGTAACATGATTGCGTGAAAGGTTAAGAAAAGTAACACCTTACAGAAACTCCATTACGAATTAACTAGGAAAGCTGTGCTAAGAGTATTAAATAAACATAGAAGTCAGAGGGATCATTGTGTGGCTAGGTTGGCTAAGAATAATGGAATTTAAAAGAGACTTTGCATCAAGGGATGGGTGCACGATGCAGTGCGCAGATGGTGTTTTATTTACAGATTTCAAAACCGTACACTTTAAATCTGTATCGTTTTATGAACCATGTAACTCCAATAAATTCAATTTTAAAAAGTAATGAGAATTTTGAGAGATCGACACCACCTGTGTTGTAGATGGCAAGGTAAGGTGGTCAAGTTTAATGATAGGTTGAAGAGTTTGGAGTACTTTCAATACCCAGCAATAATTTTAGGCATTATTTTTTCCAAAACATGTTTTAAATTCATCCATACCATGCTCAGAACATGTTTTAAATTCATCCATACCATAGCTTAAAAACCACTTACCTCAAAACATCAATTTATTATTTCAGTGGGTTGTTACAAGTTACCTGGCATAGGCTATCCCTTAAATGTTAGTCCCCTTCCAATCCCTGAATCCTGAAGCTAATGCTTTAGGGAAGAATGAACTGAAACGTTATCTTTACCTCTTTGAATGCCTTCTGACAGGTGCTATTGAAACCAAGAGGAATTTGTATCCATTGTCCTCAACTTGTTTACAGTGGGGAACACTAGTGGAGAACTCTATAATGTGTTGTGCTAGAGAAGAAGTATTGGGTATTTTGGGAGCCTAGAGGAGAGGCATCCAAATCAGACTCTTCAAGCTCTTCCTGGCTATCTATAGTTGAGGGAAATTTCTATACTAATATCCTTTGCAAAATCTAAATGTATCACTGTACCCTTAAGTGTTACCAAATTCAAAAGCCTTTCAGAATAAAAATCTGTATGTAAAACTTTTTTTAATATTTTATTGATTTTTTACAGAGAGGAGGGAGAGGGAAAGAGAGTTAGAAATATCGATGAGAGAGAAACATCAATCAGCTGCCTCCTGCACACCCCCTACTGGGGATGTGCCCGCAACCAAGGTACATACATACCCTTGACCAGAATCGAGCCTGGGGCCCTTGAATCCGCAGGTGGATGCTCTATCCACTGAGCCAAACCGGTTAGGGCTGTATGTAAAACATTTTCAAGGTTTTTGTTTTATAGAGCTATAAGGGATAAATGTTGTATCCTGTTAAGTCCTGGTTAGTTCTTAACATGCAGAAATGTTGGGAGCTCCCTAACACACAGTAGAGCTAAATAAATTACTGTTTTTTTTCTTCACCCACTCAGGAATCTACTTGAACATGGATCAACATACATTGGACTTAATGCTGCTCTCTGTGGCCTAATAGCAAACAGTCTTTTTCGACGCGTCTTAAATGTGACACAGGCTCGTATAGCTGCTGGTTTACCAATGGCAGTGATTCCATTTTTGACAGCGGACCTATCTTACAAAACTGTTGTAAGTTTACCACTGAATACAGGTAAATTCTATTTCACTATCTCCATAGTTTGATTTGGTATATAACATTTGCACCTTATATTAATTCTTAAAATGGCAATTAATTCATATTAGCGTGGACTACCAAAAAAGTGCACATACATGGCAGTTCTAAATACTTTCCTTTATCTAACTTATCTTTCTTACAGTGCTTAGAATATTTTGAAACTTAATTTTTAAAAAACATGCTTAGTTTTTTAAAAAAAATTTACAGAGAATTCCTTAAAGGGAAAAAAATATTTTTATGGGAATAATAAACCTCTTGAAGCACTTCATGTACATACAAGAATTGTTAAATGTATGGAGATTTGATTTTCTTTTGATAGTTTACCATACTGTATGTGCCAAGTGCTTTGAGTATAGCTAATCATGAAAAAGGTTTTAATAATTTAAAATAAAAGTATTACTACAAGTGGTGGTGGAGAGTGAGGCAGCTCATTTAAATTCTCTTCTGCTAAGTGCTGCTCTAAATTTGTTTAAATTGTATGGCTGTTTTGCTTGAATCCCTATAATCACTGTGGAAAGAACTTTTATGATCTAGGGAAACTTATTGCCTAATGAATTGAACAGACTGACTGAGGAAAACATAAGTTACAACTTACCTTTCTATTTTTAATATACTTTATACTAATTTGGAAATGAATAATTTCATAAAGTCTCACTATGTAATGTAAAAGTATAAGATGAAGTATAAATTGTAAAACAGAATTCACATAGATTAAAAGAAGTTTAATACAAGTGCAGCAAGCTGAATGCAGCACAAACCGAAATTATATTCAGTCAAGTTCAGAACAAATTAGAGAATTTTTCCTAGGATGGTTATCAGTTACTCCTGGCTATTTTAGGTTATCTGTACATGTAATTATACCTTTTAACATGCCTTGCAGAATTACATTTGCTCTATCACTGCCTGAAAATTGAGTCTTTGTGATACATATAAGGGGACCTTGCATTCTTTAAATCGTGTTTGCTTGACTATCATGATCTTCATCACCACAACCAATATGTTTTCTAGGTGATTTGCATTGTGAAACCTGTACCATAATACGAGGTGGATTGGCTGGACTTGTTTTTGGTGGTCTGTACCCTGTTTTCTTGGCTATTCCTGTGAATGGTGGCCTAGCAGCCAGGTAGGATTCTTTGTTTTCTCATAATCATTGAAAAACTTGAGTAACATATAAATGATTACCTAAAAAATATGTAACTTAAAACAGCAAATACATTTTTTTTTTAAACTTTTTTTTTTTAATATATTTTATTGATTTTTTACAGAGAGGAAGGGAGAGGGATAGAGAGTTAGAAACGTCGATGAGAGAGAAACATCGACCAGCTGCCTCCTGCACATCCCCCACTGGGGACGTGCCCGCAACCAATGTACATGCCCTTGACCGGAATCGAACCTGGGACCCCTCAGTCCTGCAGACCGACGCTCTATCCACTGAGCCAACCGGTTTCGGCGCAAATACATTTTCTAAGGCATTGTTACCTTTTGATTTGAAAGCGTTAAGACTTTTTCTTTTTCTTACAAATAAATAACTATTCTCAAGAATTTGAAAACAGTTCTTGAAACTTACCACACTGTACCTCTTGGGTGTGTAGTTCAAGTTGGTAACCTTAATTTACAGTTTACGTTAATTTAGAACTTACAAAGCTACTAATAATACTATTTCTAGCTCTAAAACCATCCTATATAATAAAAGGCTAATATGCAAATTGACTGAACAGCAGAACGACTGGTCATTATGATGTGCACTGACCACCAGGGGGCAGATGCTCAACCAGGAGCTGCCCCCTGGTGGCCAGTGTGCTCCCACAAGGGGAGTGCTGCTCAGCTAAAAGCCCTGAGCCAGGTTCACCGCTGGCAAGTGCAGCGGCGGTGGTGGGAGCCTCTCTCACCTCCACAGCAGCGCTAAGGATGTCCGACTGACGGCTTAGGCCCTCTCCCCTGGGCCATCCCCCAAGGGCTCCTGGAATGCAAGAGGGCATGGGCAAAGCTGAGGGACCCTTCTCTGCTTCCATCCCCCCGCCCCTTGTACCCCCGAGTTCACGAATTTCATATACTGGGCCACTAGTGTTATATATATAATGTTCTTCAGAATTTGAGCCCTTCCACTAAGAGCATTTCCATCAGAATATGTCTAGCTATAAACTTTCTACTTCAAAATAACCGTTTTTCTCCGATAAATTCTTATATCAAGCACTCTATGCTCTATGAGCCTCATTGGTAAACTGGAGAAAGAGGGGAAAAAAAAATCCCCAAAGAGACAGTTTTGAGGACTAACAGTAGTAATGCCTTAATCTTTAAACTATTTAAGACTCTGAGATTAATACATACATTGTATATTGGTTTGCCACTTAACACAACGATCTTTTCTAGTGAACTGTTCTTCATGTTTTCTTACAGGTATGCCTCAGCCCTGCTACCAGAGAGAGGAAACATCTTAACCTACTGGATGAGAATTTCTCAACCTATCTTTAGAAAGATGTTATTTCCTATTTTGCTCCAGACTGGGTTTTCAGCATACCTTAGTTCAAGGCAATATAAACTACTTATAAAGGCTCTTCAATTACCTGAACCTGGCCTAAACATTGAATGATTGTTAAGCAAATGTGTACACAAAAATAAAACTAATAACCAATGTCTACTGTATGAACATCTATCTATACACTGAGTGGCCAGATTATGATGATCTCTGAATGCGTAATAATCTGACCACTCTGTGTATGTGTGTGATACATATACATACATATCTAATCTAATAATAGACAAATATGCAAATTGACCATACCTCCGACACACCCACAAGCCACGCCCACCATCCAATCAGAGTGAGTATGCAAATTAACCCAAACCAAGATGGCTACAGCCACAGAGAGCAAGGTTTCCTAGGTAACAGGAGGCCAAGCTTTCTGCCTGCCATTTCCAGGCCTAAGCCTCCACTCAAGCTACAAAGTTTCAATTATAGAAGGTAAACAAATTCAAACAAATGGCGGCAGAATGGAGCTTGAGAGAGGAGGCCAGGGTTGCCGCCGGCAACAGGGGAAGCAAAGCTTTCCACACATCCTGGCCGGGCTCACCTGCTTAAGGCAACATAGTTTCAATTATAATCCCAACACAATGGCTGCGGCCTCGGAGGGAGCCCCAGGCTTGGCTCTGCTCCAGGCTACAAAGTTTCAATTGTAGAAGGAAAATAAATTCCAGATACCAGGGCCTCCACTTGCGTTGCCAGGGGGCATGGCCGGCCTGAAAACCACCACAGGCCCCTCGCTCAGGCCGCCCCATGCCCCAAGGGAACCCCCACCCTGATCAGGGACACCCTTCAGAGCAAACCAGCTGGCCCCCACCCCTGTACCAGGCCTCTATCCTATCTAATAAAAGAATAATATGCAGATTGATCATCACTGCAACACACAATATAGCTGCCCCCATGTGATCAAAGATCCTGCCCCCATGTGGACACAAGATGGCCACCACAAGATGGCCAGCAGGAGAGGGCAGTTGGGAGGCACCTGGCCTGCAAGGGAGGGCAGTTGTGAGGGACCAGGCCTGCAAGGGAGGGCAGTTGTGAGGGATCAGCCCTGCAAGGGAGGGCAGTTGAGAGGGACCAGGCCTGCAAGAAAGGGCAGTTGGAGGTGATCAACCCTCCAGGAGAGGGCAGTTAGGAGTGACCAGGCCTGCAGAGGAGGGAAGTTGGGGGCAAACAGGCTGGCAGGGGAGCTGTTAGGCATCAATCAGGCTGGCAGCGGAGTGGTTAGGGGGTGATCCGGCTGGCAGGCAGAAGCGGTTAGGGCCAATCAGGAAGGCAGGCAGGCAAGCAGTTGGGAGCCAGCAGTCCTGGATTGTGAGAGGGATCTCATATTGGAGAGGGTACAGGCTGGGCTGAGGGAGAACCCCCCTCCGTGCACGAATTTCGTGCACCGGGCCTCTAGTATATATATATATATGAGGCCCAGTGGATGAATTTGTGCATGGGTGGGGTCTGGCCAGCCTGGCCAGGGGGAGGGGACATGGGCGGTTGGTCGGCCTGCCTGCTGGTCTGCTGGTCAAACTCCTGGTCAAGGGGACAATTTGCATATTAGCCTTTTATTATATAGGATATATGGAGTGGCCAGATTATGTGTTCAGAGATCATAATCTGGCCACTCAGTGTATATATAAAAGCCTAAGTGACCAGAACAACCGGTCGCTATGACGCTCACTGACCACCAGGGGGCAGACACTTAATGCAGGAGCTTCCCCCTGGTGGTCAGTGCACTTCCACAACCAACCTCCCCCTGCCAGCCAACCTCCTGTAGTCTCTTCCCCCCACATCTGGCAGGCCCTGATGGTCCGATTGGGGTTGGCCCCTGAGCCGGGATGTGTGGCAGCAGATCTGGCCTCTTTCCCAGGAGGGCGGAGGGCTGGCTCCCTCAGGGCCTGCAGCCAACCTCCTGTGCTTTGTTTCTCCCCCCTGCAGGCAGGCCCCGATCAGCCCACCACCTGCCCACCAAGGTGGAAGAAGGAGGGGAGAGGCGGGGAACTGCAGGGTGGTGGGGTGCCGACAATGGTGGCGGCAATGTCTGTTCCTTCCGTGCCTGGCCTGGTAACCATCACCTCCTCTCCAGCCTAGCCCTGATTGCTGGCCAGACCTAGGGACTCCACCCGTGCATGAATTTCATGCACCAGGCCTCTAGTAGACTTATAATTTATCACGAGGTACAACTCTGATGAGACCTACTCAATAACACTAAAGGCTACCCACTTAAACAAGAGCATTACTTTTCTAGTTTGCCCAGTAGTGTCTTCACCACACTTGCTCTATGCCCTTAGGCAGAGTGATCTTTAACAGAGAAAAAATAAAAACACAACCATAAAACAGTTTACAGTGAAGACTTCAAAAAGAATCCAAACAAGAATGAAAATGGGTGAAGTGGGAATATCAGTACACCACCAATTGTTATTTACACTTTATTTTCCTAATTCATTGTTTCCACTGGTATTAATCCAGACTCTTGGAACATTTTCATTAACCTTTCTCACAGAGGGATCAATTCCAGTATTCTTTACAAATGGTTATTCAGGCTCAACTTGAGCTCTTCTAATGATATAGTTACATGCTTCAAAAGTCACCTATTTATGTCCTTGGAAAGCTATAGTCTTAGAAGACAGGCTGATACTACCTTTGAAGTTCCCATCTAGTATGGAATAGTTCTTTGGAATCACAGACTTGAGCCTTTGTTTAAGCTCTGTGATGCTAAGCAAGTTAACTAGCCTCTCTGGCCCAATGCTCATCATTAACCTCACTCAATATTGGTATTACATAACATGTAATTTGCCTAACACAGGCACTCACATGGTAGCCATATTCCTATTGCTACTGGTTTTGTTTCTGACCTGGAGTCAAACCCTGACCTAGTTCATGGGTCCATGGGAACCACACCAGCTGGGCCCCTTCCTAAAACTTTTTATCTCAATTCTTTAAATGATTTTCTTTTCTGACATTTAAATCAGTATTATTCAACAGAACTTTGTGATGTTTTTGATCTGACTGACAATGTTAGCTACGAGCCATTGAGCACCTGAAATATGACTAATGCAAATGAATAACTTGTAAATTTTAAGTTTTTAGCCACATGTGGTTAAGGCTACAGTATTGGACAGCACCTATCTAGACAAACACTTTTCTGATGAAACAAGCCAATTGTACCAAACAAAATATTAAGTGATATCACAGATCATATTCACAAGTACCTTAGCTATTCCTTCCAAATACTGTATTTGTGACAACAGTTGTGATGTTATCATACTTAAAATTATATAAAAGGAGAACATAGTCTATCATCTAGAAAGAGTACCTTCATGAAATAGGTTTTCAGTGTCTCTAAAGAAAGCAATGCAGCTGAAGATTATTTAAGTGAAATTTTAAAATTACATTTTCAATTTTTCAGAAAGCAGATGATTTACCTTTAACAGGTACTTAAAAGGAAAAAAGTTACCTGTTCTACAAGCTAAAATATCAAGATAAAACTCTGACCCCAAATTATGTATTTCATCTGCATTCTGTCACTTTTATTTAAAGCAGAGTTCTGTCACAGTGAAAATAGATTAAAAGTTATTGCTGACTTCATGCCGAAACCGGTTTGGCTCAGTGGAGAGAGCGTCGGCCTGCGGACTGAAAGGTCCCAGGTTCGATTCCGGTCAAGGGCATGTACATTGGTTGCGGGCACAACCCCGGTAGGGGGTGTGCAGGAGGCAGCTGGTCGATGTTTCTCTCTCATCGATGTTTCTAGCTCTCTATCCCTCTCCCTTCCTCTCTGTAAAAAAATCAATAAAATATATATTTTTAAAAAAAGTTATTGCTGACTTCAAAAACAAGAAAGACTAATTACTAAATTAGACTTCTTAAAAAGCAGAGAAGGGTATAATCAATTTGGATAACTTAAAACCCACTGATGCAACTAAATTAGTGCAAATTGTTTCCTTACATATCCTTAAACATTCCCACAGTATTTATTCCCAAGCATACCATCTATAATAATAAAAGCATAATATGCTAATTAGACTGGATGTTCTTCCAGAGGAAGCCGGGAAGCCCGGGTCCAGGGTGCCAGAGTGAAGTCGGTGCCAGCAGCCGGGGGAAGGGAAGCCTACTCTTGCACAAATTTTGTGCATCGGGCCTCTAGTGTATAAATAGAAAAATTCACAATGGTTTCAGGATCTCTTTCAAATATGTCCTTTACATTATGTATTTCTTAAATCATCTTTTCAATTACACTGAGTGGCCAAATTATTATGATCTCTGAACGCATAATAATCTGAGAGAGAGAGAGAGAGAGAGAGAGAATCTGACTGACAATGTTAGCTATGAGACACACACACACACACACACACACACACACACACACACAGGCCCGGTGCATGAATTTGTGCATGGGTGGGGTCCAGCCAGCCTGGCAAGGGGGAGGGGACATGGGTAGTTGGGTGGCCGGCCTGCTGGCCGAACTCCTGGTCAAGGGGACAATTTGCATATTAGCCTTTTATTATATAGGATATACACTGAGTGGCCAGATTATTATGCATTCAGAGATTATAATAATCTGGCCACTCAGTGTAATAAAATGGGGCAACATAAGCCAAAGAGCATGTTATTTCAAATCTTGCTATAAATCTACCTTACCAAAATTTTTGATCTGGGAATATGACATAGGAATTTGCATTATAATTTAAGGAAAGTCATTTGTAGCCAAGACCTAAAGAACACTGCCTTAGTCAGGATAATCATTTTTAATAGTTCAGTGACAGCAAACTATTTAAATCCGTCTTTTACAATTTCTAATTATTTGGCTCTAAAAACAAAGTATTCATATATTATACTTAAATTAATATAAGTTTGTAATATAAATTTAGTGTACTGTAAGTACACTGAAATCCAGAGGGGGAGGTCTAGGAAATTGACCTCAATGGGTATATAATAGGAAAGATACAGAATTTGGAGGCACATTCTAAAGGAAGTTGGCCCACCAATAAAATTCAAGTTTGAATATTAGCTGAAGTACACAAATGTTCTAAACACCATTTGTGACTGCACCTATGTATACCAACACTTTTAGACTGTAAAATTAGAATAACTAAAAATTGAGCAAAACATTCTCATCAAAACAAGCAATTTTGGCTCAACAAAATTTTAAAAATTATTAAAGCCTGTTGTGTACTGGCTTTTAAAAAACTTGGGGAAACAGCTGAGTAAGAAATCCTGACTGCACAAATTGGGGAAAAGTAAAAAACTAGTAATAAAAACACTATTGTCAGTAACCAAAGTAATGAGAAAGGAAAGTTAATGAGCAACTTTCTGTATCTTAAAAAAAAAAAGTTTTTCTCTAATTTTATATTATGTTCTTAATGCAAAGCTACTTTCTGAATCAAATTTAAAATACCTCCAAGTTTAATTCTTCACTTTAAAACAAAGTAAATGACCATTTGTAATCTAGATCAGAGCTCAATCTGATAAGACAACAGGGAGTAACTGGTGAACCGAGTATTGAGGTATTAAAGTTCAAATATGTGAAATATATTGTGCTGGCCAAACAAAACATTCTATAAGTTTCTGATGAAAAACCTCCTCCTTTTTTATTCCTGGCTTATGTGGTTAACTATCCAGGTTGTGAAGAAAAAACACAGTGAAATACAAAAATAAACATTTGGGAGGGTCTCAAAACTTTGTATTGATAATGTGTCTGGGAAAAAACTAAAAACTTGAAAATATATTACTACCTCATTATCAGATTGTTTAGCTTAAAAACCTAAGTTAGTAAGACCTTAAACTAGACCTTCAAAATGCTCAACTTGGTAATCACATCTTTTAAAATATAATTACTCATTAAAAGTGAATTATTCACTGTTCCATCAAAGCAGAATAGTTGATGCCTAATCATTGGTTGTAGAATTACAGTTGGCTATACTATTGGTACTGTAAAAACACCTATCAGTCACTTTAGAAGCTACTCGGAATAGTCTGCTGCAAGGCATAACAGACACTGAATACACTTAGAATACAAGAAACTGAGTGGATTTAATAGGGTTTGTATAATACTATATAATAAACTGTATAGTAGTTATAGTAAATTATTCTGGAAAAAAAAATAAGAGCTAATGTCCTACACCAGTGGTCGGCAAACTGCGGCTTGCGAGCCACATGGGGCTCTTTGGCCCCTTGAGTGTTCTAACGCCACTTCTTCAAAACAGACTCGCCCGGCAGAAAACCAACTTCTGCGCATGGGCCATGAAGTTTCAATCGCACTGTACCTGCGCGCCCGCACATGGTATTTTGTGGAAGAGCCACACTCAAGGGACCAAAGAGCCGCATGTGGCTCTCGAGCTGAGGTTTGCTGACCACTGTCTACACCATTTCCCACATCTATCATTTGCATACTTCTCAAATGTAAGATAAGACAGCATAGCTAGGTCTAGACCAGGTAAAAGAATGTATTAACACAATCCAACAAAAATGAAATAAAACAATCCAGAGTTTTGAGTGTTTTTTTCACACTGTAATAAACTGGAGAAATGTTTCGATTAAACAAAACAACCCCATGTTCCATGAAAAAAGCCACTCCCATCATCCAGAATACTAAAGCCCTTACATAACACTAGAGAAATTTTAACTTATATGAAATAGTAAACTAATATACCATTCATTAGAAAACTCGAAATATTCAAAAAATTTTGTCAAGTACTCTCAGAGAAAGCGCAAGAAGCCAAAACCTCAGAATCCACACATCCTGGTATTACCCTGAATTGCAATTAACTACCCACATTTTATCATGTCAACTTTTTCAAAGATATACAGACAATGCTTCTATTTAAAAAGATTACTCTTTATAGTTAAGGACTTTACATTAACTTTCATATTCTATTGGCAAGATCGGTCTGTACTTCAGATTATCTTTCATGTTCCAGGAAATAAATACAAACTCATGATATGCCTGTGATCTCTGATAGCTTGTTTATCAATTCTATTCCACTAAACATAATTCCATAGAATGTGCTCTTGATTATGTAAAGAATCTAGTACTCCTTGATGCAATATTATAATTCTCTTCTCCAATGGTTACAATTTTTAAAAAGGTATGCGAAGAACTGAGTATCACTCCTTTGAAAGACCAAAAAAAAAGTATATTTTGTTCCAAAATTAACTTAGTCTCATGTATTTCTATTAAGTCTTTCAAGGATTCCAGAGAATCTTTTCAAATCTCCATTTCTGGAAAGTGAAATCACTACAGAAGTAATTTGGGAACTTGAAAATGGCATTCATTTTTTTCAGCAGATGCCAAATTTTTGACAGACATGGCTCCCACAACTACTTTGTTACCATCAGTCCAGTCAGTTAACACAGGTTGTAGGAAAAGATTCGCTTTTGCAGACACTGCTAAGCTGTTCAAAGAGAAGAGAGAGAGATTAATTTAGAGATTATAACATGTACAAATACTTAAAATATTTTGAAGACTTTTTGTCGGCTTATATCAGAGGTGTGACCACATTTTAACAAACACGGACATTTTACTTAAGTCAGGTCAAGGAAGTGCAGAAATTGTAGTCAATATGATAGAAATAGTAGGTCAATATGATGTGTTAATTCAGTTAATGTATGAATTCCTATCACCATCAGAAGACAAATATTAAAAAGCAACATCTGTAGTCTAGTTCTATATAATTTTGCCATAGAGGCAAAATTCAGAGGAAAAAAAAAAAATATTGCCCAAATACTATTTTCACCCATTACAGGAAATAGAACCAAACCAGAAAATTTCAAAACAATCCATATATTCCAGAAATCTTCTTTATATAACTATTATTCACCAGAACACAATTTTCTAAAAATAGTAAGACAACAGTTTCATATTAATCATAACTTTTTTAATTAACAAGTAGTGAATAGGACACTTTTAAGATATTGTTTACTACATACTGAAATAAACAGATCTGTTGTAAATTCAGAAACTCAAGACATTTACAGTAAAATGTGTTTATACATAAATATGACCAAATTTATTTAAAGCCCCTGTTAGATAGGTCCTAAATACATGCAATACCATGTAAAACAAGACTATGAAGTTGATGTAAAAAATGACAAAAATCACTGAGTCACCAAAATTAGAGGGAAAAAAAAATGAAATGGAAACTAAGAAAAGACAATTAAAACATAACCTAACAAAGCAGCTTTAAAAATAGGTGATACTAATCTTCACTTTCAAAAGTTCTTAATCAAGTATTTTCAAAAACTGCCATTTATAAAATGACATTCTAAAAATCTACACTTGGAATTTCAAAACATCCCTATTCAGAAAGCTTTTGACTACTATTTTCCCCAGCCCCAACTTCAAATAATCCAGGAAAAGCACTGATGTTATGAAGAAAATATTCCAAGGAATGGTATAATTTTTAGAAAAACGCACTTACTGCTTCCAGAACCTTTAAGACCCACAATCAGCATTAACAACAATCATTTTTCCTATTCTCATTCATTATTTTTCAATGTCATATTAGAGATGAAAAAATTCTTTGAGCCCGTAACTGAAAGATCAACAAACCTGGTTTTATTATGACACCATATTTTTGTCATTGGTACTGCACAAAATTATATACAAAGAAATATATACAAAATGTTCAAGTATTAATTAAATTTCAATTCAAGACTTCTGTTTCAAAAATCTACATTAACATATTTCATAATGATAGCACAAATTAGTCATTTTAAATAATTTTCCAACTACTTTTGGTTTATATATATATATATGTATATGTATAATTCAGTAGGCACTAAAAATCCATGCAGCTGCATCGTGAGGGGCTTGCTCCTGCACTTAGGTATAAGCAGATTCATAACTCCAGGCTGTGAGTTTGGCTACTACCCATTCATGCTCAAGTGCAGTAGATGGTTTTACAAAATTGCTGTGATGCACTGGAAACCAGAGTTAAGTCTCAACTAGTATTATCTAGAAACAAAACATTTACAGTTGTGCAAGAACAAGGATTCCATTTTCATAACCAAATAACAACAAAATAAAACATTTTGTGTGTAAGATAACTTACATCTTTGGACTGCTGGAAAAACTTTTTAATCATGAACATTTTAAAAGAAAAAGACAGCAGAAGCCCTGATATTACCTCTTTTTCCTCATTTCTTATACTACCTTTTAAAATAAAGCAGGAAATGTGGCCAGCAGCTGGTCCCGTCTCTTCTGCCCCAACAGCTGTATCCACTTTAGCACAAAGAAAAACAAGGATGCTAAATAGGTATATACTTTATCAAACAGTGATGTTTCACAAAGAATTTTTCTTTCTTTTTTTTTTTTTTAACAAAGAATTTCTTAATGCCTGTTACACTGAAGGCCACCATAACTCAATTTATACAGTTGGACAATAGACAATAGAGAACTTCAAGGGAAGAATATATCTCATCTTTGGAAAAAGTGTCAATCGTGTCATTAAGTAGTCAGCACCACTCAATTTTTAAAATATCTTTGAAATATGGAAAATAAGATTCTTTGTGAAGCCTCACTTTACATGTTTTCATTCACATTTCACAACCTTCAAAATCGAATCATACATAAATTTAACCTAAAATTTTAATACAACAAAAATAAAGGTGTCCAACAATTTATTCATACTCAGTGATAGCGTCATCACTGTGCTGGTCCTCAAAGAAGCATTTCATTTAACCATTCTTAGTCCTCCTTCAATTAACTAACACAGGAGTCTGATATGCATGTTAATTTCCAACCTCTCTACTAGTGAGATATTAAAATCTGTTCATCTGAATATTGTAGTTCTAGATCTTCTACTTAAAACTAAAAGGCATTACTGAATATTTTAGAGTTATTTTGTTGTCACCTCCAGCAAAATAACTATCACCTTTGTGCATGCCCCGAACACTTATTGTCAACCTCTGAAAAGTTGCTCTAATACTGGAATTCCAATTTGCACCTTGTACAACTCGGAACTTCCATCCAACTTCACCTGTTTCACTGTCTCCAAACTGTATCTCTATTAGCAGCTTTCAGTGTACAGTTGGAATCGATGTCCTCCAAGGCCATGTCCACACTGGGGACAGAAGAGCTAGGTACACGCAAGTCTGAACAAGGGGACACATTAACAGCTATTTCAACCATAAGAAGCATCTTAAATACATTATTGACCAGCACAAGTCTGTTTCCAGGGTGGACAGGGCCCAAATTACATTCCCCTCCCGCCTTCCAAAAAAAAAATGAAAAAAAAAAAATCACACACACACACAAAATTGAGATGTTGCCCATTAAAGTAGACTAAGCAGCAGAGCATGAGCGTTACGTGAAGAGATGGAACCTTACCAGGTGGTGAGGCGGGAACCACTGTTCTGTAACCCCTACAACGGAGCCTGGCAGGAAGGAAATCACCTAAAAAAGAAACTGTCAGAGAGATTTAATAGTCACATGTTATCATTGGGAGTTGGTTACAGTGTCACATTCATGCTTTTAGCTAAACACTTAAAAGATTCAATTTTACTTTTTTTTTTTTCCACCTGAAATGTGTCCAGTGACGATGTCCCACTAAGGTGTTTTACATGGTGTAAGGGAGTTGAAAGGGGAAAACGCGGATAAAGAGCAGATTACTTGACCCTACATTTTAAGAGAAGACGACGCCTTCCGGGCGCACGCCGAGCAGAACTCCACCGACACCTTATCCTTGTCCACATGGAGACACACTCCTCCCGCCGAGTCGTCCTCTTCTAGCAGGTCCTGCTGCTGCTGCTGCTGCTGCTGCTTTCCCACCGGCAACGCGTAGTCATGGTCCCCGGCGGGCGAGTCTCTGAAGAGCGAGGTGGTCAGCCGCAGTCCCACGCCGCTCAGCCGGCTCAGCAAGCGAGCCAGGCCGGTCTCGTTGGCCAGGACGGCCCGTAGGTAGCGACTCTCCTCCTGCAGTGCCTGCACGCGCTTGCCCAGCTCCCGATTCTCGGCCCGCAGCTCCTGGTTCTCGGCGGCCAAGCCCCGCACTCGACTCTCCAGCCCCATCACGTACTCCTTCTTCTTCAGCCGATTCAGACGCGCGGCAGCCGCCGCCGCCTTCCGGGGGCTCTTTGTCGCCGCCTGGTTGTTGCTGTTGCTGTCGCTGCCGCTGCTGCCGCCGCCGCCGCCGCCGCCTCCGGGGGACTTTCTCCGCCTCTTTTCGCCGCTGCCACTGTCACTGCCGCTGCCGCAGCCTCCGATGCCGTTCAGCAGCCTCTGCAGCAGGTCAGAGAAGCGCTGCATCTCGGCGGCCGCGGACTCGTCGTCGTCGTCCCCTCTCCATAGGCCGCCGCTCTCCGAGCCTCCGCCGGACGAGAGGGGCCCGGGCGAGCTGAGCCCGGGTTCCAGGTGCCAGTCCGGTTGCCGGGGGTCCAGCAGGTCGGCCAGTTCCAGCCCGGACAGGAAGTCCATGTCCTCCGTCTCCTCCCCGGGGACGCCGGCCATCGCCTCCTCCTCCATCTCCTCCGGCGAGGGCGCGCGCCCCGCCCCGCCGCCGCCGCGGCCCCCCCTCGCGTCCTCCAGCTCGGCCTCTTCGCCGCGCGGCTGCTCGCGGCAGGGAGATCTGGAGGCCGCCGGCTCTTCCTCCGCCGCCGCCGCCGCCGCCCGGGTCCGGTTCGGGGGCAGCGGGCGGGTGGCGGCCTGCGTCGGGCTCTCGCTGCGGGCTGGGGAGTCGGTGCCCGAGGCCGCCAGCAGTTTGGTCAGGCTGTGCCTCATGGGGCCCGGCGGCCGGCCCACGTAGGCCCCGGCCTCTCAGACCGGGCCTCGCGGGCCCCAAGGACCCCAGGCCCCAGCGCGGGTAAGCGGTGAGCCGACCAGAACGAAATGAAGGGGAAGGTCCGAGTCGCCTCCCGCCCCACTGGGCTGGCCGAGCCCCCACGCCCAGGCGGGGGGAGGGAAGAAAGACCCAGGCGGCGAGGCCCCGCGATGACTCGCCCTCGCCACCCAGACAACGGCCCGGCCGGAAGGCAGCGATCTCGCCCCAGCCCCGCCCACGGCGTTTCGCGCTCCGGGCTCTAGTATCGCGAGAGTACAGGGAGTTAAGGAGTGGGAGTCATTCCTGATTTCCAGTGATGTCATGTTAACGGCGGCAAAAAAAAAAAAAATCAACAAAACTCCGAGTTTATTGGGGGGGAAAAAAATATCTGTCTGTATTCTGGCTTACACTTCCAGTGAAACCACTCTGTCTCAGAATTGATCTTCTAGGTAACAACTTTTTAAAAATATTTTTTTTAATTGATTTCAGAGAGGAAGGGAGAGGGAGAGAGAAACATCAATGATGAGAGAGAATCATTGATTGGCTGCCTCCTGCACGCCCTGCGCTGGGGATTGAGCCTGCAACCCAAGCAACCTGGGCCTGTGCCCTGACGGGGAATCTAACCGTGACCTCCTGGTTCGAAGCTCTGCACTCAGCCACAGCCACACCGGAGGGTACCACCTTTTGAATAAGTTTAAAGTTCTCCTGGACTGCTTTTAAATTTAAGAATGGTGGCCAGATTCTTCTTGACATTGCGCCTTTCCCCTTCCGTTATAATTCAAGATCTTTTCACTCCAACATTTATAGAGTACTAAGAGAAAAAAGGTAAATAAGTAAGGCATTCATATGTAACTTAATTTTTCCAACTTTTCCTTATAAAAACTTCCAAACATACAGAATATCGTACAGTATTCACTCTAATTCAACCCAATATCCAGACTAAACAATTAATGTATTGACATATGTGCTTTACCTGCATATAAGTGTTTGTAAAACATAATTATTTTTGCTGACTCAAAAATCCCAAGATTGCAGGTGAGACACACCACCCCAACATACTTCAGTGTGCATCTCTAAAAAATAAGGACATTCTCTTTTATAATCATAGTACCACTATCTGGTCTTGAGAAAATTAACAATCATTTGTTAATACTATCTGCTACCCAGGCCCTATTCAAATTTCCTCAGAATGATCTTTTATAGCAAATATTTTCTTTTGAGTCCAGATTCAAACAAGAGTCACTTACTGCATTTGGTTGCTATGTCTTTGTGGGGTTCCCATCCTCCCACCCCCATTTCTCTTTCACTTTTTAGTTTTTTCTTAATATTGGTTTTTTGGGGAGACAAG
The DNA here is from genome assembly GCF_027574615.1 of Eptesicus fuscus. Lineage (NCBI taxonomy): Eukaryota > Metazoa > Chordata > Mammalia > Chiroptera > Vespertilionidae > Eptesicus > Eptesicus fuscus. The sequence continues at coordinate 30,479,365 of NC_072485.1, read as the reverse complement.
GTCAGTTGTTTTGAAAATGCACCACATTCTGGATTGTTTCTTCATAGTGTTGTTTATCTTTGTTCCTTTAATCTCACAAGGTATTTGAGATTGGAAGCAGTTCCCAAATAAATTAGAAATAAAACAATTTAAATTTTTAACAAACAAGGCCACTTATTTGAAAACATAGGTGAAATAGGAAGGAAGATAAGGAGTTCTTTTTTTTAAAAATATATTTTATTGATTTTCTACAGAGAGGAAGAGAGAGGGACAGAGAGCTAGAAACATCGATGAGAGAGAAACATCGATCAGCTGCCTCCTGCACACCCCCCACTGGGGTGCAACCAAGGTACATGCCCTTGACCGGAATCGAACCTGGGACCCTTGAGTCCGCAGGCCGACGCTCTATCCACTGAGCCAAACCGGCTTTGGCGATAAGGAGTTCTTAAAGAGGGAAAGGTTAGTGTCCAAATAGCAGAGACATAGACAGTGAGTAAAGAGGGAGGTGGAGAGGATAGAGAAAGAGAGAGAGAGAGAGAGAGAGAGAGAGAGAGAGAGAAGATTTTCCTTTGTTTATTCATGAGTAAAGTATAAGTGTATGAATTCCTTAACCTTTCTTCTAGTTCTTAGGTTTTCAACTTCTCTAGGGAATAAAGTAGCAGATAACCTCAACAACAACTACCTTTTATATGGCTGTTTCTTAGATGGAACTGCCCCCCCTGCTGGCCTGGTTGCCCCTCACTGCCCCCCCGCCCTGCTGTCCTGGTCGCCCCACACAGCCTGCTGCTCAGTCGTTTGGTCATCCCTCACTAACCCCCCTGTCAGCCTGGTTGCCCCATGTAGCCTGCTGTTCGATTGCTACTGTGAGGGCATCCTGACCAATTTGCATATTACCCTTTTATTAATATAGATATAATATCTCATAGGACAAGTTCTTTGTTAATCTCACTTTCTCAGAATTTTCTATCAATAGGTGAATATTTTTTCAGAAATTCACAAATTTTCCTAGTTCAAGAAAAGCTGGAATTTTATGGAAATTGCATTAAATTCATTAATTTATTTTTTCCAGTTACTTAATGCACTATTTTGCTGCTGGACTAGTTATTGTTTTCTTTATATTTTATAGATAGTGATTGTTGCTACATAGGAAAGCTACTGATCTTTTTGTTAAATTTTTAAGCCCACTGAACTTTCTTAATAGTTTTTCTTTTAATATATTTTTATTTATTTCAGAGAGGATGGGAGAGGGAGTGAGAAATAGAAACATCAATGATGAGAGCAAATCATTGATTGGCTGCCTCCTTCATGCCCCCCACTGGGGATCTAGCCTGCAACTTGGTAATGTGCCCTGACCAGGAATTGAACTGTGACCTCCTGGTTCATAGGTCGATGCTCAACCACTGAGCCATGCCGGCTGGGCAATAGTTTTTATTTTCATCTGATTCATTCAAATTTTTCTGGTAGACAATTATGTCACCTTATTATACTAGTACATAAGGACAGTTTGCCTCCTCCACAATATAATAATGAAATAGCACTTACTATTGATAGCCAACTTCCTTGGATTACTCTACTGTCTAGCTATTGATTTGAGATGGGTATTTTTATTAGATTAAGCTCAGTTACAGAACACAGATACCAATCCAGCTATTTTAAGCAGAAAAGGGTGTAATGCAGAGAATGCAAGCCTGCAAAGTCATTGAAAGGACAGGAGGAGTGGGCATTAGGCTGGGTGATCAAGAATGCCACTCAGTGCAATGTGGCCAAACAGGCCTGATCAGGAACTGCTAGCTCTGCCCCGGTTGGGAAAGGAGTAAATAGAAAGCTGGAATGCTGGCTTCAAGAGCAATGCTGCTGCCAAAACTCCCAGTCCCATATATTATGTTGCTGCCTAACAAGTTACCCAAAACCTTAATTTTTTTTTTTTTTGCTGATCATGTGACTTAAAACAACAATATACATTCATTATCTCCCAGAATTTCTGTTGGTCAGAAATTTGTAATTGTCTTAGCTATGCAGTCTGGCTCCAGAATTCTCATGGAATCCAGTCAAATTTTGGCTGGGGCTTCAGACATCTGAAGGTTTGACTCAGGCTAGGGGGTCCACTTCCAAGGTGGCTGGCAGGTTGGTGGAGAGGAGGGTACCTCAGTTCCCCTCCATACGTGCCTCTTCCCAAGCTGAGTGAGCGTCTACACTACATGGTGGCTGGCTTTACCCAGAGACCAAGGAAGCCGCAGCAATGTCTTTTATGACCTAGCCTCAGAAGTCACATCTGGTCACTTCTGTAGACTCTCTTGGTCACAGGAGTCAGACCTTACTCACGGTGGAAGGGGACTACACAAGAATGTGAATACTAGGAGACAAGAATCATTAGGTGCTATCTTGGGCGCTGGCTACCATATCCCATAAAACCAGCGAATGCACATTGGGATGCTATTGCAGGAAAATGTCCCCAAAAATATGCCTGGCAACAACAGCCAAAGCAAGGGAAAAGGGCCCCTCCCCTGCCTTATTTGCATCTTCCAAATAGAACTGCAGAGGAGTCTGCAAATACAGTTTGCTTCGGGTCTCTTTGTTTTAGCTTTTCCATTTCTGCAATACAGGAAAGCACATTACGCAAAAGAGGGATTAAAATAGATGATAAATACCAACCCATCAAATTCTCCACAAAGACCATGACTTTATGGTACTTCAGCACCCAGACACACGTTTACAGAATATTCTGTAGCAGAGAGTTGGAGCAGCGATGGCGGGGAATGAAGCTGAATCAGGGTTGCTGCTTTGCCGAGTGGATACAGCAGAATGACAATAGTGCTTCAGAGGGCAGAGTGCTAATTTTTTGAAAAGAAAAGCTGTCAGAGATTGAAACTGATATTTTTGATTCAAATTTAACATTAAATGCTTCTCATTCTCTCATTTGTATGTATATATAATATACTTTAAAAAATAGCTTTAATAATGCCAATATTACAACTAACCATAAAACCAATCAACGAAATTTACTAAGATTTCTTTGTGGTTCTAATTCTCCTTGGAATATAACCCGTGAAAGAAATTCATCAGCCCGGCCGGCGCGGCTCAGTTGGTGGAGTGTTGTCTCATGCACAGAGAGGTCACTGGTCCTATTCCCTGTTAGGGCACAAGCTCGGGTTTGGGGCCAGATCCCAGGTACGGGTCCTGCAGAGGTGGCCAATTTATGTTTTTCTCTCTCTCCCTCTCCCTTCCTTTCTCTCTAAAATCATATTCATTAAAAGTGTTGTTTTCTAGAGTCATTTGAATAACTCTTTTCTCTATATGGTTACACCAATGTGAAGTTCATACCATGTTCTAATCATATCTCTCATCATTGAAAGTTTTAGCTCCCTGATTTCCTCTTCACCCAGTAAGACCTTAGTTAAGGTCACCCAGGAAGTGATAGGATTTGGGTTCAGGCAGTCTGGTGCCAATGCATGACTTCACACACTGCACTAACACCTTGACTAGTTCAGTGATCATAGATCTGGGTTTCTTACTGGATTTGAATGGGGATGGGGTGGGGAGAGGGTTGAGCCAGATTACAAAAGCTCACATATTTATGGAGGTAAATATGGATGTGAGTTAATGGGATTAATCTGGCCACAGAGTCTCTTGTTAGAGTCTACTATGAGTGCTTATCTTGCATCCTGGATGATGTGGCTATTGGGAGAGGCATATTTCTTACCAGGAACAGGTGGCTCTGTGAAGGCTTCTGAGCCACTGTCCTCTCATGTTTTCCTCATCTCTTCTCTTGGATGATTCTTACACAGTCTACAGACTTTAGCCTAACTGACACTTCTAGAAAAAGCTTTCCCTAACCTCTTCTGCGTTATGTTGGGAAACCCTGTTATGCCCTCCTATGGCATCCCATCTTTCAGCATTTTTCTCACTCACTAGGATGCAAATTCAGTGAGAAAAAGGTCTGTCTAGCTCACATTGCGTCCCAGAGCTTAGCATAGTGCCTGGCCAATAATAGTCTCTCAATAAATATTTGTTAAATCGGTAAAACTTATTATAACAATAAATTATTAATTAAAAGTGAAAGATCAGAATGACTTTGTCTGCCCTACCTTTACCATCTTTTGTTTGTCTGTTAGGGCAAAATCTAAACCAACACCAAAAGTCTAAAAACTTGAAAAGAGAATTTGGCTTTCTAAAATCTAAAATTTAGGTCTTACACAAACATGTTGAAAATCCACAAGAAACGTTAATATATTTAAATCTTTAAATTTAGGAGAGAGCATCTAATCATTTGGAGGCACCTCTTAGGGTAGAGAAAGATGTTGCCATTAGCCATACGTTGTTAAACATTTGTGAAAGTGGCAGCTTCTAGCCAAATGGTCTGACCCAGTTATGTCAGGCCATATTTGGCTCTACTAGTATATAAAATATGTTTAGTCTACTCAATTCTTGGAGAAAGAAAAATCTGTAGGCTTTTTGAGGCCATCTACTCAGAAATAGAGCCTTCTAGGAAGTTAAGCAGTTACGTGCAAGATTCTTTTATTTTTGTTTATCTATTTGAATAGGAAATATATGCACATGGTTCAAAAGTCAAATGATATAAAATGGTATACACTGAGAAGTTTCCTTTCCATTCCTATCCCTAACCACCATAGTCCCCACACCCCTCCACATCACATCACTGATAACCACTTTTATTATTTATTTTAATAATAAAATAATAAATTTTAAGATAAATACTTATTTTCTTAAATATGTATTTTCTCAATATATATTTATGCAACTACCTCCCTCCCCACCCCACCCCCAGTGTTCTTCCAGACATGCCCTTACTCCTCATCTAACGAGGAGTCCCAGGGGCCAAGTCCTCTACTGGACTGCAACTCCAGTATCAGGACCCAAGATTCCCTTCCCGAATGACCCTCCACCCGCTTCCAGGACCTGCTTGGCTTCTGCCCAGGAGCCTCCTCTTCCTCCTTGAAGGCTGTGCACAAAACCTGGGTTGGAGAGACCACCCCCAGAAGGCAGATTGGCACGAGTGGGTGGAGCTTGGATGGGCAGGTGTGGGGGTGGGGGAGGGAGGGGCGTTGGTAGCATGCATACCAGGCCCCAGGCAGGGCAGAGGCACGAATCTGGGTGGGAAGAGGAAGGCTGGTTTGTGGCTCCAATTTGTGTACTTGTCCCTCTCCTTCTCCTTCTCTCCCCGCAATATAAGGGGCCAGCCTGGCTTTACATACCTATAGTATGTTCACAGCCTATGATAGTTCTATGTGTAGACATGCTTCTCTGAACCTCCTCCCAACTACTTATGGTTTCCCCAGATATTCTGGATGTTTCTATAAACCTCCATGACTTTCTACACGATGCCGTCCCAAACCTTTCTCCCTTTTCTCCACCTGATGAAATTCTATCACTAGTTATCTACCAACCAGTTGGTATACCAGCTCCTGTGTTAGTGATCGCTGCAAATCCTCCCTACCCTCCAACCCTAACCCCAGGCAGAATTAGCTGCTCTACGTGTGTGTGTGTGTGTGGTGTGGGGGGGGGGAGGGTGTTGTAGGGGAGGTTACCCATTGGGATCTCATAACACCCCTGTGGAAAACACACCATACTGTGTGTAATTGCTTTTTGCCCGTAGACTAGACTGTGTGGAAGCTCTTCCTGGGCAGAAAACATGGTTCTTCATGCTTATCTCAGTGCCTGCCCCCAGTGGACAGTCGACAAGTCTTTCAGTGTGGTAGTGTCATCGGAATCCCAGGTCCATCCAGGGACCACGTGGCTTCGAGCAAATTACTGAATCCAGGTTTCCTTTTTTTTTTTGGGGGGGGGGGGGAAGAATAAAAATGAACATAATTACCTTCTTGAACGGCCCTAAGGATCAAATGAAACAACCATTCCAAGTACTTCAGCATAATCCTACCTAATAATAGAGTAATATGCAAATTGACTGTACCTTCGCTATGCCCACGATTGGCCAGGAGGTGCAGGGGGGCGGGACTCGGGGTGGCTGGGGTGGCTGATTGGGCCGGCAGGACACTGAGCTTGCATTGCCAGCAGCGGCGCGAGCTCAGCGTCTGTGCCATGGCTGTGCTGTGGCACAGAAGGGGCCTCTGGGGCAGCGAGCCCACATCCCGCCTCGGACCATCAAAAGCGGGCAGCTCCGGCACCAGCGGACAGATACCCAGCTCCCCCGTGATCGAAAGTGGGGAGCTGTGTGTCCGCTCCAGCACCAGCGGACCCCCTGCCATCAAAAGTGGGGAGCAGGCTGCCAGCAGTGTCCGCGGAGCGTGCTAGGCTTTGTGGGGCAGTGGATATGGCCTGGATGGCAGGTAAGGCCTAGGGGACCCTACACATGCATGATATAACCTTTTGCACTCAGATGTCGAGTGTGACTCGACACGGTTAGCATCGGTAGCATAGAGATTAAAATTGCAAGCGAGTGCAAAGGGTTAATCATGCACTGGGCCTCTAGTAATAAATAGTATGGGCTCGATAGAGGATACCCATCATTAAGTTAGTTTCTATATTCTGATTCTAGGTAATGTGTAAGAGGAAGTAAATAGTCCTTCCAAGCCAGTGATGTGGTTCCCCAAAATGTGTACTTAATGTTGCAATCTTAGTAAAACTATGAGAAAATCATTTTTTAAAATGCCCGAGGTAAGGGTGAGGCTTGAAAATTGTTTATTAAAAAGGTACCAAGGGCCCTAGCTGGTTTTGCTCAGTGGTTAGAACGTTACCCCTTAGATTATAGGATCACAGGTTAGATTCTGGTCAAGGGCACATACATCGGTTGCAGGCTTAATCCCTGGCCCTGGTGGGGAGTGGGGGCAACATGTGGAGGCAACCTCTGTCTCTCCCCCTCCCTCCCTTCCACTCTCTCTCTAAAAAAAAAAAAAAAAAAAAGGCGGGGGGTGGAGGGAAATGTCCTCAGGTGAGGATTAACAAACAAAAAGGTATCAAGTAATAGTTTTTAATAAATCCAAAGCATTAGGAAACTCTTTGTACTCTTGACACAAAATGTGTGAGAAAATACTATATTACAATCTGTTTTGAGATGTTTTCACAATAATGTTTATCAACTAAGAACGGGGAAATAAGGAAGCATAAAGTGTATTTTTTATAACTACCTCTTTAAGAACTTTATATAATTATAACTGTATTTGTTTTTATTACTACGTACTTAGCTATTCCTATAAAAAGGCTGTAGGTATACCTATATACATTCTGTTTAGATGTTTTAAAAAAGGAAAAGGCAATTGCAAAACAACATGCCAGTAAAAACAAAACAATGATTAAGTTGTTGTATGTATCATATCTAGTCTGCTCTCACTTGTTTCCCCAAATTCAGGACTTTTGCCTATTAGTACATTGTACAATATTAAGTGAATTTGCTGCTCTTTGCATTCTTGTACCTTTAAATCCTGTTTTTATTAAGGAGAAAGAAAACCCCCCAAAAATGGAATGTGATCTAAGCTTGTAGGAAAAATCAAAGTGGGTTGATTATACTTATTTGAATCTTATTTTTTTTAAATCCTCACCTGAGGATATGTTTATTAATTTTTAGAGAGAGAGGAAGGGACAGAGAGAGCGGGGGTGGGAACATTAATCAATTGCCTCCTGTCTGAGTCCCACCCCTGACCAAGGATCGAAACCGAAATTTAGGTATGTTATTACCTAAATGATCCTAACCGAGAATCAAACCCTCATGGAATGATGCCCCAAGGAAGTGTGCCCTCTGGCCAGGACCACTTATTTGAATCTTATTGCTCATACAGCCTGATTATAATAAAGTTTGCTTAATGGTCTCAATCTTTGTCTTCCAAGCTAGGGCAAATAAAACAAAAAGGATACTGCTGTAAAGCTGGTGAAGCAAGCAATTGTTTGGCCTGTTACAAAATCAGACACTTTTTTTCTGCAAGTTGTCCATGCTCTTCATAAGCTATTAGCTGTTATAGCTTACAGTCTCAACTATGGGAGTCTGCACACCTAATCTGCAAACCTATTATCTACAAGGGCTAATTATACTAATTCTTTTCACAACCAGCACATCTGATTGCCCATTATAAATTCACTTAAATCTATAGGAGCTGCTAATTTAAAATCTTTGGCTATATGAAGATATCTAAGGTTGAGAATATATATATTATGGGAGAGCTAGAGATACTAATAGCAAACTTAGGAAGATTTTAAAGGAGTAAGACAAAATCTGGCAAATCGTGTATTCTAAGTGGCAGGAATGAAAATCAGTGTTAGTCTTACAAAGTTAACAGTATCATAGTAAAGTAGCTTTTCTTTTGAGTTGCCTTTTGTGCTTAAAAATATAACAAATTGAAAAACATCTTGACTCTTGCCAAGGCGCACATATTTGAATTCTAAATTGGAGGCGAGAGGAAGCGGACGCTTCCTTATGGAAAGAGATGGCGGAGTTTGGCATTGAGTTCTTTCTCCTTGCTTAAAAGATCCAGGCTGTGCTTTTTGAAGGCTTCGGACTGCAGCCTGAGCTCCTCGTAGGCCTTCTGGATCCCATCTATCCTGCGCTGGAGTTCCCGGACTCTCAAGTTACTGTCCACAGCCACGGCCTCTAGCTCGAACCGCTCCAGCGCTTGTCGCCTGGCCACCTCCGCTGCCTCCAACTTCTCCTCCAGCTGGCGGATCTCCGCTTGCTTGCTCTGAAGCACTTTGCCCCTGTCCATGGAGAGCTGGAGCAGCTCCTCCTTCTCCCGCGTGACCATCTGCAGCCTGGCCTGCAGCTCCTGGCTCAGGCCGCTGTGCGCCTGCTCGGCCTTGGCCATCTGCTCCACGGCCTGCTGGTGCTGCTGCTTGAGGCTCTGCAGCTGGCTGCGCAGCTGCTCTGTCTCCTTGGTGTGGGCGCTTGCCTGCTGGCTCTGCAGCTCCAGCAGCTCCTCCTCTCGGGCCTGTGCCCGGCAGGCATCCTGGGCACACCTCTGTTTCAGAGCCTCCAGCTCCTTGGCCAGGGCCTCGCTCCCGGCGGTGAGCTGCAGGACTTGGGCCTCCTGGTCCTTCAGAGCCTGGCTGAAGAGGTTGTCGTTCTCCAGCCTCAGCCTCTCATTCTCCTCTCGCAGCTTGGCGTTCTCGCTCTTGTACTGGTCCTTGAAGCGGATCATCTCCTCGTGGTTGGCTGCCAGGGTCATGAAGCGATCCTCCAGCTTCCGGGCATGCTCGCTCTTGGCCTGCAGCTTCTCGGCCTCCAGCACCCCCTTCTCCTCCAGCTCCGTGTTGAGCAGCTCCAGGATCTGGCAGCGCTCCAGGGCCTCGTCGGACCTCCGCTTCAGGATGCAGATGAGCTGGGACTGCTCGTGGATGCGGGAGCGAAGCATCGCCTTCTCGCTCTTCTCCTCCTCGGACAGACCCCGGAGGTTGGCCAAGGCCTCCCTCAGGCCATCCATTTCCTTAAACCCCATCTCCTCTTCCTGGTTTTCCAGGGTTTTGCTTGGCGTCTCTAAGGGTTCTTCAGAGGGTGGGGTGTCCATCCATCTCGAGAGCCTTCTCATTCTCAGGCACAGGTGCTCCCTCCACCGCGGGCTGACTCCACACTCTCTCCCCCTCAGCTTTCTAAAGCCACCGCGTTGCCAGGGGCTCCGGGCACTGTCCAGCAGCAGGTTCCCCCAGTATGGAGCCCTGCGATTGGTGGGCAGGTCCTCAGAATGCGGTGACGTAACAGGGGACCAATCTGGCGGGGCTATGCTTGCCTTTCTAACCAATCACAGCTCTCGGCTCACAGCCCCGGGTCTGGCCTCCGCTGCACAGGGGAGAGATGCCAACCCTGCGGGTTTGCATCCAGCACCAGGGCCAGAAACCTGACTGCACCTCCTCTGGTTGAAGTAAACAAAGCGAGCTGGCAGCGACTGCTCCTCCCTCCTCTCCCCACCCCAATTGTCATGAGGACAGGTTACTACTGTCTTTGGGAACACAGCTGGCTCCTTTGAAAACGGAGCCATTTTTTGTCTATAAATACAAAGCAGCAGTGGTACGCCGAGAGCCGGGACCCTAAGTGCCTTGAGTTTGCATCTGTAGTGCTCGGCACAGTTCAGCAAAAGAGCAAACCCCAGTGAAATAAATACTCTTTTTTTTTTTGTTTGTTTTTTTTTGTTAAATTGGATATTCAGCACTCCCTGTTTTTACTCGCTAGCAAAGTAAGGTTACAGCAAGAAGCTTAATGAATGACACAGAGATGGCAAACAGCCCAACAGAAGACAAAGAACCAAATGAAGATTACCGTCATAGAACGTCCATTTCAGATGAATTAAGTAGTTAACTGTCAAGAATAAAATAAAGCCTGACCGGTATGGCTCAGTGGTTGAGCATCAACCTATGAACCAGGAGGTCACGATTCAACTCCCCCGGCAGGTGACATGCCCAGGTTGCAGGCTTGATCCCCATTGTGGGGCGTGGAGGAGGAAACGGATCAATGATTCTCTCTCATCATTGATGTTTCTATGTCTCTCTCCATTCTGCTCTGAAATCAATTTAAAAAAAAAGAATAAAAGTATTAGAAGTGGAAACTAGAAAAAATAAAGGAAACCATAAAAGTTCTGGGCCAGGAAGGACTTTCTCAGCTTAAACATTGTGTAAAAGACGAGTAAGGAAAAGCTTGCTTTGACTTTGTTGAACAGTTGTATATAATTTAAAAAATTGGGCCCTAGCTGGTTTGGCTCAGTGGATAGAGGGTCAGCCTGCAGACTGAAGGGTCCCGGGTTTGATTCTAGTCAAGGGCACTTGCCTGGGTTGCGGGCTCAATCCCCAGTAAGGGGCATGCAGGAGGCAGCCGATCAATGATTTATGTTATGTCTCTCATCATTTATATTTCTATCTCTCTCCCCCTCTTCCTTCTTCTCTGAAATCAATAAAATATATTTAAAAAAAATTGTGACCTATGAGGTGTATAATTTAAAAAATTGACCTCTGAGGTCTATCCAGCCTCTCCTTCCTCTGAACTTGCCTGGCATTTTACTCCCTAGCCCTAACCAACTACGGAAGGTCCCCTAACCAGCCAGCTCCCTGGCTCTGTCTGTAGGTGTTCTCTTTGCCTCGAATGCCTTTTCCCATCTTGTCCCGTGTTGCTCTAGTATTTCGCCCAGTATTTTTTAGTTCAGAATCATCTCCCCTGTGAAGCCTTTCCTGGCCCCAACATGAGAAATTGACCACGCACCTCTTTCAACGCACCCACGGTAGCCTATTTGCACTGCTAATGGAACATGTCAAAACCTTATTGCATTCACTGTTCACCTGCTTGCCTCCCCCTATTAAATGCTGAAATCATTAAGAGCAGGGACTGTGTCTGTTTTATCCTTGATGACTAAACCAGTGCCTGGCACACTGAGAAAACTCAGATAAATGTGCGTTGAATGGATGTTAACTGCCTGGCCAGTGTGGTTCAGTGGTTAAGCATCAACCTGTGAACCAAGAGATCACCAGTTAGATTCCTGGTCGGGGCACATGCCCAGGGTTGTGGGCTTGGTCCCCTGTAGGGGGCATGCAGGAGGCAGCCGACTAAAATGATCCCTCTCTCCCTCTTCCTCTATGAAATCAATAAAAATATATTTTAAAAATTAGATAAGAATGTGTTTTCTTCAAAGCTTTTCAATTACTTTTAAAAAGTAAGGCCTTGGGAGCATAACCAATGGACGCAAGACACTGGGGCAGGGGGGTGAGGGCATGTGCCAGGGGGTAGGAGAGGCCGGGGGAAGGTCAATGGGGAAAGAAAAAAGAGACATATGTACTATACTTTAAACAATAAAATTAAATTAAAAAAAAAACAAGTAAGTCCTTGGCCTAACCAGTTTGCCTCAGTGGATAGAGCCTGCGGACTGAGGGGTCCCAGGTTTGATTCTGATCAAGGGCATATACCTTGGTTGTGGGCACGTCCCCAGTGGGGAGTGTGCAGGAGGCAGCTGATCAATGTTTCTCTCTCATCGATGTTTCTGACTCTCCATCCCTCTCCCTCCCTCTCTGTAAAAAATCAATAAAATATATTAAATAAATAAATAAATAAATAAAGCCTCTAATAAAATAGCCAAAACTGCCCACTTAGAGGAAATAATGTCCAGTGTTGCAATAAATACTGGAGAAATATTAGCCTAGCAGAATTTCTTTAGCCTTGCTAGGGAATTTAGATTTTAGGATCCCTAACATAAAGTATTTCATTTAAAATAAGAAGTCAGATTAATTTTACAATACATTTAAGTCATAATAATTTATTTTAAGGATTTTTACAAAATACTTTTATGAAAATTATACATATATAGGAAATACAGTATAATTTCACAATTTACATTCTAATTAAAACTTTGTTGCAAAGCATGTCTGTGACCACTCTCATGCTGCTTTCATATAGTAGAGTTGTAAGAAAAACAAGAATCTTATATATGCAAGGTTTTTGTTTTATATATATTCTATTACAAAATACAGGCTTGAGACCTAGCTTAGGAGAAAATTAAGCCAAAAACTGAATTCCACTTATGGCCAGTGGGTGGCACCAAAGTACATTCGAGACTGTTTTAACACTGGGAAAAGGGAAAGCAGCTTCTCAAGACAGAAAGTACATGCAGTAAACTCAGTCTCGCCCTAATGTGGAATTCCATATTTTATAGAGATTACAGAGTAAATAGTTTTCTTATGGTCAAATTCTTTATCATCACTGATATTCTGTCTCCTCCCCACCCCCCGATAGGGATATCTCTGTCACTGTTTTCCACAACCTACGTATCTGCAGTTGCTGTAAGGAATTTCAATGGTCAAGAGGCAGGCTTTGCTAACCGTAGCACAAGACTGGTGTGAAGCACAGGATGGAAAACTAGAAAACTTTTCCTGTTAACACCCCAGATTTAATTTTTTTTTTTTTGGGGGGGCAGCTTTTTCTTTGAAGCAACAGGTGGATTTTCCTAGCTTTCTCCAATATCTTCTTTAACGTTGGAGTCACAAGTATGTTACACATTTTGTTATTATTTAAATATCGTGGGCCTGTAACCAAAGAGGCACATGCAGGTTGACTTTAAAATGAGTGCCGACAGATAGGAGGTGCGGATCTCTGTCCACGCGGTCAGATTTTCAAGATCCGATTCCACCTGTGTTAGTAGTTTTCGGTGGAGGAGCCAATGGACTTTGGGCTCATTTGGAAATCTTGGCGATCAACAGCATTCTGAGAGGCAGGGTTGCTTCAATCCAAGTGTTGGGGGAATTTACCATCTTTTCCCAGAGAGCAACTTCCTCTGAAGTGGAGTCCATCCAGTCCACTTCAGTATCATAACTTTTACCTGAAAAAAAGCTTTGCATTAAAAGAGGAATAGCGCATTGGGGAGTGGGAGGGACCTTGTTATTCTTTTTTAAAAATATATTTTTTATTGATTTCACAGAGGAAGGGTGAGGTAGACAGAGATAGAAACATCAATGATGAGAGAAAATCATTGATTGGCTTCCTCCTGCCCACCCCTCACTGGGAATCAGGCCCACAACCCGGCCATGTGCCCTGATTGGGGGGTGGGGGGATTGAACCAAGACCTCCTTGTTCATGGGTTGATACTCAACCACTGAACCACACCAGCCGGGCAGTCATTCTTTACTTATAAGCACCAATGGAAGTCAGCTAGGAAGAGTTTTAACGTCACTAGGAGGGCAGATCTGGGACTCACGATAAGAAAGAACTGTTGAACCATCTGAGATGAGTACTCTATTCCCAGAGTAATGGTTTCTCTTCTCAGTCATCTAAAAGCTAGATGACAACTGTCACAGGCGTGGGGGAGTGGTAGGAAGGATTCCCACCCTGGGTTAGAAGTGACAGTAGGTAATCTCTGAGGAAGCGTGACTACAGTTTTAGTGTTGAGCAGACTCAATTTGAATCTCGGCTCCGCCACTTACTCACTCTGTTACTTAATTTCTTGGAACGCCAGCTGTTCTGGAGATAACATTAGTAACTACTCATCAAGTTGCTGTTAGGATGAAGTGAAATAATGTAAATAAAGCACTCAGCACAGTGACCAGCGCTCCATAAATGTTAGTTACTATTATTACTCAAAGCACACTTTTAGCTCGGAAGGGCCATGTGTTTTTTCAGGAAAGAGTAGTGACGAGAGCTCTTCTGTTCCCCCCACAATAAGGTAAGCTCCGTGTGGTGAGATACTGCACCCTGTTAATCTTCATATCCCAAAGCCCTCAGCACACAGCTGGCACTCCTTCACTCACTCATTGCATTACACTTAACAGAAATATCTGTTTGCATTAGGAAGGAGCAAAGCAATAAACCTCTAGCGTCTCCAGAAGAATTTGGCTCACAGATTAAAAATGTAACAAATATTACCGGTTCCAAAGCCGATCCGAAGGCCTCCCAAAAACTGGTTGGTTAATTTGTAATGGTCCCAGACGGTAAGCTCTACGCAGGCTTCCGTCAGATCTTCAGGCCTGAACCCATCGTACACCATGGTGTGGTTGAAGACAGGGTTGGTGGTCTTCCCCACGGCTCTTGTCCTCTGGCGACTTTTCCGACTTGTATCTGGCAGGATGATGCTACCAACGGAAACGTGATTGTGAGAGCGTTTTAATGAGATAGTGGACAGTTGTGCTTTCCATGCACTTCAGCGTAGCTAGCTACTGGTGGAAGGAAGGAAAGGGGAGAGTGCAGAGCGGACAAGACTTGCCTTGAACCCTGGCTCTGCCACTCATTGGCTGTGTATTGCAGGGAAAGTTAGTTAACCTTGCAGACACTTGCTTCCTCATCTGTAAAATGGGAGTGGTAATGCCTACTTCATAAGGTTAGTATTAAAATTACATATTAAGCAAACGACTTAGCTCAGTTCCTCATTTAGTAAGTGCTTACTATGTAGCAATTGAGGATTCCTTTAAATTTGGAAGCACAGTCTATTCCTGATTATCTATGATAGCCTCAGGAATTAGTCGTGTACAGAATTGGAAAAGAAGAGAAACCTGCCCCATTTGTTAGATTTGATTTTGGAAATAAACTATATATTTGCAATCATTTACATTTAATTTGTGGTAACAGATGAATTAACTTTTAACCGTTTGCACTCGGATGTCGAGTGTGACGGTTATTGAATGTATCAATAATTTGAAATATAAAAAATCCAAATAAATAAGTTTGTATGAAAAGAAACTCCAGTTTTTTATTCTACTGCCGCGCTTTGTAAAATCTGGGGTATTTAAAAAATTAAATCCCGAGTAGAATAAAGGAATCGAGAAAAAAGCAAGCGAGTGCAAAGGGTTAATCTATCATGCCCCCGGTAAAGGCAACAAGGTCTGAGACTAGTCTCAAAATAGGAGACTGAGTAGAGCTGAAAAATTTTACCAGCTGACATCTATGAAGAAGGTGTTGCCTTTTTGTTTTGTTGACGGTTTCTTTTGCTGTGTAGAAGCTTTTCGGTTTGATGTAGTCCCATTCACTTACTTTTGCTTTTACTTCCCTTGCCTTTGGGGTCAAGTTCACAAAATCCCCTCTGAGACCAAGGTCCATGAGTTTAGTACCAATGTTTTCTTTGATGTGTTTTATTATTTTAGTCTCATATTCAGGACTTTAACCCATTTTGAGTTAATTTTTGTGTATGGTGTCATACCCCTATGTTCATTGCAGCATTGTCCACAATAACCAAGACACGAAAACAATCTGTGTCCTTTGATGGATGATTGGGTAAAGAAGATGTGGTACATTTATACAATGAAATACAACTCAGCCATAAAAAAAGAAAAAAAAGACGAAGTATTGCCATTTGCGACAACATGGATGGACCTTGAGTGTATCATACTAAGTAAAATAAGTCAGGTGGGTCTGGCTGGCATGGCTCAATGGTTGAGCACTGACCTATGAACCAAGAGGTCTTGGTTTGATTCCCAGTCAGAGCACATGCCCAAGTTGTGGCCTCAATCCCCAGTGTGGGACATGCAGGAGGCAGCCAATCAATGATTCTTTCTTATTGATATTTCTATCTCTCTCTCCCCCTTCATCTCTGAAATCAATACAAATATTAAAAAAATAATTCAGATGGGAAAGAACAAGAACCATACAATTTCACCCATATATGGGATATAAAACAGAAAGCAACATACAAACAAGCAAAACAAAATCATAGTCACAGGCAATAGTATGGTTGTTATCAGAGGGGAAGGCGGGTGGGGAGGGAGGATGAAGAGGGTAAAGGGGGTCAAATATATGGTGACAGAAGGAGAATAGACTTTGGGTGGGAAGCTTGCAATGCATTATACAGATGATGTATTATAGAACTGTACACCTGAAACTTATATAATGTTATTAATTGTTACCCCAATAAATTTAATTTTAAAAAGAACATCTCGAGGGAAAATCACAAATAATGTCATATAAAATTAAATAGCTACAACTGGACTTCTCGTAGAATCTATATAAAATTAGTGAGAGGGAGTTAGGATGGCACATTAATATCTGTTTAGCTACGATTTAGATACCAGGCACTTATATGTGTAACAGAGAAAGAGGTTTGCCACTTAAGAACCAAAATTGTCTTAAATTCTTATGAGCTATTAGTACAGCTCTGCTTAGCGAATACTTTTCCAGATATTTGCAGCCTGATACCAAAGGCCTTTTGAAAATGGGTCACAGCATAGGTACTTCTCTAAGGAGCCAAGGGGTGTGACATCCCACTGTTAGAAATTGCATGAAGTCTTTAGTACTGAATATTGTTCTCACCAGTAGATGGGCCTCCTAGAAGACAGTACATATCTGAGTATGTGGTCTCTGGTTTCATTTTTACATATGTCCTCTTATCTTTCTGATTTTAAAACTATATGTAGCCTTGGGGGGGGGGTGGTGGTCCATGTCACAGATTTCCCCTAGTTCATGGAGTCACTGTCTCAAGTTATTTCATTTAAACTATGGATGATGAGTTTCAGCATCACAGATATAGAGAACTAAAATCAACCAGCAAAGGCCAGGCTACTGTAGAACTGCGAAGGCAGACTTATCAATGCTGTTACCATTTTACAAAAGAATTCAGATGGCTGCCCCTTAGCATGGGTAGATCAAGGCATTCCTTCACCCAGATGTGTACTTCTCCAGTTGTAGAAAGCTTTTTACCTATATTAGAAAAAAGAGAGAAAATAAAATGTTAGTGCAATCCCTCTCTTGGCAATACTGCATCTAAAAATGCCAATCTAAAAATGGGCTAGCACACATCTTAGCTATTGTAAATAATGCTGCTATGGACATAGGGGTGCATATATTCTTTCTGATTGGTGTTGCTGGATTCTTAGGAAATCAGAAAGAATATATGCATTCCTATGTTCATAGCAGCGTTATTTACGATAGCTAAGATCTGGAAACAGCCCAAGTGCCCATCAGTAGATGAGTGGCTAAAAAAAGTTGAGGTACATTTATACAATGGAATACTATTCAGCTAAAAAAGAAGGTGCTCTGACCCTCTGCGACAGCCTGGATGATTATGCTAAGTGAAATGATCCAGAGAAAGACCAATATCACATGATCTCACTTATATGTGGAATCTGATGAACAAAATAAACTGACAGACAAAATAGGTCCAGACACACGGATGCATGGAACAGAATGACAGATCTCAGAGGGGAAGGAGGTGGAGGGGATGGGAAGAGTTAACTAAAGAACATATATGCATAACCCATGGACACAGACAATAGTGTGGGGAAGGCCTGGAGTGGCATAGGGGCTGGGTGAAGGGGGTCGAGGAAGGGAAAAATGGGGGACACCTCTGTAATACTGTCAATAATACATAAGTAAAAAATTAATAAAAATAAAAAATAATGCTAGCTAGTATTTGATGATATGATCCTAATAGTTTAAATCTATACATTCCTTTTTAAAAATATATTTTTATGGATTTCAGAGAGGAAAGGAGAGGAAGAGAAAGATAGAAACATCAATGATGAGAGAGAATCACTGATCGGCTGCCTCCTGCACACCCCCTACTGAGGATCGAGCCTGCAACCTGGGCATGTGCCCTTGACCAGAATCGAACCCGAAACCCTTCAGTCCACAGGCGGAAGCTCTATCTACTGAGCCAAACCAGCCAGGGCTATACATTCTTAATTATATATTTTATAGTCTGGCTGTACTGACCTCAGACAGGTCTATGAAAATAATTTATATTTATTTCAAGTACAGAGTATTACATCATTCTTGTTGGGTTTTGCTGGCTCCACAGGATCAGTTATAGATATCAAGCATGTGAGTCATCATTTATACTTATATTCAAAATATCTCAGTAAAATGCACACACCTTTCAAACACTGATACCAATGTCAATTGGTGTCGACATATTAAACATATTACTGTAAAGCAACCAGAACAGGTACTAGCTAAGAGAGAGTCATTCTTTTTGTTAAAAGTAGAGTGTAAAAAGTTAAACATTTGCCCTAGCTGGTTTGGCTCAGTGGATAGAGTGTCGGCCTGCGGACTGAAGGGTCTCAGGTTTGATTCCGGTAAAGGGCACAGGCCCGGGTTGTGGGCTCGATCCCCAGTAGGGGGTGTGCAGGAGGCAGCCAATCAATGATTCTCTCTCATCATTGATGTTTCTATCTCTCCCTCTCCCTTCCTCTCTGAAATCAATAAAAATATATATTTAAAAAAAGTTAAACATTTTATAAGACTATTATATAGATACACATAAAAGTGAATATTATGGACAGGGGATTACTGAGAAGTTGGTTTAATCTGAAGTTGTCTAGGTTGGGTGCACCTGGTCAGAGGAATGCTATCACATTTTTCTGGATGACTTAACTCAATCAGTCAATCAACCAGGCATCTATTATGTGGTCAGCCCTATTATAATGAATGGCATTGCATATACAAGGAATACAAGAAAGACTAACTCAATAAAAACTATAAAAATGTACTAAGGAATGAAATGCCAAGTTATTACTGTAATGTTCTAAGAGATAATGTGATCAGTGAGGGGGGAATATAGTCAGGAAAGGCTATATGGGGGAGATAGGACTTCATCTAAGACTTGGATAGGTTGAAGAGAAGGTTAGCCAACACAGAGAAGACAGACTACATAGTAAAAACTCAGGGAAGGTGGAGCCCATCACAACACACAGTCCCCCAGCTCCCACCACCAAGAAATGGTAGTGGAGAAAATGGGAAATGAGATTGGTACAATTTCTATGCATGTTGACCATAAATGATAGGATACAAATTATATATGAAAGAATCTGCCTTTTAGAAAGATCCAGAAGGAACAAGATGGTGGTTTGGCAGCCATTTGACCTAAAGATATGTTTGCTTTCCCTCCAATTCTTTTTTCTTTTTTATTTAACTGAATTAGAATGCCTTTCTCTAGCTCAGTCACTGCCCTCACCATCCATTATGTCTTTCATCCCACTAGCTTCATTGCCTGGTTACTGAAAGCGTTTGTATGTGCAATCCCCATTTCAGCCATAGTATTCATACAGATTTTTAAGGAGAATAACTAGGGGAACTTGCTTGAGAAATGCAAGGGGGGCTGGCATTCATTCCCTGCCTGTCTCTTGCTTCTTCAAGGGGCTGCAGACTTGAGGCCCTAACATCAAGTATTAGGAATCTTCAGGAAAGATTACAATGAGTAATTCAGGAAAAAGCTTCCTCTCCTGATGACACCTTGAGAATGGAAGACCAGTGAGCTCTAATTTCTTTGGGGTTCATATGAATTTTTCCAATTCCCACTTGTGAAAAAAGAACACATTCAGGTTCCATTCTTATCACAACACTGTCAATAGGTCCAAATTCTGAATACAGAAAAGGTCATACACATTGTGCAGATACAAACTTTTGGGAGAGTGAGGAGCAAGTTAAAATAAAGACTGGAAAAAAAAAAAGAGAGAAACAGAAAGTAGAATGGTGGTTACCAGGATGGGGGAGGGGGGAAGAGGGGATAAGGTTTTGTACTTCAATAAGGTGAACCCTGAGAAGAAAAAAATAGACACCTACTAAAAAGGGCTTCTGGTGGCAATTTGGGCTCAAATAAAAAAACAGAGCCTAGATGGGAATGGGGGGATGAGGACAAATATGTGACACCTTAATCAATAAAGAAATTAAAAAAAAAAAAAAAACAGAGCCTAGCCAAAGGGCCTCTCACACAAACTGCACTTCGTGGAGAAGCCTCTGTGCTAAACCACCTGCCTCTGCACTAAATTGCCTGCCTGCCATCTGAGACAGCCCTTAAAAAGATTTCCTGGAATCTTATTTCAACCAATAGGTAAAGGGTTTCCCCCCATCCAACCACAGCTGTGCAATTCCAGTCCATTGGAGTGGCTCTATTCCAACCAATCAGGACAGTGCCTTTGGACCAATCAAACTATGAGGATTTGGAGTCCCCATTTGCATGAGGACAGACCAATCAGGGAACAGGGATGGGGACTTCTGTCCATCTAAGCCTGCTTCCCTCTGGCTCAGGGAGCACACTTTCTCCTTCCACCAAAGAATGAAGACTATGTCTCCTTGGCTTAGCTCAAACACGGGAGGCCCCAGAGTTTTTCTACTGCTATGCTGCCATGCTGTATCACAATTGACTCTGTTTTGTAGTGAATAAAGTTTCCTTGTTTACTGCACCCCAAATTGGGGATTCCTGTGGCGTTGAAGTGGCTCAAAGACCAACAGTTGACAGTGGGTATAGAGTTTCAGATATATACAAGATGAAAACATTCTGGAGATTTGCTTCACAACAATATTAATCTACTTAACACTACTAATGTCACAGTAAAAAATGGTTCAGATGGTACATTTTATGTGATTTTATCACAATAAAAAATGAGAATTTTCTAGTTTACAACTGTGAGTTGACTTATTTGGTCTATACAATTACTAAGTTAATAAATCTATTTAGGGCTTCACATTTGAAAAGAGCATAGAACCCAAAGAAACCCTGGGAGCGTGGGGGATGAGGAAAGGGCATAAATCTGGACAGAAAATCATTACATACCAGGAATTGGCTCTGGGACGTACTGGAGAGCTAATTTCATTTTACCTCTGTTTTCTGCTTCAAGGGCAACTGGTGCTGTCTGAAAAAAGAAGGAATGTCAGCAGTTGTAAGACACAAACTATTTACTGTTTGTTGGTACTCTGTTACAGGACCTTATCTTCCCCATTTCTGGAAAAACATATCACTCCTGAATGCCCTGGATTAAAATTTCCCTCCCCATCAGAGCTAGACTTATGTTTTTATATCTGTGAGAGTTCTACTGTGCATCTTGGAAAACTCTGTAGGGTACCCAGAATGCGTTTTAAGGCCATTAGTCTCAGAGATAGTGGAGAAATCAGAATGGCTTTCTTGGAGATGTCTGAAGTGTTGTGGGATGCCTTGGTTTTTATGAAAATACATAGATTTTGTTAATCATTCATCCAGCACATAAAACAACTTGTTTGTATTCTCTTTCTCTGAAGGAATAAGAAGAGTGTGGGAAGGTGGGTGCGGGGAGAAAGCCAAATATTACATTTTCAAAGTTGCATTAACCTATTTTAGACCAAATGAGTAGATGCCTGTAAGAATAACAAAGACTGGACAATAATTTTAAAATATATATTATTATTTTCAAGTACATGAGAAATGGTTTTACTTTCAAAATCTGGTCCTTTGGAGCCTTATTTCCAAAACATGGCTATTCATCAGAAACATAAGATTAGTTAAAAATGAATGCTTTTGACATCTTCTGAGGAATTCAGATCCAGCAAGTCTTGGGTAGGGCTAGAAATAAGTGCTTCATGTGATTTTAATGCAATATTTAGGAAGCATTTCTTTTTTTTTTTTTTAGGAAGCATTTCTTAAAAGAAACTTTTCTTATGTGGATACTAACTAGTGATTGTATGAATTGTTTATATGTATCAATTCCAGCTATGATGGTCTAGTTGGGATTACATTAACCCTCATACTGAGAACAATAAAAAAATCAATTATAAAATCTACTTGAAGGTACTAAAGAATTATTAAAATAGGATGCAAATGGATAAGATATTGGAGCCTGACATTTTTCTCTACTTTCCACTTTGAGGCCTTAGCTGATTTTTAAGTACGTAGTGCCAAAATGAGAGAATAAAAAGCCTAGCAGAAAAAGACTAAGAAGCTAAGAAGGGCTTTCGGGAGTCTCAAAGGGCTGGGGAGACAAAAATTGAAATCCATGGCCCGATAAGGAGGAATGGCCTCTGATAATACTCTAGACCAGTGGTTCCCAAGTGTGGTCCCCAGGCCAGCATCATCATCAGCGCCTGGAAACTTGTTGGAAATGCATATTCCTGGGCACAGCTCTTACTGAATCAGAAATCTTGGGAATAGGGCCCAGAAATCTGTGTTTTAATAAGTTCTTCAGGTGAATTGGATACTAAAATTTGAGATCTACTTTCCTAGGCCTGCAGTTGCAACTCCCGAAGGGCCACAGCCTAAGAATATGTGCAAACAAAAACCAGATCAGACTACATGAAAACTGAAATCCCACCTTCTAGGCAGTTCATTCCCAGATTAGATTAAGGTGGTCTGTCCCCACTCTGTGTGTCAGAAGCAAAAGCAAGCCTTCCCGAGTTATCCTTTTCATGCAATGTCCAGCATGCAATAACCAATGAAAAGGCAGACAAGGACAAAGGACCAAGTGACCAAAATAAAATAAAAATTTCGATAAGAGAGACTCACAGATGTTTAAGATATTGGAGTTTTCAGATACATATGTCACATAACTCTGATTAATGTATTTATAAAGATAATGATAAGATGGAAAATTTTAGCAGAGAAGAGGCAGTTATAAAAAAGAATCAAATGAAAATAGAAGCCTGAAAAATACTATAACTGAGAATTTGTAGATGGGTATCACAGATTAGACATAGCAGATAAGAAAATTATCCTATATAATAAAAGGCTAATATGCAAATTGACCAAACACTTCTACAGGGGGAGCGCCGCTCAGCCAGAGTCAGGCTCATGGCTGGCGAGCACAGCGGTGGTGGTGGTGGGAGCCTCTCCCGCCTCCGCGGCAGTGCTAAGGATGTCTCACTAACGGCTTAGGCCCACTCCCCAGGAGGAGCAGACCTAAGCCGTCAGTCAGATATTCCCCGAGGGCTCCCTGACTGCAAGAGGGCACAGGTCAAGCTGAGGGACACCCCTCCCCCATCCGAGTGCACAAATTTCATGCACCGGGCCTCTAGTTGAACTATAAGATAGGTTAGCAAGAAATAGCCAACCTGAAGCATACATGGGGGGGTGGGGGAGAAAATATAGAAAAGAGAATGAGAGACATATGAGGCAGAGTGGAAAGAGAAAATGATCCCAAATGATGGATAAGTATCCTGAATGAAAATTCAACTTTATAGGACCTTTCTCCTATACACCAGGCCTCAAAACAACCAAGCAACCAATCAAAAAGCGCTGAACTTACCTTCCGCTTCAGAGGGTACCACTTCAATTGTTTATTCTGTTTGCTGTCCCAGTCCCAAGTTTCCAAATCAAGTTCCACTTCCCCAAGAAAACTATTGCGTTTAAATGTATCCCGATGCCATACAGACAGGTTCAGCTTCTGTGTCTTTAAGATTTGCTTTTCGATTTTATACTGCAGTTCAAAGAAGGAAATTAAAGGGGTGAATGATATTACTTTATGCCAAAGTTATGACACAGAAATGAAGAGAAAAGTCCCCTGTGCAGATCAGATTTTCTCATCTGTTAGGTTTCAAGTCTTAAGAATATTGCAAAGTCATCTTATTCTAAGTGTCTTGTTTCAAAGAGCTAAAATCCATCTTTCACAAAAGTTGATTTTCTTTGCCTCTTTGGAAAAATCAAACCATGGCTCAAATATCATAGCTGGTAATAGCTCCTTAGAAACAAAAGCCAATTATTCAATTTTTTTACTGGATGTTTTTATTTCTAACTAGGTATAACATAAATCAAACTTATTCTAAAAATGAAGTTTAATCGATGGTCTGTGTTCTACCTAAGGACAAGGTATATTTTAAAAATACTTTATTTTTCAGAGCAGTTTTAGATTCTCAGCAAAACTGAGTGAAAAGTAGAGAGTTCCCATAACCCACCTCTCTCTCTATACGCACAGCATCCCCCACTTGATATCCTACAAAGATAAGGAGTTTCTCAAGGAAAGACAGGCTTGTTTTTTCCTGCTTCATATGGTCCAGAGAAAAATATTTGGCATCCTAAAGCTGTTTCATCTAAAATGACAGTCAATCCTTGATTATATGTAATCATGGAAGGGATAATAGTACTTCTAATCTAAAAATAATCTCTATTTGGCTTTATGATGTACTACTTGAATGCCCATTTTGGTTGTAGCACGCTTGTTATTCTCTGAGTTTACTATTTAAATTATCTGGCTTTTCCTGAGTATAGGGCTGAAGTAGCTGACCTAGAAATAGCTAGGGGACTGAGGTATATCACAGTCAAACTGTAATTAAAAACTTGCTACAGAAAACTCACCCATGGATGACTGAGAATTAATTTAACTCTACTTTTCTCAGAGGATAACCAAATAGTTGGACAGAATTTTCAGAAGGAGGGTACTTCTATTTGTAGTTTTACATTTTCTATTACTCATGACTAAGGTAGCATGATGCAGTTTGCAAGGTGGGGGGGTGGGGGGCGTGGATATGGTATTTGAGCCAGGTATACTTTCCATTCATATGCCCATCCATCTATCCTTCCAATAAACATTTGAGTACCTTTTTCAGACACTGTACTAGGAGTCAACATTTATTGTTTAATGTATACTCATCTCTTCATGTATATAAACTCTTTTAACATTCACAACTACTATGGTAGGTAAGTAGGTAGGTACTATATTACCTCCCTTTTGCAGGTGTGAAGTGCAGGCAGGCTAAGTCATTTACCCAAGGGCACATAGTTTATAAACAACAAAGATTTGGTCCCTGCCCTCGGGGAACTTACAATTTACTGGGAAAGCAGACAAACCAGTAAAGTGCTGAGAGTTAATATAGCCTACTGTAAAACAAGAAAACAAGGCAGCAGGCAGCAGGCAGCAGCGGGGATTGAAGGGTAAAGACAGCCGCTCATAGGAAGGGGCATTTAAGGCTGTGGGAGGTAGTTAGGGATAGAATGTGGGGAAGAATATTCCAGCCTAAGCAAACACAGAGTCCCAGCAGTGTGAGAAAATGTAGTTCTTCCAAAGAACAGAAAGGGATCAGGGTATCCTGAACAAAGACTTTGACTGTGAAAAGATGAGGCGGGAGCTCAGGTTGTGAAGGGACTGGTGTGCAGGGTAAGGATGGAGTTGACCCTAAGGGTAAAGGGAATCCTAAAAGCTCTTAAGCAGAGAAATACCACGATCAGAATTATGCTTTTTAGATCATTTTGGTTGCAATGCTCAACTTCATCAGTTGCGTATCCTTGAGCAAGTTACTTTATTTCTCTAAGCTTCATTTGCCGCATCTTATGAGATACAGATAATAATACCCGCCTAGCAGGGTACGTAGGGAGTGAATGAGATAATGCGTACAACATTCATGGCATATCATCTCATACAAAGCGGTTTCTCAGAAAATGTTGATCCTTTCCTTGTCCTCTCTGGGCAACTGACTTCATCTGTAGAGATACTACGTAAGAAGATATGGCTAGATAAACACATAGGTCACCATTTAGGATTTTCCCAATCTAGAGTTCATAGATACCCGCAGTATCTCGTTATACACAGGATTCAAAGTTTTCTTCACGACAAATGTTTTCTTCTTGCCCATTTTGCCCTTGTCTGGTAACAGGTAAGTCTTTACATATCTAAAAGGAGAAATGAACAGACAAGAAGGTCAGAGAAAATTAAAAGTGATATTTCCACCTCTGCTTTTAAAAATGCATTGGAAATTGACAGAAATAAGTCTTTCATAATGAGAAAAGCAATACACAATAAATGTTCCACCAACACCTTTCATACTAAAAGTTTAAAGCTATTTCAGTGGAATTGGTCATGAATTCCTTTCCTTTGGCCTGACGTCAGAGTGGGGAGGGGAATACTACAGACCGCTAACAGTGCTCAATTCCACTGGCTTCCTTTCTACTAAGAAAGGCTTTGGTGCTTGCAGAATTATTATTATTTTGTTAATCTTCGCCCAAGGATATTTTTCCACTGTTTTTAGGGAGCGTAGAAGAGAGAGGGAAAGACAGAGAGAAACATCAATGTGAAAGAAACACATGGACTGGTTGGTTGCCTCCTGTACGAGCCCGGCCAGGGCACAGGCCGGGGAGGAGCCTGCAACCAAGGTACGTGCCCTTGACCCAAATCAAACCCGGGACCCTTTCGGTCCACAGGCCGATGCTCTATCCACTGAGCCAAACTGTCTAGGGCAGTGGTCGGCAAACTTATTAGTCAACAGAGCCAAATATCAACAGTACAATGATTGAAATTTCTTTTGAGAGCCAAATTTTTTAAACTTAAACTTCTTCTAACGCCACTTCTTCAAAATAGACTGGCCCAGGCCGTGGTATTTTGTGGAAGAGCCGCACTCAAGGGGCCAAAGAGCCGCATGTGGCTCGCGAGCCGCAGTTTGCCGACCACAGGTCTAGGGCATTGTGGAATTATTTAAAAAAGTTTTTGTGACTGTTTTTTTTTTTGAAATAAAATTAATCTTAGCATGCACCTATTCAAGCCATATTCAATGTAAAAAAAAAGGATATTGGGTTCAGTTGTTTTTGTAATAAAAGGAAAAAGGATTGGGCTTACGCTAGCAAAATAATTAAGAATCAGACTTCTGCATAGGGATGAGTGGGGAATACCATTCCACTTTTGCAAATAAACTGAAATGCAATTAAATCTATGATCTCAAAGATGAATTGGTAATCCCCCCTACAGTGCTTCTGCAGAATATAATTTAAATATGGAAACTACCTCATTTGAGAACCTTAACTGATGCTGCACCACTGACCATTGGGAAGTACGCCCCACATGTCCCTAATTTTGGAGGCAGTTTTGAGCGTGCCGTGGAAAGGGACCAAGGTTCAAGCCCTCATTCCCCCTTTTGCCCCCGACTGTCTGAATTTACTTAGGCGGCTTATCTCCTCTTGCCCTTGTTTCCTTCTCGGTCAAAAGAAGGACCTGGACAAGATGACCTCAAAAGTTCCTTCCAACCTGAAACATTTTGGGCTTCTCCGACATTTCTGCAATTTCATAAGTTGGGCACGTGAACATATAAAGTAAATAAGACAGCATTCCCCCTGCCACCACCTCTCCTTTCAAACATTGCTTTTCACAGAGTCATACACCTCCCCTCCCTTCAATTCCGTGCTGTCCTTCCCGACTTCTACAAGACTCACTAGGAGAAAACAGGGGTGCCCAATGTACTTACGGGTCTGAACGCTGTTTTCTGAGGTCTGCGGCGGCTAAGTCTTTACACTGCGCCACAAAGACGTGCAGCTCCTTCAAAGAGTCCACGTACTCAACTGCGAACTGGATGCTTCCCTTCACCTCCAGATTGCCAAAGTCTCCACTGTAAACGCTCATCACACTGCCGCTCACCTGAGGGCATTGGAAACATGCAGGGTTTGTCTCTATCGCGTGCTTGAACTCAACACAGGGATCATGGCTATGATTCTTGCTTGCCATTATTTCGCGAGTTTGCATATAAAAGCAGCTAATTTGATATGCCATAAAGACACAGCAACACAGATAACCTGACTTGATATACACGACACAACTAGTGTTTTTTTTTAAAAAATTGCCTCTACGAGACATAGGTGAGAAGTGAAATGCAAAGTTCCGTAGATGCTGCTGGCTCCTTTCGCAGCAGGGTGATTTTAGGGTAAGGGGTTTCCAGAGTTCCATTTTTAGGCATGCTCAGTATTTAAAATGTTAAAGAAAGGGGATGTGAGAAACCCCAGGCACACAAATCACAGTGACACGTTGCTCTATCAAATTTCCAAGGCACTAAGAAGGAATTTTGCTATGTTACCCATCCGCTGAATCCAGGAAAATGCTTACTGAGCCATACGCTTTTAGAGGTCAGGAAGGGTAGAAAATGGATGATTGATGAAGGGAGTTTAAAGCCTTCCAAGACCATGCATTAGATTGTTGTCAGCAGAAATTCAACTTAAATAGGTTCTAAAAAAGCAATCTGAGAAATGTGAGGCTATTAAGTATTTAAGCACAGGTTTATTATTTATTTAGCATAGCTGGCAAGATATATGCATGTGCATGTATATGTATAGCAGGGAAATATCTGGATTTAGTGTATGCAGATATATTTACATATATATATTTCTACACACATGCTACATGCACACAGAACTACCTCACTTTATGAAAGAAGTTCTTTGTGAAACAACCACACTTAGGGAGCTTTGCTTTGAAAACCCTGTTCAGAATCCTTTTATAAGGCAAAGAACCACCTCTCCCGTTCTTTTATGTGAATCAATCAGTACTTTTACCCAACAGGCTTGCTAAAAAAAGGGAGATGCAATTCTATGTCTGCCCATGGTATACAAAAGCATATCTGATACAAGCAGACTTGATCATAGTTACCCATTTTGCACAGAAAAATGCAGTGGTTCATTTTGTTGGTAATCTAGGTTTATTTTTATAGTCCTTACCTTCAAAAAACCATATTGATTTATAATGGATATGAACCTTTATGCTTAAAAAAAAAAAGAAAAGAAAAAGCAAATGGAGAATTTAGCTAGCCAGCAGCTAATGGTGGGTAAGAGAAAAAGCTCATGCCCTTGGAATCTGGGAAACACAACAGGAGGCCATTGTACAGTAGCAGGAGCGTGGCAGGGCGAGTTTGCAGAAGCGGCGAGATATTAACACGGAGCCTTTGTTTACATACAGAAGACAAGGACGTCATGCCAGAGGAGCTGCTAAGATTGGTTAGAGAGCTTGGGCTCTTCTTGTGTCTGCTGAGGTGGTAACTGCTTTCTGATGCTGTATCTGTTTCTCTGTCATCACTCTACAAAACATCATATAATATATACACAGTTTAAATTCAGAACGAGTCCAGATCAGAATCTCTGTTTAGATAAAGATAATACCTTGGTATCGCATTGATCTATGACATTTCTCAAGGTCCAGGGACACTAGTGCTAATTGCCAGGGAATGGGACTCAGGGTGGGGTGGGTGAGCTGCCTTGGACCTCACCTAAGGAGGAGAGCAGTGCTTAGCTACCAAAATAACAGTGATTTTTCTTTTTTCACCTACAAGGGGTCCTGAGGTGCATCAGAAGACAGTACTACTGTGAGCTGCTTGCTGCTCTCTCAATATAACCTACTTATGTTTCTTTAAGAACATATATATATGAGAAATTAACTTTACCCAGACAATAAAAGCTCTAAGTTTTACTGTCAAGACATAAAATGTCATGCTTAATTCCTCTCATTATTAACATAAACTTAACTTCCCTAAAAATCAAATTAAACTAGGACAAATAAATGCTAGTCTTCTCTGCCTCAACAAAAAGTGAGTATTTAAAAAATTTGAAATCACCTCTCATGTATTTCAATAGTGATATTGTGCTTATCTTTTTGCTGCTCTGGGGAAGTATATTAAATTATACATTCTACCCACATTAAATTTTTTAAACACATTTAATGTGTGTGTGTGGGAATAACACACTTAATGTGTGTGTGGGGGGATAACAACAAGATACTTATTATATATATATATATATGTCCCAGGAAATATTTACTTGGGTCAAGAAAGAAAAATGGCAATGATAAATTTTATTATACTTAGGTCTAAAGTGTATTAGACGGTAGTTTTTAAAAATTCATGATTCAGAATGATCTCCTTTGGGGGTTAGAGAGTTTATGGGGCAGTTCTGTGGCTTCTGGGATTAGGGCAGCATCTTTATGGAGTAGTTAGTTCATGCTGACATATTCCAGGGCCATGCAATTATGTGTCAAATAGTGCAGATGAAGAAAGGAGTTAAATAAAAACAAAACTTATGACTTATATGGATGAGAAAAAAACCCCTCAAAGATCAAACAAAAATCCAAACCTTTTCAATGTCTCTGTTGTCACACTCTCCCCCCACATGCTTACAATCCATTTCCCTCTATTACAGCATGTACGACATTTGATCTAGTATACCAGATCATTAGTGAATTATTGGAAGGATGGGACCCTGTCTTGTTGACCTGGACCACGGATTTTCACATAGTTGGCACTCAACACATATCACTGATGCTGCGCCTCAAAGGGACCGTGGACAAAGGAGCAAGGCCTGATTTCATCTCCACCTCCTGTAACATTCCGTCCAACCCCATGTCCTTTGAAAGGTAAAATGATACAGCTTAACTTGGCATGCCTGATGCACACACTCAAATGATTTGGACTCTTTTGTGTGGAGCCGAGGAACAGGTTAAAACTAAAGGAAGGACATAAATAAAAAAAACCCCAGGAACTAGTGTTATTTGCCTCTCAAGTTATTATATGATTAACTCATATGACCAATCAAGACCAGGAACTCCATGAGGTGTCTACCGTTGGCTTCCAGCCAACAAGTTAGGTTAAAAAAAATGAGTGATTCTTCCCAAAGTAAGTGTAATGCGGGCTCTGAAAAATATTCAAGGACTGACTGACTGCAGTTACAGCTCATCTAAGACCCAAGACTGGTGCCCATAAAGTGGGGGAGGTGAGGTGTAACGTACTAGTATGTGTTGTCCAGAGCTTTGCTCACATTCCGTCTATGAATAAAATGCAATTGGATGAAGCTTTATATTTCTCCATCAAAAATAAGACCCAAACTGCTGATAGTAATAGATAACACGCATTGGGTACTCACCATGTGTCAGGCACTGTGCTGTGAGCTTTCCTCACATTATATCACTGACTTCTCACAACTTAATGAGGGAGGTACTAAGAAGCTAGACTCAGGGAAGTTAAGGAACTTGTCCATAATCACACAGCAAATTAGTAGCATAGCCAGGACTGGGAATGTCTGACTCCAAACCTCCGACTCCGAATTACCTGGCTACAAGAACTTGAAGTCTTAATTAAGTCAAAGGACCCGAGTTACGGTTCTACTTTTCAGTAGCTGTTGGATTTTGAGAAAGTTACTTAACCTCTCTGAGGCTCCCTCTTCTTTTATAAAATGGAGAAAATAGTACTACATTTAGTTAGTGAGAGTTAGGTAATAGCATCAATATTAAATGCCTGGCACTTAGTAGGTACTCAATGAATAGCAGATAATAGTCATGTGAGTAGTTAACAGCATGGGAGTCAGATCTGGGCTCCAGCCCTGGTTCAACCCCTTTCTAGCTGAGTGAGGTTACTTCACCTCTCTTAGTCTGTTTCCCCATCTGAATATCTGGGGATAATGATATTGCCCACCTTCTAGGGTTGTTGGAGGATTAATAAGATAATGTGTATAGATATCCTTAAAGTTCACTATGTCATTTTTACTTTATTATTTTAACAAATGTTTTCAAGTGAGTCATGCAACCTAGACTAAGTTTTCACAAAACAACTGTACTCTAAACTACAGAGGAGTTGTTAGTCCATGCTAACATATTTCTGCCTAGATTTCTTGTTTTGTACCCACTCTGAAACAAAAGTCACTTTCCCAAATCTATGCAATTTGACTTCACTACCAAAAGGAGTTACTGTTTGAATCAAATGAGACATGCCTTGCCTTGTTCCAGGATCAACAACACTACCTCTATTGATATGAAAGGCAAGGGTCAGTCCTGCTGACCTCCAGTCCCTGCCACGGCTGAATACACACACACCAATCTTGGCAGAACAAACCCACTTATTTGGTTCCATTTTTCTGAAGGTACAAAAGATAAACTTGCCTCATCTTGGAGAAATGCTGGAACAGACTTGCTCATCCTTTTGAGTTTGTCGGGGTGGGAAAACTGATTGTCAGGCTGTGAAGGCACTGTGGAAACTAAACAGCAGCATTTCTGTTCAAAATTATCTTTACAATTGTCAGACAAACACAGGCATGGGTTGAAAACACACTTTTCTTCCATCAGTGAACAGAGATGTTTCTGTAAAAAGGTTAAAGGCACCGTACTTCACATGCACAGGACCATACGGTAAGCAGCATGCAGTTTTCATAAATTAATTATATAGAAAAAAGAGCAAGGAGTTGAACCAAGTAGAAAATAAAAAGTAATTGAAAAACGATTAGTTTTTCTTGAACCTGGAGCTGGATTTGAATTATATTAAAACATGCTGTCAAAGAGAATTGGTTTTAACTTATTTTTTCACATCAGTTTTGAACCCCACAATCTATAATTTAGTGGTTCATCTCCCTGAGATATTTATATTTTTAACATGCTGCAGGCTAAAAAAAACTATTTCATCAGACAGCAAGGATCTTTGTACACAACTCAGTCATAAATGTGTCCTGGACGTTGAGTGTCTAAGAGAAGATTTGTTTGTTTTTTAGTGAGTGTGGAGAGTACCCTGAAAGACCATTACAATTTCAAAACTAATTACTCTTTGAAAATAGAAATTATTTTTTTATAATTTTTTACTTTTCAATTATAGTTGATGTAAGTTTCAAGTATACAACCCAGTGAATAGACATTTATATAATTTTTGAAGTAATTACCCTAACAAATCTAGTATGCATCTGACACCATACATAGTTGTTATAATATTATTCACTATATTCCCTATGCAGTACTTTGCATTCCTGTGACTATTCTGTAACAATCAATTTGTACTTCTTAGTCTCTTCACCTTTTTTTACCCAATCTCCCATTTCCCCTCCCCTCTGGCAACTGTCAAAATATTCTCTGTATCTATGAGTCTGTTTCTAATCTGCTCGTTTGTTTATTTTGTTTTTTTAGATTCCATATATTAGATACCTGTCAATTCAAAGAATTTTCAATAGAGATACCCAAGGCCAAGTTTGAATGATTCAAGTTAGGATATTCTAAGAATTTAATATAAAAATGTAGCATACGGTTTCTTTCTGATATAGTAAACATATGTATGGAAGTCACAATAGGATGACAAATTCTATTTTTAATTTGTGTAACTCTACTTAGAAAGCTATTTTTTTCTTTTGTCTAAGAATCACAATGTTGAAGCTATTTTGGTGGTGAATTTAGAGCTTTTATATTTGAATGAGTTCACATTTTTCAAGACACTTAGAACAGTGCCTGGCACATCGTAGGCCCTACACAAGTATTTGATAAACAAATGAATATTGTCTGAAAGAGATTCTTTAAGTTATCTTTACAATGTGATACAAATATATTGACTTTATCATTGAAAGCTATACTAGGAAAGTGAATAAAAATCAACTTATAGTTCTATACATAACTCAAAAGGCTCAAATTCAGCTCTAAGCATTAGCTAAATTTATTTTTAGTTAAATGAAATCTAACTGAAGGAAAATGAAAACTAAACTACACATATTAAATATTTGCTTATTCACATAGTAGTTCTCACCTAGCCTTAGGCTTACAAATGTATCAAAAAAACATTTGTGGTATTATCACAAGATGATAACCGCTTTAATCACTTCCCATTAAGCACAATGTGTATGTGTGTGTATTCGGTGATTATCACACAAGCAGTGCAAGATTAGGTCCCAGGAGGGCATAGGAGAGCCCAAAGATATGCAAAACCTTTTTATCACAACACTGCTCCCTATTATTTTCAAAGTATATATCCACCACTCAAACATAGTCACTTACATGTATTGGTCTTTAGTTATTTATGTTTTGATCATGTATTTCATTTTTTCCAGGAAATTATTTAAAAAAAATTTTTTTAAGTTTTTCAATTAAAGTTGACATTCAATATTATATTATTTTTAGGTGTACAGATCATATATTTCATTTTGTCTTGTGTGATAAGAATACATTCTTCAATAGAAAAAAAATTGGAAAGTATCATAAAAAAGAGAGAATTGGCCTGGCTGGTGTGGCTCAGTGGTTGAGTGTTGAGCTATGAACCAGGAGGTCACAGTTCGATTCCTGGTCATGGCACATGCCCAGGTTGCAGGCTCAATCCCCAGTGTGGGGTGTGCAGGAGGCAGCCAGTCAATCGTTCTCTCTCATCATTGATGTTTCTATCTCTCTCCCCATCTCCCTTCCTCTCTGATATCAATAAAAATATTTTTAAATATATATTTTTTTAAAATAGAGAGAGACTTGATCCAGAATTTACCCCATGATTAGCCTATTTGCCTTGACCAATAACTAAGCTCATCAGGAGGCCACAAATGAAGATGTAGATACAGTGATTATATATTTATACCTATATATACATCTACATCTATATAGATGTGTATAGATATATCTTTATGCTTTGTTTTCACTCCTCAGGCTAAATGTTGAACAAAACAGCAAAATGAAATCAGATGCTGTTTTCAGTATCTGCCAGTTCAAAAGCATCTGGAAAAGTCTCTTTACCTGCCACCCCTGAAGGACAGAAGTCTGGTTTCCTCTGCAGCAGCCAGACAGAGACTAACACCAAGGACCAGAGCCTGGACTGCCTTTTTCCCTGGGTGGTTCTTAAGAATTTGTCAGATCGTGTGCTAAAGCTCAGCACCTTCACCTCCGGCCGGAGGACCTCGTGAGCAAAGTTTCAGATTTCAGACAAGATGTCACTGCCTTCTAGCATTGGCACTTTGTTCCTCTAATGGCTCTTTCATTTAAGCTGCTCTTCTCAGGAAGACTTATGAGCACATCCAAAGAATGTTGGGAAACTGTTATTAAAAATCCCCTGGACACCTGGGGGCAGGCATGTGTATCATCTTCAGACTTCCAGTGCCTACAATCATGACACTGACAAACTGGGAGCTAAGAAGACACAACTGCATATCCATATGCTTTGCTAGGCCCACAAACACTTTTCAATTGTAGTCACAGTTAAAATGGTCAGCAATCTTAAGATTGAATGGAAAAGAGTGAAGAATCATAATCTTTGCTTGGTGGTGAATATTAATTAGTTGATGACATTAACAACTACAACTGAACATTTATTTCTTAAGATTCAGATGTTCAGGTGGAGAGAAACAAGATAGCAGCATGTTTTTCAATTGGGAGGATATCTTGGCTACAGAGGCCTCCCCTGAGAAGAAAGGGATCCCAGTCCCACACCAGACCCCCAGCCCAGGGTTCCAGAGCTGGGAAGAGAAGTCCCCATAACTCTGGGCTGTAAAAATCAGCAAGGATTGTGCCTGACTGACATGGAGGCGGCTGGAGACCCAGCAGTTCCTCTTAAAGGGCCGGCACACAGACTTACATGGTCCCACTTCCTCTGAGTTCCAGTGCCTGGGGCATCGGGGCAAGAACTCGGGGGCAGCTTTCTCCCAGACAGAGGTGCTATCAGGGGTCATTGTTCCTATGCTGACACCTCCCTCATGCAGAGCTGACCTGTAGCCATATCTAAGTTTCCAGCAGCGTGGCCCCACTGTTTGTGGCCCTCAATGTTCACTCCACCCTGCTGACTTCCTGAGACCCCACTCAATTTGCAGCCCTACCCAAGCTGTTTTCAGCTTCTTTTCCATATGAATGGCCTGTCCTGGCTTAGGCTTCAGTCTTTTCTAAAATCTCTCAAATAAGTAGCAGCAGGCGTTAGCATGCCCCAAACCTATCAATAAGAAGCCAAAGACTCTGAACTAGCACCAGCCTGCCTTGCTTCACAGCTGGGGTTTGTCTGGGCATGTCTAAGCTGAATACAAATAGCAGGCATCTGCAGATCTCTCTGTAGCTCCTATTGGGTGGCCCCAGGCTGACTTTGCAACTTCCGGAAGGCTTCAGAGCCAGTGCACCCTGTGGACAGCTTCAGGCCATACCAGATTACAACTCTACACATCCACAAGCAACTTGGCTTGAAGGTCAAGTACTCCCAGTGACACCAATAGCAATCAAGGCTCAACTACAACAAGAGTGCACACAGCCAACACAGGGGTGCACCTAGAGTGCCTAGCTCAGGTGACTGGGGAGGCTGAGCCACTGGGTCATACAGGACACCTACTACACAAGGCTACTCTATTAATTCCAAGAGACATAGCAGTTCTACCTAACACAAAGAAACAAGTACAGAGAAGCAGTCAAAATGTGGAGACAACGAAACATGTCATAAATGAAAGAAATGGAAGCAAGGAAACTACTGGATACAGAGTTCAAAACAATGGTTATAAGCTTGCTCAAGGATCTTAATGAGAGCTTCAGGGGACTTAGTGAGACTTTCAATGATCTTAGGAAGAATTTCAAAGATATAAAAAAAGACCAGTCAGAATAAGCACACATTAACTGAAATAAAGAATAATTTACAGGGATTCAACAGTAGATGATTCCGAGAATTAAATCAACAATTTGGACTATGAGGAAGCAAAAAACACCCAATCAGAAGAGCAAAAAGAATCTAAAAATATGAAGATAGTGTAAGGAGCCTCTGGAACAACTTCAAGCATACAAACATTTGCATTATGGGGATACCAGAAGGAGAAGGGAGAGAGTAAGATATTGAAAACCTATTTGAAGAAATAATGACAGAAAACTTCCTCTACCTGGTGAAAAAAATAGACTTACAAGTCCAGGAAGCACAGAGTCCCAGAGAAACACAAAGAGGCCTACACTAAGACACATCATAATTAAAATGCCAAAGGTTAAAGACAAAGAGAGAATCTTAAAAGCAGTTGGTTACATACACGGGAGCATCCATATGACTGTCAGCTGATTTCTCAACAGAACCCTTACAGGCCAGAAGGGAGTGGCAAGAAATATTCAAAGTGATGAAGAGCAAGGACCCACAACCAAGATTATTCTACCCAGCAAAGCTATCATTTAGAATTGAAGCTTAGATAAAGAGCTTCATAGATAAGAAAAAGTTAAAAGAGCTCATCACCACCAAACCAGTATTCCATGAAATTTTGAAGGGTATTTATTATTATTATTATTATTATTATTGTCTAAAGTTTTATATATGTCTCCTTTTTCCCCCAATTGACCCCCCCCCCCCAGCCATTCCCACCCCGGGCAAGCCCCCACCACCCCAGTGTCTGTGTCCACTGGTTATGCTAATATGCATGCATACAAGTCCTTTGGTTGCTCTCTAACCCTCCCCCCCCTTACCATTTGTCTCTGGTGAAGGGTATTCTTTAAGAAGAGGAATAATAAGAAAAAAAAGATAAAAAATATGAATAATAAAATGGCAGTAAATACATATCAATCAACAATTGAATCTAAAAATCAAAATAAATGAACAAGAAATCCAATGAACAAAATAAACTGATGAATGAAATAGAACCAGAGGCATGGAAACATGGAACATACTGACCGATGAATCTCAGAGGGAGGGGGGAGGGGTGGTGGGAAGAGTTTAACCAAAGATCTTAGATACATATATGCATCACCTATGGACACAGACAATAGGTTGGTGAAGGCCTGGGACAGGGCTGGACCTGGGTGGAGGGGAGCAATAGTGGGGGGGCGGGCGGGCGGGAGGAGGGCATCTGTAATACTCTTAATAAAGATTTTTTTTAAAAGATTCAGATGCTCACTTGATTTACATATTGAATATATACTATTTGCATCCAGTTTTAAACCTCAGAGCTTAAATCCTGTACATCATAAAATTTGCTTCCACAAGGTATTTAGAGAGGCATATACAACCATTTGACATACTGTCAAGTACAGTTCTTTCTTAGATCTGAATAAATTATAAATTGCTTCATAGCTACAGTCTTGTGTAAAGGCCACAGAGATCCAATACTCAAGATCATACTGCAGATAAGGACAGATATGTAATACCTTAATCAATAAAGGAAAAAAATACAAAAAATATATATATAACTAGCAAAAAAAAAAAAAAAAAGATCATACTGCAAAATAAAAGCCAAGTGATATTGGAAGGTGCCAACTTCATTTTAAGCAAAGACACAAGAGCAGAGAGAATACCAAAAGGATAATATCCAGCATTAACATATATATCTATATATATAATAATTTTTTTAAAATATAACCTTTTCTCAGTAGAACCACCAATTAATCTTTCAACACAGACAGTAGTAAAATGTTTTTAATACCACCCTTGCCAGAATGAAATAGTTTTTTTAAGCTGCAAGAGTTTAGTACCAATAATAAAGCTGTGTTATTAATGGGGTTAGTCATTTCAGTATATTTCACACCAGGTACAGTGGCAACATTTAGTCATTTGTGAGAAAGAACCTGCTACTCACTTCCTGGTATGCGTTCATTTGTATCTGGTTCCTGATCTGCTTTTTGATCTGCTCAGAAGAGCAACATTAAGAATAAATACCATTTTAACAGAAGAATGAGAAGAGACATGAAAGTAAAGCTCAAATGTCAGTTTCATGGCTGAGACTGCAGAATACACCAGACAGGCTTTCAGCTTGCTTTCATCCGTTCCCCAGTATGACTCTTCGTTAGCCTCCTTAATGTCTCCTGTTCAACTAAAAGTCCTGCATCCAGCATTGGAGCTGTGTAGAGTCTTTCCTCAGTTCACTAAAAGCCACAGCTTTTAAAATGGAAAGAGCACTGGACTAGGAGTAAGGAAGCCGAGACTCTAGTCCCTACGCTCCCATGGACTGACTAGCTACAGGATCTTAGACAAGTCACCTAATTTCTCAGAGCTTTTCTTCACTGTAAAACAAAGATTAAAAACCCCTGCCCCACCTACTTCTTTCTTTTTAAAATAGATTTTAAAATTAATTTTTAGAGAGAGATAGAAAGGGAGAGGGAGAGAGGAACATCAATTGGCTGACTCCTGCACACCCCCTCCCGGGGATCGAGCCCACACGTACCCTGACTGGGAATTGAACCTGCAACCTTTCGGTGCAGGGAAGGATGCCCAACCAACTGAGCCACACTGCCCAGGCCCTCCCCCACCTATTTCATGAGGTTGTTGTAAACATAAAATGAGAAAGACAAGTCTGTCACATAAAAGTAAGAAATGACCTCTGAGGATCTCTTCCTGTTTTTCTATGGGAAAGCTCGGTGAATATACATTTTTATTATTATAGTGAAGGCAATTTAGAAAACAAAATTCCAGCACACAAATATAAATTACACATTCGCATCAAAGCTGAGCTATAAATATCAAACTCATTTCCATTCCCCCCACCCCCCAAAAAAGGGCATTATTAACCCTATTCATTTTATAGCTGAACCAAATAATACCTGATCCACTCACAAGCTTCGAAATCTTCTGACTCCTTAATGTCCAGAATCAGTTACTAGTCCCCTCCATCTATTCGTAGTTATTTACATGAGGGGAGGCAGGATCCCCACTTTTGTCCTGGGACCCTTCCCTTTGAATTTAAAGCTTTCCTGGGTTTGCCCAGAAAGATCTGTACGTGGAGACGTAAGAATCAAATACAAGAATCATCTAACCCAGGAACCCACTGTACGCTTCCTGCCTTCAAAGGGAGTTCTGCAGGTCAGAGTAGCAAACACCAGCTCCTACCCTTGGAAATACAGTTTCCTATTTATAGAAACCCTGGCTCCCCAAGGGTCTCTGAGGCGATCCTCACAACGCTCTCCACCAGCAGCAGCCTCGGGAATACAAACAGTTAGTATTAAACGCACCAAGTCAGAACCGTTTTTTTATAACAACTTAGGCACCATTCATCACATAGTGGCAAATGACGTATCTATTTTACCCAGCCGCTGTGTCCCGGTGCCTGCCCAAACCACCCAAAACCTAACACACGGACAGACATGCAGATACACAAAGATATTTACCATCTTCCGCACTACGTACTAATTCTTCTGGCAGATTATCTATTTTTGCTTGATCTGTGCAGGAGAAATTAACAAACGGTTAACAACGGCTGGCCCTGGGCGAGAGAGAACAATGAGGCGGTCCCTGAAAGCCCCGGGAGTTGGAAGCAATTAGTCAAGATGCAGCGAGGGGTGCAACCAAGATGTCTCTCCCCAAATACTTTTGTCTTTAGATTAGCTACTCGAGCCAGTGCCATAGCGGGAGCTCCCATCTCAGCTCCGGTGCAGCTTACATCAGCACACTGCTGCGCGCGGACTCCCGAGGGTTAGGGGGGTTAGTTCGGAGCAAGCAATGGGCGGCGGGCAGCAGGAGGAAAGCACGGGGGCTGCAACAGCCTCTCTGTTCTTCTAGAAAGGGTGAGATGCTGGCCAGGACTGACACCTTCCCGAGCGCACGGTCACTAACAGGCATTTCTGTGCCCGCAGCACCCTTTGTGCACGCCCCTGGGGGCCTTGCTTGGGAAGCCAACTTGAAGAGATGTGACTGGGGACCAGCTGCTAAGTGGAATCTTGGCAGGCTACAGTGAGTGTGGGTATCGGTATTTGGAAGGGAGCGCGCAAGAATACCCGTCCGCTGATGATAATTTTTTTTTTTAACCCTACACATTCCTGAGTCCTTTAAAGCTGCACCATGGAAAGAGCCCCCATGTTTCATAAATAAGAGGTTTGCCAAATGGAACAATGGTTGCTAAGTTTTGTTGGTGTTTTTTTTTTTTTTCCTCCTCTCCTCAGGGCCCAATCACCAACATCCGGAAGAAGAAGAATCAGGGCTGTCCTAACAAAGGATCGGACTGCCTTCTCTGCAAGCATTCGGGCGGATGTGGGGGTTGGCCACCTGTTGAAGAGGCTTTGGAGGGAATTCCTGTATTGGGGGGAGTTTGGAATGGGTGACCTTCAAGGTCCCTTCCAACCCTGACATGCCAAGATCTTTGGCAGGGTTAGGACTGCATGCCAAATTGGGAATACTGCCTTCGGAGCCCTGGGAATCTCAGAATTTTAGAAATTGTTTAGTGGAGTGTCCCTCCCCCCAACCCTACCCTCGCTTTTTTCTTTTCCTTTTTAAATTCTGACTTCTTAGTCTCAATTGCAGATGCATAAAGAGTATTCTGAACATGACAATGGTCCATTTTTGATCATATGAATTTGACAACGGTTAACTTCCACTCAATAAATCTTCTCATGACCATCTGTAATCCTGAGGGTGCATTTTAGCTTAATAACAATAAGAACAAAACCCCTAGAAGCCATTAGTTCTACATCCTTCTGTCTGGCTCACAAGTCCCTATATTCGTTACGTGCTATGTTAGTACTCGAGACATCCTTCACCCATTAAAGCGGCAGCCAGTGGGGTACAGTGTGCCTCAAGTGTTGCATGTCAGGGAGTCTTTGGGCTTTGAGTTCCAGTATCAAAAAGAAATGCATGAAAAGAAGGGATAAAAGAGAAAGGAAAGTCCTTAAAGCCAGGGACTAATTCATCTCCATATCATGCAAAATTCATCAGACATCCAACACTGTCATAAATGCTCTTGACAACATTCCGTTGATTTTGGGTCCTGGCTCTGCTGTGAGGTTCTAAGCTAGTTCCTTTGCCTCTCTGAGCTTCACTGTCCTCGTCTATAAAATAGGGATAACAACTTATCTTTCACAGGGTTTACTTATGCCAGATAAATAAAATGATGCATATAAAACGCTTAGCCAAGTCTTGGCACATATTACTCAATAAATGTTAGTTATTACTACTAGAATCACTAGCTACCACTATCTTTTAAAACTCACTATACTTGAGTGTAAACACTCAAACTGGGATTCTTCAATGCAAGGAAACCTGGCGTTCCAGTAACCAAACCTCATGCATTACTTTACAGGCCGAGTTCCAGCCTCTTCGGCTCACTTGGGAAGGTCATTCTCATCTGTTAAGCCCCCCTTAAGGGTTTCAGTGCACAACAGCATGCAGTGAGGCCACAGAGGAGCATATATGCATTTTCAAGCTTAGATGGAGGCACGGACAGTGGGGCAAACTGTATTCTCACTTGATGAATCTGATGAAATGTCTTCTAGACTTTTGGAAGGCATTTTCCTAGCAGCACTCCTTTCCAAAGTTTTCAAAACAGGACTGGGTTCTTCCTCTGAACCTGTTGTAAGACAAAACCGATGAACACTGCACAATACAAAAAACACACACCACCAAACTCTTAATAACCAATGGATATGGAAGTGGTAGCTTAAAAGGAGGCATTATGCCATAAGCCTCTATACTTT
The DNA here is from genome assembly GCF_027574615.1 of Eptesicus fuscus. Classification (NCBI taxonomy): domain Eukaryota; kingdom Metazoa; phylum Chordata; class Mammalia; order Chiroptera; family Vespertilionidae; genus Eptesicus; species Eptesicus fuscus. The sequence goes on along the minus strand of NC_072485.1, from coordinate 30,437,503 downwards.
TGTTTACTCTATGAAGCACTTCACAAAAGAAAATAAAACTTCTTCATGAATAGGAGGTCCTTAAAAAACAACAACCATGTTCTTGGTCAAAAAATATTTGCAAACATAAATCATTCAGAAACAAGACTGCCACATTAATAGAAATGTGATCTCCTAGTCTTCCACACCTCTATTTTAGGCACATGATTTGTTCTGTGCCAGGCTTTGAATCTTTCCACTTCATTTCTAGCTTTTGAAGATTGCCACAAAATGGTTTTAGAAGCATTAAAAAAATTAGCTGAAAACCATAGACGGCAGGATCCAGATGTTTAACATCTGCGTATAATCGAATACACAGATGGCTGAATTCTCCAGATCAACAGATGTAGGCTTTTTGGGTTTCATGAGCTCGTAAAATTTCCATCAAAATATTGGAAAATGACATGAGACAGTCAACTTTTTATTTTACTAAGGCATTTTAAAAAGAGGTGGTTGTGGCTCTATCACCTACTAATGCCTTTTCTTTATAAAAGGAGGACCAAAGGAAAGAAAAAGGGCATAATCTCAGTATATATATATATATATATATATATATATATATATATATATGACCTTACAAGAAATCTCTCTAGACAATCCTTAATTGTTCTATTTTGATAGTAAAAACTCCATCATGGGTGACCCCTGTCTGCATACTGTCATTTATCACTGCTATATTCTCAGTGCCTAGACAAGCGGTTGGCAAGAGGCACTTCAAAAAAATGTTTGCTAAACCAATGACTAGTTCCATTAATGAATCAATAAATTTGGAACCATTTCTCTAGACAATACTTTACGGAAATGCATCCCAGTTCCGCCCAATGTTAATAGGCATTCTACAGCAAATGGATTCTAAGATGAATTAGACTTGGGATGCTCTGTGTTCAAATTTAAAAGCATTCTCATTACAGACCTTCTTGGAGACTTTAATGCTAATAATGTGCAGTCTCCCAGCATTTCCAAAAGTATCTGACCACAAAACTCCCCCTCAGCTCCCTTCCCCCCGCCCAAGGAGCACATAGATGTATTGGTTAGTTGAGAGCTGAACCACAAGTCAGAGGTGTCAGGCTGTTCACCAAAATTGTGGTGCTTTTGTAGCCAGGTTCCCCTCTGCTCTCACCCTACTCCAACTACTTGTTTTAAAACATAAAACTATAACTATAGCTTTTTGTAGCTCTTACATCACTTACAATTTTAAAATAACTTCTCTGGGCTCTCTTCATGTTTAATATTGTTATTTCATTTTCAGATTGGCTTTTTGCTGTTCAGCCGGTTATGCTGGTATACTCTAAACACAGCTATACACACTAGGCAACAGTCTCCAACGTCAGTGCAAATGTTATAAGCTCTCCCCCTCCTATGGGTCAGTTCACTGTAGAAACTCATTGGGGGTAGGTTAGTAAAAGTCTACTTCAGGTTTAACATGCTGACTTACACTCCTTCATATGCCTGGTTTCAGAGACTGGTATTTCACTTCACTTTTCTTACCAGAAACACTTGTTAAAGGGGCTTCAACTTGATGAATTAGGGCTAAAGATGGATTTTTTGGTCAGTTTTCAAGAGGCCCTACAGCTACTTGCCAAGGAGCCCAAACCTCACAAGTCAGCCACTCAGCAAAGCTTATTTATTCTGAAACTGAAGCAAGCTAGAAAATGACAAGTCCTGTATTAAAGTACTAGGAAGGTGATCAACGTCACATGTGCAACTTTGGTTAACATGTCCTGCCAGGGAGCATCCGTTACCACTTCATCACTCTAATCAGGTAACTTCTCATTCCTATCTGCTCCTGGGTTTCTTGGCCAAAACGCCCGTGTTGATCAGAAGAGCAAAACCGAGACAACCCTATGTTTTATCGCCTGGCTGAAACCAATACCCACAATTCCCCTTAGATGCATGTGGCAATCGATTAAGATCTCCATCCACTTAGCCAAGGCTGGAGCCAAAGAAATTCATCAGGCCAGGCAATGCCCTTGTGTGGGACCAAGTGAAGTCATTTGACCAAAGTCATACTCTAGAACGGGAAGATGCTGAAGATAATTTAAAACGAGAGGGAGCATGTGGCAACAAAAAACCTCAGCACACAGTATCTGAGGAAAAGAAAGTTCCAACTTGCACTTTGTTCCTGGTATTTAGCCACTACTGTGGTAAACTATTGCTCCGAAGAGGGAAATTTGTGCTCATCTGTGGCAATTTCTCGCCACAAATCTTAGTAGAGACCTCTGTTTGGATTGCCAATTATGAAAGAAATTCTAATTACTTCCAGGAGGAAAACTAGCTTGAATGTTAAAGGTAGCTTCTAACCCTGCCCCCCTCCCCCAATTCTTTAAAAATATTTTTGAAACTTAAAAGTTCTATTGTTGATTCATGAGAATAAAGTAAAATTTTAAAACACTGCCCTGTGGGTAAAACTCTCTCTATGTAACTTATTTGATTAAAGATTATAAAAGGAAATGTAGTTTTTATGAAGAAAGACTAGGGAGAACTGAAGTGATAAGAAGAATTTAGCAGTATTTGGCAGTGGCAAATTAATTCCAATTTAGAAAGCGCTATCATCCTTCACATCGTCATTCCATAAATCAACTAAGTGACCAATGGGTTAAAAACGTCAAAATGCTCACTGGAGGTATTTCTCCAGCTTTCTGCATTAGGACCGATGTTTCCATCTGAAAAATCAGAGTCAGAGACACCTTCTTTTTCTTCCTCTTTCTCTTGTCTCTTGTAAGGTGATTCCAGAATCAGTTCGACTTTACTTGTCTTTGTAGAATTTTCCTTGTTGGTCAGGAGAGGAACAGGTTGCCTATTTCTGGACACACTAATTGTTTTGGGACCCTCTTCGCAGCCAGGCTCCTGAAAAGCTCCTTCTCGAACCCCAGCAACCTCAGTTTCACTCTCCCTGGGCTCTGGGGACTTTGTAGTTTCAATGAGCCCTATTTCATGGTCCACAGAAAGGGCTCCAGGGATCTCAGCTCCACTCTCATAACCACAGACATCTACTGACAAACCACTCACAGCTTCTCCTCTCAACCCTTTAGCCCAGGGTTTGACTCGAGGCTTGAACACATTACTCTTAAGCTTCATTTCAGGGGCCTCTTGGGTTCTCCCCAGAAACCTGGCCTGCTCTGACTTGGAGGTCTCCTTCTCGGGAGTTCCTTCCTTCCCTGACACCTGGGGCTCATAAGGAGGAGCTTCAGATGTTTCTCTAAGGAGTTTCTCAAAACCAATATCAAAAGCGCTCTCAGTTATTGCCGGAGCCTCAGCCTTTTGTACTGTTTCTTTTATTTCCTCGGGATGGAATCCAGAAGCAGCTGGCCTGGGCACCTCAGTACAACCTGCTAACTTGGATGGAGAGAGCATCCCTGTGTTGCTCTCAGATTTAGAGGAGAGAGTTTCCGTTGTTTCCTTCAGCAGTTTCTCTAAGCTGGCACTGAGTTCAAGGAGCTCTGATTTAGGTCGAATAATTGTTTCCCTCACAATTTCTGTCACTTCCTGGGGTAACTCTTTGCTGTACGGAGCGACAGTGGAGCCAAATGAGCGAGGGATTTGTTCAGATAGACACACCGGGGCAGCTAAATGAGAGGCAGTGTCATGAGTTTTGTCAGGAACTGCTACACTGAAGGAGTAAGCATCCTTTCTGTCTGGAACTGTAACGTCCACTGTAGCCGATGGTGGGATAACTCCGGGAGAATTTGGGAGGCTACCTGCTGCTTGTACTCCTTCAGGAAATTCTGCTTTCACTTCTCCAGGAACGACTTCCCTCCCAACTGGATAAGGCAACGCAGCTTCCCTAAGCAGCCTTTGTAATACAACATTTACATCATTCAAGGCAGATTTGGGTGGAACAACGACTTTTTCCACAGTCTCCGAAACTTCCCTTTGAGGAGGTAGTGCCTTACCCTGGGGAGCAAGATGAGCGTCGCTGGAAGAAGGCATATCTTGGGGAGATTTGGCCTCAAGTCCCAAAGAATCCTTTCTGTGAAGATGGGAAGGTTGGTCCACTGGGTGAGAACCTCCTGCAGCCATCTGACACAAGTTTTCCGAGTTTAGCTGGTACTCACCACTTTCCGCTTGCGGGGAGAGAGCTGTCTTTCCGAGAGTTTCTTGCCCCCCTGGAAAAGGAGCGATGATCTCTCTCTGATTGGCTGATGAGTTGTGACTCCGTTCTACACCTTTTTCAAAAACTCTCCTTTCTCCAGGCTCAGAGTTGATCCTCGGGGTGATGGGTTCCAACTTAGTTTGCAAGGGAGAAGGTAAAGTCCCAGTTCCTTCCTTCAGGAGTTTATCTAGACTGGCAGCCCAAGTGCTTGGCTTGACCTTTGGAGGAGCTACTGTTTTGTCTACCTGCTCATTAATGATGTCCTGACGTCCTTTGGCTGCTTCCTCAGTATCTGTCTTCTGAGGCCATGTCCCATTTTCAGAAGCACCTGGTTCAAGCACTTGTTTTCCGTGAACTTTTTCACCAGAAGGTTGGATTGCTGGTGACGAAGCTTCTGAAAGGAGCTTCTGTAAGCTGTCATTAAAAGTGTCTTTGTAGTCTTTAGACATAACACGTGTTTTCACTATGGCTTCTTGAATCTCTTGGTCTGAGCAATCCTTTTCTTCATTGAACACTGGAGTAACCAACCATTCCATATTCTTTTGCACATTTTCTTTTGATGACTCATTTCCTGGCAACTGATGAGGGGACTTTGTGGGTGGTTCCAATGGAAATGTGCTGTCATGTGGTAATACCTGGAGAGTGCACTTTGAATTTAATCCCTCTATTTCCTCTGTTGCTGGAAGTTTTGGGGGGCTTAGAAATGTCTCTATTTCATGGGCATTTTCTCCTGAAGATTTGAGGTCATGGAATTCTTTGTGTTTCTGGCTATTAAAAGGCACAGAATCTTTTTGGCTTGTTTTGGTGGTATTTTTCTCAACATTATCCTGAATGTTTGAGTTGGCTCCTAAGTCCCAAAACTTTCTTAAATTCTCAAATTGAGAGTGATTATAAACCTGTTCTGTACTGGGTTCATCCATTCTTTCTTTTAGGGACATAACTTTAAAGTTGGGATTTGTTTCAGCAATTAGTGATCTGTCTTTCTCCAAAGAAGCATGCATTTCACTCCCAACATTTGAAGGATGCTGCAGTACCGGCAAAGAGATGTCTCTTCCAGAATGCGAACTGTCTGCCACTGGCCGTCTCTTTACAGGCTCATATATCTTATTCTGAGACAGAGACCCTTTATCTGATTGGTCAGCAGAAGGATAATTTTTGGGTGGACCTGATATTTGGGCCCCGGTCTCTTTAGGTTTATTTAAGGAATAAAAACTGGAGAGAGGAGCTACTTGGCCATCCTCATCTAGGACCACTTTTTTGGCAGTGACTTGATTATATTCATTCTGGCCTGTAGATATATTGTCCATGGACCTCCCTGGCTGATAGACTTTAGCAGAAGGTTGTCCCTGACTGTGTGAAGATTTAGGTTCCTTATGGGTGAGTCTGGCTGCAGCATTTTCACCTTCCCAAAAGGATATTCTGTCACTCACTCTTTTGTATTTCTCTCTTTGCACTTGGTTCTCGGGAGCCTCACCAGCTTCTTGTGGTAGTTGGACCTCAGGCTTCTTCCTAGCAGACTTGTTGCTGGCAGCCCCAGGGAGCAACTCAATATTCTCTGCCTCTACTGAAGCTTTCAGGATGTAAGTATCTCCTCCTTTGCTCTCTATCCCTGCCTTCATGTTGTCTTTTGAACTTGGTTCTTTGACGATTTTTACAGAGTCAAAATTCACTTCTGAGTTTCCTCTCTCTTTTTCATAAACACGAAGCTTGGGCTCTTCTTCACCTAAGCTGCCAGCATCCTTAATGTTGCATGGAACTTGGCCTGCTGCATCAGATTTATTGAGAGCACTATAGGGATAGTTACTGGTTCGGTGAGGTATCCCATTTCCTGCGTCTCTGTTTTTTGAAGCTTGAGTATAGTCCATAGTTTTACTCTTTTGATTTCGACTGTAGGTTTCAAATGGTTGCAATATGCCTGGACCTTCTTTGCCTCGTTGGGACAAATTAATAGATTTGGGTTTGATATCCACATTACTATCTTGGCAATTTCCAGGAGGCAGCACATGTCCCTCTGCCTGGAACATCGAATCAGATCCCATAGGCGTCAATTCAACATTGGTGGATAACAGAGCCTTAGAGCCATTGTCTTTTAGACTGATATCATCTGTCACCAAGGCAATAGCAGCCTGTGATTTTGAGTCTGCTTTTTCTTTGGGCTCTATTCCTCGGGGATGTTGGAGAGGTGACTTATTGTCATCTAAATGAGAACTTCGGTTAAACCAGTCTAGGACTTTAGATATGGAATCATCAGTTGTCTTCCTTATCTCAGTGGCATGTGGACCAGAGTGTGAGAATGCCTTAGCTTTTAGAGCCTTGAGAAGAGGAGGCTTACCTTGCTGATGGTCTCTAGGGCTGCGATCTGGCACCTGAGAAGGCTCAGGCTCAACATGAGACCGTTCATCTGCAATATAGAAATGCTTTTCTAAATAAGAAAAGAGAATGCTTAAAGAATTATTATTCAACCACTCACAGTATCTTTTAAAAAGGCACTTTGTATTTACATGTTCCACACTACTAGTTTTTTATATCAGCCTTTTTCGGAGTTTATAATGTAAACCTTACTAATTAAAATATTCTGCCAAAGATGCCTCTGACACAGTAAAAGAAGAGACACGTAGACTACTGCAAGTATGGGGTATAGACCAAAGTGGGAAAATTTCTTTGAAGTTTTTGGTTTATTTTAAAAATTCATGTAAATTTTGTATTCTGCTCCATGTTACATTTTATATATTCATTTTCTCTCACTCTCAAATATTTGCATAAAACTGACCTTCCAGGAAGATACAGGTTGATTTTATGACTCCACCGATCTACTAGCACACTCATAAACCCTGGAGGGTTTATACCCAAGTTTGAGGAACATAGACTTAGGAGATTTCAAGAGTTGGAAAAACAACTTTCAAGGAAGATTTAACAATGAGTTCCCTCCAGAATACTAGAATGGAATGATGAGGATATTTGCACTCCTGGGTCACACTCCTGATCTATTAAACCAGAATCTCTGAAGATGGGGCCCAGGAATCTTTACTAATAGCTATCCCTATGACTGTCTTACATGCTGGAGTTTTAGGACCATGATCTCAAGAATTCCCTTCATTATCCCCACCTCCCCTCCTATAATTTGTGACTTAGAAGTAGTTTTTATAAGCCAAATAAACTAAAATGAGGACTGATGGAGAATGTGATCTCTACTTGATGTTGGCTAACCAATGGCTAAGAGGCTAGAGAAAAATATTGAACTTCTTTCTAAGCCATCAAAAAAGCAGAGAGAGTCCTTTCTGAGCTTTAATCACAGGGCACAGGGTACATTTAGATAAGGAACTCAGACATTTTTCCTCTTTAGTTAAGATTCAGGTGTTTCTGCCTTTCTCCCTCTTCCTTATCAATGCTAAGTAATGCTTGTTCCTGAAAATTATGTGAGCTGAATTTTTATGAAGTCAGCTACATTTAAATGCACTAGAGGGCATATTAGTTAATAAAATTATATTTTTAATTTTATTCATCAACTGGTTAAATATTAAAAAACAAAGTCTTATACAATAATTGGCACATAGTAGGTATTGGTTTGCTTCTTTACCTACACTTTGCACTATTAAATATAGTAATAATTGTGAAGTTTATTTGAGAAATCTATAAGAATTCTGTTAGTCTTTTTAACAGAAAACTACTCAATGATGAAAAAAATATTCGTAATATACGGTTGCCAAAAAAAGAATTCCAGGCAGTATAAACATAATTAAAAATTATATTCATGCCTGAAAATTATTGAAAGGCTTTACAATGAAATGTTAGCCATAGTTGATAATGGGTAATGATATCATAGGTGATATGTTTTATTCTGTGTGCATTTTTTCTTCTTTATTTTTTAAATAAAGTGAGTTACAGGGAGTGATGGTAAGAGGAGCCAATTTTGCTTCTATCCCTTCATTCCTGGATCCCATATATTTTAGCTATTGAGGTATTGCACCATTTATCATCTGCTGGCTCTGTCCATCATAGGGCATTTCTCCTTTTAAAATGTTTTACAATGAAAGTTTATTACTTTTAAAATAAGAACAGTTATTGTAAAAATTGGATGCCAGGTAATGTTTTGTTTCCTCTAAGGAATTCTTTTGCTTTGTGTTTTCTCCAGGATGAGTGTGATGTTTACATCCTGAAGCTCAGAGCTAAAGTCAAACCCTTATAATTTGCAGAGATTTTCCTTTTTTTTTTTTTGTCCTGATTCTTTTTATGCTCAATTTTTTACTTTATATTTTTGTGGTAAGCAGGAGAAAAGCAGGACTTTGTTTATAAGCTCTGAGGCCAGAAGGCCTGTCAAACTGATGATGCCTTCCTCCCAACGTTCATGGTCAGTTTCTATTTAAAAGTCAGAAAGCACAAATAAGTCGTTAATACAAAATGTCAAAGATATTCTTTGAAAGCAGGTGAAGTCTGAAAAACAGAAAAGGTTTACCATATTTCATCTATGGATTATAATAATGGAAAATATTGCCAAAGAAATATCCTTCATCTTTTGAATAAACATTTAAGTGTCATCCAATTATTTGCTAATAATTACTCAAACTTTAATAATTTCCTTTAATATGAATTCCTTTATTTTTTGAAGAAGCACCTGTTGAATTTTTAATTTAAAAAATTCTGTTCTGCCGAGACCGGTTTGGCTCAGTGGATAGAGCGTCGGCCTTTGGACTGAAGGGTCCCGGGTTCGATTCCGGTCAAGGGCATGTACCGTGGTTGCGGGCACATCCCCAGTAGGGGGTGCGCAAGAGGCAGCTGATCGATGTTTCTCTATCATCGATGTTTCTAACTCTCTATCCCTCTCTCTTCCTCTCTGTAATAAAATCAATAAAATATATTTAAAAAAAAAAAATTCTGTTCTGTTCAAATGATTTTAAATGTCCAGGGATAGCGGTGGTGAAAATGCTTTGACCTTTAAAATGTAGTTTTCTGAACCCTATGAAAACTGTAGAGCTGAGCAAAAGTGACTCAGGGTTAACTTAATACTGACTAATAAGGAAGAGTGCGAGCTGATGGGTTAGAAACTTGACTGTTGTTACTGTAACTATTCCTGACAATAAAGAAATAATCACAGCCCTGGCCAGCTGAGCTCAGTGGATAGAGCAGCGGCCTGCAGACCGAAGGGTCCCAGGTTTGATTCTGGTCAAGGGCACATGCCCAGGTTATGGGCTCGATCCCCAGTGTGGGGCATGCAGGAGGCAGCTGATCAATGATTCTCTCTCACATTGATGTTTCTATCTCTCTCTCCTTCTCCCTTCCTCTCTGAAATCAATAAAAATATATTTTTTAAAAAAAGAGAAATAATCACAGGGCTAGGTGAAGACTTATTGAAGATGGGTGAGAGTACACAAAATGATTTTCACCATTGTTTCTGTTTTTTAAAGCATAAGAATTATGAAGTAATCATATGAGTATGGGAAAGCTGTTTGAGGCATCCCCTGAGAGTTGTAGAATCTTCGAGAGAGAGCTAGTTAGCTATTTGGCAGGAAAGGCGGCATTCTTATTGCCTCTCAACTCACACCAGCTGGAAGAGAAAGTTCCTTTGGAGCTTTTAAAGGACAAGAACAAATGGCTAGAGGCCCTGTGCAGGCCACAGTAAGTGCTCAACGTCTACTTTCCTATCCTTTGAGGATAAGAAATTGAAGTTTCTCTTGCGATAAAAAGAGAAACCAAAGTTGGGTTAGATGGTAATTGACATTTGAATTAGGTAAGTAATAATAATAATAATAATAATAATATATATATATACATATATATATTCCATAAAAAAGTTATTAGCATATCTTTAAATCTCACCCTGTATAAAAACCTTGATATAACTCAACACATGATAATCTGTTCAAATAATTGATATGATTACAGTTTCAGGTTAAAATTATAATGGGCCAGAAACTGTGCTATCCAGGTTCTTTTCATTATTAGGTGGTGGAGGAAAACCTACAAACCCATGAAGAGGTATAAGCATCCCCCGGCGGCATCTGCCTGAATCCCAGCTGGAATGGCCAGGAGGCCAAATGCAGCTTCTACGAGGCTGGCCGGCCTCGCCGTTCCAAGCCCACTGGTCAGTGCTGAGAACCTGGTAGTGACAACTCTCTTACCAGCAGGGCTTTTGGGCAATTCCGATTCAAGCCTTGATAATTCTGATGATTTAGCTTTGTGTTCACTGATGGTGGGTGAATTCTCACTGGACTGTGGTCTTGCAGGTAAAACTTCCGAGGGGGAAGGCTGCCCGTTACTTGGAAAAGGACCAGAAGTCTTTGGCTGATGTGTTTCGTGTTTCAATGCACTTGGGCCTGAGGCTGATCGAGGTAAAGGCAAAGGCTCTCTGTATGGTGAGGGCGTAGGGTCCTTCCAGAACTCATCCTTGTCCCCGACCTCTTCTGTTCCATTCTTCAACCTGTTGGATTCTAAAACACTGAACTCTCCCACTTCCCGGCCTTGGATGAGCCCAGGACTCGGGGGGAGCTCCTCCTTCACCGCGGAGAACCTCACGTGCTTCAGCGGCTCCTGTGCGCTTGAGGAGGACTCGTCTTCTAAAGAATGCTCCTTCTCGGAGATCCTCTCGTGGATGGTTGGGCCCGGTGACCCAATCTTGCTTTTGGGTTCAAAGCTCTGGTGGAAACGAACAGTGTCTGAGTCCGTGCTGCTGGAGCTGGAGTTGCGCTTCAGGATCCCTCGCGGAGCCCCTCTGGCCTTCAGGGAGTCTGTCCTTTGTCCAGGAAAGGACTGGTTATCATCCTGCTTTAGATCATGCGATTTGTAGATCATTTTCCTGGCTTTAGGGATTGGAGGTTTGATGTGGGACCCACTGTGAGGGCCTGGAAAAGTCTGCTTTGGTTTCTCTAACTTTTGGCTTGAAATATCCAGGATAGGTGACTTTTCTTTGGACCCTGATAATTCACCTGAAAATTATAACACATTAGGCTCTTTTCATTACTGGTGGAGAGTAATATATAATTTAAAATACCTATCATAAACTTTATTTATATTTAGCAAAAGTATTAAAATATTAAAGACAATAAAGTATGTGGTTTAAATGCCGACCTAATTAAAAAGCCTTTTCAGCATGCATGTACTTCATTGAACTGTACACTTAAGATTACTGTGCTTTACACACATACTTTGTGGTAGTTTATACTCAATAAAAACGTTTTTACAAAAAACAACTTAAAAAATTTCTCATGGAGGCGAAGGAAAAACACAGAAGTCACTTAAATAATTTATACATGAAAACCAGAAATATGAACGCAAACAAAACTCAATACCTAGAACAAAAATCTACTTTGTCAAATGTTAAAAAAAGGTAATGTATTTCAGTGACTTCTTTTCTGTATAATATTTTGTGCTATGTAAAGCATTCCCAATCAACAGGGCAAAAATAGAGTAATATTGCCAAGGCTGGTGTGGCTCAATTGGCTGGAGTGTCATCCCATACACCAAAAGGTTTTGGGTTTGGTCCCTGGTCGGGGTGGGTACTAAAGGCAACAGATCAATGTTTCTCTCTATATATTTCTTTCTCTCTCTCTCTCTCTGTCTCTATCTCTCCCTCCTTCCCTTCCTCTAAAAATCAATGAAAATATATCCTTGGGTAAGGATTAAAAAAAGAAAATACAATAATATTAAAACAGGCTAACTGAAAGTTCTAACTTCACTTTCAATTGTTAATTTTCTACCCTTTGTCCAATCTTTAATGTTTGTGAAATTTTCTTACAGTTACTTTGTCTAGCATTTCTTCTTAGGAAGAACGGTAAAATTTCGTAAGAGGCAAACTTAAATTAGTTAAGTCACAAACCTGACCTAATGCTCCTGAGGGATTGGGCTCATGATTACAAGTTAGAAGATCATGACATTGGCAAGTGGCCTTTTTCTTTTGAGGCAAACTTTACATTTTCAACAGAACTGTGCCTACATATGGTAGAAGTCCAATAAATGCTGTCAGTGAGTGACTGACAGCCTCTGGTCCAAACATTTCCCAGTTCACTGAGGGGGAACCCAAGGCATAAAGGTTACACCAGTGTGAGTTCCAAGACTGGAATGCACGAACCTCCAGCCTCTAAAGTTTCTGCTTCCTTCCCTCCGTCAGGAAACCAATGGGCATAGCAGAATAAGAAAACCATCAGGACCTTCCACCTTTGTCTAAAAAGTTATTTTAGTTAAAGGAACTCTGAGAATTTCCCTTCTCACAGATAACACAGATAAAAATATCTAGTCCATAAAAATAATATTTACCCTCTTTTGAAGTCTGAAAGAAACCAGTCCTTCCATTTCTTGACTGCTCGTTTTTGGTTTGTTGAGATAAGTGATCTTCTGGCAACTTGGAGCTATTAAATGGATTCTTCCTTTGCTGGGGGAAAAACATTGTTTATTAAACTCATTTTCAATGTCAAAACAGCAACTCAGTGTTAGCAAATGCTTCTTAGCTCCAATATTTGATAGTTTTATCCAGTAAAATCTATCTGGCATGTTTGAAAAATGTTTACCCTGGTTAATCAGGGTAGCATAAAACTATTATATAAAATATACTCAATTCCAGAGTTCCATAATGTTAGACCAGAACCAGGCATTCAAATCTGTACTTCACATTTGACAGAGGTGAGAAAACTTAGGCCTGGATATATCAAAGAGCTGGTCAAGGTCAAGGTAAACCTGAAATTCTAATAAGAGCAGGTTCCCTCCAGTGCTCTACCAGCGAGACTCTCATTGTGCTAGAAATCTGTACTAAATATAATTGTAATTGGATTTAAAAGAAACTTATCAAGATATTTTGAAGTATTTATAGTCACTACTATAATTATCAATTCTAATGAAGAATGGGTATCAGTAAACACAATTTTTAAATTAACATAAGACTAAATATCAATGTTTACTGCCTATAGTTTCATAAATTGGCAATTCCCTCCCCCAAGCTGACCTCTAACAGAGAGTCAGGAAGCTACGAATAGGAATAAGAACTCACATGGCACTAACAAGCCACATTCCGTAAGCTTAAAACAAGCAGCCCCCAATAGCGTCAAACTTTTTATTCCCTAGGGCAAGAAATTTGGGTCTTCAACATGATATACCAATAACATGGTATTCATTAACTTTCCCAGCACAAGAGTGACTTCTATGTTAAATAGTATACATTATCTGTATCTGGTACAAAAAAGGATACTACAAAACCTTCTTTATTTCACATTGCTTTGATAAAATGAGAAAAATGGCATTCCTGCCAAAAGTAAGACTCCCGAAGTCTGAGCTCAGTCTACCTTAGCTGAAGAGGCCGAAGAGTTCCTGGAGTTTTCCTGGGACATACCAATCATGGCGGAAGCTGGATCTGCCACGCTGGGACTGCAAAGAAACAAGGATACAGAGAATAAAACCTCACCCTTTGTGGAAGCATAAATCATGCCTCTAAAGCCAAAAGCTATTAAGACAGGAGAGGAGAGGAAGTTTGTAAGATCAAACTGGCAGGAAGGGAAAGGGAGTTAGCTTAGAAATGATTAAGCAGGGAAGCAAAGGAAATGGCAGAACAGAAATGAAAGATCAGCATGAGACAAGGCGCACAGGGATTCACCATTCACATTTGCAGAAATGAACTTGTCTCAAAGTCAGGAGCTAACATCAGATGCAGACAAAAGTGAGCAAGTGATCTCAAGGAGGGAACATCGTTGCTTAAATATAGCTCCAAAGAGTTTTAGGGCCTGGTTCCGTAGGCCAGGGCCACAACAGCAGTGCTTACTCTAACTCAGGTAGCAAACGTCAAAGAGAAGATGCAGGTGAGACAAGTGACTCAGAAGAAACAGAAGGAACAGCAGATCTAAGGGATTCTGTGCAGGAAGGCTGAAGGATTTGGGCAACTTACTGAGAACTTTCGGCCCAACTCTGCAGGCTAGCCAGGTGAGTCCTTGTTCATATACAAGAGGGACAAGGACAAGCACAGATCCAGAAGAGTGTGGGAGGTTAGAAGCCTGGAGATGGCTTAGAGGAGTGGGAAAGATTCTCTAGACCATGATTCCCTACTGGAAGGACTGGACAGACGCAGGGTGAGAGTAAGGTGGGAGTGAATGGAGAAAAATGAGTTGAGCAGTCTCTCTCCTAAACAGCCACTCCCTTCGCTATTTAGTAAGAAGGGCAAAAGAGGGTCACAGTGACTCTGGAGGGGGAGGAAAACCACCTGCTCAGACTTCCTGTTCCAGTGGCCTTGCCGCAGGCATAAGAGGTGAGGTCACTATTGGCCGAAACCACGTGCCCTGTTAAACTCCACCAGTTCTCTTAGTGACATCACAGAGTCAAGAATATGGAAAATACCTCTGAGGGTGCTGGCTTTCCCCCATGCAGCAAAGGAACCAGAGGCTGGGGAGGGGAGCAATTGGCCCCAAGGCTACAAAGCCTTGCTCAAGATTATTGCCATGAAAATCATGGGCTAGATGTTCCTGCAGCTTCATTTCTTTTCCTTCCCTCTGCACTTCAACTGTTATTTTTGTGCAGAGTTAGGCCCAGGAGGAGGCTGAAATTTTGAGGAAGCCATTCTTCCTTTTGTTACCTTCCTCATTGTTCCAAAAAGGAATTACAGCAGATGAGGCAGATGCATGTAACATACATCTGATCACATGAATGGAGAGGGGGAGGATGGGGAGGGGAAGGAAACGGAACAAGAATAAGAACTTATAATAGCGCCAGAAGCAAGGCTAATAGAAAAACACATTATAGGAGGCTATTCTTACAACAGGTGGGCACAAACTTGAATCAACTTCTCTAGCAGCCAATGTGAAAGCAGAAATCTGGTCACTTATAGAACTCCCAGTTTCCATTCAGTGGAAAACAATAGCTCAGGACTAGAAAGTGTCACTGTAAGAAGCCAGTGAGTGTTGTGAGAGACCTTATGCTCAGTTTCACAGACAAACCGAGCCAAGTGCTGATGGTCAGGGTCTCCATGGAACACCCAACGTCTCCGGCCACCTTCCTCCTTTCCACTCACCAAGAACAAAGGATAAGCAGAGCCTCTAATTCTCCTTGCTCTGCTCCCTGGAAACCCAGCCCTGAGTGACCATCATGTTGTCCCCTCCTTCCCAGAGATAAAACCAGACTCTTACTAAAGTCTATCCAGCTATGTATTTTATGTCTATTCTGCAACCTCACCCGGCGTATACATATCTTCTCTCTCATAGTAAACTGGGAGATCCCTCAAGAGTATCTTGACTACCCTTATATCCCTGTAATGCCTGGTATAGTGCCTGGTGCACAACTGGTGAACGACTGAACAAATGAAGGCCAACTGAGCCAGCCAGTGGCAGGCAAGGCAGCAGCAGACAGGTGACCATGTTTTGTTTTGTTCTTGAGAACCAAGTTATTTGCCAAACTACAATGAGGCCCATTATTTAGGTTTGAAACAAAATGTCTTTGTCCTGCTATTCAGAAAGCAGAGGAGAGGAAGAAATGAGGCATTCAGAACACATGGCCTGACACTAAAATACCAGAAACACACAAAATTCACTGGGTTACCTTGTAGTTGGGATGGGGGGTGGGTGGGAATGGGATGAGTATGGGATACCTGATTAGCTTAATTAAAAAAAAAAATTAAAACAAGAGTGTAATCCTCAAGTTCGGTCTCTTAAAATATAGCTATTTCCTAGATTAAGCTCTGGCTTTTCTTCTCTCAAGAAATACAGCAATGGGTGAGGCCACGTGCCCCTTAGTCCGGGTGACGCCGTGCCCCTGGGTTCGGCCGAGACCAAACCAGAGGGAGTCGGACCTCCATTACCACCATTTGTCCACCATCCAGAGCTGAGGGGTCAGTGCTGACATGTACACATAAGGAACTACTGGACATTGAAATTGGGTCTCAAAAGAACTGTTGGTCCAGGGGGAAGCTCGCTACAGATTGATTCATTTGCCTGTCAGCATAACTATTATTGCTCGTCTCACATTCAGTTCTTATTAGTATATATCTAGTGACATATGATCTCGCTCATCTAGGGGAAATGATGAACAACATAGACTGAGGAACAAGAACAGAACCAGAAGCAAGGAGGCATCGATCGGACTATCGGGCCTCAGAGGGAGGATAGGGGAGGGTAGGGGGAGGGTGGGGGGAGGGGGAGAGTTCAACCAAAGGACCTGTATGCATGCATATAAGCCTATCCAACGGTTAAGTTCAACAGGGGATTGGGGCATGCGTGGGGAGAGGGGTGGGATGGGAATGGGGGGATGAGGACAAATATGTGACACCTTAATCAATAAAGAAATTTAAAAAAAAAAAAAAAAAAAAAGAAATACAGCAATGGTATGTTTGCCTGTCTTTTATTGGGCAACCCTCATGACAGTGATCCTCTTATTCTCAATTGATATTTGCAACATCCCTATGAGGTCTATATCCCTCACCTCATTTTACTTGTGAAAAAACTGGGGCTTGGAGAGGTTAAGTGACTTGCTCAATGTCACAAAATTAGTTGTGAAAGAATTGGGGATTTGAACCAAGTGTGTCTGACCCTGACTCCAAAGACAATCATCCTAAAGACTAGGCTATACCTCCTATTTCTTGCCATTAGCAAAGCGGTGGTATACGGCCAGAGGATTGGAGTTACGTCTGGGTGATTCTTTCTTCCTAATGACTCTTACATCTGTCACTTCCTGTCACCTCCTCTATTTCTGTCAAGTATATCAATCTCACATCTGACCTCTGACTCCAGAGTTCCACTCTCCTGAGCCATTCAGCATTCCACCACTACGCTGCAATTGTCTAAAGCACAATGGGGACCCTGGCTCTCTTCTGCTCATCACCTTTCCCTGGATCCCCAAGGCCTGTGGAACCATGTCTGAACTCTCAAAAAGGAAATGGAGATGTTCCACCATCTCCCCAATATAACTTCTCATCCCTTCGTTCTGTGGACCCTTCCTGCCAAAGTGGTCTATATACCCACCGTCCACAAACCTCACCTGCCTCTGCTGTCTCCACCCCACCTGTCCCTCAGCTCCTCCCTCAAGTGCGTGCTCTGTTCTCTTTGCCCAAATCCTTGCTTTCATCTCCCAGCCCACTCCAAATCTCACCTCCTTTGTGACACTGCTCCAGTATCAGCCCAGCTGGAGATGGGTCTCCTCGTCTCAAATCTTACAGTGTTTTGGATTAGGAATTCGCTCCCTGCCTGGCACTATTTGTTATCATGTGAACAGATATTCTAAATCAGATGCATTTATTTTCCATAAGAGAATATAGTCTCTTTATAGCCAGATACTATGTCTTTTGGGTCTTAGAATCCCTCTCGGAGGGCAGCAGGCTGTGCCCGGCATATAAAAGATATTCAATACATTCCACAAGATGAGCTTTTCAAACTGTGAAGCATGCCAAATTCTACACTCCATGCTCTATAATTTCTTCCCCCAGGCACCCTTGAAAAACTCCCTGCAGTACTAGAAGGAACACTTACACCAAACTGTTTACTTTGTTCAGCGGATTATTAAACTATTGGGCTAGGAACTTGGCATTAGGATTCCCCACCTAAAAGTGTCTACATTTTAATGCAGGTCTTTGAAGACTTAACTGAAAAAAAAAATAATAGTGTCAGGTACTGTGGCAGGGACTCGTGGGGAAGAGGTAGGGCTTTACAGAAGTCTTAACTCACCCCGCACAGGCCCCTGGCCACTCCATTGGCTCCTGTGTCCAGCCAGCAAGTGCTCCAACTTTCAAACTTTAAAAACCTTTTGAACCTTAACCAACCTTTCTCTCTAAAACAGGGAAAAATAACAGCACACATCATACACCTTCTTGTGAGGTATTTTCTAGCTTAAATATTAACAGAAGACTAGAATCAGAAGCAGTCCTGAAAGTCATTTTCTTCCGTGTGTGTGTGTGTGTGTGTGTGTGTGTGTGTGTGTGTGTTGCTGACCTCTCCCTTCGGACCGTGAGCTTCTTGGAAGCTAACACTGCATCTCATCCCAGCACCGAGCACTGTGCCAGCACACGCTACACACGATCAAGCTTCAACACATGAAGAAACGGCTCAGAGGTAACTCGAGGGAACAAAATGGGGAAATATGCTATGCCAAGTCTTTCAAGACAGTCTTTTTTTTTTTTTTTTAAGTAAAATTTTACTTCTTTGGTGCTACCACCCTTCGTGCTGCAGTTTATCTACACAGGTATTCTCATCCAAGCACAAGGCACTCTGACGTCACAGTGAAACTATTCCTATCGCAACTGATCTGGGTAAATCCAAGAGCCTGGCGGATTAAGAAAGATTCTTTTAGGAGCTCAATGTAAATGACTCTGTGGGGCAGGCCTCCAAGAAATGAAATGGTCACATCACTGGATTGCAATCCATCCAAGGACAAAAGATCAAATGCACTGTCCACAGATAGGCTCATCACAAAAGAAGCTCAAAACTCCCATCCACACAGGCTTATGTTATTGAAAAGTCAAATACTCCGTAGAGTAGAACGCATGTTAGATGGCTTCAAGGGAGAAAGGAGGCTACCCGGCACCTGAGGGGTATGAGATGGAAAGGAGGTGGGAGGAGGAACCAGAAGAGGAAAAGAACTGGGAAGCTTGCATCAGGAGTAACAAAGGAGGGGCTTCTCCTCCCAGAACAGGCTACCTCCATAGTCGGGACACGTTACACCTGGTTTATGGGCAGGGTCCTGACCACAGGGGAAGAGCGCCTCACACTGTTATTCTGTCCTGCCCACCCGGCTCAGCCCTGCAGATCATCACGTACATCTTCCACAATCATTTTTTTTTCTTGGGTGGGCGGGACGTGACGTGCCATCACGGACCAGTGCCAGTCATGAACTGTCTTTACTGGTTCACAATGAGATAAGTACAAAACTGAAAGCATGCTGTGATCATTAGAAATATAATTTTTAAAAATGCACAAAAACATTGGTTCTTTACCACAGTTTGTGCCATCACTGCCCACAGTCTAGCCAAGGGCGTTGACCAGAACCAGAACTGTGAACGTTTGGAGTTCTCCCTTTGCCACCCTAAACGAAATCTCGTTCTCTGCTCCCCGTTCATCAGACCTGTCTGCTTCCTGTGTGGCAGGTGCCAACAAAGATGAGTTCCAAGGGAGCACAGGTGCTTCCAGGGGTTGAGCACATGCTCGGGACCCACAGTGCTTTCATTCTCCACAGGCCGAACCCCCCAGAACTGCACCCACCACAGAAAGAAGGAACTCAGCCCCAGAGACCATTAGAAAGCCGCCTTCAGAAACTACAACACCCAGTCACTGCTGCCTCGCGCTCCCTGGCTCCTGGCAAAGAAAATATTGACAGGTATTGAGTCATTCTATTGAAGTTCACTTAGTCTAAAAGTGTGGGCCCCAAAATACACTTACCACACCCAGTTCCCAAAGGTTAAAGTATAGGTGAGAAATGCTGCAGGAACCTGATACTGAGTAAAGCCGTGGTTTCTGACAAGGAAAGGAGGAAGTAAACAACTGCTCAGGCTACGGTTCTGGGTGATCACCACCCATGCCATGCAATGAGCAAGGCATGCCAGGTTCATCTAACATTATTTTTAAAAAATATATATATTTTGCCGAAACCGGTTTGGCTCAGTGGAGAGAGCGTCGGCCTGTGGACTGAAAGGTCCCAGGTTCGATTCCGGTCAAGGGCATGTACCTTGTTTGCGGGCACATCCCCAGTAGGGGAGTGTGCAGGAGACAGCTGGTCGATGTTTCTCTCTCATCGATGTTTCTAGCTCTCTATCCCTCTCCCTTCCTCTCTGTAAAAAATCAATAAAAATATCTTTTAAAAATAAATAAATAAATTAATTAAAAAATATATTTTTATTGACCTCAAAGAGGAAGAGAGAGGGAGAGAGAAATGGAAACATCAATGATGAGAGAGTCATTGATCAGCTGCCTCCTGCATGCCACACACTGGGGATCGAACCCTCAACCAGGGCATATGCCCTGATCAGGAATCGAACCGTGACCTCCTGGTTCACAGGTCAACGCTCAACCACTGAGCCATGCCAGCTGGGCTCATCTAACACTCTTATTCTCACTTTCCCAACCATCCCTCATCCATGCTATAATAACATAATTATCGGCCACTTGGAAATTGCCCATTTTCTTTCTTCCTGAGAAATGCTAAGTGGTTCCCCCACCTCATTGCATTTAACCTCAAACATCCTGGTGAGGCAGCTCTGTTCTGATTTACAGACGAGACCCAAAAGACTCACAAGACCCAAAGGTCACACAAGGAATGCGGCAAACAATGGAGACACAGGCTTGGAAACGCAATAGCCTCAGATTGAGGAAGAGGGGGGTAATATCCACGAGCCCACGTGGGGCCATGAGGAAAACGAGTCGGGCTATCAGGCCCTTTGAGCTGAAATGAGTTCCTGGGAGAAGGACAGGAAGTCTGACCCACATAAAACTGCAATGAACTGTTTGTCTCTAAAACTCCGAAAGTTTCTCCTTCTGTGGCACTTGTACCTCCTCCCTTAGTCAGTGCTCTGGTGCCCTCCACCCTCATCAAACCCAGCTGTTAGGAGCTGCTCTCAGCTTCTTGTGGTTTATCTAAATGGCTGTGTTCTCACTTCCAGAGTTTCCATCCGTTAAGGCAGGGATCCTCAAACTTTTTAAACAGGGGCCCAGTTCACTGTCCCTCAGACCGTTGGAGTGCCGGACTATAGTTTAAAAAAAACTATGAGCAAATTCCTATGCACACTGCACATATCTTATTTTGAAGTAAAAAAACAAAACGGCAAAAACACCCGCATGTGGCCCGCGGGCCGTAGTTTGAGGACGCCTGTGTTAGGGTCTCATCTCTCCCTAAGGAAGGAAGGCAGGCCTAACCTCATTGGGGGGGTACAGGTGGTTGGTAAATGGGGCGCCACCAAAAGGAAAGGAGTATGGTATTCTTCACAGCCTTTCTTGAGCTTCCAGAAGTACCTGTGTGTGAGAGAGCCCACGCTTCCATTCCTTGAGCATCTACTGTGTCCGGTGGGTTAGGGATTCTACATTTACTTGCTAATTAAATTCTCAATAATCTTGGTAGCAAATTATTATCATTCCCATTTTACAGCTGAGAAAACAAAGGCCCAGGAAGTAAGTCACTTCCAGTGCAAGGTCATAGAATCAATGAGTGGCTACTGTTAAGGTGTTTTACCCTCTAGCCAACATGAACTCTACAGACATCATGAAACATTACAAATCATCCCAGAGGAGAAACAGTGCGGCCTCCACCCGTGGAAGACAAAGTGCGTCCTCTCCAACAGGGAACTGGATAAACAGTGAGGACCGTAATGGAATCAGTGTTCCATTACCCATGTGACATGACCTGATTCAGGACTCTGAAAAGCCTTCGGGTGCCTATATTGTAGACCCCCCTCCCTCGCCTATAAACTATGTTGGGAACATCCCCATTCTCAGGTGCCTCAGCCTTGGACCCTGACTCAGTGAGCCCCACCAGTGAATTCATCGACTTTATTCCAGTTGGAGACTCTGAGGTGAACTGCTTTCACTGAGGAGCTAAAGATAAAATGGAACTGCCCTCACACCAAGGGGTTTACAACTATCCCTCCAAGGGACAAACGTCAATAATGGCCATCCCTCATCTATGCTATAATAACATGATTAGCTTTTAGGTATTTAAGGATTTTTAATCATCATGGGCTCAAAAGGTTTGCGGCAATGTAGCCCCACAACCAACCAGCAACTTCACAGGAAGGATGTACAAATGTACATTTTACTTGGCCAGATGACAACATGTATGGAAAACATCAAAAATCAAGACTGAAGCATCAGGACAATCTACATCCTTAATAGGCATTTGCTGAGCACCTACTAAGAGTGCCTTCCACACACATTATCCCTAATTCTCACCACAGCCTTTCCTGCTCTATATTACCATTCCTCTCTGCAGTTAAGAAGAGACTCAGAGAGGTTAAATGACTTGCCCAGGGTCAAATGGCTAAAACTGGCAAGTTCAGGATTTGCATTCATATCTGCCTGGTTCCCATGCTTGTGCTTCTCCAGTGTACCAGGCTACTATAATTTGATCCTACTTCATCTTTTTCCTGAAGTGACTCATTTCTCTATATTCCTTTCAGAATACCTCTTCATTCCACTCTGAGGAAAAATCCTTACTTAGTAAAAATAGAAAACAGTTATTGTTGGTGCTGAAAGGAATCACCACTTGATATTTCAATTTTATTTAATACTCAGATTTGTTAGACATTCTGGAAACTGGGAGACAGCAATACTCAGGCTTGTTTACATCGGGGCCCAGAATTTACCAGATATGTCCCTTGCCCGTGCCCATGAGGCCAGTCTAGCACTTGCACTAATAACCCGCTATTTTGCTTATATAGCACACCAAGCCACGAATCCCACACACAGCAGCTCTCCCATGAGCTCCGTCTTACCTTGGGCTTGCCGGTCCTACATCTTCTTCTGGCTCTTCCACAACACCGGCGAGCTCTGGGGGAAGGAAAGCATCTTTGTTGACATTATTCACCCAGCTTTCCTTTGCCCTGTTTTCTCTGTCCTTACTCTGCTCAGCTGAAACAGGAAACAATAAAGACAGGAAGGTTATCTCTCACCCCCATGACCTACAACTCTCATATGGGCACTTATCACGGAAGGCTGGAACCTGAACTTCAGGCCTTCCCTGAGTGCCCGGGCAATCACTAATGTGTTGGCGCATTAGGGATCAGAATTACATCTGCGGGAGAAGTCAGTAGATTCCTCTGGTGTTAGCTCCCCCTCCACCCAGCAGAGTCTCCTACGTGCAATGTGTAGGTAACTCCAGAGACAAAATGCTGACTGCCTCTGGGTGAATCTGACCTGAATTGGGGCCAAGACCGAATATGCATGGCCACGGGACACCGAAGACAGGGAGTCGACAGGGAGTCCTCGTGGGAACAGAAGCACCATCATTACCAAGCACTTAATGAATTTACAGTGTGCTTGACTCGAGGCAGGGCTCTGGG
This sequence comes from Eptesicus fuscus, assembly GCF_027574615.1. Classification (NCBI taxonomy): domain Eukaryota; kingdom Metazoa; phylum Chordata; class Mammalia; order Chiroptera; family Vespertilionidae; genus Eptesicus; species Eptesicus fuscus. The sequence continues at coordinate 30,414,458 of NC_072485.1, read as the reverse complement.
GTACAAAGGGGAACAATCGCTTTTAGTCTAGGATGCCCCCTCCACTACCTACCTTTCCCCCCAGTCTCTATACACCTGAATTCCACATAATCCTTAACACCCAGCTCAGATGCCAGCACCCCACAAAACCTCTTGTGCTCCCTTTTCAGGAATAACCTCTTTTGCCTCTGACACCCAGGGCACCTCTCAGCTAATTAGCACCAACGGAGTGATGAAGTTCTTTGCATGTGTTATCCTATGAGGAGGGAGTGACTTTCCAAGTTCGCAGATTTAGAAATTGAGGATCACAGAGTTCAAGAAACTTACCTAAGGCCACATAACCAGTAAGTGCCAGTAATACTTCCATCAGTGTTAAGAAGATGAAGTCATATAAAGGCTCCCAGTTTCCAAATATACTCACATTCCAGGGCCTCTTTATGTTAAAAATCTAGTTTTTTCAACTGCAAAATGGAGTCCACAGGACAACCTGTGCTCCTCAGGATTTCTGAAGGTCCTGATTGTTTTGAAAATCAAGAGGCCTGTGAGCAATGCACGGCACATACTAAGCAGGCAGCCCTTACCTGCAAGGAGTGTGGCTCTTTCTTTCAGACAGACTGAGAGCCCAGCTCTGCCATTTGCCAGCTATCTGCCCTTGGGCATATAAAACTTTACATACTCCTATATAGAATGGGGATGATAATGCCTACCTTACAAGATTGCTGCTACAATTAGAAAAAAAGAGAGAGTAGATGCCTGTCATATATTAGATGCTCAAACAGTGATAGTTATTTTCCTTATTGAGTACAGGCTAGGATAGATGTAGGCAGGGGCTGTTCTCAGGGATAAAGATTTACACCCACCAGCCCAGAGTTAGAGAGTAGGCACCAGGGAAATATGTAATGAACTCAACAGGATGCTAAAGAAGCTCTCAAAATACTGTCCTTAGAGTTCCTTAAATAATGCATTTGGTTGATTAAAGAAGTATCAGAGGTCAAGGTCATTGAACAGGGAGGCTAATCTCTTACTGTAGGCTCTCATGGTATTCAGGTTCTGAATCTTCAGAGTTAAAAAAGAAGAAGAAGAAGAAGAAGAAGAAGAAGAAGAAGAAGAAGAAGAAGAAGAAGAAGAGGAGGTGGTAGATACTTATAAATCTCGGTTGTCTATGCTACTCCTCCTCACCATGGCATCTGAAGAACTCCCTTTTTCCTTTGACAGCACCCTGAGTCACTCTGCCCCACCCTCACCCATCCAAATGCAGGGCAAGAACATTTTGAGCTCGAGGGCCATGCATTATGAAAAGTGTACGATTACATGATGTTCCTCAGCAGATTTTAGTAACGATTCTGACACTTCCCATCTCCCACCTCCTCCTTCCCAAACAAACGCTGGCTCTACATGTACTAGCCACGTCAGCTCACCTGCTACCTGGAGCCTCTTCTTCCTCATGGATGCTCTGATGATATCTGTGCCATGGATTTTGTCTCTGTGCCTCTTGGCCTTGGCTTCATAAAACCATTGGCCACTCATATTCTTCAGCTGCTGGTCATCCTTAACTTTTTCAGGCAAATGTCTACAAAAGGAGAAGAGCTTTATTTTGCTGGCAACCCACAGTAAATAAATGAGTTCACTGAGACACTGCATGAAGCAATTTGCAAACGTACAGTCAAAATGAGCTCTCGATGTCTTAGAAGATTCCACAAATCTCCCGGATGACTAACATATGCATGTGTTATCCTATGAGGAGAGAAGTCAGAGAAGCCAGGGCCAAATTTTTTAAAAATTCAAAGATTTAATCCACGATCCCCAGAGGATGCCTGAAATTTCTCAAGGGCAGATCCACTTTTTGGCCACAGTCTTCTGTGTCCACTGTTCAAATGCAAATAACCCAGGGGGGTGGGGGGTGGGGGGAATGATATATTAAGCTTCCCTAAGCCTTGGTATCCTTATCTGTCAAAGGGGGTTAATAATAGTAAACCACCTCAGGGGGTTGCTATGAAGATTAAATTAGTTTATGCATATCAGCCACCCTCTGCACATGCCTGGCACCTAATAAACACTCAATGACTAACTGGTGGGATAGCTGTCGGCTTATCAGTCCTTTCCATTTCAGTGAAATGAGTTTATCAGAGATTTTCCTGGAAGCTTGTGGGGGACAACGCATGGTGTCTCCGGTTAGGGAAATGAATGCTGAAAAGGCCGACTGGAGAATCAAGAAAGATCAAATTTATGGGGCCGGGAGTGGAGAGTGGACGCGGAGGCACAGGCAAATTCCTTTTATGCAAATACTGCTTTGAAGGTTCCACAATCATTCATGCTTACTGAAAAGCTAAAACCTAAAGAACAAACCAAGAACGGTCCTCCTGAAACGTCCCTAATTTACACTGGCTGGAAAAATTATGTTCTGCTTCACAAGTCTTTCTGTATCTCTCTATCCACCTCAATAAAATGAGAATCACAGAAATCTATATTTTCTTATTCATAGAGATGCACTTAGAATCAAGTGGAATAAAAGCCTTAAGGAGACTTTGAACTCTAGGAAGATAATGTGCTCCATAAATCCAAGAAGGTTTTATGCTTATTATCCAAGATAATATGCATACTTCCTCAAGTAGCAAATCTAAGTTTTAGCCAGAGAGTGTGTACAGTGGCCACACCACCCTGGTGGCAGGGCTGCGCATGAGGGCTGCACACAGGCATACCTGGGCGTGGGAGAAACAGGAGGGGCAGTTGCCCTGGGTCTAGCAAGGCCCTTCCCTCTCTCCCAAGTGTGCCTGGAGACTGCCTTCCCACCCAGAGTCCAACTCTCTCCTGGGACTTCCGCCCCTCTCCCAATTCCCTAGGAAGAAGTGAGCCCAGCCCAAAGAGGCCCAGACAGAACCCTTGGACACACACTGTCATGACAGCCGGTCCCCAAATCCTACAGGGACAGTGTCATCATTTTGTGGTTCTGCATCACCAGAGAGGTCATGGTTTTTATTAAATGTTTCTAATAGTTTCCCGTTGCCTAGGTTTTCAGCAGAGCAAACTACTCCCCTGGGCTGCTGATGGAGTTTTTGCCTTCTCCTCCCTAAAAGACCAACTTTGAATTCAAGTCCAGAAGAGAGAAGTCCTTCCAGCTTTCCCTATTAGAGAGTGAGCCCCCAGGGGCAGGGCCTGAACATCGTTGCTTGGTGTCTGAAAAGCAGTGGGTACTTATTCAGGGCTGTGGAGCGAAGGTATAGCATATGAGGCCCCCCTCCCTGACCACCTGGCTTCAGGCTGCCTTTTGAGATTCATTTTCCAGCACTTATCCCCATGCTCCCCCTTGCCAGCACACTGGACTTCTTACAGTTCCCCAAATTGCTCTTTCATGACCCCTGTAAACATCAGAAGCGGGAAGGTATGGCAGAAGGACTTGTGGGTTTTGGAGTCTCCCCAACATTAGGTTCAAATCCCAGCTCTGACTTTTTCTGCATGAGACTTCGGACAGGTTACTGAACCCGCTAAGTGTCATCTCCTTGTTTTGTAAAGTTAGGGGCAAATAAGATCTCTTCTGCAGGGCTTCGGGGATGAGTAAATTAGGCGTTTACCGGACAGTGCCTGGATCTTGGTAAGAGTCATTAAGTGCGAATTCTCTGTGGATGTCTTTCCTTCACTTCTCCGTGCAGCTCCCACACCGCCTCACCACAAAGCCTTCCTCGAGTCCCAAGGGCACAGTGCAGCTGGCCATTCTCCACGCTCCCACCGCACCTCCAGGACAGAACTCACCCCACTGCGTTCCAATGATCTATTTGCACATCTGTCTCATCCGCTACTCTGTCAACTCTGCAAACTCCTTGAAGGCGAGGCCCACATCCTAACCACCTTTGCAATGCCGGCACCTAGCACAGAGCCTGGCACAGAGATGACAGCCCAAGACTGTTTGTTGAGTGAATGAACTAATGAATAAATAAATGCTCGGCAGCCACCTCAGTCTGAGTCAGGCAAGAGATAGGAGAGATCCTGCCACTTCGGGGGGTGAGTGAACCGGACTCCATCACAGGGGCAGTGCCTTCTGCTGAGGAGGCAGGAGAGCTCACCTCTCAGCCACACAGGAAAACGCATAATGAACCATGGCATCAGTCATCATCTTTTTGAAAAAGACCACAAGCTCTCATAGCATAATAGCTCAATTTCTCCTCATGAGATTTATTCACCTATTTTTCTTGTTCAACTGAAATGCATTTTGTAGGGTTCTTTGTGTAATTCTTGATTTCTCCTGCCTAAATGATTATCTATAAGCCTCTTTCATGCTAAGCTTTCAGGACACAAGGGGAATCAGGCTTACTGAAACACATGGCCCCAGAAAAGCTGGTAGCCACTAGAGTAAGGAATTAAGGTTGTGTTTTTGGCTCATTTCTTTTGTTGTTGTTGTTTTAAAAAATATTTTTATTGTTTTTTACAGGGAGAGAGAGAAAGAAACATCAATGTAAAACATCCATCGGCTGCCTCCTGGGCATGTACCCTGCCTGGGAATTGAACCGGCAACCCCTCGGAGGACAATGCCCAGCCAACTGAGTCACACTGGCCAGAGCATGGCTCATTTTTTTTAAAGTGGCAAAAGAACAGCAAATTCTTGATGCATTGGCTGGGTAGCTCAGTTGGTAAGAGTATCATCCCAATACACCAAGATTGTGGGTTCAATCCCGAGTCAGGGCACATACAAGAATCAACCAATGAATGCTTAAATAAGTGGAACAACAAATCAATGTTTCTCTCTCTCACCCTTCCTACCCCCCTCTCCAACTCTGAAAAAAAAATGAGTAAGAAATTCTATCAAATTCAGTAAGTGCTATTTATGTATATCTTAACATGATAAACTGCTAGGTTTAATCAATTTCTTTTTCTATCTCAGTCATTTGAAATATTTTATAGATGAATTCATATGTGTGACATCAAAGCCCAAGTCTTATAATGATGTAGATTTTAAAAAACCAAACACCCACTACCTAGGTGATGCTGCTAAAATCTTCTCTACCGGCCCACACTGATGTCTCATTTTTCCTGAAGTCTAACCAACCAAATTAGCATTTGATTCTCTAATTGTTATACCATTTAGTTGAAGTAGAAAAGGGGTAAGTTTCCTGGACTCACTTTTTATATGTTATCATCCTCTCCCCACATGCATGTTGTGCTTAGTGAGGCGCTGCGGATAGAAAAGATGCTAATACTCACCCAGGGGCTGGTGGGCAGATGTGAAGGAGGAGACAAGCTCTCAGAGCAGAGAGAGCACCGTGCTGCTTTCCTCCAGGCAGAACGTGGGTCCTCCCCACACTCCTTCAGCTAATACATAGGAAGCATGTTTTGTACTGGGCCCCATGCTTGGCACTTTACATGCATCATCTCATTGAATCCTTACAATCTCACCATGATGTACAAAGACTTTAGTCAACTGCCAAAGACAGCCATCTTGCCTCCTCTGTATGTTAAAGGCCATATCTGTTTGCCTGTTCATTCACTCATTCATGAATCCCCTGTCATATACCAGGCCTATGGTTGGAATTATGCATTCAAAAAATCAATCGACTGCCCTAACTGCAATGTCAGCTCCTGTGGTGCAGAGAGTGTGGGCACTTTCCGAGGAAAGCCAGGAGAGCCGCGAAGCCCTCCAGCCTGGCCTCAACACCTTCCCATGAGCCTTCCTTCCCCCTTTTCCTCCTCTAATTACAAAGCACACCCCAGCCTCCAGCTATCCATTATGATTAGGCAAAGGCAGGGGTCCTCAAACTTTTTAAACAGGGGCCCAGCTCACTGTCCCTCAGACCGTTGGAGGGCCGGACTATAGTTTAAAAAAAAACTATGAACAAATTCCTATGCACACTGCACATATCTTATTTTGAAGTAAAAAAACGAAACGGCAAAAACACCCGCATGTGGCCCGCGGGCCGTAGTTTGAGGACACCTGGGCAAAGGCCTAGCATCAGAGGCAGGACCTGATTGATATTATCTAGTCAACTGGGTAATAAGAATCAGCAGGCTGGCCAGAGAGGCTGACCGGTCCATTTTCCAGCATTCAGATATGTGACTTCAAAGTACTCTCAGATATTTATTTTTAATGTGAGAGCTGGGAGGGACTTCAGATCGTGACAAATGGGCCCACTTTATAGATAAAACAATTGAGGCCCCCAAAAGTTAAGAGCTTTGCCCAAAGTCACACCGCCCTGGGCCAGCTTGCCTCCTGGCCAATGAATGTTCTTTCCACCACCCCAGCCTGCCTCCGGGAGCCAAACATGATTTTGGCTTCTAACATGGCTATCATGCTTCACTCTTTCTACAGAGGAATTCAACATTTGATAGAGAATCTGAAAACCAACACACGTGAAAATGAAATGCACTGCAAAGGATCCTTATCAGGGCAAGTGAGCGGCAACGCGTGTCCCTTGCGTCACAGACACATGGCAGATCCCCACAGTGTGCTGAGACACAGCACAGCGTGGGGGAAGCACAGGCGTTGTTGTTTGATAGCGAGGCTTCACTCTCACAGGGCCCTCAGCCTCTCCCACCTGACTTCCTCACTGCCGCGCGGGTTCAGCTACACTGTTATGCGGGCGAAAGGGGAAAATGCATGGGAAGCTCTGTGTACAACCTAGTTCCTTAACAAATGTTGGTTCCTTTCCTCTTCGCTTTGACAGAAAACACCACCAGAGGTCCTGGGAAGCAATGGCAACTGCCTTCATTTCAAAGAAACTAGGTCTTAAGGATGCAGCTGAGAATCATAAGATGTGGTTGCGGTTGAGATGGTATCGGCTACGAGAACGCCCATCACCATAGATGTGGTTGTGTGTGCACGGGGTGGAGGACGGGGTGCTGGGGGTGCACAGACGCAGACGGGCAATGATTTCCTGCTGGCAGCGTGACGCAAAGCCCAGGAAACACCACCTCTGGAGTGTGTCATTTTCAAACCATAAAAGACTAAAATTACACATGTGTATATGATGGTACCTCTTAAAAAGTAAGATGGGGGAGGGGTGGGGAAGAGAGAGAAAGAATCCATGCTGATGTCTGCCTCACTGCTGGCCTGTGAAATGTCTCCAGCCGGTCCTTAGGGAAGCAAGCTGGGCAGAGATGCATCTCTTCTATCCGCAGCTCCTCACTGTGGCCACCCGTGCTGGTCACTGGGCTCAGCACGTGTGGCCACAGGGGGAGGGGCAGCATGAAAGACAGTTGTGGTGGCAACACTGACCTGAACTGTCATCCTTGAACTGTACCCCAGAGAGCCACAGTGGAGATTCCCTTGGGTTCCAGTCCATGTTCTACCATTAACAGTTGAGTGATTTGGGAACTGGACATTTCCCCTGTCTGGCACTCATTCTTCTCATCCACGAAATCAGGATGGGAAGTAACATGTAGACTAAATCATCTCCGATGAGCTTGCATACCAACTATTCAAAGCGCTGGCTATCTCAGGCATGGCAAGCCTATTTCAGTTTGAAAGCCAAACCTCATCTACGACCATACGGAAAAGGATTCTGAGGCAGAGTCTGGTTTTAACGAGGACATGCATTAGTGATGTCCTCATGGCTATAGGAGGATTTTACTCCAAAGCCTATAACAAGTTAGCATCGGAAGAACTGTCTCAGTGTTAGAGGCAGGTTTGACTTTTTAATGTTTTACTTAAGCTAATATTGTAATTACATAATTTAATTTCTAAAGCCATATATCAATTAGAATGACTGGGGCGTTATAAAATCATGCGTAGGGAAACAAGGTTGAGATTTTAACTTTGCAATTGACAATCCATTGAATATATAAAGGCCATTACATGGTAAATTCCTTGAGGACTGAAACCATGTTCCAATCATTCTAGAATTATCTTCATATCATTGTGCAGAGCAGTTCCCCATACTTAAGAGGTACTCACTTAAATTTCACTGCATTAAATAATTGAGAGTTTTTAGGAATAATTTCCCCCTAAGGAATCAGACTACTAACCAGAGACTTCTGTCCTTTTTCAGAGGTAAGGGGGAATGGTGAAAGGAAATTAAAACATACTCATCACCTATTATGAGCTAAGAAGATTAAGAATTATTTTACTTAATCCTGGCTTTAATCCTTTAACTTTGGTACTATGGTCATTCCCAGTCTCTGAGTTGAGGCCCAGAGAAGTCAAATAATTTGCCCAATAAACCATAGTTGATTAGTGGTGAGAATAGTCAGTTCTGACTCCAAAGTCCATGTAGGTAAGTTCTTTCCTTGTGTCATGATGAAACCCTTACTGTTCTTCTGAAAGAATAGTAGCAATGAACAGTATGGGGCAGAGGGAACAGCACTGGACTAAAATCTATTCTTATTATGGCTTTGGCACTGACTAGCTGTGTGACCCTGGGCAAATCACTTCCCCTCTCTGGGCTTTACCTTCTTTATCTATGAAGTGACTGATAAGGACCAAAAAAATCTCCTTTCCAGAACTGTCAAGCTGTAACTCTGATGGAAGAGTCAAAAACAAACAGCTGGTGGATGGTGAGGGGGCTGGAAAACAAAAGCTTATTGAGTAGCATTTTCAGAAACTTGACACTTAGCCCTGGCCGGGTGGCTCAGTTGGTTAGAGCATCATCCCATACATCAAAAGGTTGTGGGTTCAATTTCCAGTCAGGGCACATACCTAGGTTGTGGGTTCCATCCTGGTCAGGGCATGTACTACGGGAGGCAAGTAATTGATGTTTCTCTCTCACATTGATGTCTCTCTCTCTCTCTCTCTCTCTCTCTTCCTCTTTATCTAAAAATCAATTTTAAAAAACCACACAAACCAGAGACCTAGTTCTGGTTCCGCCAGTCAAGGTGCAAAACAACCTCAGAACCATCCTCACAAGTCCCTTCAGTCACAAAGGAAAGAGGGGATCAGAACATGATTCCTCTTGTGTGGAGCAGGCCATCGGTTGGGCCTCTTTCAGTGCCCACAGGCTATGGGCTTGTGCCCACCTGCACAGCATCACTCCTCCCCAGGCCTAGAGTCCTGGACCTGCCCATGGCCTAGTCGACATGGACCTGACCAAAAAGTCCCCCAGAATGGTGGTGGTAGACAGGGCTTGGCTCACACCAGGTTCCAAGCCTTCTTCCTATCAGTTTTCAAAAGCAAAAATCAAGGGCAGCACCAGTAGCAGCTGCTGGGGCACCGTCAGAAACAGCGGACGGAAGGAGGGTCTGCAAACCCACTGTTACAAAGGGCTCAGTATTTCTCCCTCAGCCATAGACTGGCTGGTGCCAGAGGCTCCACACTCATGCCCCTTACAAGGCCTGGGCAGAACTCTGCATTGTTGAGGATATTTCCATCAACTACTGCAGGTGCCCAAGAAACACCTCCACTCCACACACACAGAATCACAGATCTACATGAAGACTCAGCAGGCTGGAATTCCAGGAGCCAAGAAAATACAGAAGGTGGGGGGGAACAAATCTCTCTTGCAAGGTGGCTGGGTAGATAGAGGAGGCAGAATTGCAGACCACACCTAACACCGTGGGAGTGGAAGGAATTGAAGGAACTTGCAGCAATCCAATATTCACAAGCCAGGCTTCCTGAAGTAGGAGGAAGACCTGCAGCTTTCTCCATCTTGTCTTCTGAGAGGCTAACAGAATTCCCACTTGCTAGTATGCTTTAAGAATCAACTAATATTTTCTCTGTGCTGCCCCCTCCCCTTACTTCTAAAATAAAATGACAAACAAAATAGATCCAGAGACATGGAAGCATGCAACAGGCTAATGATTCTCAGAGGGAAGGGGGTGGGGTTGGGAAGAGATTCACCAAAGAACTTATATGCATACTAGAGGCCCAGTGCATGAATTCGTGCATGAGTGGGGTCCAGCTGGCCTCGCCCCTGACTGGGGTCCGATGAGGGCCAGGCTGGCTGGGGGGAGGGGCTGTGATCGATTGGCCAGTGGGCCCTGCCCCTGATTGGGGTGGGGGGGCTGATTGGGGGCATGGCCAGCCATGGGGAGGGGCTGTGAGCGGTAGGCTGGCTGGCCCCACCCACAATTGGTGGGGGAGGCGATCAGGGGTGGAGCTGGCGGGGGGGGAGGGGCTGCGGGCTGATCAAGGTGGTGGAGGCTGATTGGGGATGGAGGCCGGCCATGAGAAGGGGCTGTGGGCGGTGAGCCAGCCGGCCCCGCCCCCAAATGGGGTTTGGGGGCTGATTGGGGCCAGCGGCCTAGGGGCAGGGCCAAGGGTGGTTGGCCAGCCCTGTCCCTGATCAGAGTGGAGGGGGCAGAGCTGACTGAGGGGAGGGGCCATGGGCCGATCAAGGTGGGGACCCATCAGGGGCAGGGCTGGCTGGGAGGAGGGGCTGCAGGAGGTTGGCTGGCTGGCCCTGTCCCCTATTGGGGTGGGGGGGGGGTGATCAGGGACGTGGCTGGCTAGGGGGAGGGGCTGTGGGCCGATCGAGGTGGTGGGGGCCTATCAGGGGCGGGGCCAGCCAGGGGGAAGGATCTGGGGGGTTGGCCAGCCACCCTGCCCTTGATCGGGGTGGGAGAGGCTGATCAGGGGCGGAGCCAGCTGGGGGGAGGGGCCCCCCATCAGACCAATATGCTGGCTGCAGTGGGTGTCATAGTGACTGGTCATTCAGGTCATTGGCTTTTTATATATATAGATGTGCATAACCCATAGACACAGACAATAGTGTGATGAAGGCCTGGGGGAGAGGAGCCAAGGTGAAGGAGGTCAATGGGGGTGAAAAAAAGGGACATGTGTAATACTTCCAACAATAAAGATAAAATTTTTAAAAAGAATAATAAAATAAAATAAAAGGGGTTTAACAGTCCCACCTAGCCACAACTCAGGTTGCTGTAACATGAGGATAACATTCATGAAAGAACTTTATGAACAGTGAATGGGTACCACATTAATGCTACCAAGAGGCTCTGATGGCTGATCAGTGTACTAGTAAACCTCCTGCCCCTTCTGGGGAAACAGCTCAAGCTTCCCGCTGAAAATGGGGAGCAGTGGCCCATCCAGAGGACTGGGGGGAGGAGCATGACAAAGAACGAACCCCATTCTCATGATCTCCACTACCTTACAGCCACCTCCTGTCACCATCACAGTTCAGTGTGCTACCTCACACCAAGACACCACCCCCCTTTTCCGTGGCCAGGCCCCGGGATGGCCCGTCTGCTATTGCTTTCTCAGGACGAGGAGGTGGAGTTAGTGAATGGGTACCTGAAGACCAGGATTTGATTCTCACTTCAGACACCTATGGACTGTATGAGTGAGGGCAAGTCACCTGACTTGTCTCAAAGTCAATTTCCTCACACATCAGAGTGGGTGAAATTATAGCCTCCCACATCCCCAACTGCAAAAGAGTGCTGTGAGCTCAGAAGAAAGAATGAGCATGCAAGCCCTTTGCAATTCGTTAGGCACTGTCTATATGTGAATTAGTGGTAGTGGCCATAGTCAGACACTCTGGAGTGCCTAAGTGACTTCAGCATGTTCACTGATAGAGCATCACATCAGTTAGGGTCAGAATATGGGAAATGATGTGACTGAATCCATCATTCACGATCCTTGTGGGCCAGCAAATAAGAACACGGCTTAAGCTCCTTTGGGAGAACCACTGGGCCGGGGATCCTGCAGTCAATACTAACCCATGTTCGGGAAGCCTTTCGCTGCCTCCAAAGCCCAAGATGACAGGCAAGGGTGGCAGGGCCTGGGCTCGAGCCTGCTCCCTCCACCACGTGGGCGAGTGAAAGTGGCAGAAATGTTGACGTGGACCCTTTGGGCTCCTCCCAACAAGGACAGTGTGTCACAGCGGCCACTCCTCCTTGTGGGACACAAATGAAAAACTGGCTCCCGCAGGGCCCATTCTAATGGCTCTCGAAACCAACTTGAACTTTTCTGAAAGTATGCAGGAATGCGAGCTACTTCTCAATTTCTTTTCTTTTAAAAATTGTACAAATTTCAAATATTTCTAGTTTGGCTTATAATTCAGTTTTAAAAAGTGTATTCCACACACACAAAAAAAGAGATATGAACATACCCATACCCATGTATGTGGATGTAGATGTATGTGTTGGATTTATTTTAGTTTTAATTCAGTGTTTAAAAAGTTCAAGGAATTTAGTTCGGTTTTGAATCAAGACTCTCTTTCTGGCAGGAGTCCTGTGGGATAAATTAAGAGATAGCAAGGAGGAAAAAGTTCCATGCAGGAAGTAAACCTAAAATTGGAACCCATAAATTCAGGCTCCAAGTCAGAACTACCACTTATGGTTGAGGGGGAAAAAAACAAAGTGTCTCATCTTAGGAACTGGCCCTCCATCCCCCTCCCGGGAGGACCTCTGGGGCCCGTTACCTGACTCTCTCATCTTCAACCCTCTTCAGGGCAGCATCCCGCTGCAGGACCTTCATGATGGTCTCCTGCTCCTCCTCTGTCAGGAAGCTTAAGTCGATCATTTTGAAAGGCGTGTGCAAAAATAATAGTTACAAATCCAGCTTAAGATTCTCCAGGCTAAACAACTCTGACCGGAGCCCGGATGATTAAAAGATGCAAAAGCAAAATGCAATGATATCTTGCTCAGTTCTGCAGCAAACGTCCTGTTTTGGCTCAGCAAAAGTTTTAGGTGGCCGATTGCAAAACCCTGAGTGCCCCTTCCAGGGAGGCAGGAGTGGCCTGTGGGGCGACGTGGAGAAGAGGCTCTCAGAAGGAAGCTGCATTCCTTGCCTGGCAGGTCACTGGGTCCTACAGCAGCATTTCCACTCACGCCCCTTCTCTGGACCAGTCAATTCTCCTGCAGTCCTCGTCACCAGCTCGAGAGTGTCCACAGCATCTGAGCACCACCTATCTGGGGAATCAGGAGACAGGAAATATCAGTGTGAGGTCATTCCTATAAGCGTTGCTCTTTACTACAAGATTTCAAACATGCCTGGGGGTGTGAGATGGTCTCTGAGATCAGGGAAACCAGTTCTGCTGGCTTCCCAAGCAAATGGCAAATGGGTCATGAAACACACTTCTACTCAATACCGGACCACCTCCCCGTGTTCACCATCCACGGAGGAAAGGGATGTTGGCACCAAGGATCTGGTTCTCAAATTCATGGGACACTAGGCTAAAAAGTCACAGTAAAAGTCAGCAAGACCAGGAAGACATGATTCCAGCTGCCAAGTGACATGGGTAAGAGATTAGAAATGAAAATTCCCAAATGCTCCCTTCTTCATGAGTAGGAGTGTTCCACAGGAGGACATCTGTGCTCTGTAATGACAGGAGAGCTAGGATCAGGTACAGGTAGTTTGCAAAGCAGTGGGAATTGTCACTCTTCACCTAGTCCCGCCCCTAACCTTTGCTGGGCCTGGAGCCGCTCGCCAAGCTTGTCTCCCTTCCTTTCTGAGCATGAAGAACACTTACTAGGATGTGTATGTAAATCGGGGGAAAGAAAGAGGCAGATTTTCAAAATACCCTACCATCCAAAGTGAGCATTTTAAAGTAGGACAACAGGCAAGAATCCGATTTTCTCAGAAGCATCTTAAACCCATGTGCCATGGAAAGAAGGTGAGATCTGAAGAATGCCCCCCAACCCGCCAGGACTTCAGAGATGACCAACTCCAGGACTGAGGCCCTTTTTCCAAACGCAGTGCTGCCCATACAGTAGATGCTAAAAAACAGGTGTTCCGTACGTTTTAAAGTAGCCTCACTTGAGAATAAAATGGAGTGTGTACACTAGTGAGTGATTTTTATGAGTAGATTCTTTGTTTGGGCAACTCCTGGGAACTACCCCCTCCACCACTTGTTAGCTACGACCCATTAGACAAGTTACCTCCCACTGCAAGGCTCCGGTTCTCTCACTGTACTTGACAGTAGGACCAAATGAAATAGCACATGCCTTGCATCCTGTACCAAAAAGAGCTACTAAAACTATATTCCGGCTTCCTTTCTGAATTCACTCTTGTTTCATCCAGCTGAGTCAGAGTGCACCTGGTTGTACGCTTCCCTTTTTGCTTTTGAACTATGTTTGCTAGCTCCCCCATGAAGTTTGGCCTTCACGGACAGGTACTCCGAAGACCTTTGTTTTATATTCCCGCATCTCTTTACAAAATGCCCAGAGAGACTGCTCAGATAAATAGTAAGACAATACTTCATTCTCTCTCTCTCTTTTTTTTTTTTTACATTTTGCATGCATTTGCCTGCTATTCATCTTGAAAACTACTCAACCTTCAAGATGGAAGTCTCCACCTCCAGGAAGCCTTCCTGAACTTCCATAGCCAGAGTTAAATGTGGTCGTAGATTTGCTTATTGTTCCTGACTCTTCATTCCCTTCCTGACATAGAGCTACACAACCATGTTGCCGTTAGAGAGAGCAGAGTATTCATCCCCACCTGCCTGATGTTGGGCGTGGCCTGTGACTTACTGTGGCCAATGGAATGTTACAGATGTGAAATAAGCAGAGGCTGTCGATGGGCTGTGTGGTCTGGCTCGGCTTCTTATACTCCAGCATATGCCACAAGAAGAGCTTGCCCCAAGTAGCTATTGCCTCTCCAGTCTGGGTCCCAGAAAGAAAGATACAAGGACAGACCAGAACCTGACCCACCTGAAGCAGGGTCACCCCAGCTGACCTGTAGCTATGGAAGTAAGAAATAAATACTTGTTGAAAGCCACTAAAGTTTGGGGTTGCTACATATATTTTTGTTTTGTTTTGTTTTTATTTATTTTAGAGTGGAAGGGAGGGGGGATAGACAGAGAGAGAGAGAAACATCAATGTGAGAGAGAGACATAGATTGGTTGCCTCCTCCCTGGACATCTGAACGAGGTACATGCCCTTGACTGGAATCGAACCCGGGACCCTTCAGTCTGCGGACCGATGCTCTTTCTACTGAGCCTAACCATCCAGGACAATACTATTTTTGACTTGACAAAAACTTCTTCTCCATCTATATACTTCCACTGCTGTAATTATTTGTCTTCCTTTAGTCTCTCCCATTTGACTGTGAGTCTCTCAATACGAATAAGTAAAGGAACAAGTAAATGGACTAATGCAAAGACAGAACTTCACCAGGGGCCGGCTATCTCGATTATTTCATGCACAGTAGCTTTCTTTCATGCCAGGTAACTTCCTTAGATCTCAAAGGCTGGCAAGGAAGTGGATTCAGGCCACATTCTGGGAACCACGTCCCCGATGAGGCATTACACTGCTCGCCCTATGGTTCAGTGGGAGATTGTTGTTAAATTCAATGCAGGGGCAGGAAGGGAACAAAAGGGAAAAACCACTTAGGTTGTCCAGCAGTGTTAATGGGCAGGGTGCTAAAGGGGGAAATGCTGGTTTCCACACCTTGGGGCAGAACTATAAGCAAAGCAGTGCTTCTGTGTAAAAGCTTCTAAGGGTTCAACGTTTTCCTAAAAATAACTTTCAGTGAGACAAAGGGCAATATCCTCATTTTACAAACAAAGGCGTGAAGGGCTGGAACCCTTGGTTCCTAGCTGAGCAGCCAGGAGTCACTGCCCAGCCAGGTGGCAGGAGCGTCAGCCCTCAGATGGCCATCAGGGGGCTCTTCAATACCAGGTGCTCCCCGATTTCCAATTTCCGGGGTGTTATCCATCACGGAAGCTAATCGAACATTTCATCCACTCAACACGCGTTTACTGAGAGCCTTTTGTGCCTGGCACTGTTCTAAACAGTAAAGAAACGGCAATCAATGAAACAGAAATAAACTTCCTGTCCTTTGTGGAGCTCACATGCTAGTTGCAGGAGACAATGTTCAAACTAAATAACTTTGGGGAGGTCCCACTGAGAAAATGACATTTGGATAAAAACTTGGGAGATGAAGAAACAAGCCACGCAGGTACCCGGGACCTGAGGTGGGAGGGTGTCTGGTGTGGTCGGGAACCCTCAAGGAGGCCAGTGCTGAACTCTCCGACGGGCCAGGAAGACAGGACGAAGCAGGTCAGAGAGGAAACAGATCAGGCTGTGTTAGGTTCTCTATGGGCTGTAAGATCTCTGGCTTTTTCCCTGAGATAAAGCAGCCTTAAGAGAGAAAGGGGGGGAAAAGAGAGAATAAATATTTACTGACCACTTCCTATACGCATAGCACCTTACATACACCATCCCGTAGGCTCCTCACAAGATCTGGGCAGGTATTGTGTTATCTGTGGTTTTCAAACGAGGAGAGCAAGGCTCAGGGAGGTGTGTGCCGCAAGCTTGTGCTCGGTGGGGCTGGCATCTGCTAGTGGTTCTGTCAGATTACGCCACCCCAATGCTGACATCTCATTTAATCCCCCCTCCGCACAGATTTCTCAAACTGGGGAAGCAGGACAAAACTCTTCCGTCTGGCTGTGGACCCTCGTTCTCTGCTTACGCATCAAAGAATCACCGGCCCACAGCTGGCTGTGGGTGGGGCTGGGGAGAAGGGCGCTGCACAGATACGGCCCAATCCATGAAGAGGCTCACGCAGCATGGGCGCAACCTCAGTGCAAAAATTGGGAGGGGTGGATTTTGGCCTCAGGGATTCCTGATGTGTTCACAGGAGTAGCACCAGCGTGAGCAAAAAGTCGTCTTTAGGCTCAGCCCTCCCTCCCACGCCTCTTCTGCATGCTGCTGAGTGATTTCCCCGCAAAAAATCTGACCGAGCCATGTTCCATGCTTCACACACTTCAGCAACTTCCCACCGCCTCTGACGAAGGCTCAGCGTCCTTACCGTGGCCTGTGGGACTCAACGGGAACTGGCGCCTGCTTTCTTCCCCAAGCGCCTCTCCTTAGGCCCCAGCCACACAGCTTTGTCAACTCCTTTTGCCGTTAGGCCCCCGCAGAGGCTGTTCCTTCCTCCTGAAACACCCTTCGTTGAGCTAATACCTCTTGAATCTCAAGTTAGAGGTCACTTATTGTGCAAGAGCCTTCCCTTCCCTCTCAAGGCCAGGTTGGGTGTCCCTCCTGTGTGCTCCTTAGCACTGACTTCCTCAGTGAGGGTACCTCACGCTGCCTCACACCCCTGTCTATGCCTGTTTGCCCCTCACTAGTTTATGAGCAAGGCCTGGGCCTCTGAGTGCTTGCTGTCCCCAGCACCTGGCCCTGTTCCTACTGGGCATTCAAGTATTTAACAGATGAACACAAGTCCCCTTAACAATAAAAAAAAAAAAAAAACAAAACAAAACAGGTCCACATTATGCATCAAGTTCCAGCTCCAGGTCCTTTGTGTGACGGTGTGGTCTCAGTTTTCTCCCCCGGATAATGGGTATATTCACTCCTACTTTCCCCTCCTTATTACTGTGAAGCTCTGGGGAGAATGCAGGGCACCAGCAAGGACAAATAAGGGATGAGCAGCAGTTGGAGCAGCAGCACAAAAGGGAAATTTGAGGGTTCCAAATGCAGACTGTGCTTATTTGGGTTTCCATGCGTCAGCCCTGCCATGCCACGTCGATAAAAGGCAATACTCTTCTACTGGTCCACTGTGGAGAAGTGAACCTGGAGAAAGAAACCAAGGCCCCAAACAGTTGGCACTTGCTTCTGATGGCAGCAAAGAGAAGAGCGAGGCTTGTAGCGCGAACCCCACTCACTCTGCCTGACCAAACCCAGGGTAAAGCCTGATGAGCCAACGCATGCGCTCCCCCACTCACTCTGCTGCCAGGAGGCCAGATGGCACCCTCTCCTTTCCCAGACGGCTGCTGTGGTGCCAAAGCCTCAGACCCAAGGAAGGGGAGGAAAACTCGGGTAAGCAGTGACTCTCACATGATGAGGTTTTCAGAAGAGAAGCAAACTGTTCTGACAGTCCCATGACATCAAGAATGAAGGCTTGGAAGAAAAATCTGGGAGGCAGCAGGAGAGCAGGAGCAAATACGTCTGAGTCGGGGTGGGGCTGGGGAGAAGGGCGCTGCACAGATACGGCCCGATCCATGAAGAGGCTCACGCCCAGCAGTGGCAAAGCATCACACGCAAAGCCAACTGCTCTGGAAACTTCCTAGATCCCAGAGGCATCAAAGGATACGTGGAATAACCCACAGATGGTTCAGGAAAAGTCTTGGAAGGAAAGAGTGGAGTGAGACAATCAGAGAACCTTGGCTCACCCCTTCCCTGCCCCATACTGAGCTGGTGGGCAGCGGACCACCAGGCCACACTGCCCGGGCACCTGTGCCCGGAGCGGCAGGGTCCCCTGTTGGGCTCCTCTACTTCTCAAGCTTTGTTCGCACGTGGTCGAACTTGCCTGTAATTTGCACCCTTTGCCTCCAGTCTGCCCTGCCAGCCTCAGCTCACGCTCCCTTTCCCACAACAATTTAAAAGGAAGAAGGCTTCCATGCTCTCCGAGCCTCCCTTGTGAGGGTTAAGATGAACCTCCTCTTTCCTTCAGCTGTTCCTCACATGATGCTTCCTGAGCCTCTCATGATCTTGGTCATTTTTCTCTGGACTGAAAACTGAGCAGGTGGTGCTTCACACGTGTAATCCCACTGAATCCCTCTGACCACGCCGTGCAGCCCACACCGGGCTCGAGGAGTTAAATAACTTGTCTACAGTTGCTCAACCAGAGCAGGATTTCAACGCAGGGCTGTAAACTCTAAAGCCACCGGTTTTAATCTGCACTGCATCGCCATCCCCCTTATTCTCAGAGAGCTCACAGGGTCAGAGACAAAGATGAGACTAGAAATCAGGTTTCCTGGTGCCCAGGCTGGTTCTTTCCCCCTGCTGTTCCTCCTTCTGTTCCCTCTTTCTTTGCCATCTCCTATGGGCACCACGCCTGGGCCTCAACGCCAGGCATGCTCTGCTATGCACAACGTGTTAGGAATAGGAAAATGACTGGGGCCTTTGTGTTTGTGTTATGAACAGACCTGGGGGGGAAAGGACAAGCACGGAACAGACAAAAAAGGGGCGCCTGCGTCAACATGCACCTGGGAGCGATCCCTGGAACCAGAAACTATTACTAAAGAAAACGACTTTATATGTTGACATTCAATCAGAAGGTTTTGTTGTATGCTTATCCGGAAATGGGTTCTATAAATGGCAGACTGTCCACAGCACTGTCAGGAAACAATGCTATACGAATATTTTCTTGTTTCTGCATGCTCGGGGCTTCTATCACTGTTAAAAACCATACAGCCCTGCCCGGGTAGCTCAGTTGATTAGAGTGTTGTCCCGATACACCAAGGTTGCAGGATCAGTCTCCAATCAGAGCACATACAAGAATCAACCAAAGAAAACACAAATAAGTGGAATAACAAATCAACGTCTCTCTCTCTCTCTCTCTCTCTCTCTCTCTCTCTCTTGCTCTCAAAATCAATTATAAAAAAAGAAAAGAAAAAAAAACATGCACATTACTCAACCTAATGTGTTACCTAACTTAGTGGAGAAAGAATAGTGCATTGTCTAGTGACTGGTTTAATTAAAGTAGTTCTCTCAAAACACACACACACACACACACACACACAAAAAAAAAACACACAAAAAACAACAACAACAGTGAGTTGAGTGAAGAAATAAAATGAACTGAACCTATGAAGAAGTGAATAAATGAGAGAATGTAGGTGGAATAGGAAAGAAAAAGCTTGTTATCCACTGTTTCATTTTATTTTTTGATTGAGGAACAACTAAACTATCAAAACTGACAGGCAACATCAAGAAACAAAGCTTTCACATTTGTGAGGATTCTTCCAAAAGTGGTTTTTCTAATGCATTCCACTCCTCCAGCCCCAGGCTGATGGGGCTCACAGCTAATGCTTCCCATAAACTGACTTGGCGATCTCAAACTAAGTACAGGGACAAGAAAAGACTGCTTATACGTGAGAGCTCCCCCTTCCCCTCAATCTCATATTCCAACCTAATGATAATGTCCTTAGAGCAGTGATTTTCAACCCCTTTCATATCATGGCACATACAAACTAGTTACCAAAATTCTGTGACACACCAAAAAGTATATTTATTTGCTGATTTGACAAAAAAAAAAAGGTATAATTTTGATTCATTCACACCGGACCGCCATTGTTGTGTTGGATGTTGTCATTTTTTTTAATGTGACAATTTAAGGGAAAAGAGGTCAGTGCCCCTGACTAAATAGTCAGGTATTGCATCTTTTAAAAATTCTTGCGACATACCAGTTGAAAATTGCTGCCTGAGATTTCTGAAAAGCTCTTTTTTTTTTTTTTTTTTTTTGCCATTCTTAGGGCTCAACTTTAGAATATGGTATCCACGGGAATCAAATATTTCAATCAAGCCCCAACCAAGGGCAAGATAATGGGCCATTTGAGGAAGATGGTATTTTTCACAACCAACCCTCAGACCAGTACTAGGTTAAGTACTGGGAAAGGAGGCTCACACCAAGGGCTGGGGCCATAGGCATTTAGGAAAGGGAGAAAACACAGTGAGCCTGGAAGGCTAAATCAGAGATGCAAGTGGGCATTCTGGCCAAGAGCAATGGGCTATGAAACCACAAAGATGCTCAAAAAGAAGGCTATAAATGGGGAAACAGTACCTGGGTCTGACCCCAAGGGGCATAAAATGCCAAGAGGGGACATTTGAACCAAAATTTCACACATTTTCTAATCTGAATAAATGTACCAGAGCTACCCTTTTCATCTATATTTTCTTAGTTTTTATCCAAAAGATAAAAACGATAAAGAAAGAAAGGCACTGGGAAAATGAGCAGCTGAAAATTCACTCTAAACTTCACACCTGGGCTGAAAACTCAAATCACTTCTAAAAAAAGATGACCGTCTACAGAAGGGATGGCGTGGCTCTGGCCGCACATCAAGAAGGAACTTTAAGACACAGTAGAACAAGGTTCATCTGCCATTGCTTGGAGCTGCTGTAAAAGCCACGCTATGCATGCGCCCGTACTGGTGTCCCAGCTTGGGAAGCCCCGGAGCCTCGCCTAAGTTCACAGCGCCGGAGAGAGACCTCCTCTGCTCTTGGCAACATCCTCCACAGTCCCAGATCGCAATTCTGGAAGAGGGTCAATTGTGTGTCCCCAAAGTTCTGATGGGGAAAGGAGTTAGACTCTGGGAAGGAGGGCAGGTGTGAAACAGGCCCAAGAAGTCCCACAAAGCAGAAAAGCGGAGTGCCATAAAACTTTCAACAGGGGCAGGGAGGAGAGGGGACATCAGTGTAGTCTCCAGGGCCAGGGAGGGCTTCCTAGAAGAAATGGGACCTCTGTCAACTGTAAACTCTATGGTGCTATCTAAATTGGGAGTTCAACCACGTTAATTGTATCATTATTGCTTGTCTCCAACTCTGGCGGACGAGCAGCAGATTCCCAGACACTGATTGCTCAAGACCTTCTGCATTAGACCCTCAGGGCCGAGACCCAGGAATTTGCATTTGCTAAAATGATGCAACTGTTTGGCCAGGTTTGGGAATCACAGCTACCAAGGATTCCAACAGGTCAGAAATGGCTGCTGACTGATGAAAGGGCAAGCCGTTTGTCAAGGGAAGCATGTTCATTTGTATGTCATTTGCTTTCCAGCTGTGACAAGAGCCAACACAAAAATGAAGTAACAGCTGAATCAGAGTCATAACTAGTTCTTTGTGCAGATGAGGAAGCTGAGACGAAGAGGGGTTAGACCAGCGGCCTAAGGTCACACAGCTACCTAATGTGAGAGCCGGGACACTCAGAAGAGACCACTTCTATCTGCTGGGACATATACCATGTCAACCTAAACAAGGATTTGCAAACGGGCTAATAAATGGGTTGGGCTGCATTTCACAGTACCCCTGAAACCAGCACACTGACAACAGCAGGCATTACAGATGAATTCTAGATTTTGTGATTTTCCAGGTTTCAAATTCAGAGGGAAGGAGGGGAGGGACCAACAGACTTATTAACCAGGCTGGAATTAAACCCAGGATCATAAAGTTAACTGAACTGTGGCAATCCCCAACTCAGACTTTACAAGGACCGCATAAAGCCTCACTTTGGATGCAGTCATGTACATTCCTGTCTGGCCTGGGAGTGAGGGACTCTCTCCAAATGTACTACCTCAGGGGTTCCCAAGCCTCAGTACATTTGAATCACCTGAAAAGCTTTTTAAACAGTCTCTTCACCCTCCATCTCCCCCCAGCTATTCTGATGTAACTGGTCTGGGGTTAGACTCCACCAGGGATTTTTTTTTTTTAACTGCCTAGGTGATTGCAACGTGCAGCTAGCATTGACATCACTGAACCAAAGGTCCTCTCCTCTTTGGGGCCCCTGCTTGAATCAAGGACCTACGGGTGAGGCAAGCAGAGTACAAGGACACAGAATGACAGGGTTGTATCAGCATAGCACCCACACCTGAGGCACCCTGAGGCCTCCTTGAAAGTGAGGCACCTCGGGCACAAAAGTTAAGGAGACACCCCACTTTCAGGGTGCTCCATGTGCAGTGTCAGCCCTGGCATGTCCTTGTCTCCACAGATTTTGTGCCCAGGGCACCTCACTCGCCTCACCCTAGTCCCAGACATGCTCAAATCCCTTTGACCAGGCCATTAATTAACCCTTTGCACTCGCTTGCTTTTTTCTCGATTCCTTTATTCTAATGCTAACTGTGTCGAGTCACACTCGACATCCGAGTGCAAAAGGTTAGTTATCCCAAAGAGACATTAAAATGCTACCCCGTGCAAGGTCCTCCTTGCTCCTCTCCATCCTCAAAAGCAAGAGTGGGGAACCATTTATCCACCACGGGCCATTTGGATATTTGTAACATCATTTGGGGGCCACACAGAATGATCAACTTAAAAATTAGCCTGCTGCATTTGCTCAAACAGTTAATTAACTCACCCCCAATGCCTTGGCAGACAAAGGATTCCTCGGGTCTTCTGCAGCCCTGGGGCTGGACATTGCCCACCTCTGCTCTAAAGAGACGTTTTGAAACGGACAGAGGTGGACAATGCCTACAACATCCATGCACTACACCCCAGACATAAGAGCGGGATAACAGAGAGGAACACACTATTTCTGGAGTCAACAATTGGAAGGGGATTCACCTTTTCCTAGTTCTTGGGCAGCTCCCCTAAGGACACTGGGTTTGTCTCTTGGTCTGTACCACGTGGGCTGCACGTCACAGGGTTACTGTGAGCATGACGTAAATGTAAATAAAATGGGGTGGGACACAGACGTGCTCCCAAACCCCTGGGGACAGTGCATCTCCTCCATCACTAACTCCATCCCCTCCCCATGCTGCCCGCAGGCTGGAGTGTTACTGCTGCTGCTTCGCCTATTCTCCCCGTTACACAGTCTCCCACCTCCTAACCTTCCACCCCACTGTAAGGAGTCCAATCCTTGGTTTCCGCAGGCACCCCTCTATCCTTCCCACCAGGCCTCTGAGGAGATCCTAAGAATATTCTAAATTTGGGGATGGTGGTTTTGGCAGTAGAGAGGTTGGATGGGAGGATCTCATTTTTAAATTACCAAGAATTCTTCTAAATCTTCTCAGTTTTAGAAAATCAAAAGTCCAGTGTTTGACATCTTGGTCTCTGGTTCAACATTAATAGCCCGCATCCAATTCTGCTTCCTCTAGTGGGGGGCAGAGAGGTGCCTTGGCATCCCTGTGTTCCCAGCACCCACCATGATGCCTGGCATACAGCCAGGGCCTCGTTTATTAAATAAAGGAAAGAAAAACATACATTAGAGGGGAAAGCAAGACAATTCAACAGCACAGAGGAAAAGAAAGGTTACAAGAGTGGGACTAAAAAAGTTTGGCAAGTTATCTTCCATGGAGGAACGGTATTTGTTAATTCTCTGTGGTAGGCAGAATAATGGTTCTCCAAAGATGCTTGCATCCTAATCCCTGAGCCTTTTGAATATGGTACTACACGGTAAAGGGGCCTTTACAAATGTGATTAATCTTGGGATGGGTTTGCACAGCAAAGGAAACCATCAACAAAATGAAAAAAGACAACCCGCTGAGTGGGAGAAGATATTTGCCAATGATACATTTGATAAGGGGTTAATATACAAAATTTATAAAGAAATTACAAAACTCAACCCAATAAAAACAAACAATCCAATTAAAAAATGGGCAAAGGACCTGAATAGACATTTCTCCAAAGACGACATATAGATGGCCAACAGAAATATGAAAAGATGCTCAACATCAGTAATCATCAGAGAAATGCAAATTAAAACCACAATGAGGTGTCACCTCACACATCAGAATGGCTATCATCAATAAATCAGCAAACAAGTGTTGGGGAGGATGTGGAGAAAAGGGAAACCTCGTGCACTGTTGGTGGGAAGGCAGATTGGTGCAGCCACTGTGGAAAGCAGTACAGCGTTTCCTCAAAAAATTAAAAATGGAACTGCCTTATGACCCAGTGATTCCACTTCTTGGAATATAGCCAAAGGAACCTGAAACACTATATATGCATCCCTATGCTCATTGCAGTGTGATTTATAATAGTCAAGATTTAGAAGCAGCCCAAGTGCCCACCAGTAGATGAGTAGATAAAAAAGCTGTGGTACATTTACACAACGGAATACTACTGGGCTATAAAAGGGCAGGAAATCTTACTTTTGTGACAGCATGGATAGACCTGGAGAGCATTATATTAAGTGAAATAAGCCAGTCAGAGAATGACAAGTTCTATATGATTTTACTCATATGTGGAATCTAATGAACAAAAGAAACAAAACAGAAACAGACTCAAAGATACAGGAAACAGACTGACAGCTGTCAGAAGGGGAGGGGAGGAGTTGGGAGGCTGGGTAAAAAAAGTGAAGGAATTAAGCAAAAAAAACCAAACACAACCTCATAGACAATAGTATGGTGATTGCAAGAGAGAAAGGGGGTGGGGGAGGTAGAAGAGAGTAAAGAGGGGATAAATGGTGATGGAAAGAGACTTGACAATATACAGATGATATATTATAGAATTGTACATCTGAAACCTACATAATTTTATTAACCAATTAAATTCGTTATAAAAAAGAATCTTGTGATGGGGAGATTATCCTGGGTTGTCTAGGTAGATACAATATAATTAGAAGGTCCTTATAAGAAGGATGGTCAGAAGGAGAGAGATGTGAAGATGAAGGCAATTGTAGTGATATGCTTTGAAGATGGAGGAAGGGGCCATAAGCCAAGGAATGCAGGCAGCCTCTAATAGCTGGGAAAGGCAAGGGAACAGATCCCCCCCTAGAGTCTCCAGCAGAACTCAGTTCTGCCAGCTCCTTGATTTTAAGACCCATTGATTTTAAAACTCTTGATCCTTTCAGACTTCTGACCACCAGAACTGTAAGATAATAAATCTGTGTTGTCTCAAGTCACTAAGTTTGTGGTCATTTGTTACAGCAATAAAAGGAAACCAGTGCGCAGCCTGAGGACAGATTATGTGCCGTATTCATCTCTGAATCCCCAGCTTGTTGCCTGGAGCTCTGTTGATGAAACACATCCTCATAAGCAACAGCGAGGAGGAAGCTTTCCTCTCCTTGTCCCATAGCCAATCAGCTGCCAGACAGTTGACTGAACCTCTGCAGTCTCCCTCCAATTCAACCCTTTCTCTCCTTTTCTACCCTTCATTTCGTAATTGTCTCTGAACACAGCTTTTTCATTCTTGGGTCTCCCCATTTCTCTCTACTCTACACAATTCAGCTAGATTTATACTCCAAAGCCCCACTTTAATATGCCACACTCTGACTTAAAAACCTTCCCTAGCTCTTCCTTAATGCCAGAGTAAGTCCAAATTCCTTATTCTAGTATCGACATCCTACTGGTTCCAAGCTTCCTATTCAACGTTCCTACCTCATGAGCTCCAGCCAAATCACTTAATATCACCTCTATGCTGTCCTTGCCAGACCTTTGTTCTTGCTGTTCTCTCCACCTAGAATGTCTTTCCCTTATATATCACACATCCAAACCTTACCCACCATTCAAATCCCAGCTTAAAAGACACCTCCTCCATGAACTGCTCCTGCAGCCCCCTTTTCCCCTTACAAATACTCCTTCCACAAGCTGGCCATAGCTACTTCTTTCACTGACCCTTCAGCGCACTTATCTGTACACTGTCATGTGAAATAGGAAAGAGCACAAGCCCCCGAGTCAGAGACCCTCTTATGCTAGTTACTTAGTTTCTCTGAGCCTCAGGCTTCTTATCTGTAAAATGGGCATCATACCTATCCTGCCAGGTTGTTGAGAAGATTAAAGCTCATATATAGGTGTTCAACACAAAAAGTATTCAATAATTACACAAACATTATAGCAATTTACATACACATCAAATTCCCACTTCTAGACTCCGTAAAGGAAGGATTTATGTCCACTTCATTTTAGTAACCGCCCAGTACCTTGCACGCAGTAGTGAAAAAAACTTAAATATCGAATAAGTCAGTGAAATGTTGGGAGCATCTCTTCAGGCTTCCTGCTCTGTGTGTAGTAAGGATGGCCTCCTTTTTCTCCATTTCAGAGAGCAGGGAGACGTACACTGGCTCTTTCTGATCATCCGTGGCAGGCGGAATTCTTAAGATGAAAACTTTGCAAGACCCACTCTCTTCGCTTAATGCAACTCAACTACTATTCACCCCAACCAACAATAACTGAGTATTGTTTTCATTAGCATAAGTTATACATTGTTATTGTAATGTCATCAGATCCTAGCGCAGAAAACAGCTGTTGTTCCCCCAGCTAGTGGAACAAAGTTCCCTTTCACTCCATCTGTTTAGAATCCCGGGCTGGAGATGCTCCTACATTCCTTGGCTGGATACGCAACAGAATTACCTTCCTTTAAAGGCATTCCTTACCCCACTTTACGCCAAAGCAGAATCATGGCCCTTTCTCCCCTCCCTCTAGCTGGCATCACCGTGAAATTTAAAATCAAGATCTGGTTTGAAATCTAGTCGTTCGCTTACTAGCTTGGTGACCGTGAACGCAGCACTTACCTGAGCCTCAGTTTCCTCATTTCTAAAATTGGGACTAACCCCTGCCCACCTCCCTTGCTGAATCACTGCAGGGGGTCAATGAGACCATGTATGGAAAGACGTTTTATAAACCGCAAGATGACCTATTTATACAATTATATTCATCCGTTTGCCTTCTAACACAGCATGAGCTCCAGGCTGACATCCATAGACTGGATACGAGAAAGGGTTCATGTGCATTCTAAAAGAAATGAAGTGTGCTTTCAGTTTACCTGCCTTCATATAACCCCCCAAACACAATAGAAAGTAGTGTTGTCATTGCAGGTGCCGAATAACCACAGGCAAGTTCCCTGCCCAGGAACCTTAAGGAATTTCTGACTTGCTGTCTGTCAAATGTTCGGAGGTGATAGTCCCGCATGAAAGGTGCCACGTAAGTGGTCAGCACCACCTCTGCTCAGGCATCATGGCAGACCCTTCATATACATGACAACATGCATCATCAGAATCCAACTGTCATTAAGGTCGTCGTTGTACTCCAGAAGGACCTTGGGATGAGAAATGACCAACCACATCTAAGATCGCACTGAACATTCCTTAGCACTTAACACGAAAAAGGGCAACAACCATCCCAAACCCCCGTGTAGTTGTCTCCAAACTCGGGTTCCCTTACTGATTCCCCAGCCAGGCTGACTCAGGGTTCAGCACAATGCCTCACAGAAGGGTGAAAGCCCTGATGAGCAAGTCTCATAAAAAAAATTCAGCTGGTCTTTTGGAGAAAAATAGCTGGAGCTGACCTTAGGAATTCCACTAATTCCCCCTACCACAGAGCCTAAAAATAGCCAAAGAGCATTTCTAACTAGCAATGACCTTTCCTTTAAAGGGAATAATATGCAAAAAGGCATGCTAGGGTCATTAGCCCGAACCCTGCAGTCCCCATGATAAATCCTCGTCTGAACATTCCTATGAGAATCTGCCTTCACAAGGTCAACACTGGACTTTCACCGTGAAGGCTCCCGCTGCCCCACTCCCCAGGCACCACTGGGTCTCTATAGGGATGTACGCTATCAGCCACTTAACTGCCCGTGTGGCCTTGAGGAAGCCACTTCCCTTTCCTTGGCCTCAGTTTCCCAAATCTGTAAAATGAAGTGCTAGACTCTGACCCCTAAGGTCTCCTCCTGGTATAAGACTCCCTGGGAGGTACATTCAATGGCTCCTCATTGCCTTCATGATAAAATCCAAACTTGGTGTTATACGGGCCTCTCCCAATCTGCCCGGCCTTCCTCTCCATTTCCCCTAACCCAGTGGTCAGCAAACTGCGGCTCGCGAGCCACATGTGGCTCTTTGGCCCCTTGAGTGTGGCTCTTCCACAAAATACCACGGCCTGGGCGAGTCTATTTTGAAGAAGTGGCATTAGAAGAAGTTTAAGTTTAAAAAATTTGGCTCTCAAAAGAAATTTCAATCGTTGTACTGTTGATATTTGGCTCTGTTGACTAATGAGTTTGCTGACCACTGCCCTACATCATACCTAAGGTTCCTTACATTTACCTGACACCTCTGTGCCTTTAGAACATGCAGCTCCCTCTGCCTGACATGCCCTTTCCCAGCTTCTTAATTCCTACTCATTTTTCAAGACACAGGCCAGGTGTCACCACTGCTGGGAAGGCGAGTCTAGCCCCTTCCTCACTAGTTGGGTTAGAATCGTCTCCTCTGTGGTCTCATGGGACTCTGCATTCTATAGCGACGGTCTGTTTGCTTAGCTGTCTCCCTTACAAGCCTGGGTGCTCCTTGAAGGTAGAGTGTCCACGCCCCTCTCTCCCCACCCCACCCCCATCTCCTCTGTACTCCTAGTATCAGACCCTGAGCCCAGCATTCAATGTTTGTTGACACGGTACCAGATTCCACCAGAGGACCAGATGCATTTTATAGTGCTATTCCAAAAGAACTGAGATTACCTTTTTTTTTTTTTTTTTAAGAAATACTTTCTCTATTCAAACAGTGAGAAAGAAAACAATCTCCAAGCCTTTACCTTATTAGGAGAAATATATATAGCTATTCAGGGTTGTGACATAATCTTTTGGGGTTGAAAAATATACATTTGTCCCTGAGGAACCCCTCTTTAAACCAACTGAACCACAGTTTTTTTAAAAAGCAGATTCAAATTTAGAAATGATGTCCAAGTTGGTGAGGTTTTGGCTTTTTTTTTTTTTTTTTTACTAAGAGGAAGGAAGATCTCCAAAAGGGATAAATTATACAGTAAGCTTTCTGAAAATTCTCGGCCAAGCCCTGGAACATCATGAAAAGCAGAAAGAAAGAATGAAATCTTGTACAGAAATACAAAATGCCTTATGAACTACTAATAATGTTCAAAGATATATACATGCATTATAGGAGGTAAAGAACTAAGTTCATTGATAGGTAGGACTTGGACTTGATGGGAGGGTTGGAGAAGAAACAGACATTATCTCTCTCCAATACCTTCTTCCATCTTTACACACATTATATCTCTACCCAAGGCAAACCAACGAAGTAGGCAGTACTGTCTGTGCTTTACAGGGGAGGGAACTGAAGCGCATGGAGGATAAAGGACCTGCCTAAACTACTGAGTTGGGACTTGAACCCAGGTCTGCCTAGACTCGAGGCATGCGGCCTGCCGGCTGAGAGTTGGACATGCTTGGCCAGCCCCAGGGTTCTGTCCAACACACAGGAAAGCGATGGGAAAGGTAGAAGGAAGGGGCAGGCACACAAGTGCCCCGAGAAGGAACCAAAGATGCAAAGAGGAGCTGGGGTTTCCTGCAAAACCTCCCACGCCCAGAACACTAAGCTGTGCAGTAGAGAAGGCTGTGAAACTTGATGTGTAAGGCAACCAGGAACAGAGGGGGTTTTATTCTTTACGTGATTCCAGTTTACCAACATATATAAACAAACTCCTCAAGTGTGGAGAGCAGGCGGAGTTGTATGCTGTTGCAGCATCAGCAAATCTATTTTTCCTAAACCCTCATGAACACAAAAACCCATGCACGGACCTGGGGAAGAGCCGGATAGTATCAATCAATCCTTAAAACACCCTCCCAAGGCAGGCAAAAGGGTCATCGCCACTTTATTAGAGTTAGTCTGTGTCCTGCCTGCAGGAGCAGCGGAAGATGGGGCTCTGGGCCTTGCTCTGCCACTAATGACTGAAACGCTGAGGTTCTGAGTGACCAGGCCTGTAAAATGAGGCATTTGGTCTCTGATCTCTCAGGTATCTTCCAGTTGTGAGACTTCCCCCCCTCTCTCATGGGCACAAAAGCCACTGGTCAGAAAGAATTCCAACACCAGCTAGCCACCAAGTTTGCTGAGGGAGAAGGAGATGTAGAGGGAAGCTATTGAGTAGAGGGGGGCGTGGGGAGGTCCACCTGCAGCCCAGTATTAAATGCCTTTTTAGAAACTAAACATTTTTTCATAAGCTATAGCTGAACGGAAGGAGAGAATAATAGGAAAATAGGACATAAAAACTGCCAAAAGTCTTCCTTCCCTTCTTTCTGTCCCTCCTTCCTTCCTTCCTTTCTCACCGAGAGTGTCCTCTGTTTGGGGCCGGAGCAGGCACAATGGACACAACGATTCAGTACTAAGAACTGATTCCTGTGGAGAAGATTTTGGCTCCCAGCAATAACAACTCCCAATTGTACAATGTTAAGGGTTTACACTCTATTCTAGCCCAGTGGTCAGCAAACTCATTAGTCAACAGAGCCAAACATCAACAGTACAACGATTGAAATTTCTTTTGAGAGCCAAATTTTTTAAACTTAAACTTCTTCTAACGCCACTTCTTCAAAACAGACTCGCCCAGGCCGTGGTATTTTGTGGAAGAGCCACACGCAAGGGGCCAAGGAGCCACATGTGGCTCGCGAGCCGCAGTTTGCTGACCACGGTTCTAGCCTATGCGCTCTTCTTGGAAGTAGGAATCAGTATCATCATAGTCCTCCTTTCATTGATATGAAAACTGAGGTTCTGCAGGGTCAGGGGGCTTCCAAGGTCACACAGCTGGGAAGAGAACACATTTGTAATTGGCCGGTGGGGGGGGAGGGGAGGCGGGGAGGACTACAGACAGATGAAGGCGGATAGTTAAGTGTCAATGGTGGGGAAGTAAAGCGATCGTGGCAAGAACCAGGAAGAGGTGGGATCTGAGTTAGGCTTTGAACATGGGCTCAGATACAGACAATTCAAACCCTGCACCCATTGGATGTAATGCAGCAGACAGCACCGTCCTGCTTCAGAGGGTGGAGCGCAGAAAAACAAAAGGATGTCTATATTGATGTACACACAGAAGCACACGGTCTTTCATTTAAGGAGTGGACATTCTTCAGCCACTGTCAAGAGTCAGCATCTGAGCTCTGAAAGTTTTCCTCAGGAGCAGGAAAGGGTGGCTCTGAGCCTTTCCCTGGCGCTCACAGTGACTACCAGGGAGAGGGCGCACATGCGGTGAGGGGTATGGGGTCTGTGCCACTGAGCTAGGGTGAAAACCCCGACCTTGGCACTCTCAGCCAAAGCTGTAACTACTGAGCTAACTGGCTTTCTCCGAGTGTTCTTCTCTGTGCGTGTGACTAATCGCATGCTTCCCAGGCTGCATGCATTGCTACCAAGGCTCAAGAAGGCAATTAATGAGCAACCTGGACCCGCTCCTGAGGTAAGAAGGGAGAGGAGAAGAAGGCCTGGGAAAGATTTCAAGGTGATGATAGAGCCTCAAAATTACAGGAGGGCTTAGTAAAACAGGTCTGGGCTCTGTATATCAGACAGAATGGGATTTAAGGCAAAGAACAGGAGTCAGGGAGCCAGTGGAATAAGGCTGGAGGTGCATGAGAGGGGAGACCTCAGACACACACACACAAAAATGAGTGAGATTCAAGTTACACCGCAGACCTCTTTGAGGTAAGGAATTTAGGTGACAGGAACTCTAAGGTTTACTCTTAGCAGAATTACAGGTTTTACTTCTCACTATTGAGACTTTAGTCAACTCTCTAGAATTCTGATTCCAATTTTATTTCTTCAGGTAATCTATGTCATCAGGGGTTATGAGATAAAATTCACAGATATAGCTCACACAATATAGGGTATAATGAGATTAAACAATCTCCTTCCTCCCTAACCCCAAGCAACTGGTGAGCAGTGGGGATGGGGTGGAGGCAGGGACTAATTGATGGTGGTACCCAGGAAGTGGTTTTGGAGTTTGGACTTGAAGCTGAAAGGGACTCTTCCCACCAGAAGGACTTTAAACCTTCTCTTCCATCACATCGGAACCTACTGCAGAGTGAATGCAATGAACAAAGAGAAACAGAGATCCTAAGCTGGAGGGCAGAACCAGTTCTGGCATCTTTTCAGCCTCCTGGCCTCTTGAGAAGCTCATCAGAAGCGGACATCCACTGATGGAGACTGGAAGTCTGTCCTCCAGCAAGCAGCTCATAATGACTGAGCTTAGTGAGGAGGATCAGGATGCATACACCACACTCTGCCTATTTAAAGTATGAAACATACCCATTCTAAATACAGAAGAGCTTACATATGGATATATGTGGATACATGTAACATATGAATATATTAGTTCTCAATCATCTGCAACCAATTTATGAAATCCTGAGAATCCTCGCCCTATTATTATATAGAGAAAAGATGGTTGCTAAGTGACTATAAAGCTAGGTTTCTGGTGCCCAAAGGGTGGGTACATTCAGGCACCCTCCCCCTAAAAGGATAGTCTAACAAAGCTTATTTTGGCTCAGATGTAGCTGCTTATTGGGAGGAGGACAGCAGGATTATATGTGAAGTTATCACTATTGCTGCTGTTTCTATGACCATCCACCAAGCTGGAGCATTTACAAAGCCTTACTATACAGAAAGTATCATTATCATTCCTGTTTTACAGAAGAGGAACTGGGCTCGGAAACATGAACTAACTTCACCCCTGTCTGTCTTCTTAAATACTATGTCATATATACATGTGTGTATATTATAGATATCAATTACTTTCTACAAACTGAGATAATACAATTTCAAGTTTTCACTTCAAAAATTAAAAAACATATGGGGGGGGGGGTCAGGTAATATGCACAGAAATCATGTTATTCTTTTTTTCCTAGCAGAAGTAGACCTTAAATAATCAAGCTATCATGGAAAACTGAAATTATTTAGGTAAAACAATCTATAACTTGGATTTCGGAAGAAAACAAACATTCACCTTATAAATTTTTATTCAACAAAGGTCGATCAATAAAGACCTCCTAAGGCCACGCTGTGTGAGGGAGACTCATTAGGTACCTTACACGGCAGGGAGAGGCCGGGATTGTGGCAAACCCGTGTTTCAGTGAAAGAACCGTGTCCTGGGAATTAGCATGGCCGTTTGCTCCCAGCTCCGCCACTCCCTAGCTGTGTGATGCTGGGCAAGGCACTTCACCTTCTGGGGCTTCCTTCTCCTCATCTGCAAATTTCGGTGCTAGAAAAAAAAGATGAACTTACTCCCAGACCCCTGCGGTTGAAAGAGCCAAATTCAGGCCACAGCAGAATTTGGCTCCAATGGACCATGGCCCCATAACTCAGGAGCACACTTCTCATTTTATCTCAAAGCCCCAAATAACACCATCCCGATCTTGCAGGAGCAGGTTAACACAGTCCCCCTTTCCGCAGAGGTCAGGCTCCTCTAAAGAGTGGGACATTGTAATCAAATGAAATACCCCTTAGTGCCGAAACCGGTTTGGCTCAGTGGATAGAGCGTCGGCCTGCGGACTCAAGGGTCCCAGGTTCGATTCCGGTCAAGGGCATGTACCTTGGTTGGGGGCACATCCCCAGCAGGGGGTGTGCAAGAGGCAGCTGATCGATGTTTCTCTCTCATCGATGTTTCTAACTCTCTATCCCTCTCTCTTCCTCTCTGTAAAAAATCAATAAAATATATTAAAAAAAAAAAAAGAAATACCCCTTAGACTTGACAATAAAAAACCAACTGGGTGAAATGACTTCCTATTAATCACAACAGTAGGACTATCAAAGGCTCACATAGCACTTACTATTTGCCAGGCACTCTTCTAAGCCCTTTGATTCATTCACTAACTTTCTCACGCCACCATCCCGAGGCAAGTATTTAACAGGGAAGGAGAGACTAACTACTAAGTGGTGATCAGGACTCTACTTAGGCAGTCAGGCCCCAGTACCCCGACTCTTGACCAGCATGCCACCTGCCTTTCTTGGACAAAGGTGTCACAAAGTGCAGTGTCTTTCTCTGGTTTGGCCTGGTGTAGAACGGCCTGATGGTGCTTTATACTAGTAAGTCTTGAGCTCTTCCTGCTCCCTGTCCCTCTGCTCTGCAAACTCTCTGGCTTGACTCATTTCCTAACCGCTGGCAGATTCAGCTCCCAGATGTCCTCAGACTAGACTTCCCCAAGCGGCCCCAGGAGGCCCTGTTCAACCACAACAGCCCTGGGGCCATGTGCCACCAGGCAAACTTCTTGGTACGGCCTGGGGCAATGTCCTAAAATCAACCTTCACCAGGTAACTGAAAGGTCATCTTTCTGAAACTCAGGCAGAACTCTGGCCCAGTCAGAGGGCAAAAGAAACCTTTTCCCAGGAAGAGTGATCGATGAGCTCAAGATAAACTGAGACTAAGCTTTGTGAAACGTTAATGGCGGAGAGGAAGCCACACGATGGTCTGAAAACAGAGCATGGCCTTTAAGGGCTACTTAACCACTAATCGCCTCAAATTCCTTCTGCCGTATTCTTCCATGAGAAGGGCCAAAGCCACCAAGAGGAAAAGAAGAGTGTGGTGAACCTCATGAATGTGCCTCAGAGAGGAATAAGCAAATTAACAGAGATGTGGGGGGAAATAATCTTATCTAAAGATATAATGTCCTCTGCCTTACTGATTTTTTCTCATCTTAGACACAAGAGAAGAAAAAAGCAGAAGGAGACACCAAGGAGATCAAGGAGAACTAGTCTGCCAGGATTACATTATTCCCCAAAATAATGGCTTTCAAATGCCACTACTATCTAGGCTGAAATAAATGGAAATAAATGATATCATCATGGGGCTTAGCTTTATTACATGTTCATTTTATTAGATTTGTGCACATCAGAAGCATAAAAGATTACCAGTCTTCCATATTCACCAAAAAAAAATTATGCAAAAAAAAAACACCCCCAACACATCATCTTAAATCGTAGTATTAATTTCTTCCCACAATTCCACAGAGCTGGCAAGGGAAAAATGTGTCCATCGTCTGGGTTTATAACTGAGTGTCTGCCAGCCTGGTTCCTCACATCACACCTTCTACTGCTGCAACACAGCAGCATTTGCTCGTATCTACTGCAGCATCTTCTTATGTGCATATTACTTTTTAAAATATATATATTTTATTGATTTTTTACAGAGAGAGGAAGGGAGAGTTAGAAACATTGATGAGAGAGAAACATCAATCAGCTGCCTCCTGCACACCTCCTACTGGGGATGTACCTGCAACCAAGGTACATGCCCTTGACCGGAATCAAACCTGGGACCCTTGAGTCCGAAGGCCGATGCTCTATCCACTGAGCAAAACCAGCCAGGGCTGCATATTATTTCTTATGGAAGCAATCAGAAGAGGCTTCAGGGTAGGGGGGAAGGAGTGGGAGGTGAGAAAAGGGCAATGTAAGCGGAGAGAAGTCCCACACCCACTCCACAGTGAAATCACAACCAGGCATGGTCCATGCTCAAGGGAAAAGCCCTGGAGTGTTCCCTAAAAGCCAGAGGCACAAATCCAATGAGGTCCGCTCTGTGAAATTTAGTGTCACCTGAGGGGAGAAGTGTTTGTCATTCTAAACAAAACTAATAGAAACTGAAGTTTACTAAATACCCAAATACCAGAGTGGACAGGGCATAGTTTCAGTCTGAGCTCCAGGAAACAACACAGCTTGTTTGAGGGCAGCTGGAACTAAACCTCCCTCAGGGATGGAAAACAAGGGGAAGTGGGATTTCACCTCTCGCCTCCAACAGGCAGTATCTAGCAGGTACTAATATCCTAATATCCTCCTAGGAAGAAAAGGCCTGGTCTACCAATTTTATAAAAAGAAAAGCAGATCTTTAAACAATTTCTGTAGAAACTTCTTCCATTCTTCTATTTCTAAAATAATTCAAAAAACTGACTTAAAATTTTTAAATGAGTTTTTAAATCATCACGTAAAGTTATAGAAAGTCTGAATTGGTCCAGGAGAATTAAAGAGAGTAAAACCCCTATATTTTAGTTCTTGGGGTCTATTAGAGTCCACAGGAGCTTAAAGGAGGCCCACAAACTGGATTTTTATTTTGTATTTATCCGAAGCAGCTATATACTGAGAGCTGTAGGTCATTCAAGTACAAGAGTCAACAAAGGGAATGCTCATTCATCTGTTTCTTAATAGAACTCAAGTAGTATAATACCGAGCTCAAAAAGTACTTCATGAATGAGTGCTAAGTGAAAGAATAAAATATCCCCAAGGAAGGAGTGACAGTGATCCCCACTTCACATTCTGCTTTAGATTAGACACAACTATGCCACATAAATAGTATTAAAAAATCCTGTTCATAGCAGTTTTATTTGTAATGCCAGATATTAGAAACAACCCTGATGTCCTTCAACAGGGGATAGTTTAACTGTGGTATATCCATACCATCGGATACTTCTAAACAATAGAGGAACAAACTAAAAATACATGCAACAACTTGAATGAATTTCAAGGGAATCATACAATCCCAAAGGGTTACATACCATATATGATTTCATTACGCAACATTCTTGAAATGGCAAAATTATAGACATGCAGAACAGATTGGTGGTTACCAGGGGCTAGGGATGGGGGTAGGGGAGATGGGAGGGAGATGCGTATGGTTGAAAAGAAAAATAAGAGGGATCCTTGTGAGGATGGAACTGGTCAATAGCTTGATGATGATGATGATACAGGTGCACATGCACACGAGCACACACACACACACACCCCAGTACGTATAAAACTGGGAAATCAGGACTGTATTGATGAAGATACCCTGGTTGTGACTCTTGTACAGTAATTATTGTACTATAGTTGTGCAAGATGTTACCATTGAGGGAAATAGGTAAAAGTACATAGCTCTCTCTGAATTATTTCTTATAATTACATAAGAAATTTTTTTTTCAATTACAGTTTACATTCAATATTATTCCGTATTAGTTTCAGATGTACAGCATAGTGGTTAGCAAATCATGTTCTTTACAGAGTGGTCCCCCGGACGTTTCAAGAACCCACCTGGCCCCTTACATAGTTAAAGATAAATATCTTGAAGCAACTGCTCCTCTGTCACCATCAGCACCACCAATTTTGCGCACACTTGTGTGTGCGTGCGTGCGTGCGTGTGTGCATGTGTGTGTGTGTGTGTGTGTATTAACACATTAATCTTTCCTAACCACCTACATAGAACTCTCCCACCTCTGAACTCCCAACACACCAATTGTTTTGGTATCATCCAATCTAACTGCTGTTCTTACATTAAGGACAAACATTTCAGGGCTTTCATATCTCCCTATCTAGATAATAAAAGCTCCTGAGACAGGGCCCATGTCTTACATCTTTTTTGGTACCATCCTAATGTCTAGCACAATGCTGAGCCTGGAGACTGAATAAAGGTGTTTTTTTTTAAATAAATGAAGGAAGGAATATATGCATTTTTCTACTCCTCAGAGTAGAGCTGGATAAACCGGAAATTCACAATGCTTTTGCTCCAATTTTCTCAACCGAGTCCTCCTGCCTTAGAGGCCTACCGCGAGATAAAAGCTCGCCTCCAGCTGAGCCTGCGGTGGTAGCAAGCGCACACAGCTGCAGTCGGAGATCTGCACTGATTCTCTGCTGTGTGAGCTTGAGTTAATTTCTCTGAACCTCAGCTTTCCCACTTGTCAAATGGGGGTAATACTTAGTTCTGCAAGGTGGCTAGGCGAGGGAGACATGATGTATGTACATAAACAGCCTAGCTCCCAGTCAACTGAAATAGATGCTCAATAAAGGCTTTTATCCTTCCACAGATACTTCCAGGCCCCTGTTCTCTCTCTCTAGTTCAGAATGATGGCCAGTTGTTAGTAAGCTTACATCTTTTCAATAAGTAAGTGCTGTTTTATTCATTTAGCACCATTCTCTAAAGATCAAACTTTGCTTCCATATCACGAAAGGAATACGGGCAACGTAAATGGAGATAGAGGCTGGAGTAAATGGGAGGAGGCCAGTTAAAGGGGAAGATAATAAGGGCATTTTTGATAGCAGTGAGGACAGTGTACACCGGTCCCTCTCTCCACAAATCACTACGGAAGCGGTCTTGCCTGGAGCTTGCTCTCCTCCTCCATGGCGCCATGCAGTGGTCCTGTCCAACGGCAGCACACACACCAGGGGAAGACACCCCCAAAAGCCTATGATTCCTAGAACCGTGGGCTGGTGGTACTGGGAAGGAGGGAGGGCCTCTGTTTATATTCTCTGCAAGGGAAGTGTTTGTTTTCAGGGTAAGTCCACTGCTTCCTTTTCGGGGCTGGGAGTGCCTTAGCCCGCTCTTACCCACAGGATCATAACTTTTCCCCTAAGTGGGCAGCTGTCTGCAAACATGTTTGCTCTGGATGTGTCACTGGGTCATGAGGAGTTCTCTGAGAAATACTTTACACATGGGTGTCTCCAAGCACAGGCAGCAGAGATGTTTGCTGACCCATGAGGCAGGGATGGACAAACACTGGATGTGGTTCCAGGGTCCAGGTTTTAACAGAATATACTAACTCAGTCAGCTGATCAGTCAACGGCATGTTGAGCCCGGACTCTACACCTGGCCTCTGCTAGAGACTGAGAAGGATTTATCCGTTACAGGGGACAAAACAGGTGCCCCCTTCGCAGAGCGCTGGTCTAATCCAGCATACTCACACATGCTGGCGTTACTTCTACTGTGACAACCTTGCATGTACCACAGCTCATTTGTCAAATGAAAAGGTTTAAAAATAGAATATCATTCCAAATGTAGTCCTATAACCAGCAGAGCACATGAAATAGAATATAAAGATATGTCCACATTAGATGCATAGATGTGACATGTCTCATGTGCCATCGATTTCAGAACAGACAAATGTGCTGTCCAGAAGGATTGTTTTTTAATTTTTAAATATATTTTTATTGATTTCAGAGAGGGAGAGAGAAATAGAAACATAGAGACTCATTGATTGGTTGCCTCCTGCATGCCCCACACTGGGGATTGAGCCCGCAACCTGGGCCTATGCCCTTGATTGGAATCAAATCCAGGACCCTTTAGTCCAAAGGCTGACGCTCTATCTACTGAGCCAAACTGGCTAGGGCTCCAGAAGGATTTTAACTCTTCAAAGCCTATGAGTTTTATTCTCTTCCTTATTAATACGGTGAATAATAGCATAATCATAATTAGGTAATTACCTTGTGCCAGGCACTATACAAAGGCCTCCAAAGAATCACCATCTCACTAAGCTTTGAAATAGTTTAAGAGTGATGCATGTAATATTTATATAGATAAGGAAATTCCAGCTTACAAAGACCAAGGATGTAAAGTCAGGAGCATCTGATTCAGAACCACTATTCTTGATCTTCACACTAAGCTACACTACCATGTGTTTGCTTGGTTCAGAAAGAAGGCCAAGGTTATTCAGAATGAATACAGTATTGATCCTTCAAACATATTAAGTTGAACCACACAAAATTGCCAATACACAATAATTTTGACCTATACAGATGGCCATTTCACTTGGTTCAACCTAACATAATAGCAAGACACAGAATGGCATGGGCTTAAATTAACCCCAGCCCTGACTAGATGTATGACTTGGAGCAAATTACTTAACATTTTTAGTCTTCACTTGCTTCCCCCCATAAAATGAAGAGGTTGAGCTGAATTTGTCCCTTCCAGCTCTATACTTGCAAGGGAAGAATAGGAGAAGCACCACAATTCTTTTGTCCAACAATTATTTATTAAATGACTACTACACACCAAACACTTTTCTCTTTCATTCTAAATTCATCCACATTATAAGGACAGCTTCCCCGCAGCTTCCTCTGATCCCCGGGCTCCCACATGTGAGAGATAAAGAGCAAGCTTGAGGGTTCTTGCTTGTCTGCTATTTAGGGAAACTGGAGAATGCCCGATGGTGGTGGCAGCTCCTGCCTCGTCACAATGCCACAGCAGAGGAGAAAACCAAAGGTCCTAGGATACACTTTAGCCTGAAGAGACCAAGTTTGGGTGTGGCAGAAGAAATGGTACAGTTGAACAAATGTGTATCTTCCAAAACAAAAAGTTCTCAGTAAATATTCTGGAGCCACCTCAAATTTTTATAACATCCATGAAATGAAAGCTGATATATCTCATGGCCAATAAAAAAAATATTCCACTCTTTTCTGGACTTCATGTACACTCCTTAGAAAGACAGTCACCTAGTCTTAAAAAATGTCCAGAAAGGAAAAGCTCTCAGCTTTGCTGGATAGAACACTTGAGCATCTAATCACAACCTTTGCAATGGTTAAGGATTGGATATAGAAAATGACAGGGAAACACCAAACTGAGAACCTGAAAACCCTGATTTAACACCTGGCCATGCTACTTATTAGCTTTGTGACCCTGGACGTATCACTCAAGTCGCCCCTGCCTCAGTTTCCTCACCTGTAGAATAACGACTGGGATAGGTGACTTCTACACATCTTTCCTA
Organism: Eptesicus fuscus; assembly: GCF_027574615.1. Taxonomy (NCBI): domain Eukaryota; kingdom Metazoa; phylum Chordata; class Mammalia; order Chiroptera; family Vespertilionidae; genus Eptesicus; species Eptesicus fuscus. The sequence continues at coordinate 30,374,054 of NC_072485.1, read as the reverse complement.
GCCTAAAGGTTGGCCAGCCCTTTATCATCTAAGTCTTTACCAGCTAATCTGCCATCTGTTCCCTTTTGCACTGCCCACTGTGGACACAGCAAACAGCTGTTTTCCAATTCGCCTACAGTCGCTCTTCAAATACATACTTGAGAACTCCATGAGTGCCCACTTCACTCCCTCTCCTCTGGCCTACATCAAAGTCCTAGATGAAGTGTGGTTAGCAAGATGTTGACAGTAACTATGTGGGGGTCATATGCCTAAACTTTGGGCCCATAAGGAAGGGAACACATGCAGCTAATCACAGTTCTCCCTCAACTTTTCTCTCTCTCTCTCTCTCTCTCTCTCTCTCTCTCTCTCTCTCTCTCTCACTCTCTCTCTCTCTCTCTCCTTCTTGAAACTAAGAAAGACTCGTCACTCCCAACCTCATTCCCTGGGAATTCTACCAACTGTTACATGAATACAAAAGCTGCAAGAGAAGGGGATTAGGAACCTGGACAAGCTGACAGTCGACATCAAACCCACACACAGTATGTAATCAGTGAACTCTATAGGACAGATTATTATTATATACTAAATTGGGACATGTACCCAGTAAGAGTCAAAAGAAGCCAGATGAACAGGGTCTGATGAGGGGTACAGTCTGCTCCAGGGGACGCCTGTAGGAGATTAGAAAGACATAACTCACCAGGGAAACCATGGCACCAACCCAGCTCTCTGGGGGATGATCTTCAAATGAGGGTTGACCCTGGCATCTACCCACACAGCTCCCTCAAAACCACTCTTCTGGGACAGTTTAGAACCAGCCGTCTGGCAGGACAGTGGAGGCAGTTGACAGCCCAGCCAATGACCTTTGCCCCTCTGTGTTCTATTCCAAGTCAGGGTTGCTCATGTCTCTCTTAATGTAGAGCTTAATTTTCTGGTCCATTTAATGCACACTATCTCCTAATGGGGCTCCTCTGAAGTGTGTCACCTTAAATACCTTGAATTCTCCAGAAGGACTGTTTTCCCTTTTAGGACAAGTACCTTTAGGAAACAATAAACCAGAGTCAACATGATTTCATAAGAGAAGTAATCATAAAAGCAAGTTGTTAATCAGCTGAATCCCCTCCGGTGCCCAGATTCTTTGTTTCAGAGCTTTTATTACATCTCATTCTTCATCACAAGATACAAATACTTATAAGAAAGGAAGTAATTTGAAAATTGTTATTAATCAGATTCTATATTTTAGAGATAAGCAGTTTTCTTTTTCCTCTTCAGGGACTTAGAAATATAAACCTTTTCCAAGAGACAGACATGGAAAAAAGTTTTAGCCACCTCAAATTTTTATAACATCCATGAAATGTAAGCTGATATATCTCATGGCTTATGTTTTATAAACCTGTCCTTAAAAATCAAGCACATGCTCTCAACACTTTTTGTTATGGAAATTGTTCCAACAGTCAAATAAATAGGCGTTTTCATGGGTTAAGGCCTCACAGCTGTCACATTATTTCATTCTGCACAAATAAAAAATCCAATTACCAAAAAAAAAAAAAAAAAAAGGCTAGGGAATCTGTGGCTGGAATCTGGCAAGCAATTGCATGTTCACATTTAGTTGGTGTCCCCTCTCAATGGAAACATGAACTCTGTAAAATATTTAATTAAAAATAACTATGTGCTCTGAAAAACAAGCCCAGCACAACTGGAAACATGTCAGAATAAGAAGACAATGGTTTGCCATCTTAATGAATGATGCTATGCAACTCATTAGAGAAAAGAGTTCGCAATTCCTCAGTCCCCATGTTGCAATGACTCAAAAGTGCAGACTCAAACTCTAAAGGACCACAGAACAAGCCATAAAACCTGCTGTGGGGATCATTATGTTCAGGGGGGAAAGTACAAGAAGACTCAAACATGAATTCTCATTTATTTCTGATGAAAATTTAAATAATTGTTTGAGGTTTACAAAGAAGTCAAAGAAAAGCAGAACTTCCAGAAATTGCTCCAGGAGTTGATGGAAAGTGGAGTCCACGGTCTGCCCTTTCTTTTTAATAAAACCAAGAAATACTAAGAACTAGATGGCCTTTCAAAAGGCCGAGGTTCCCTCAAATGATATTTGACAAAGGTGCTAAGACCATCAAATGGGGAAAGGATAGTCTTTTCAACAAATAATGCTGTTTTAATAAGTAAAACTGGATAGCTACATGCAAAAGAATGAAGTTGGACCCTTACCTAATATCCTATATAAAAACTAACTCCAAATGGATCTAAGACCTAAAACCATGAAACTTTTAGAAGAAAACATAGGGTAAAAACTCCATGATACTGGTTTTGACACTTTCTTGGCTATGACACCAAAGGCATAGACAAATTGAAATTCATGAAAAAATTTTAAAAATTGTGCATCAAAATACACTATCAGCAAAATGAAAAAGTAACCCAGAGAATGGGAGAAAATATCTGAAAATCTATATCTGATAAGGGATTATATGATTTTATATATATATATGTATGATTTTTATACATTTTATATATATATGTATGATTATATGATTTTATTTATATATATATATAGATTGCATATCCAGAATATATATAGTGAATTCCTAAAACTCAATAACAACAAAAATGATTTAAAATGGGCAAAAGACTTACATAGATATTTCTCCAAAGAAGGTATACAAATGGCCAATACAAACATGAAAAGATATTCCACATCACTAATCACTAGGGAAATGCAAATGAAAACTACAATGAGAATCCACCTTCACATCATTAGGATTGCTACTATAAAAAAAATAGATAACACATGTTGGCAAGAATTTGAAGAAATTGAAATCCTTGTTCACTGTTGGTAGAAGTGTAAAATTGGTACAGCCTCTGTGAAAAACAGTATGGCAATTCCTTAGAAAACTAAAAATAGATTTACCATATGATCTAGCTATTCAACTTCTGGCTATGTGTCCAAAAGAATTGAAAGTTAAGTCTCAAAGAAATATTTACACACCCATGTTCATAACAATATTATTCACAATAGCTAATACATGGAAACAATCCAAGTTTCCATTGATGGGTGAATGAATAAACAAAATGTGGTATATACATACAATGAAATATTATTGAGCCTTAGAAAGGAAGGAGATTTTGACATATGCTTCAACATAGATGAATCTTGTGGACATTATGCTAAATGAAATAAGCCAGTAACAAAAAGACAAATAACTGTGTGACTCTACTTACATGAGGTACTTAGAGGAGTCAAATCTAGAGACAGAAAATAAAATGGCAGTTGCCAGGAGCTATAAGTAGGGTGGGATGGGTAATTATTGTTTAATGGAATGGGTACAGAGTTTCAGTTTTACAAGGTGAAAAGAGTTACGGAGCTGGATGGTGGTGACAGTGCGCAAAATTGTGAGTGTATTTGAAGTTACTATATACTTAGAAAAGGATAAGAGGATAAATTTTATGTGTATTTTCCCATAATAAGAAATGGGGAGAAATGCCTACATTCCTATTCCCTTATGATATCACTAAGGAAAGGGTTAAGCGTCTGCTCTTTGGTATCCACATTTATGTTTCCGAACTACCACTTAGCAATTACCTTGGGCAAGTGCCTTAGCCTCTCTGTGCTTCAGCTTCCTCGTGAATAAAGTATCTACTTAGAAGTGTGGTGTGCGGATTAGAGGAGTTTGTATGTATAAAGCACTGAGTCTAGCATATTAAACACCAAATAAGCAGTAGCTGTTATTATTACTACCGAGACTAAATCTATTCTCAGCATCCCAAATAAAATTGTATCTCCCCCCCCCCCCCGCCCCCCGCCAGAGAAACCATTTGTATTTCGCCCCAGGTTCCACATCTGACCTAAAAAAAAAAAAAAAAAAAAAAGTAAATCTTCCAAAACAAACAAAAAAAGTGAATCTTCCCTTCCTTAGCCAGAGCACGCTAATGGGAATTAGGACCCAAGTTACTCTGTCCTTTGGAAACAAAAGAGGTAAGATATGCCCAGTCACATTCATTCAACAACTGTTAACTGTGTACCTAGTCTGTGCTGGACACTGTAGGAGGGGCTGCATTTATTCACTCATGGTCAGCACTTTCCACTGTACAATCTGGAGTCCAAGGCCTTGTTTCCTTACTGAAGCGTGCTGATCATCTAAAGGAAATGTTATATGAAAACATTTCCCAGTAATATTTTCAACAATAAAGAATTATTTTAAAAAAAAAAACATTTCCCAGGATGAAACTGATAAGAATAGAAGGGGACACCCCACATTGTCTATTTCTATTTTTCTCCCTATCTATAATAATAAAAGCATAATATGCTAATTAGACCGGATGGCCGGACGACCTTCTGGACAAAGCCGGGGCTGCGAGGGCTGAGGCAGCGGGTTGAGCCCCTTGTGCGAATTTCGTGCATCAGGCCTCTAGTAGTTCCATAAAAAAACAAAACACCCTCTTCATTTATTTTCAAATTAATAAAGCAAATTATTTTCAGAGAAACTTTTGCTCAAAATCTGTCAGGATAGAAGACTTCAGGCAAGTTGCTTTGAAATTGGTAAAATGACAGAGCAGCCCTAGCTGGTTTGACTCAGTGGATAGAGCATCGGACTGCAGACTGAAAGGTCCCAGTTTCAATTTTGGTCAAGGGCACATACCCGGGTTGTGAGCTCAATCCCCAGTTGGGGGCGTGCAGGAGGCAACCAATCAATGATTCTCTTTCATCATTGATATTTCTATCTCTTTCTCCCTCTCCCTTCCTCTCTGAAATCAATGAAAATATATATTTAAAAAAAGAAATGACAGAGCATATCATCCCTGCCCCTACCCAAACCCACACACACCCAGCAGATCATAGCTCACTGCTGGGTGATGTGAATACAGTCAGGGAGATGCCATGCTGGGAGGCCCACAGGACCCAGAAAAGGCAAGACACAAGCACAGAGCACCCACATAAGCTTCATCGCCAAGGAACTCTCCTCTCAAACTTCCAGCCAGGCACCCAAAGCTAAAACTTCTCCAAACTTCACATTGCTGAGGCCAGGTAAGACTTGGCCACCTGTAAAAGAGCTGATATAATGATGATGATTTTATGAAGTCACACCACTGTGTTCCGGCAGCAGAGCGGCAGCACAGTGGGGTGGGGGGTGGGGGGTGGCCTCACACTGACTTGGGAGTGAAACCTGCCTGGGCCTGGGTCCCAAGTGCACCACTTCATTGCTTGTGTGACTCTGGACAAATATTTAACTTCTTTAAGTTCCACTTTCCTTATCTGCATTTTATGGCTTAAAATTCCTACCTCTGAGGATCTTTGTGAGGATTAAAGGAAATGATTCATGTTAAAGACCCAGCTGATGTTAGACACACTAGAAGCTCAACATGATGGATACCCTGCCCATGAACGTACAGCCTTAAGAACTGGGCTCATCTCTGATGTAAGGACCAGTAATCTCTCTGAGCCTTTAATATCTCTGAAATATTGGCTCAAAAAAAGAAGGGGGGGGGGGCTCTGCTTTTGTGACAGTTCAAGGTGTGTTAAGGGGATCCCCAAGACCAGCCCAGGTTTTGATGATTCACTAGGAGGACTCCTAGGACAGCACGTGGTCACATCACGGCTATGATTGACAGGCAATCAGCAAAGAAAAAAGATCGACGGGGTCAGTTCTGGGGAAAACAAAGTGTGAGCTTCCAAGAGTCTTCTCCTGGTGGAGTCACACAGGACACGCAGTAAGTTGTGACAACCTGTGGGAATGTTACAAACCGGGGAAGCTCATTCGAGATTCAGTGCCCAGGATTTTTACTGGGGGTTGGTCAGGTAGACAGCCCCTCTGGGCAAGTCCTCAAATCCCAGACTCCCAGAAGGAAAGCCGATGCTCAGCATAAGCTGTGCTGTTTGCACGAACAGTTTAGGGACAGTGAGCTAGCCTTATCATTCAGAGTGGCGGGAACCCTTCCAAATCCAAGTTCCCAAATGCCAGCCAAAGGGGCCCTAGTCTCAGGCTTGCTCCGTTCATTCTGCACACATGGGAGCAACACACCAAACATCTAATTACTCACTGCTAATTGAAAGCTAAATTTTTTAAGACTAACCTAATTCTTTGGTCAACCACCCAGCATACATATAACCTATGTATTGAAATCCTTTAAAAAAAAAAAAAAAGTGAACATAACTCAGTGCTTCATTCAGCACATTTGTACTGAGTCAGCCAGCTGGGCTCCACGCATTGAGGAAATAAGTCCCTGCCCTCTACAACTTTCAGACTGATAGGGAAGATAAGATGAGTACATAAAGAGCGATAACCCACGGTGGTATGCGATGGCGCCATAAAAGAGGGATAAGCCAAACACCAAACCAGTTAGAGAAGGACAGGGGAAACTTCCTGCTGTGATCAACCAGAAAGATTCTGGTAAGAATTACCACAGAGCTGCAGTTTTAAAGACAGGATTTCAGAGTAAGTGACAGGGCTGGGAAGAGCTCGCCGAGGGCAATAGAAGTACCATTTGATTGGAATCAGTTTAATTGGAAGACAGGGTTCCAGAAGGGGATGGTGGGAGACAAGAATTTAAAACAGAAGCTGGGATCAGATCATCGAAGGTCTCAAGTGTTGGACTAAAGGGATTGCCGTTTATGCAGTTGGTGATGGGGAGCCTCAGTGTGTGTGCTTACTCTTTTAATTGTTCTACTTCGGCAAGAATGAAGGAGAGGAGTCACTACAAGCAGAGGGGCTAGGGCGCTCACAGTGGACCTCACAAAAGCCAACGCCCAAGTGGCAGAAGAGGTGACATGCGAATGTCATGTGGGAACCACATTGGGAAGGAAGCCGTAACAACGCCCCTTGGAGATGCACGAGACTCAGAGACTCAAACAAAACTCAAAGCTCCTGAGCTGAGCCACCGGGCGGGGGCGGGGGCGGGGGGGGGGGGAGGAAGTGGGGGGAGTGGGTGCACTGAACCAGGAAGGCCTGGTAGGGCAGCCAGATTAAAGGTAAAATTAATAGCATGGCAGAAAAGTCAGTGGACACATCTAGAACCTCAGTGAAGAACCAGTCCTCAGGAGACAGGCTGCGGCTGGAACTGTAAATACGGAAGTCCCCAGCTGAGAGGCTCAGCGACAGCAGTGGGGGTGGTTGAACTCAGGAAGAGAAAGAATGCAATGGGGGAAAAAAATCACAGAAAAGAAAGAAAATGACATTGTATTTGTCAACTGAAACTAGAAAGAGCAGTTAGGTTGGAGAAGCAGAAGAGTGGTGTGTCACAAAGCTGGGGAAAGAGTTTCAGGAAAGAAGGAGTTATCAACCCAGGCAGTTAGGGCAAGGAGGCAAGGCTGACCAGGGCGAGAAAAGGCAAGCGTTTAGGTAACTGGCGTGTCACCAGTGATGTCTGACAATTAAAGACAGGGTGGGGCAGAAAACCGTGTGTGAGCCAAGGCTTCATGTCACTGTGGAAGAAGGTGAGAAGACGCTCTGGAGGCTGAGGATAAAGAAAGTGATATAAAGAGGGGACCCAGTTTCAAAAGAATAGATGGCTATAAAGAGATGGTATCCAGCCCTAGCCGGTTTGCCTCAGTGGATAGAGCGTTAGCCTGCAGACTGAAGGGTCTCAGGTTCGATTCTGGTCAAGGGCACATGCCTGGGTTGTGGGCTCAAGACCCAAAAGGGGTCATGCAGGAGGCAGCTGATCAATGATTCTCATCATTGATGTTTCTATCTCTCTCTCCCTTTCCTCTCTGAAATCAATAAATAAGAGAGATGGTATCCAAACAATGGTGGCACTGACTGCTAGTAGTAGCGCCTGCCCCTTCTCCCTCAATGGGCAGAGACAGGGAGAAGCTCAGGGACAATTAAGGATGCTCTTCACAATCCATCAGCACAGTGATGATTGTTCAAGAAGTTTACCTGCCCATTGTCCACCAGGAGGCATGATATATTTCCCTAGACACACTGAATATTGGTAACAGGCCTTTTGGAGAAGCCAGACACTACACAGGGCAAGCCCACAGCTATGCATTTCTTCTCCCTCAAGCAAATGTAACTTGGCTTTTTTTTTTTAATATATATATTATTGATTTTTTACAGAGAGGAAGGGAGAGGGATAGAGAGTTAGAAACTTCGATGAGAGGTAATAGCCAACCTTGGTGCCTCTGTTTTCTCATCTCTAAAATGGGCTTAATAACAGAACCTATCGTATAATGTTGTGGTGAGGATTAAATGAGTTATTCATGTAAACAGCTTAACTCAAATTTTGGCACATGGTAGTGTTCAATTATTGTTGGCTATTCTCTTCTATCAACACATTTCACCAAAGATTCTGCTAGGTCACAGGGATGGGGAACATTTTCTTCTGCCGAGGGCCATTTGGGTATTTATAACATCATTCTCTGGCCATACAATATCATCAACTTAAAAATTAGCCTGCTATATTTGGTCAAACAATTAACTCACCCCTAATGCCTTGGCAGGGCCAGACCAAATGATTTCATGGGCCTTATATGGCCCGAGGGCCAGACGTTCCCCACTCCGTTCTAGGAGCTTCAGGCAGACATCTTGCTCCCTGTGTACAGAATGTCAACCTAAGACTCGCTTTCGGCTCCTGACTGCTCAGGGTGATCTTGGGAAAAGGCTAGCAGAGAAGAGAAAAGTGAGCACACCCGCTGTGTCCTTGCTTCCTCACACACCAAGCAAACACCTGTGCTCCGTTCCAAGGCAAGAGCACATCTGTCCCCAGCGGGATCTGACAGGTAGAGCCACGTCTCCTCCACCCCCTCGGCTCCCAGCCACCACCGGTTCATGTGGGGAAGCAGGTGATCCTCTCTCCTTCTAGCATCTCCAGTAACCAAGACTGATCTCCCCAGGGGCTCTCCCTGAGGAACTCCGGGTATAGGCCAGGTTTTCCCTCTGGTCTGGATAAAGCAAACACTTAGGAAAACATAAACACAGACCTAGAAACACACAGACACGCACTTGTGTGTACTTGCGTCTGACGCTGACTGCTTGGGGGAAAAGGCCACCCGGTATCTGCAATTTGCCCATAAATGATAGTTTTGTGGTGCAGGCCTCCCTGCTCCTCCCCCCAGGAAACTCAGAGGCTGTTAACCACAGCAGTGCATGCTGAGCACTAGAAATTCGATAAAGCACTAACCGAATTCAGCATGCACTGGGTGTCAACTACTTCCAGAATCTTAAACTCAATTCTGGGGTTATTACAAAGGGCCTTCGACATTCTGTCTGGGTCCAAGCCTCACTCATTTGGCCAAAGGCCTACCTGGGTCTTTGGTCAAAAAATGGTTAACATGCCTAATCTCCAAAGCAGGTCATATGTATCTTTTTGTAATAATTTGGCTCCACTGTGGTCTAGTCTGTACAACAGCATATGGAGTTACCATTTTCCAATATATATGTCTTTCCTGTATACCATCTTTACAAGTACCTTTTACCAAAAACATGAAAATGATGTGTTATCTTCTCTGTACCCGTAAGTCCAAACAAGTGTGCCTTCACTCACATTATTTTACTCACAATAGTGAGACACCTCCTTACAAACTCCAAGGTAAAGTGCAAGTTTCACCTTTGGGCTTCCACCCACCACATGAGCAACACCTCCAGCCATAACCTACCTGTCTCGTGTGCCAACTCAGTCATTTCTCCTGTTCCCTCGGGATCCCTGACCCTTCTTGCCTCCATGCCACTGAACCTGAAAGTCCCTCAACCCCCTCGCTACCTCACTCCCTTCTCAATATAGCAAACTCCTCCTGGGTGGTGATCCTACCTCATCTGTCACCTTCCAACTTTCCCAGTCAGTTGCTCTCTGCAATCTAATGATAAGCTGTACATATTTCTATTACAACATTTATCACACAGTATCCTTTTATCATTGTTGTCCTTATTATGGGTATTTTCTTCTTATTATTTTTTTAATCTCCAGAATCTGATTGTAAACTTAATGACTCTATGAAAAGCCAATAAAACAGTGGGACAAATGTCAGAAACCCCCATTTTCTCTATGTGGAAACTGAAGCATCTGTAAATGAAATGACTTGGTGACATGTAGTTGGAGAATGGCAAAGCTTGTACTGTGAGAACTCTCAAGAGCCAAGAGGAAGTCTAGAGGAAGAGAGAAAAAGAAGGTGGAATAGGGGGAAAGAAGAGAGAGGGAATGAATGGACAGGAACATACACTCAATACCTAACCAATTACTACCCCAGGTGCCGTCCCTGCAGTAGTTCCATAGCATTTGCAGACCGAATGCCTGTGGTTTCAACTATTCACAAGTTAACACGAATATATGTCACATGGAAATTATAGTTAAACAGGGCACAGATAGGTATGAAGTGGTGAGTCCCTGGCTATTGAGTCTTTGGTCAACTACCCAGCATACAGCATCTCAATCTTTTATTGCAGGTTTTTAATAAATACTAAGTGTCCCAGTGCATGGATTTGTGCACATTGAAAGGAAATTAATTAGAAGAAATATTTTAATTTGCTATTCGCCCTTTCTCTATAATAGAAATGTCAACTAAATTCATGATTGACAATGACAGATGGAAACACATGTGTGTGATTGGCGCCAGCGAGAGCTTTATATATACAGGCAGTCCTTGAGTTATGTAGGACTTGACATACATCGTTTCGTGGTTATATTGCCATCTCCCATTTATTTATAAAAAAATTCTGTCATTTCGACGTATGTACATATGTGCTTTATGTTTTTTATTATTTATTTACCACAAGTAAAGGTCAGGAATTGTTATCTTTCTTAATTTTTTTTTTACTTCATTACTGCTGTGTATGTGCTCCATGTGAGTGATGTAGGTGCTTACGTAGGTGGGTTCCGACTTAGGGCAAAAATCGCGTTACATCACGCCGTAGGAACAGATCTTCGAGGTAACCCGAAGACCTACTGTATATAGATAAACTTGCTTAATTAGACCTGCTTTCTGATTTAGCTAAACTTTTTCCAGCCCAGTGAAGCACTCCAACTTCTCTTTCAGGTAACTGTCAGCAAAACATCAGTAAATATCAACACGAAGCAGATTATTATTGTAGATCATGCAGGGAGAACACAGGGTAAAATATTTAACTGCAGCAGTGTCTGACTATATTCTGTGCAGTGAGAAAACCTGAAGTCATTTTTAAGCTCCACCATTTCTTACTTCTTTTCAGCCGGGTCAAGTGTCTAAACTTTCTAAATCTCCTTTTTCTGGCTAATGAAAAGAAAATAGGATTCTATCAAGTCTCCTATCTACCTACTCCAGGACTTCTGTGAGGATCAAATGAGATGAGGCATGGAAAAATGCATCACAAACATTTGGTTAAACTGTAAAATGTTTGCACCTGGCTATAAAGCAAGTCGGGTTCCTGGGCTGAAGAAACTGCAAGGAGGCTAGTCACTAGGGAGAGGAAGCCAGGTGTTGCTACGTGGCATCATTACCTGGCACCCATAGCGACTGTTTCCGGGCTGCGCTGGGCTGTGGGTCGCATTTTGCACCATGGGGTCTTGGCAGCATTGGATGCATGGTAGCAGGCCTGTGTCAACTTGGGGGAAGTCAAGTGTTGGTTTGTGGTGCCATTTATTTTTAAATGGCCAGTGCGTGTCATGGCAGCTCCTGCATTGAGCGTCTGCCCCCTTGTGGTCAGTGCACATCATAGCTACCGGTCGGGTGGACATTTAGCCTTTTATATATGTAGATGTGACTTCATTTAATCATCTGAACCATCTGTGAGACAGGTATAATCATTTCCATCCTTCAGACACACTGAGGACAATGACATGCTATGGTGATAGTTGCAGACTTGGGGGTAGCAAAGGTCTCAGGATGCACCCAAACATGTCCCAAGATGGGGGACCTGAAACAACCCTAGAATCCATTCTAAAAATAATCAAAGAATTAAACAGAAAACCCACACCCCTTACTTCTAAACCTCAACTGACTTGCTCTAAAGAATCTAACACCCCACACAGTTCAGTCTTCCTTCCAGAGGCGGGAGTGGTTGAGGCACTGAGCAACGTGGCTTGGCTGAGATCCAGCCCAAGCCCTCAGCCTCACAGCCCTGTGTGTTAATCTGATTCAGCCAGTGGCAGAAGAGCCCAGGAGCCTGTGGCCATGAGTAATGACAGCACCAAACACATCTGTCTCATCAGAAGCTGATGGTGTCAGTTCTATCCCAACTAGCAGTGAAACCGTGCTGCTGCAGAGGAAAAAAGAAATTCCCCAGAAGTTAAGCAAAGCCTTTCTTTCTTCCTCTAACTCAGAATGCAAATTTGTGGAATTTTTTTTCTAAGGCTTAAACCCTCCCCTCTGAAATATTTCTTCTATATCTGCATTTATAGAAGGAAGACTCATCTAGGAATAATAAACCAAAGCCATTTTTTATTAGTACTAGAAAGTAAGACTTGAGGAAATGCTTTTATTTTGGCCTCCTTTGATCTCTGGCATCACTAGGAAGAAAATGCAGATCAAAGTGTAAGTACTTCACATGTGAAAGAGGTCACTGCAACCAGCGGTGCACCCTGAGGGTTACTGCAACATTTCAGCAAAGACTTCATTTCAGAAATTCATTCATTCATTCATTTATTCATTCACCTAATTTATTTATTTTTATCTTTATTGTTGAAAGTATTACATA